>NC_090937.1:1237927064-1238555953 GCF_040938575.1 Ambystoma mexicanum | reverse complement strand
CAGTTGGCACATCTGCGATCTGAAATTGGACATGTTCAAAAGTAATATCAATAACAACTATGGTTGTATTATCATTATGAATACACTTTGAAACATTGATTTTTAAATGTGTATTTTGCAAAACTTTACTTCCCTGCAAATGATCTTTTCTTCTAGCACATTCTTCATGAGTCTTTGTAGGCATAATTCCGTAATGTTGTAAAGATACAAATATAATTACTATGTACATACCTAGTTTTCTAAAAAAAAAAAAAGGCTAGAATAAATACTGCATATTCATTCTATTGATAAATGCTTCCATTTCTAAAACGTATACTGAACAAAAAAACATAAAAAAATAATTAAGAAAAGGATTCCTTTCACCACTGTACCTCATAAACCTATTTTCTATTTTACATAATATCTTAAGTCACAGCAATTACTCTACATAATGTAAGCAAACAAAATCAACCCATACTGCAAATGTAAAAGGTGAGCAAACATCCCACAGCTGAGGCCCATAATGTGCCTGTTTAACTTTGCACAATTGACCTAGACAACATATTATATAACTCTTTCACATAATGAGAGGTTTCACTATTGAGAGCATTCTAATGATGTACATGTGTACAGGTTTAACTGCTATGCTCAGTATCACATACATTTTTTGAGAGGGAACACTGCATGGATGAGGTACATAATACAATGATTCTAGATGAAGGATGCTGCCACTTGTGTGGAACATGTTTCTACAAAGTGTGTAAAGTGATGGTTATATTACACTAATATATGTAATTAGGCTGTTTTCCACTTAACAGAATATTTTAATGCTGACAGCAACACAGACTTCTTCAATGGCAGAGCACCTTACAACACCATAGTCCATAATGACATATTACGGTTGTAAACATTTATTTCTACTACCCATGTTCTTATGCATAATTTATATAAACTTTCCCTACTGAGTCCAATTCAGTACCTAATATATTTGGGTAAATATTGCTCTAATAAATCCTATAGAAACCTATGCTGTCAAATAAGCTAATTTTTTTTAAAAAGGTCCCACCAAACTGAGAACATGCACCCTATTACTTCAAATTGAAATCCATTTTCTTCTCTAATAAACAACTTCCAAATTTTGTGACAACACGTTGCTACTTAGATACAGAGCAGCACCCCATTATTTTATAACAAAACATAAAACATAACATCTTCCCAAAGTCACATTATCACCAAATTATCAAATAAATAATTCAGCAAAACAGTGAGAAATAACCTTTAATAGCGAAAAGAAAAAATATGACACAACCTTACAATTATATGTACTACTGCTTGATCACTGTCCTGAAATCACTGAAGTAAAATATGAAAAACCCTACTTTGAAAATAATAGTTATACAGTTTACTTAATTAAATATCTGAAAATACACACATACAGCTGCACGAAAGAATGAATAGAGCTTCACAATTGCCAGACAGTCACCATCTGCACAGGGTTTTGGAATCAGACTTACAAAGGTGTACATACTAGTGGTTGTTATACATTTCAGAAATGAATAGCACAAAAACAGAACTTTAGAAAGCAAACAACTAAAATGTCCAGCACATGTGTACTATCACAGCCAGTTTTCCACTTGGAAAATTAACACTAATCAGTTTGACTCAAAGACACAAATGGAAGTGGACCACCAGATTTACATTATTTTGTTTTTATAAATCATTTTTCATAGATGCGGCTACGCAACCTCCAGCTATGAACAGAATCCATTATAGACACATGTACACACAAATACAATTAAAGGCACATATTGCAAAACTTTCAAACTTAAATCACACATGATTTGAGGTAAAGACATCCAATCACAAAAACTTGTGCACATAAGTGGTGAAACAGCCATATTATAATATGATCACTGCACAGAAATATGCATGCGTATAGCTGCTTACAGTGCATAGCATGTATGCCCATGGCTACAGCAGCCTGCCAAAATGCACAGCAACCAATTGGGTTGTTGTTAGCCATGGTATGAATGCCGCTTGTAGCCGCAAGTACACATACACTGTTTTAACATACCCTAAAACACATATTAAAAAGGTTTAAAGATTCAAATGACGCAAAGGTACAGCTAAGGGCATAGAATCAGAAACACATGTAATATTTTGTACTGTAAAATCCATGAAATAAAATGATTACTGAATAGACATTTATATTGCTATACTCACAGTTATGGCATGGGTATACACTTCTCTGGGCATCTATTAAAAGACCATTTGTGTATTGTCCCAATATATAACCAGACAATATCTTTTCATTAACACATTAAGACAAATGCACCTATTTTCTATTAGAATTCCCAACATCTTTCAAAATGTCTTTATGCGCTAAAATGACTAATTTTATTTTCCCAAAAAGAAAATATTGTGTACTCCCAGTAAAAGATATTTGCCACAACTTAAACACATACCTCACACTTCAAATACTCCATCTAAAGTAATACTATAGAACCAGAAAAATGTTCTAAGTCAATGGTTTGAAAACACATCATCTATGTCCTCAACATCACTGTTAGTCCCAATCTCAAAATTCTCTATTGCTCCAGAATCTTCTGAGCAATGAGATTACTCATCTTCTGAAATTGCCCCTTTAATTGTACAATCTCCTAAAAACACACCTCCCTCTCAGGCAATACCAACATACTATATAGAAAATATCTCAATATTATGTTGCAATGTAATCTACAGTTTAATTGGCACATATAAACATCACTCAAAAACAGTACATCCTCTTATAGGTTCAATAGCTGAAGAGGATCTGAGGTACTGACGTCCTATTGGCAGCTCTCCACCATTGACACATTAAACACCCAATCAAAATGTAAACACAAGGGATTCCACCTTCTCCCTCATATATTATTGCATTGGTCATTCTAGCATCTGAGGTGACAAACAGTGCTTTTTTTTCTATCAGAGTAGAATGGAGAAATACATGCGGTGGCTGGAGGAAATCTATCCTACAGAAGAAGAAATAAAAAAGGAAGATGCTGAAGAGAAGCAGCCAGAAGAAACTACACAACATTCAGAATTTTGTAGGTGTATTCTTTATATTTATCTAATATGTGTCTAACAATAATATTTTAAGTAACACACATCATTCAGCCTATAGTTAGCAATGTACCTTACTACTTTTAAATGTCTATTATATGTTCAACTGTTTAAAAACATTTAAAATATTTTAAAACAGATTAAGAAGTGATTCAGGTATCAAGAAGAATCAAACAACAGGCACCTCAAGCATTACCCACAAACAAAATCAGGGATACCTCAAAAGAAATAAAAGAATTATTAACAATCTTCAAAATAAATGAAAAATGATATAAAAGACTTAAGACAATAATAATGCAGATAATTGGGCTAATGAAGATGTTTCATGTGTGCAAAGTAAAAGAAAAATAAATCCCACAACCACATTGCCCCAAAATAAATGTGTTTTTAAAAAACGTTTTTGCATACTTATCTACATTTTGTAAGTATGTACACTTATATGTATTAGTGAAGAATAGAAAGCTATTAAAGTGTTACAGTAACTGTGTACACAGACTACACTTAATATATTTTAAAATAAAATTTTACAAGACTACCACTCACACATATATCTACATATGCACATTTTGTTTAAAAACTTCTTTTAGCCACAGCTACAACTGGAGCTATGGGACAGACTCATCGGCCAATTGACACCCATTGTATCCACGGCTACTGCCATTCTACATGTGACTACCATGAAAAAAGACAATTTGTCAAAATACAAAATAGAACAAACAGCTGCAGTTAATCGCAGAAACAAGTGAAGGGTGTACCCACGGCTACCATGAAGGGAAGGTAGCTATGGCTATATTAAATACATAAGCATATGTGTTTTTTAACACACTCTATTGAAAGGGTCAATTAAAGATTATTTATCCATTTATACAGTCTCTGTTTTTACTGTCTGTTTTTATAACAGAAAGGTTGGCCCTGAAAATTACCATTTTGGCAGAATGGGAAAAGGTTGAAGGAACTGGGAAGGGAACAAAAACCTTAGGATTCACACATGTAACAAAGGGTAAAAAAGGAACATTTCTTTTTTCTTTGCATTTTAGATTTTGTACATTTTTTGTATTTTTCATTTTTGAAAAAATTGGGTAAAAAACGCCACTTAAAAAAATAGATATATTCCTAGCATTGGCAATTGACCTGGTGTTCTGAAACAGCCTTTCCCCAACCATCTAGCGTAGCATCTCCCTTTACATTCCCCAATAAAGCCTTCTGATGCACTGAAGGTCTAACATGTTTGGAAAAAGTTATCATATGCATTGTTCAGGCTTGCATGTCTAATTGCTGCTGGCATATGCCAAAAGCTGCTTCAAGTGCCACATCAATGCATTTTAATGCTGACCAACTATCATATATGCGTGTGTATTAATCACCAGGTGCAGTATTAAGCCTCCTGTGAAGCTGCCTTCCTTGTTGGCCAAATCATGGTTTTCAGTTTGGCTCTAATTACCAAACGTGGGCTGAGCCGGCAAAGAAATGGCTGTGAAAATATTGATTAGATACGTTATGGAATTTTGTGTATGTCAAACAGGAGACCCCATTTAAGTTGTGATAGTTTGATGGACTGTGATGGGGCCAGTCATCATTTGATTTTGGGTGGAGGTTTGTGGGACATAATGAAAGGGCGAGGAGCCAGCTAAACAAAGATGAGACAGAGAACCGTGTTCTACAACACATGATCTTCAATCTGAAACACAACAAACAATGGGATATGCAGAAGTAAAAGTAAGAATATTGCAACATGGTGCTGCACTCTCAAATGAGAAGGATAATGAAGATGCAGGTTCCAGTTTGATTTAGCGGGTGCAGACATTTTAATGTGGTAGGGTGTAAATGCCTCCCCTGGTTGGCTAAAGCCAGTGCAGCAAGAGAGCACATTCGCATCAGCTCTGGGGTTTTGGTATACATTACATTCTGAGAATTAAATAATGGGTAAACATTGTGCATTTTACAGTATGCATTGCAGAGAAGTTGGGTAAAGAGTAATAGGATTTAAAATCCTTCGTGTACGGAAAATAAACAAGTCACCAACAGGGCTAGAGGGCAAGACGTGCGATTTGAAGAGTGTCTCCAAAATGTTTTACTAAAGGCTTTTGCCCAATGAAAATCCTGGATCCTGTGTCACGACTATATATCCGAGCTGCTCCCTGTTCATTGTGGTTGCTTCCAAAGAAAATCAAGATCCCTGTCACATCAATGCATTCAAGCGTTATGCTCTTCCACTCGGGTTGTGTCCACAGAAAGTCAAGTGACCTGTCCCAAATGTATGTGCTTTGGCCATCCTCCTTCCCAACGAGATGCTTCTCTTGCCCTCAGAAATGCTTGAGACGTGACCCAACAATATATTTCAGCATTATCATGTGTAGTCGGCGATGGTCATCCAATAGCTAAGTAGTGTATTGCTGTTTGATTGAGTTGTTAGCTTGCTCTATCAACACTGCATGGCTCTCTACTAGTACACAGGACTTAGGTCAATAACAAGGGTGTATGCCTGGCATAATGGCGGACTGATGAGCATATCGAATATATACCAACATTACAAGTGACTTCAAACTACATATCATCACATGAATTCGTGTATGCCGGCACTTTCCAATCAATGGTTTTATACCTGACTCCAAAACTGGAATGATATGATATGATATGATATGATAATGATATGATAAGGCATTTGTAACGCGCCTATACACAAGTGTTTCAAGGCGCGACGAGGCAGGGGGGGGTACAAGGGGAGACAGACAACGATCTTACTAGGCCAGGTGTCATTCAGATCGCGCAAGTGCAAGGGTAGAGGGGAAGGGAAAAGTGCATCGGGGAAAGGGAGAGGGGAAAGTGCAGTACAGGGTTATAAGCATACAGCATACAGGATAAATAACAAGGGCCAGCTGGTGGCAAGTGCAAGGTAAGTGCAGACAAGTGCTGGGGAGGGGGGCTGTAGGGATACAGACACAGTCCCGCAGTGCAGGGGTAGCCAGGGAGGCAGTGCAGGGGAGAGTGGCTGGGCCGAGAACGGTGAATGGCCCAGTTGCAGATTCAGTGCAGTTTCAGTAGTATTAGCAGGGGAGAGGGGGAGAGAAAGCGGAGGCAAAGAGGAAGGTTTTGAGGTGCTTCCGGAACCGGAGGTGGTTCTCCTCAAGTTTCAGGGAGGTAGGAAGGCTGTTCCAGAGGGAGGCCCCTGCAGTGGAAAGAGATCTGCCCCCTGCCCCCTGCACTTAAGTGGAATTGATTTCTCTTCTGCCATAAAGTACAATGTGAATGGGTAATAACTGGTGAGTAAGGAAAGGCTAGTCTCCACGTCAGCTAGTGATGTTAAACTGAACTGTGGGAGTGGGTTGAACCTACAATGATTCTTTAAGGGATTCAGGAAGAACATTGGCACTAGGGGTTAAACCACCTTCTCACCTAAAATATTTTGCTGCTTTTTTACTCCTCATTTAAGTTCGAAAATTAGCTCTCAAGTGGTGCTCTAAAAGAATTGACTTGTAACTCATACCATTTTGAATTCCATTACTCATATTGCAGTCCCATTAAACGTACATGTAGCAGAGTGCAGGGGTGCTGCTAGGTCTGTAAAATATCTGGGTCTACACTACTGTCGGGATTGACGAGCTAGACTTTTGGTTGTAGACTGTGAGATTCTATCCTGGACTACAACCAAAAGACCAGGGGCTATAGCTCCCTAATCCCCCCCTAGCAACGTCTCTGTCAGAGTGCAACATGATATGAACATAAAAGAAGGACTGGCAAACATGAATCCCACAGCTAACATAACACAACTGGAATTTTCTGTGAACGTTTCAACTGCTATTAATCTTTAAAAACATAATTAAAAAGATCCTATGATATACAGTTGCTGGTTTTAGTTATTAACAAACATCAAAGTCTATTATTTGACACAAATTGAATCTTGTGTCTACTTCAGATCACATTTGACGAATTGCAGTTAAAATATTTTTTAAAGCGCACTTCAAATCTAAGTGCTAGACAATTAACAATTAGTATTTAAGTTTGTTGTGGGAAGTAAATGGAACAGTAACCAGGGACAAGACAATGGTGGACTTACATAGATTGATTAAGGACAATCAGCATTATAGATTTTTAAGTGCAGGTAGACAGTCTGTCCAGTTATGTTAGGATGTGACTATGATGGATGAAGTGTTAGAGTGGAGGCAGAGAAAGTGGGGGACATTGGCAGGTTAGAGGCAAGGAAAAAATGTTAGCTCAAATGCAAAGCAGAGGTAGGTTAAGAGGATAACTTGGAGCAGAGGAGGCAGGCGTCCAATATGGCTTTCAACAAATTGGTGTGGACTGTTTCTCGGATATCCAGGGGAAGACAATTCTGTGCAAGTGGAACAATTTACATTTAAATTTAGTGCATGGGTATTAACCCTGCAGTAAATACACGAGGTGCCCCTCCCTTGATGTTCTGTTCTACCCCTGGATGACTCTTTGAAGGGGTTAACACTTCACCTACCTCCCCTGCCTCAAGCGAATAAGGGGGGGGTAATTTTCCCTTCACCCCCCTAACCCTCATCGTCACACCAGAACTCACATGAACCTCCTACTACTCACGTTCTTCTGCTTCTGCTTTAGTAGGATGTGATCCGCAACCCCTTTATGCCCCTTGCCCACCTCCCATCACACACCCTCCCCATAGCTGACCCAGCCATGCATGTTTTTGCTGCTATGCAAGTGCAGCATGGTAACGACGTGCGTTTCAGACGTGCCACCCTGCTGATAATGGCCAGGTTCGTGACTGAGTGATTCACGCTGATTCCTGTGGATCCTGAGGCCTGTAGTTGCCATGTTCTACACCCCACCCCGCCCAGCACAATTTTAGCTCAGGCCCCTTTTCTGCATGAGCCAATACTGTCAGGTGAAAAAGGCAAACACACCTTTTATACCTGAGGTATGAGGTATAAAGGTATAACACGCCATTGAAATAAGTTATAGTGTGACAGCACAAAGTGCTAAAGCAACCCAGTTCACACATCAGACCGTGGTTCAAATCCCATCACTGTCTGGTTTGAAGAGGCAATATCAAAGGTTGCAAGAGAGACACAAGGGGTAGCAGCTGATAGCTCTGTCAACACCCATTCAATGTCCCTGCTCGTCTGCCCCAATCAACACTTATGCTCCACGGACAGTAATGGCTTTAGATACTCTCCCTTGCCTTAATCTCTCTATTTTAGCACCATATTTCTTCAATCAGGCCTCTTTCCAATCTTTGTTAAATCAGCCACAGTGCTACACATTTTAACAAATCAATCGGCTAAACTCATTAGCCCTGCCAGCTATAGACGTTTCTTACTTTCCTACAGAGCCCACTTGAATCATTTGTATTCAATCACGTTTAAATTTGCCTGGAAATCAATATATATTGTGAACCCCTCCAATGTGTGTTTCATAGTAATCATGCCACCGAAAAAGCACTTATCTGTTTGTCCTGTTTCCTAATAACCACCCACAGCTACAAACTCTCAACCAGCCTCATCTTGCTTAAACCTGCTGTTGATGCTTCCAACTATGTATCTCTCCTTCATGACACCTCTGACCTCATCATCCAATGTACTGCACTGAACCGGATCTCTTCCTACCTATCTGATCCTTCACGCTTTCTCCTTTTATTGGAACATAGACACTCTCCTCTGAGTGGAAGGGCCTCAAGCTTCTGTCCTGGGCCAATTTCTCTTTAATCGCACACACACACCCTGCGTAAAATAATCTGCTCCTTTGGATTATCTTTTCATATTTTCACTGATAACATCCAGACCTTCTCCTTTTGCCCTCTCACTCTGGACCTCCTTCCCTGCATCTCAAAGTGTCTCTCACCCACTCAGCACTGCCTGGCACTTCAGTGTATTTCTTTTACCCTTATTCGTTGAGTTTCAGTGAGTAGGTACAATATGCGGAGAGGTGGACAAAAATCTAAGAATAATTTGATTACACCTGCATGTTGACCAGTTGACGATGCTAACATAAGAATGAGGCATACTTAAACACACATAGTTCAAGTAGTGGATCATGCTGCAGTATACACAGAGGGAAGACATTGGCTAATAGCACGGGATACTTATTGATCTCAATGATACCCATAAACCATTAGGTATAGGAAAGGGATATATCTAAAATATCTGAGTGAACACACATTAAGGTCACATGTTGCAGCAAAGAGGTCCACATTCTGTAACATGTATTTAAGGACTATGGACCTCATTCCTAGCTTGGCAGGAATTTGGTGGTAATTCTGCTGAATTACCACCAAAATCAGTTACTGTTACTGCCAGTTGGTCCCATGGGTTTACCATGGGATTACAAGTGATGGCAGGGCGGTGTTAGTACTCTTAGGGGTTTTTTGGCAGAAATACTGTGAGCTGTAATTCCACCGAGGAAATTGCACTGAATTGTTGGCGTTAAAGTGGAGGATTTACCTCTGTGTGTCCCGGCTCCCCCTCCCCTTTTCCTTGTTCTTGTTCTTCTGTTTTGTGGCCTTCCTTCCCTCGTCCCTCCCCTGTGCTCCTATTGGCTTGCGGCCCATTGTATGGTAGCCCGGTAGCCCTCAGCACCATTTCCACTGCTCAAGTGCTGGGTTGAGGCTGGGTGCTCCAATGTCCTATGTCTTCCTGGTTGTGACACCAGCACCCTACTCCTCTGTGCTTTCCGGTTTGTGTGGCACAGGGTTGTGTGTCTCTCTCTCTACTCACACACACTTCTCCTCCCAACTACCTCCTTCACACCTCCTGTGGTGCTCTCTGTTTCTCCTATCTTCTTCAACTGCTACATTATCTCCTATACTATCACTCTCACTAAGTCTGGGAGGAGGAATTTCAAGGAAGACATCCTTTTTGTCAACCCTGGCCTCCCTATCGCTGATACCTACATCAGTGCTTCCTCTAGACAGACGCTCACTGACATCCTTGTTGCTGTTCCCGCACCAGACCTATGGACCCTTCACATGGTCTTGGCTCTCTATCCTATCTCCTCCTCTTCCATTATTGGTGGCACTCACTGTGAGAGCCTCTTGGCCTTCTTCCACTCCTCCAAGACCATCATTACTGTATACTTGGATAGCACCATCTTGGTCCAGGGCCATCAGTCCAATCGCCTCCTTTTCGTTAGGCGCTTTTCACGTCTTATCAACTTCCTCTCTTCTCCTGATACTCCTTCTGCCCCTTCTTGCGCACCCTCCTCTCCTTCTTCTGTCTCCTCTGCCCACCCTTAGGTTCCTCTACCACCTCCGCAGGGCATACCTCAAGCCTATGCTCCTTCACAGAAGTCTTTCAAAAGATTCAACCTGCTCCACATTGCTACCATCAACTCTCATTCTGTTGTCAACACTCTTCCTCTCTGAATTGGCTGACCTCTCCTCCTCTTCTCTCTTGCCTCTACCTCTCAACTTCTCCTACTTGGCGATCTCAACATCCATCTGGATGCTTCCAGTTCCTCTGCTGGGCTCTTCTGCAATCTCCGTGACACTCTCTCTTTCTGTTCTACACACTCTGCTGGGCACACCTTGCATGTCCTAATTTCATCAGACATCCCTTCTCTACTCTCCAACCCTCTCACCAGTACTCTCTCTTGGACTGACCACTTCTTGTTCTCCTACCTAAAGCTCTCTGTCCCCAAGGTGAAGCCTACCCCTTCACTGCCACCAACCTTCTCAGTCATCTGGCACATGAAGCGTGTGTCAGTTGAGGCTTTTGCTGCTACTTTGTCCCCTCCTCCAATTCCTGTGGGGGACTCACACTCTGACACAACCCACTCTAGCCTGCATCGTTCTATCACTAATACTCTTGATGTCCTTGCCCATGTCTCTGCAGCCTCTAACAACACAGCCAAACTCTTCAAAATCTGCAATTAGTTGGCCAATCCTATTGCAGTCTCCACCTCCCCTGTTCCCTCCCACGCCCCCTGCACGGCCCTGGCATCTCACTTCTCCACTAAATCTCAGGACACCCTGTCTTCTCTCTCCTCCTCTCTGTTCTCTTCCTCTCCCTCTAACTCCCTGGGCCCCCTTCTGGCTGCCTCTCCATCTCCACCTCCCTTCTCTTTTTCTCTGATCACTCCTTATGACGTTTCTAGACAAGTCCCATCTATCAACGTGTCATCCAAACAGGTGTTCCACTGCTCCTCCAGAATGATCAAGGACCACATTGACGTCCTCGCTTCAGCCCTGGCCGATTTATGCGATCACTCTTTTGCCTTACCTTTAAGCACTCCCTTGTGCATCCCCTCCTGAAGAAACCTTCCACCGATCCTTCCTGTCTGGTAAACTAACACCTGATCTTTGGCAAACTCTTGGAAAAGCTGGCCGTCACCCAGCTCATTCTCTACAATGAATCTGTTGGTTGTCTCCATGAGCACCTGGGAGGACCCACACTGCCAAATCACATGTAGGACTCCCCGGCACCCCTGAAATACACGTACCCTGCTGAAATCGCGTGTGAAAATTCTCGCGCACCCCTGAAATACACGTACCCTGCTGAAATTGCATGTGAAAATTCTCGCGCACCCCGGTAATACACGTACCCTGCTGAAATTGCGTGTGAAAATTCTCGCACACCTCTGAAATACACGCGTACAGGCCAATCGTGTGTGGGACTTCTCGCGCACCTCTGGAATACACGCGCCCAGGCCAGTCGCGTGTGGAACTTCTCGCGCACCTCTGAATTACACGCCCCTAGGCCAATCGCGTGTGGAACTTCTCGCGCACCTCTGAAATACACACGCCCAGGCCAATCGCGTGTGGAACTTCTCGCGCACCTCTGAAATACACGCGCCCAGGCCAATCGCGTGTGGAACTTCTCGCGCACCTCTGAAATACACGCTCACGCTCCCCCAGGCCAATCGCGTGTGGAACTTCTCGCGCACCTCTGAAATACACGCGCCCAGGCCAATCGCATGTGAAACTTCTCGCTCACCTCTGATATACACGCACACGCTCCCCCAGGCCAGATCGCGTCTGGAACTTCTCGCGCACCTCCGAAATACACGCACACGCTCCCCCAGGCCAATCGCGTGTGGAACTTCCCGCACCTCTGAAATACACGCGCCCAGGCCAATTGCGTGTGGAACTTCTCGCGCACCCCTGAGATACACGCGCCCAGGCCAATCGCATGTGGAACTTCTCGCGCACCCCTGCGATACACGCGCCCATGCAAATCTCGTGTGGAACTTCTCGCGCACCCCTGAGATACACGCGCCCAGACCAATCGCGTGTGGAACTTCTCCCGCACCTCTGAAATACATGCGCCCAGGCCAATCGCGTGTGGAACTTCTCGCGCACCTCTGGAATACACGTACCCAGGCCATTCGCGTGTAGAACTTCTTGCGCACCCCTGAAATACACGCAAACGCTCCCCCAGGCCCGATCGCGTGTGAGACTTCTCGTGCACCCCTGAAATACACACACACGCTCCCCCAGGCCAGATCGCATGTGGAACTTCACGATCGCGTGTAGTACTTATCGCGCACCCCTGAAATACACGTGCCCAGGCCATTCGCGTGTGGAACTTCTCGCGCACCCCTGAAATACACGCACCCAGGCCATTCGCGTGTAATACTTCTCGCGCACCCCTGGAATATACCCACACGCTCCCCCAGGCCAGATCGCGTGTGAAACTTCTTGCGCACGCGTGTTCCCGACACCCGTAATACTCATTCCCCGCTTTGCGTTTGCTGTTTGCCAGTTCGGTAAACTGGTACAGGGTTGGCTCAGCCCTTTGCAATGGTTTTGCGATTTTGATGGCTTTTCCTTGCGCGAGGGAGTTCTTGGGGGCGTAACTGGCGCTGCTGCAGTGTCGCTGCGCCACTCTGCGCCACGTCTGCTTTTGGAGGCGAGAATCCATGAATACGCTGTGCGCGGAAATTGATTTTATCGCACGCGGCTGGCGCAGACATTCGCACGGGCACGCTGTGCGCCAGCCGCTTGCGACACTTTTGTGAGGAATTACATGAATCGGCCTGTTAGTATTTTCACCTTAAATATTTTCTAATTCTATTACAAATGGGTTTAGATTTTGCTGTTGGTACACTCTGTATCTCTTCTACTGATTTAAGCCATGTGCACATGTTTAGAACCCTTTTTTCTTTACCTGTGATGGAGGATAGCACAGGGGCAACCCACTGGCAAGACAACAGAGGTGCGAATCCCGAATACGCCTTAAGAACCGAACTCAAGTACGATAAAAGGCGCATTATAAAACTCCAAATAAATAAAAAAAATTCTCTTTTAAGTTTAAGCCTTAAACACTACTAAACAAAATCTCAGTGTGGTTTTGCTTTTCCAAATGGTAATTTCTCCTCTGTGAAATGTACATCGAGCTAAATATGTCACTCATCTTCCTCTACGTGTACGAATGATTAATGAGGTGTATTAATCAGTTAAATTTCCCTAGGAATAAATATATCGTGCATTTAAAACATACACATACATCCAAATATAAAATGCACAATTCCTCACATTAATAGAGGAATACAGACATTAAATCCATTCAATCCTCGTATTAGTAGCCACACAGTGGGCAGCTGCAGTTATCAGGAACTCAGTAACATAATTGTATGTTTGCCTCGGGACTAGAGTGACCTGCTCTTTCGCTAAGCTTTCCAAATTTAATGAGCAGTTGCATACTGCACATATGAGATATTCGCCCTTTCACTTAATGAAAGTGCCATATATGAATAAGTTATATGAAAATGCTGCAAATTTTAAAGAAAGTTTCGTGGTGCTTTACGGTGGCAGAGCAAGAGAAAGACTATTGCGAACTTAAGGAATGTGTCATGCCAGTCCGATAGCACAGCCAGTAGGGCTGCTTTGACATCTGTGAAGAGCCTGCTGACTCAGGTTTGAATCCCAGCAGGGGCAAACTCATCCTTCCGAGGTTGATAAATGAACACCACACACTGTGGGTAATAATAAGCAGAGCTCAGATGCCTGAGTGTTCGTAGCGCTATGTAACTGCTAAATTAGTATTATTATCGTAGCGCTATGTAAGTAAATGCTAAATTATTATTATTATCATGCCAAGCCCTCTTTTGATTTGGCCCCAGTGCTCCGCACGTAAAACCCCCATTCACTGCCACTTGTGTTCCCATTATTCCTGATGTACTGAAACAGGTGCCCACACTTGAGGCGATGGCACAGAGGCACTGCTACTGTTCATTGCAATGAGTCATCAATGAGTCATCATGTCCTTTTTTTCAGAAAAGCATTGCATTTCTGATGTATGGGGTACCTAATTAGCATTTGGGGCAGCCACGCGAGGCTTCAGTGCAATATGTCACTGCGAACAACATCTGCATCACCCATATGATTTTTCGTATGCATATGATAACTTGTGTTTTATTTATTGGACATCTGTCATCAGCTACAATAGATGAGCAGTGCGATGTGCCAGTGTTGCAGATAAAATTGTGTAGTGGGATTATATTACTCCCTATTTAATAAAGTTGGGATTAAAATTATTTTTAGTCAGTATTTTGTAAGCCAGTACAAATTGTTTTTTATTGTAAAATAAAAGTATTTGTAAAACACATTTCTTTGCATCTCGTTGTTCATGCACATTAAAACTCAATGTTTACCTCATCAGATCAGGCATTAATAATAGACACGTGTGTTCTGGTCGCACTATGTGTTCTATTAGTCCAAAGCTATGCATGGGGCTGTGTGGGTATAGGCAGAGGGACAGGCACATGTCTTCTTATCATTTTTGATGGGGGCATTTTTACGACCAGTTTTTATTTTTTGGGGGAGTATTTGCCATTTACAGGGAGCACACGCACAAGCTGATAAACCCCTTATTTGTAGGGTAGGATGTACCCCCAAAAAGGCACAACACTAGTTTTTGCATCATCTGTGTAGAGATATCGCGAGAGTCACCTGCTCTCGCGAGATCTCGCGTTGGTGGCTAGGACCGCCCCCGCGCGCTTCGCGCGCATTACAGGAGCACCAGAGGACGCGGCAAGACGCGTCCTGCCGGCTCCTCCGAGATTTGGGCCTGGGGCCATTATTAATATAGGACATTTCTGTCTCTCAGCCCAGGAACTGTTATTAGGCAAGCCTGCCTAGCCCTCAGACCTTGCACTACCTACATGTTGATGGCAGTTTGTTATTTGTTAAATAAAAGCCATCCAGCCTGCCATCAGGCCCCCTGTCATCTGTGCAAGAATATACAACATAATTTGGAGACGAGGATCACCACTACAACCCACGTGGGAACATGCAAGGAGCGACGCCACCACCCCCCTTCCTGCAAACTCCAGGTAAACCTGCCATCCCGTGGCCGCAATGGCAACCCCTGTTCACGACGTATGTAGAGGCACTAGGAGGGGCAGGATTTTCAGCGGCACGGCGTAGGGCTATGTTACTTAATGCCCTGGGAGTGGAAGGACAGCGGGTGTTTGAGAGTCTTACCCCGATCCCAGTGGCAGGCGACAACGATGACGTCTTTAAGGAGGCGGTTAGGAGAATAGTGAAGAGATTTGCCAGTAAAGAGAACACGGTGTTGCATAGAATACGCTTTTACACTCGCAGACAAGAAATATCCGAACCGGTCGACGATTACGTCACCAAGCTGCGAGAACTGGCAGCGCTGTGCAGTTTCGGCAACAATGCTGAGAGCCTCATCTGCGACATGTTGACAGTCCACACCAACAGCAGAAAAGTTCAAGATAAATTCATCATGGAGAAAGAATTACAACTGGAGAAGGCGATCGAAATTGCCAAAGCGGTTGAAGAAACCGCGGGAAGACGAAAAGAACTCACAGGAACCCAGAGTTCTGCTGAAATCCAAGCAGTCACATTTCACTCAAAGAAAGAAAGACATACACCGGACACAAGAGAGGGCAGAGGAGGTAGGAAAGAACCTCTGAAATGCCACAGGTGCACCAGCACGAAACACCTGGCATTCGATAGGGAATGCCCAGCTAGAGATAAGGAGTGCTCAATCTGCAAACGCATTGGCCATTTTTCGTTGGTGTGTCGGTGGAGAAACAAGAAAGTCACCAGTGTAAACACCGACCACACCAGGGAGCAAGAATCGTCCTCAGAAGATGAGGGGAGACCCACAGTCATCATGGTAAACAGCACAAGGGCAAGAAGAGAAAAGCCCCATTGCACAATCAAAATTGACGGTTGCGAAACAAGAGTTATGGCGGACTCTGGATCGGACCTCACCATAATACCTCTACGGACATACAAGGAAATGGTCGGAAAAGAAAAGGTCCAAGTTCTCACCACACGTCACAAACCCACAGTATTTGGAGGGGCGTCAGTTGAACTACTGGGATATATCAAAGGGAAGGTGGAGTTTAATGGAAGAGAAACCACCACCAGAGTTTATTTCAGCCACGAAGGCCCAGCAGTACTGGGATGGGACGACCAAGACAAACTCAAAATCAAATTGGACCCCAGCACAGAAGACCAGGTACTGTCTGTCTGCGCGAGGGATGGGCCCATAGTCAAGAGTGACTACCCAAAACTTTTCTCGGAGGAGCCGGGTCACATAAAGGGCTTTGTCCATAGAATAATGCTAAAAAAAAATGCCGTCCCGGTCAAACATCGTGTGCGGCCAGTGCCAGCAACCGCAAGAGACACTCTCAGGGATCAGTTGGACAAAATGAGAGCGGAGGGGGTCATTGAAGAAGTTGAAGCGTCAGAATGGCTGAGCCCAGTAGTGCTGATAAAGAAACCGAACTCGCAAGAGTTAAGGGTGTGTATAGACCTTCGCAGCTTAAACTTAGAAGTCATCACCGACAACTACCCGCTACCGAGCATAAATGAACTCATTTTGTTGATGAAGGAAGCCAAGATTTTCTCAAAACTGGATATGAGAAACGCATACCACCAAATACAATTGCATGAAGAGTCAAAACCCCTCACAGCATTCATCACACCATTTGGCACCTATCAGTTCACCAAGATGCCATTCGGGTTATCGTCGGCAGCGTCAGCATTTCAGCGCATGATGGATCTGTTGTTACGAAAGGTCAAAAATGTCGCATATTTCCAGGACGACATCCTTGTGTATGCAGGGGATGAACAAACGCATGACGCCACATTGAAAACGGTCCTGACCAAGTTGCAGGAAGCAGGGGTGAGACTACGCCATGAAAAATGCGCATTTAAAGTGAAAGAGGTCGACTACTTGGGGTACAAAATCTCAGAAAAAGGGATAAGTCCGAAACAAAATCTGATGCATGCAATCATAGAAGCACCAGAACCGACCAGCAAAGATGAAGTAAGATCATTTTTGGGACTGGCAGAGTATTACGCTAAATTTATTCCCTTGTTCTCTGAAACCTCAGCACCACTCCGTGACATACTCAAAAAGGGTTCGGTATTCTCGTGGCAAAAACCCCAGAAGAAGGCGGTTGAAAGTATAAAACGGCACATCATGGAAGCGCCGTGTTTACAGCCATTTAACTCGGAGTGGGATACAGTCATCACCACGGATGCCAGTGCATACGGACTAGGAGCAGTTCTTACGCAGAAGAAGGGGGACACGGAGCATGTGGTAGCCTTTGCCTCGAAGGCCTTGTCCTCGGCGGAACAAAACTACTCCACCATAGAAAAGGAAATGTTGGCGTGCGCATGGGCAGTAGAACATTTTAGAACATATGTGTGGGGCACGAAATTCAAGTTGGTGACAGACCACAAACCCCTCATCCACATGCTCAGCCCAGGAGGTACCAAAGTGTCCACACCCAGATTGGCACGCATTGCAGCAAAACTGCAGGAGTACACGTTTGAAGTGCAGCACATATCAGGGTGGAAGAATTCGCAGGCTGACTGCATGTCTAGATTGCCAGAAGGTAAAGACAAGGCCACCACGTTTCTAAGAGGAGAATGCATAGTAGCATCGATCACTGACATAAAAGCACCTGAGTATATGGAACTCAGCGATAAACATTGGCTGGAAGAGGACAAGAAAGACCCGGCCATGGCGAAAATCCGTCAGTGGATCAAGGAAGGGTGGCCAGGGGAAAAAATGGTGCCGGAAGGTATGAGACCCTATTGGAAGGTGGCCGAAGAGATATCGGAAACGGACGGAATAATAATGAAGACGGACCAGATAATCCCACCTATAGGCATGAGGAGCACCATCCTATGCAGAGCCCACGCTGGTCACCTGGGAAACACGATGACCCGGCGCAGAGTCCGGGAGGCCTACTGGTGGCCGTCCATGGACCAAGAGATTCGCACCATGATAGAGCGTTGTCATGAGTGCCTCAATAGTGACAAAAGACTGAAACTCAAACAGGCACCCCTAATTCCCACAGAAATACCAGAAGCGGTGTGGTCAAAAGTGGGCATAGACTTTATAGGACCTCTGGAAGCGATGGCACCAGAACATCGGTACGGCATAGTGCTGGTTGATTACCTATCCAAGTGGGTCGAGGCAGAGTTCGTCCCGAACATTACCACAGCGACGGTAATTGAAGTCCTCACAGAAATTTTTCAAAGAGAAGGCCTCCCCAAGGAAGTGGTAACAGACAATGGGGTACAACTGATCTCGCGGGACATGGAACAATTCCTAAGAAAGAACAATATAGGCCAAAGGAAGGCGGCCTTGTACCATCCCCAAGCTAATGGGCTTGTTGAAAGGGCCAACAGGTTCATAAAGGGAGCTATACAACTAGCCACGGCTTCGGGGATGGACCCCCTAAAAACTACCAAGGAGGCCATAGCGGCCCACAGACTCACCCCTAACGGAATAACGCAAATATCTCCGTTTCGGATGTTGAGAGGGAGGAGTGCAGCCTCCACGCTCATACCACCATGGTTATCCAAAGTGAGAGAAGATGAAGCCGTGGACATGTCAGAAGTGGTGTGGAGGATTGAAAACAGCAAGGCACGCATGAAAACATGGAGTGACCAAAGAAGAAGAACCCAGCAAGCGTCAGACATTGGAGGGGGAGATTGGGTTAAAATAAGACTACCAAAAAAGGACCAAATCACGGGCTCTCGGTTCAGCAGACCCACCAAAGTGGTCCACAGGGGAACCAATCATGTCCGCACAGAGGACGGGCGCACATGGAATCTGGAAAGAGTAGCCCTATATCAGAAGAGACAAGAAAGAGCAAGAACCCCGGAGAGAACACCTGCCGAAGAAGGAATAGACAACGAGCGAAGGGAACCACGGGAGCCCGAGAGAAACGACAAAGAAAGGGAAGAAACAGAGATGGAACCGGGATCACCCTTTACAGAACCCGAACAGGAGCAACAGGAAGATCGCACTGGAAAGGGTGACCGGCCGAGAAGAGAGCACAGAAGACCGGTGAGATACACTGACTATGTTATGCAATGAACCTCCTCTTTCTTTATCAAAGGGAGGTGTGTAGAGATATCGCGAGAGTCTCCTACTCTCGCGAGATCTCGCGTTGGTGGCTAGGACCGCCCCCGCGCGCTTCGCGCGCATTACGGGAGCACCAGAGGACGCGGCAAGACGCGTCCTGCCGGCTCCTCCGAGATTTGGGCCTGGGGCCATTATTAATATAGGACATTTCTGTCTCTCAGCCCAGGAACTGTTATTAGGCAAGCCTGCCTAGCCCTCAGACCTTGCACTACCTACATGTTGATGGCAGTTTGTTATTTGTTAAATAAAAGCCATCCAGCCTGCCATCACGCCTCCTGTCATCTGTGCAAGAATATACAACAATCTGTTTTCGCCTGTGCACTGAGGGCATTAACCCCATTATTAAAATGTACCATTACAAATACGTCAGAGATACGACAGTGCCCCCCTTCCTCTCTATTAATCAGCCACGTTCTGCACAGCCCCATTCACAATTAGGCGCAAACAATACTGGGCCTTCGGCTGAAAATTCTGCTCTTTAAATATCTACATGTCCAGCTCCTTTGAATATGCAGAATTGGAAATTGAGCTCATCTCAACTTTACATGGGGGTAATTTTAGACTGGGAGAGCGGAAACAAAAGGTGAAAATGCAAGGAGTAATATATGTATACGTTGCTTTACCGCGGCAGCCCATTTGTGTCCTATACATGCCAGAGAAGGGGACCCCAAGAAGGACATCACAGGTAACCCCGTATTGCATTAAAAGTAACTTGCATGCAGGGGATCTCCAACTTTCCCCCGTACTTGCTTTGGAGATCCCTGTGTGGAATTTCACACATAAAGGAGGCAGAGGGGAGGAGGAAAGAATACAAGCGAGACACGCTCGCTTTCACGCCTTTATTTTCCCAGACCATCTGAATACTCCACCTGGTTTTGGCCTAGAGAAACCGATGCAGAACCCATAGCAATCCATTCATTGTACGAATGCATTACATTCTCATGCAGGTGTACCTCAAAATGCTCTGATGGGAGAGAGGGGGAAGGCATGGCGGCGATTTTAGAACCGCTCAGTGCTCTCCCTCTGCCTTATCGCTACTGCAGCACGGGGCATGCGTTAAGTGGGGTTCGAAAAGCAATAGGCCTTGCTTTTGCTAGTTCATTTAACGCGCCATCCAATTTTAAATGTTTTACACCTGCAAGAGATAGTCATCCAGGTGTAAAAACGAAAAGATGTTGAATCTGCCTTATAACAGCACTTGTGAATTAGCATGGCAGATCCCATAGGAGTCCATTACTAAAGCCCCTTAACTGCCAGGCTATTATGCAAGTCTATGCAAACAGGACGAGCATACTCGTCCTTGGCACTTAAGGGTTAAACTCTGCCTGCAAAACCTAATCTGCGTTTACTATTGGCAAAATGGAGAATAAAAGCGTAAAAGGCACGTTCTCCTGCTTACCTTGTACAGAGGATTTCAAACACACTGCCAGTAGACCCCTTAGGGAGGGTTACTCTAACCTTATCCAGAAGCCCAAAACCAAAACGGCCGGAGGATCCAGCTTCCCTACAATAGCTGCCTCACAGTGGAATGCCCTCCCGCCTAGCCTCGAAATGATTCAATCCCACCTTGCGCTCCGCAAAGCACTCAAAACACTACTCTTCATTTAACCAACATAACTTGCTGTGTTTTGTGTTTTTGTCTGCTCAAAGAAAAATGTTGACTACTATATCCTGTAACCAAAAGACCTTTTGGTCAGATGTAAACTCCCCAATGAAAATTCTTTGCAGTCCCTTGTAACAAGCGCCACGATGCCGCCGGGCTGTACGTGCGCTTTACAAATGCGAATAAATGAATAAATAAATAAACTGTTTACTTGTGCACTGGACCTTGTAAACGATTAAACATTCATGCATGGGCTGAAAACACCCAAGTGCAGCCGTGTTTAGACCCCTGCATTCAATTAGCATATATTTTAAAATGACTTCCATGAATCCCTCTGAACTGTCACAGAACATCTCTAACCAGATAATCATCAATGCCCAGTTGGCATTAGTCTTACAAGTTGGCATGCAGGTTCTGTTTTTACTTATCATCGCCATGGGTTTGAATCCTAACCATGCTCAGACATTGGGTTTGTTTTCATGAGTACACGCCTGTAACATGTTGCAGAACACATTGTTTCTTTGCTGTTTAGGAATGTTGTACCTAGAAGCCTCATTCAATGTCAACTGAATAATGTCTACAATTTGAGAATAACAGTTAATGCAAGTTATAAAAATGCCAATGTAAGAGGTTTTCCCGCCGTGGACCTCGCCGTGAGCAGTTCAGTAACAGTACAACATTCAGTATTCCAGGGTGTCACCTGTTTTACCACTCTATGCTATTATCACTATAGGAAACGCCTGCTTTTTAGCTGAGCTATTGTCCCATATGGATTCCCCATGTGGTAAAACAGAATCTTCCCAATGGGTCCCACTGGTCAACATGACACTTAATTGCCAGCTATATTACTTTTACTGAATGTTAATGAATAATGTTAATGGATTTGGCGGTTTTAGCATGGGTAACACCACCAAACTCGTAATGGATATACATTTGAACTGATGTGGTGCCACTTTCGTTTTTTAACTACTCACTGTCGCGAGCTTTCTTGTATAATGTAGAACAAAGCACTCCCTGGGTGCTGCTTTCACTTACGCTAAGACATGTTCCCTATTGACTGCTACAGGGACATCTGCAGAAAGACTAGCAGAGCCAGATTGCTATATGCATCTTGAACAAGAAACCATGTTCCCCAGAGTTTGTTAGATGCTTATTTAATTAGAAAATATGAAGTTCATTTATCATTAATGATGACTTTGCCAGGCACAAGAAAGACTAAACACTTTTGAAGAAAGAATAAGAATACGTAAAAAATCTAACAACAGTGCCGAAGGCCATATTTCTTTTTAGATGTTCACGTTTTATTAGTAAGCATGACTAGGACTCCTGCCAAAGTCAGGCTCCTAACACCACCAGACAAGGACAAGCAAAATGATCATTAGATTGTTCGAAACAAGTCTAGCACACGTCTAGCACATGCCTAGCACACGTCATCAGAAGATCTGGGAAAGTGATACTGGCTATAAGAAGCCCAAGTACAAGGGAGTGCAACGGCTTCTATGTGCTTTGCCCACACTTGTAACACAACTTAGCCTAGTGTTTCTTTTTTTTTCAGTCATAATGGTAAACAGATAGAAAGAAAACTGAAGAAATTCTTTGGCACCGAATTCCAACAACAATAGTCCTGTGAGTAGTACAATAGAAGGAATGGCCAAACATGGTGCTATACAAAATAAGTTATTTTCTTCAACAGAAGTAACTAATACAAATGCTGACAGATAAGGCACTCTAGAGCTACAGTAGTGAAAACACAACATTAAAAGAGATGCTTTACCATGTATTTGAGCGAGGGAGGAAAAGGGGACCTACCTAGTCTGCTTAATGTAAAGTATAGGTGGGTGAGGTACAGAGGAATCAGGCCTCTAACCCACAAATTCAACTCCTTAATCTCTTAACAAGTGTAACAGCGTCAAGCAAGCTTATTTTCTATTCCCCCGGTGGCAGAAGTAGAAGATTCCGGACCTTGATATGGCGGCCGTCCAGGAAAGGTTCAATTTCTGCCGGAAGGCCTTCTGGGCATAGAAGACAAACAGGTGCATGAAGTATCAAGACTTTTAATCTGCACTTTTAGAATCAATCCCATGTTCCTAAAACATGTAGGGGGCTTAGCTGTCATTTAAAGTACATTGTACAATTTTACTGATCATGATCTTTGGAACTACCAGCATCAGGGGTTCCAACTGGCAAATCTGCATATCATTATTTACCTGTATCTTAAAGCCAGTGAGCATTTTAAAAGGACAGTTACATAATTCTGCTTTTTTCTGCTGTGTATGCTTCCATATCAGGTAGCTGTATGGCTGAACAGCTCCT
The DNA here is from genome assembly GCF_040938575.1 of Ambystoma mexicanum. Lineage (NCBI taxonomy): Eukaryota > Metazoa > Chordata > Amphibia > Caudata > Ambystomatidae > Ambystoma > Ambystoma mexicanum. Next base: position 1,238,532,610 of record NC_090937.1, on the reverse strand, counting down.
GGCATGCCAATTAAATGATGCAGAGCAGAAAGTATACATTCAATATTATATATGGGAAGGGAAGTCTTCTCATTCCAACCCGCATAGAAACAGAGATTTAACATCCTTATGTTATTTTCTTCACATCAGTGAGATGAATTTGAAGAGCCATTTCTCCAGGTTTATGTCTGTTGCCCATAATAAATCCTAACAAGGATCTGGACCATTGGATGTCTCTGTATGTCCCCGGGAGCCATCCATTCAGCAATTATAAGGATGTTGATATCCCAGTTCCACTAACACCACTATACTACAAATCGCCCAGAAGCAAGATCTCTTTTTGCCTGGATACCCCCAATTCTGAGCTCCAGTTGCTTATAGTGTATGCTCTTTTGTGGTTCAGGTGCATCCCTGAACATGTTTGAACAATTCTCAGAAGCACTGTTAGGCTCTATTCCCACTGCCTCAAGTCCTTCCTACCACCATGTGTCTAGAGTTAGGGAATGTCTATCAGTTCAACTCCAGTCAAGCCATCAAGCCATGCGGATGAGGCCTGCTACCCTCAGTTGGCACTGAAAGCTAGGAAATAGCCCTGTAGCCTCTGCTAAAGTAAATTGTTCAAGGCTGTTTCATTTCTGCAGGATGTATTCACTCCATGGGAGATACCAAACTGGCAACACAGTGGCAAATGTGCTTTCTCCTGGAATGGAGGTAATAGTTTGCATGTGTGGTTCTGGCTGGGGGACAGTGCTCTGTCGGGGCCTGTTCTTCAGTTGTACTCATTGATGTGGCAACAATTGCTCCCAAGACTAAATCTGAATGGCCTAGGTCACTCAGTCTCTGAGCCAATGTAGCCACCCATACATAGTAGAGTGAAGAGCTACAATCCCTCTCGCAGCTTCTGTGGCGTATGTCCAGGAAACAGTGTCATCATATATGGACCCTTTTTCATGAGCTACCATCTTCCTGTTTCAAAGACATAATGCAGGAAGTATTGTCAGGGCTTCTGAGCTCTCAATGTTTTCTGCTCCACCACTGTGAAAAAGAGCAGAAGCACTTTCTGGGGGTTTCTCACCACCAGATATCCCTTCTTGATCAAGAGGCTGAGGTGCCACAAAAGTTCTCAAAGGTTGGAACATGCAATATCTAGCATGTTTGATCCCTTTGGATTCTCTAAAGTGTTACCCATGAGGATGCTTTGTTGCACTACACACATCTTTGAAATCTCAGGGTATGTGTCCAACTAAGGCATAGGGAACACAGCACTGCAATTACCATTCCCATGTCAGATATCAGTATGATAGGTAGCCCACCTTCAGTCACAATCGGCCTCTAGAAGACTGGGAGATGGACAAGAAGGTAATCCCCTTAGGGTTGCTATGCTGGCTCTCATAAGAGAGGTCAAGGGAGAGTTACCCTTTTGGGGGCAGCACAACCCAACTAGACAAATTAGGAGTCTCTTGAGATTGGTAAAGGTATCTCCAAATACCAGGAACTCAGTCCTTAAGTTTCTCCAGGTCCGCAACCATAGGGAGCGGTTGAGGTGACAGCCAACAGGCGCACTAGGAATGCATGTCCCTAACCAGCATTGAGTTCCCTCAAAAAGCAATACAATTTTGGTGCAATATTATAAAACAAGAGAAACATTTAGGGGAACACAATTAAAACAATGTAGCATGTATTTATTTTAAATTGTAGAAACAGGAACGATTTTGAACAACAATACAAAAACATTTTTTGTCAGGTAACAAGGGTGCTGCCGTAAGAAAACAAAAAAAACTACTAGTTATACTTAGTGGGATTGCTGACAAGCATATAAAAACCACAACATATTGTTACTTAGAAAAGAATATATTTGCAAAACAGAATTAATTCTGAAAACAGGAAAATAAATAATAGTGCCCATCTCGTAAATGGAGTGGACTGACATGAACAGATAAACTAATTAGTCAAAAAGGAAATAGTAGGTAATATAGTGTGTGTTTAAGTTTTAAGGAGTTTCTCGACTCAAGGAATTTGTGTTTCAGCTCTCTGGGTCATAGCTGTAGGTGGCCCATCCTTTATCAGGATGAAGAAAGACTTCAGGTAGCAAAACAGTCGTGGCCTTGAAGACGGCATGTGAAAGAGGAATTCAAAAAGAATTTCCAGAACATGAATATTTCTATGAAAAATGAATAAGAGCATATGGTGGAAAAATGTTACCTGTAAAGAACTTTAAGGATAGAGTGAGATCCCCTCCGGTACTATGTTAAGTCCAGACGTAGTTGGAGTCAGTATTTTTCTAATGCATTGCTTTCGGTATGGGTCTCAGATCTAATCTACAACATGGATACTACATTGTGTTAAAAGTGAAAGGGGGACAGAGAGAATCAAAATAGTGGAATTCTCCTTCAATTGACCAGATCACTCTTGCCTACTTTAATCATGCCTCTCCCCTTCTCACTAAGAACCTTTATATATGCAACAACCTGGTGTGAGAGTACGTCTTTTGAATGGGTGTGCTGCTTTGATGCCTCTGCTTAGCAGAGCTGCCTGCTGTGCAGCTGGCTCTCTCTTTGGTTAAGAGTGTTACCTGCCCTCAGAAAGGTATCAAACAATGGACCCGTTCCTCCAGGTTCCTGTCCTTCCCTTTGGCAGTCTTTCTACGGATGACCAGAACACACATCACCTTCCACAGTATAACTGACTCACAGGAGCTGACACATGTGCTATATCAATTGGGATGTTCATATGTAGTGCCATGCAGTATGCCTAAACTCAGGCATAGCTTTGTTTTTAGACTGTATCCTACCACTGTCACAGGCTGTTTTTGATCGTCATCGTAGTTTATGCATAGGGATGCATATTTGAAATGCAGCACCTGCACTGCAGAGATGTGTCTGTCACTGCTGCTGTCAAATGGGCAGCTGTGACCTCTATACCTGCTGTGTGACACTGGTAGAATGGGTGCTGCAAATCAGTATACTGATGCATCAGGACAGAGATACATTCTAGGCTTTTGGCAAGGAGTTTATGAAAGGGGAATCTGATGAACAGATTAAATCTGATCAGCAGATTACCCTTTCAAGATGGAATTGCATGCATAACTTGTATTATTTTATGAAAATCAAAAAAGCCAGGTCATTGCACCATTGACACATAGCAATTATTCACACGTACCCCAGCCACAAAGGTTGAGACTCACCCCTCTAAATCTCTGCCATCTTGAAACTTGAGGAGAACCATCTCCGGTTCTAGAAGCAGCTGAAGGCATTCCTCTTCGCTTCTGCCATTGCCTCTCTTCTGCCCAGCTGATCTGCTTTGATCTCTCTGCACCATACACCTGGCCACTCTCTATTCTTCGGGCCCAGGAACCTGCTCACCTTGCCTCCCTCCTGCACGGCCTCTGGGCCACCCCTTGCACTAGGGTCTGTCTATATACCCATACAGTCCCTGAACCACCCTTCTTGGCACTTATCAGATACACCCTATCTGACTAACCTAGCACTTCGCCACTTGCTGGCTGCACTACCACTGTTTATCGCCTTTATTTATTGTACTTATTATTATTTATTCTGTTCTCTCTTCTGCTCCGCATTTTCCACTTCTCCCCCTTCATGCACTTTCCCTTTCCCCCTTTCCCATGCACTTGCACGCTCTTAATGTCACTGGCCCTAGATATGATTGTTGTTTTTTGTTCCCTGCAGTTCCCCTCCATTTTGCCTGGTCATGCTCTGAAACACTTGTGTATAAGAGCGATATAAATAAAATATGATATATCATATCTGGCTCATCCACCTCGTGAAAATGCCAACTGAGGCCATCTGGATTGGAGTGCTGCAACCAGGTTTATGTTGGATGTCCATATCCAAACCCTCTATGGATATGGCCCAATGCAGTAACTTGTGATTCACTCTCTGCAGTGCCTTAAGCCACCTAATAGGTCTGTGGTCTGTTTGGACAGTGAAGTGAGACCGAAATATGTAGGGCTTCAACTTGCGTACCACCCAGACTACTGCACATGCCTCCTTCTCAATGTTGGCCCAGTTGCTCTCTCGCTTATTCAAGCGCCGGTTGTTCTACTCCTTCAGTATTCAGTTGTGCTACCACAACAGCAATGCCAAATTCACAAGTGTCTGTCTGAATGATAAACTCTTACGCAAAATACAAGATCTTTAGAACTGGGGCCTGGCACAGGCACACCTTCCAACTCTGGAAGGATGACTGACAGTTAGGGGTCCCATACCCCTTTATAATAGGCTGTTCATAACCTTTGATGCCTAGGAAGGCCATCACTTGCTTGTGAGTGGTGGGGACTTCCCAATCCTTCCCCGCATGGACTTTGGCGTGAAGGGGCTGCTGCTCACTGCCATCTATTAGTGTCCTAAGTGAGAGAGCCCTGCGCTTTCTGGCATTTGGATGCCTTGATAGTCAAGCAAGCCTTACGAGCAGCTTGAAGTACCTCTTTCAGATGGGATAGGTGATGTTCACAGGTGTTGATGACTACTTCAATGTCATCTAGGTAGGCAACACTGAATTCCTTCATCTCATTAGGACCTGGTTCACCATTCTCTGGAAGGTTGCAGGGGCATTCTTTAATCTGAAGGTCATAACAGCGAACTGATAATGGCCATCCAAGGAGGAGAATGCAGGCCTCTATTTTGCATGATTGGTCAGACCAACCTGCCAGTACCCTACCATTAGGTTAAAAGTATGCATGAATTTGGCAGCACCCAATCGGTCAATTAATTCATCTGCCTGAGTGATGGGCTTTGCATCCGTCTTTGTGACAGAGTTGAGCCTAGGTAATCAACACAAAAGCAGACCTCAGTTTTCCCACTACTAGTCTTATTAGGGACCAGTACCACCAGTGTAGCCCTGAGGCTGTGGGAAGGTTTGCAAACACCAAAGGCTAACATCTTGGAGACTTCTTGGGGACTTCCTCATGCCCTTTCCACCCAACTAAGAACCATTAAGTCCCACTTAGCATTCCTCAAATCACTAAAAACTAAGCTTTTTGTCTGAATACTCTCAAATGCTTAATGTTGTAATATTGACTGCACATGTACATGTATACTAATGCACCTGTAACCAAGAGACCTTACGGTCGCCTGTGAACCACCTAATTTAAACTTTCTTGTAACAGCGCCTCAATGCCTCTGGGCTGTAAGTGCGCTATTCAAATGCAAATAAATACATTGATAGTAGCTTTGACCATGTTAGACATCCAGTGAATCCTACTTTTCACCGGTTTACTGTCTTGGGTGTTGATATCATAGACATACAAATAATACATCAATTTCTTGGGGCTTCATTACGAGGCTGGCGCAAAGGGATTACGGCACCGGTAAGGACACCGGTGCTGGTAATCCCTTTGCGCCCTATTCCGAGGTCCCTTTATGGGTCCCGCGGCCTTAGCGGGAGCCGCAAAGGGTCCAGGGAGCAAATAACGGTACTGCAAATTGCGGTACCATTATTTGCACCTTCCCCATTCCCATTGTGCCCTATTGGGGCTCAAATGGAATGGGGAATGGTATTTTCAATGGGGACTTAGCCGCTGATTTGTTGGTCCATACTCACGGCTATAGGCCTAAATGTGCAAAAGAAGTACCCTGTCTGTACCTGAAAGAGTCCTTTCTAAGAATTATCTATTACGTATCTACATGTATACAAATCTTTGTGACTTACCCCACAAATATTCATATTGTAACCGTGGCTAGAAAAAAAGATAATGAACTCTAGCCACAGTTATGAGTGATGAGTTATTTTATCAAAAGATTTGGATGTTATTTCATTGTATCTTTGTATTAATATGTGATAAGTAATCCTTAAATGGACTGTTTTGGAGTTCACCGAGTGTAATATTTTAGCACATTTGGCATGCTCTCTTTATTATGATGTACTTTTTTAACTACAATTATATCATTACTGTCTCTTTTGTCATTCATATTCCATACTCAGTTTCTAAATAAAAATAACACAATCCCATAGCCATGGCTACTAAAATCAGGCACCAATGGTGTATATTCATGATCGTGTCTAGGAGTAGAAACAACTAGGGGTGTTTTTCCATGGCTATCCCAAACCCACCCCATGTGCTGGGATGTTACCCGTGGGTATACCGTGCAGCCGCAAGAAGGAAACGGCCACTGGTTCGTCTTGCATTGTGTAACCGCAGCAATACAAATGTATTGATTTTTTTTTTACATGTGTGGTAGTCATCTTGGAAAGTTTTTTCAAGATGTATTGAGTGTAAACAGTTATTGTAACATTTGTAATACTTTGAATTCATTAATAATACATATAAGTGTCTCTCATTTCACTACTAAAACTCAGGACATTCTGTCCACCCTATCTTCCTCTACCTCATTTTCCTCCTCCTCTACCACTCATGGCCCATCCGCATCTGTCTCTCCTCCTCCTTTCTCCTGTTCACCCCTGACGATGTTTGCAGGCAAGTCTGATCGATGAAAGTCTTATCAAAGCAGGTTCTCCGCTGCTCATACAGAACAATCAAGGACCACATCAACACCTTTGCTCCAGCCTTGGCTGAATTCTGCAATCAGCCCTGCACCCCCACCTCCAAAGCAATCTCTTGTGTACCTCCTTCTAAAGAAGCCCCCAGCCGATTCTTCCTCTCTGGCTAACTATCGGCCCGTCTCCATCACTCCTTTCCTAGACAACCTCTTGGAAAAGCTAGCCATCTCCCAGCTAAATGTACATACTGAATCTGTCAGTTTCCTCCATGACCACCAGTCTGGCAACAGAGCTGCGAGAAGCACAGAAACTGTTCTCCTGAACACTGGTGAAAACTGGCTCTCCAATCTTGACTCTAATACCTTCTGTCCTCATTCTCATCGATCTAATCTCTGATTTTGACCCAGTAAACCATGTCATCCTGCTCAATCATCTCTGCAACACCCTTGGTATTACTGATGACTGTGAGACTAAGAACCTTGGTGTCATCTTCGACTCCACCCTCTCCTTCTCTCCTCACATCTCTGATATATCTAAGAAGTCAAACTATCAGCTGCACCTCTTCACAGGTATTCTTCCTATTCTCACTTTCCCTCAGAATCTTACTGTCTACAGAGCTCTGGTCCTATCTAGGCTAGACTATTGTAGCAGCCTCTTTCTAAATCTTCCTGCCTCTACTCCTTGACCTTTACAATTTATCCAGAACAGGACTTTGAGACCTGTCCTTGGACTTAAGCCCAGGGATTGTATCTCTCCAGATATGAAATATCTTCACTGGCTCCCTGTGGATCCAATGATCAACTTCAAGACCCTCTGCATCATCCACAAGGCTTTTTGGGGCCTGGGACTGCTCTAACTCCAATGTTCTCTTCCAAAACATCTTCCTTCTCGAGCTCTTCACTCTCCCACCTCCAACTCTCTGAGAGTCAGATATTTCTCCAAGCAGAGATTTGGGGGCACATCTATCTCCTCGGCTGGGGTCTCCCACTGGAACAGCTTCCCTGCCTCTCTCAAACTTGAGCATAACAAAATCCAGTTCCGGACGTAACTCAAAATCTTCCTTTTCTCTTCAGCTTTCTCTCTAGCTCTCCTCTGCTGATGCACCTGACTGCTCACACACTGGTCACCTGGTCATCCTCTGAACTCAAGCCCAGGCTCCTGCATGTTCAGTTGCTCTTGCACTGCCTCCGGACACCCCTGCCCTTAAAGGTATGTATCTGCAACCCTACAGTCCCTTATCTCTGCACCTATCAGCCACCTGCTGGCTGCACTGGTGATTTAACTGCACTGCCCCCTTCCCCTCCCCCCTGGCACTTCTCCCCTTCCCTCTTCCCTGCACTTGCGTGATCTGAATGACACAAGTCCTAATAAGATTGTTATTTTGTCTTCCTTTTGTTCTCTTACATTGTCTTGTCACACCTAGAAACACTTGAGTCCAGACGAATTATAAATGCCACATCATATCAAAGCAGATCATGTAGCTGAGCTATGTATAGTTTCCTCACCAACAATATATGTGAAATCGATTCTACCATTTTGGTCACAGATTTGAAAGTAGATTTCATCACTGCATTGTATGCAGAACAATATGGGTAAGATAATGTGGAGCACCAGTGCATGCACATGAGTCTAACCTGTATGGTAGACAAAACACAATGTTGGTAGTAATTTATAAATAATAAACAGCAACCATTTCTGGAACTTTCACAGTTTGTTAGGAAATGGTGTGATTTAGAAGGGCAGGATCCCACTTGGGTTTGATGCTTTGTGATCACATATGTTGTTACACAATTTACAGACATAGTGAGATGTAAAATGATTGGGGGTTCATAGTTATTCCTATCATCTGACAAGCAGTTTACCTACACCCTTGAACAATGTTGCAGCTGTGTTTGTGCTTCAAAGTGGATATGATGGTCTTCCCTATGATTCCATATTAGTAACTCTTTTTGTGTCAGATTTTTGGACGTGTTTGAAAGTGTCTTTAAATATGACACGTTTTATGATGGAGAGCAGCTGATCGATGCTAACATAGTTAGATTGTTGGCAAATGTTGTTTACCTTTTATATAGTAATTCAAGGATTCTGCCATCTTACAGTGAATGTTAATTTGAACTGGTAAGAGTGGGGATGGGCAGTGGAGGGAGGACATACATTGTGCTATATTTTGTTGAGTAGCAGTAGTAGTGAACAATCTGTAGGTGAAATGCTGAAATGCAGGTTAGAGGGTCAGGCCATTGGCCCTTTCAGGCCTGAACAGGTACAAACAGGTGTGGCCCTTGTCTTTGAACGTCCTTTGATGAGGATGTCTAAGGAGGACTGATTAAATAGGTGGTGGGAGGGAGCAAGTGAGTGTCAGGGTCTGGTCATGTGAACAGCAGCCTACTCAATGCTGTGTGCTTGGAGCTGACCTACAGTCCTTAAGTAGAGGCTTGTAAGGTTTGAAAACTGGAGTTGGGTGGAGTAAATGAGTGCAGTGCATTACCTTCCAGCTCTCCTCCCGCATCACCTTCCTCATGAATTGAGGACGCACCATAGATTAATGAAGGGAGGGTTGCTACATCAAAACAAAGATATGGAACAGATTATCTTGCAACACCTTTATCTATGTGAATTAACATGTTATGCTAATGTATGCCATGTTTATTGTGTTCAGGACTAAGATGCCCACTTTGCATGTTCAGTGTATAGTGATGAATGAATGTAGAGGAAGGTGACCATGTGCTCTTCCTTCAAATGCTAGGTGAAGGAATGCCTTTTGCACAATAGGCTGATATACCTCTTATAGATTATCCTAATATGATTACAGGACGTTTGTTGTAGTGTAAATAAGATGAGCAAAGTAGAGTTTGAATAGATAGTGATTGAGTTTCTCAATGTGTGATGCATTTGTGGTTGGTGCAGTACATTTTCAAGATGTAAACCTGAATGAAACCTGAGATAATGTTATAAATCACAGCGACCATTTGTTTTACAACCTTAGAATTCATGATACGGGATGCACATATAAAGTGAAAGTGAAAGTGAAAGATATGCACCAACTATGGGATTTGCCAGGTCATACCTATAGAAAAAGGACATTTGATATGGGAAATGTGTTTTTCTCCACATACCCACATCATACCATGTACTACTGCATGCACCCTCTTCAGAAAACACTGAAATAAAATATGGAAAACTCTACTTTCCAAGTAATACCTTTCATAGTAAATTACAAACCTAAATATACTGAATACATTTAATATAAACAACAATGAATATTATATATTGAAAATATTTAAAAAAAACTGACCTTCACCATCCCATTTTTTTAAAGCTTTTTTCTAAGATGCCATCAAGCAACAACAATGTGCATGAAGGAAGAAGTAGTGTTCTCAAATCTGCAGATACAAATACTGTAGATAATACAAAAATACCTGTTATTGATAATACTTTTGAAATTCTGCAATTTCAAATAAGAGATATGATTTATGATAGTTTATTTATATAGCGCCTATACACAATGTGTTTCAAAGCGCTTCAAGGAAAGGGAGGGAACAAGGGAAAATACAATGACATTCTTACAGGCCATAAACAGTAAGGATGTGAAATCAACTATCATACTCGGCCTGAGGACATTTAAGATAGTGCAAGAGCTAAAACATAGATAAGGAAGGGAGGGGGAGAGTGGGAAGGAAATGGAAACAGACAGGAGACTACCGTACTAGGCCTAACGACATTTCTGGTAGAGCCGGAGAAAAACAAAAGCTGAGGGAGAGGGGTGCAGAAAGGGAGGGGAGGAACAAAACAAGCGACTATCATACTAAGCCTGAAAACGGTTCAGATAGAGCTGGAGGGATGGGGGAGGGAGGGACAGTAAGGGGATAGGGGAGCGACAGACGAGGTTGCTATCATATTAAGTCCAGGGACAATTTTGATAGAGTAAGTGCGTAGAAGAAAGTAAGGGGAGGAGGGGAGGAGATAGGAAAAGGGAGAGGGGAGGAGAGGACAGAGAGTAAGCAGTCAAAAAAAGTGGAGACGCAAGAGGGGAGAGCGAATACAACTGCATAAGTCAGTAGTAACACATGATGTTGCAAGCTAGGATACAAGATGAAGATGTAAACAGCTTGATTCAGGGCCACCATGAGAACAAGATGCAAATGAAGTCCAGCATGAGAGTTGAGAAAGGGTAACGCATTGTGAATCAATGAAGTCTATAAAAGTAAAATCCAACATTTGCCACAAGACGGTGATGGTGAAACCAGAATGTAGCAGGACAGACTCCTGTGAGTGGGAAGGGGATGGCACAAGGGAATAACACAAGGAGTCCAGAGAGGGTGGGGATGACCTGAGGGAACAGAGGGTGTAAACTCATGTTTGGTGCATGCTTACCTGCTGTCTTAGCAGGGGTTCGGGTCCTGGATCCTCCTGGTCCGAACAGGTCCAAACAGGAATTTCCCTTTCCTGTGACTGCCCTTCACTTTGGATGCCCGGGCGAGAGACGCCCTTGATCTAAGAGTTAAGAGCAGGAAGGAAGGGGCAGGGCTAAAAAGGTGGGTGGTGCTTAGGCCAGGTGACCTAGATCCACTTACACCTGGTGGGCGGGGCATGCTAAGTGGTGAAAAAGAGCAGTAAGCAGGAAGGCACCGGGTGGGCGGGGCTTGCTAATTGGTGAAAAAGAGCGGCAACCAGGAAGACACCAGTTGGCGGGGCTTAGGCCAGGTGACATAGATTCACTTACACCTGCTCCCCAGTTGCAAAGGAAAAGAGGCTGTAGGGCTCCTTAAGTAGGGAAAAGAGCGGCAAGCAGGAAGGCACCAGGTGGGCAGGGCTTGCTAAGTGGTGAAAAAGAGCGGCAACAAGGAAGGCACCAGGTAGGTGGGGCTTAGGCCAGGTGACCTAGATCCACTTACACCTGCTCCCCAGCTGCTCCCCCGATGTGCCAACTGAACAATGGCACCCAGAATGTTTTAGTGAAAGTAATAAAAGAAAAAAAATCCAAATCCATTAGTAAAGAGCAAAAAACAAAGATTTCTAGAATAAAAGATAGAAATTGTGCTATCAATTTGAAACAGAGGAATAAAAAAAAAAAAAAAAATATATATATATATATATATATATATATATATATATATATATATATATATATATATATATATATATATTCAGTAAAAAAACTTTGTTAAAGGGACGTTATGGTTCAAAGTAAAACCGAAAAACCACTGAAATTCGGCAGTTCTGGTAAGATAAGCAACCATAACTCACGCCGCCACCGTGCAGTGCTAACACTAACACCCAGGACATCAAAGATGACATCACAAATGTCATTGATGACATCACTGATGACATCACATGTCTGACTCCCCCTTTTTTCCTTTCCTGACATATCTAGGCCACATGATTTTCTTCAGTAACAGTCAGGAACTAAAAATTGTAAATTACTATATTCGTAGACTTATCCTTCAAGTATGTTCTTAGAATAATTCCCTTATGGTCCAGTCATATCATATGAAACATATACATAGGAGAAGTCACAACCTTGAAAGACAGCAATCCTTTTTGCACATTAAAATTATCAGTAGATTTATCAGCACTTTCTGATACTTTTGATGTTTTTTTATTACTGTACTTTCCCTGTATATGCTCATATTTTTATATGTTGTACTCACACTATTTTCCTTAGGGTCCAGACACATCATGTGATATATATAGATAGGGTAAGTAACAGCTTTGAAACAGAGCACTCATTTCTCTGGTAATCAGTTAGGTTATGAACACTTTCTGCTACTATTGCTGTTTCTTTTTCCTACTTCAATTCCCTTGCATATATTCATATTTGTATGTGGTCTTGTCTCTTTGTGATTTGTGTATAATAATGCAATTATGTAGTATGTGGGTTTTATTACCTACTTATCACAAGTTTCACTGTACGCAAAACTCTAATATGAAAACAGTTATCATTTCAATATTCAACATGGCAAGCTTATGAATATTGCACCTCCATCATGTATGCTGCACACAATGCCTATGTTTCTACATGAGTACCTTAGTATACTGGATTGAAGTTAATAATAGAATGCTATTTATATCAATGCATAGCTTAATGCACTGATTAGCACTTGATATTTATTCCAATAATCGTTGACACTTTTTTTTATGATGTCTTCTTTGATGTCCTGGGTGTTAGTGTTAGCAGTGCACGGTGGCGGCGCGAGTTATGGTTGCTTATCTTACCATAACTGCCAAATTTCAGGGGTTTTTCGGTTTTACTTTGAACCACAACGTCCCTTTAACAATGTTTTTTCACTGAATTTCATAGGTTTTTAGTAGCGCAACTTAACCATAACGTCCATTTAACAAAGTTTTTTTACTGAATTTCATAGGTTTTTAGTAGCGCAACTTAACCATAACGTCCCTTTAACAAAGTTTTTTTTACTGAATTCCATAGTTTTTTAGTAGCACAACTTAACAATAATAACTTTGACTTTATGTACATATAATATGGAACATACTGAACCCTTTCTACTGAATTTGACGGTCCGCAGACATGTTTGGACAACAGTACCACCACCTAAAAACTCTGGGGGGGTATGTGTAATAGTTATATCATAACATAGGAACATTTAACAAATTCACAAAGCAGCACACATACAAAGTATATGTAGTAATACTTAAAAAATGTTACCCACATATGTAACACACTAACCATTCATGTAAATACAATATGTTTTAAAATGGAATATACCAAAAGAAGATAAAGTGGCTTCCACCATAATTACCTCACAGACGCTCCACAACCAACAGCCAGACCACACGTATACACTACTCATTACATATCTCACCAGACATAGTAAGTGCACTTCTTTTTACTCATATATTTATAAACTTTCTATATTAGAAAAAAAAAAATATTACTTCTTTGTTTTCTCACAGAAATGTGTAGTACTCTCGACTGGCTAGAGGAGCATTTCCCACGAGAGGAAATGTTAGAAAATAGTCCACCTAATGGTACACACTTTACTATATAAACCAATTAATAAATATTATTTTGTATACATTTAACATATACATTTTTTTTATTACAGACCATACAAAAAGTCCAAGCATCTCACAACAACAATCAGAGGATATCACTCTACAGCAGATTAATCAAAAAATGGACGACCTTATGCAAAATTTTATGGATTTGAAAAACTTTGTGGAAAATTATGTGAAACCCCCAACAGCACACCATTGTCCAACCTGCACTTGTCCCCCCTCACCCTATCCCACGCAGTTAACCCCAAACCCTGTCTATGGACCAAAGCGTTTCGATGAGATTTCCTTCCCTTCTTCACCTGATCCCAGTTCTCTAGAAATCCCTAATTCTCCTGTTTTTGTTTCCGTTTCTGCCCCACCTTCCCAGTCATAATTGTATATATATATATGAAATAAAGTTACTTTTCTTATATTGTGTTGTAATTACTTTCAGTTCCTTGTGATAAAACCAATTTAGGTGTCCACGGACACCGCGGTTGTTCGGAAATGTTCGTAAAGAAATGAAAATGTATCTGTCCTGAGGACACTACATCTGTCCGTAATGTTCTCATGCAAGTTAAATATGTTCTAAGAACACTCGTAGTGTCCTGAAATGTTCGTAAATAAATGAAAATGGAGGTGTCCTTAAGAACACTATGCCTATTCGTAGTGTTCGATAGCAAGCAGAAACTGTCCTAAGAACACTCGTGGTGTCCTGAATTGTTCGTAAATAAACGAAAATGGAGGGGTGCTTGAAACGCTATGTCTGTCTGTATTGTTAGCAAATAAATTAAACTGTGCTAAGAACAAAAGGCTGTCCGTAACTGTTCGTTTTACATGTGACACACTTTTAATTAGTTCAGGACCCGAACACTGTCCGTAGAACATCAACACGCATGCGCAAAACAATGTCCGTACATTGGGTGTCCTGCGGACGACCGCTACCTTAGCGAACATGCTCACAAAACAATCCTGTGACCGCGCCCACGCTCATCTCGTGCTCTAAATGCGGACACTGTTTGTGTCCCCGACCAGTTTAAAAGTACATTTCCAAGTAATCCACAATATATCTCATAAAAAAATCACCATACCACAAATCCCACATACTAATCCTAACTTTCCACATAGTTTTTTGTGACTTTTTGAACCTTTTTTGATGTTCGATCTGTCTTGCGGACGGCGCGCATGTCTGCGACCCGCGCACAAGCACCCCTATATAAGACCACGCCCTAGAGCGCATTCTCATTGTGTTTCTGACTATTACACAGAGCACACTGCATTTTGCGGCATACTTTGCAGATTTTGAGATTTCCATCTCCAAGCCTATGACATCCATGGCTCGACTATTACCACGTGGTGCTACATCTGCCGCAGCACCACCCCCACCCCCTCCACCACCACCATTTCCCCAAGGGCCTGAAGAGGGGAACAGGAGTGAGGATACAGAGGAGGAAGAAGAGGATGACGAAAATGAGGTAGAGGAAATCCCTACTACCCGCCGTCGGCGTGAATCCTGGGTGTGGCGGTTGTTTACCGTTCATGGAAATGGTCCTAAGTCTCATGCGAACCGTCTCACCTGTAATGAGTGCAAAATGGTACTCAGTCACGGGAAGCATGGTTCGTATAGCTTTGGGACCACTACCATGAAGCGACACCTGCGCTCATTCCACACTGGGGCCATTCGCAAGGTTGTACCTTGCGAGAAGCGTAGAAGGTTGATTGCCTCTACTTCATCCTCCGTTTCTGATCCTGTCACCACAAGGAACACCTCTGTGGGACAGCGTCTTCCTCAAGCTGCCTCACAGGCCATACAGAATTCTGATGACCCTTACCTTTCGAGGGTCACAGTTGTATGTGTGTACTGTGACACAGTACTCTGCAGGGGGGAGTGACTTCAGAGTGCTTTTGAGACGATCGTCTCAGAGCACCAGAAGACCTGCTCACTACCCAAATAAAACCCACTCTACATCTTCCTCTCTTAGCTCACCCTTTCTTATTCCTTTGGTTGGTGTCCCCCCCCTTTACCCTCCTTTCCCTTCTCTCCTAGTGTGTCGTGTACAAAAAAGGACAAAAGAAATACAAAATAACAAAAATCAAAAAAAAAATAAGGCTCTTTTCAGAGCCGCCTTTCACAGTTAAAAAATAGCAGTGAAGATACATAAAGCATAGCCATTTCCATTTCGTGAAAGTCCGCGGACGGTCCGCGAACAGAAAAACAATTGCATTGCTACCCTATTGAAACCAATGCATTTTTCTCTAACAGGAAGTGGTGGCTCTGAAAAGAGCCTTTGGGAGGTGGTTGAATGTAAAACATTTTAACTACGTAAGACGTACTTCAAAACAAATGCTGTATTTCTAAAAAAGGTCGCAATGCATTTTGTACATTTCTCAGAAAAATCTGATTGCAAGCATAAGTAAGATGGACTCCATCTTTCCGAAAAATGTATGTACTACGAAACAAAATATTTTCATTGTTAAAAGAGGACATGCCAAAATCTCTTAGGAAGGCACAAACAGCCTTATTAACATTACGCCTTGCTTTCTCCATTTGTGGACCACATGAGAAAGAACGAAGACACACTTGTCTCTGCGCAATTCGTGAAAAAATTATTTTAGAGTTTGGAAACATGTCCATTATCTTCTGAAGTCCTTCTTTCATTGCAAATTGCAAAGAAATTCCAGACACATGTCCTAAACTGTTCCCTCCACAATGAATTACAATTATGTCTGGATGTTCCTCTATCTTCAAAGTTGCACAGAGAGGTAGCAAGTCCAACCACTTCATTCCACGCACTCCATGACAGTGCACTTCCACATGTGGGAATCCAAGATCTATAGATACTCCACAGCTTTCTGCATGCACCTTCAACCAATGAATCCACGAGTCTCCCAAAATCCATACAATCTGTGTTTTGAAACACTCAGCCATAGCTATCTGTTCTTCTCTCTGCAAAAACAATATCTGAGAAAACCTCTCCTAGCACAACACACTCACTAAACTTTAATGACCAATCCCTTGCTTCATCCAATCTCATTTCCATACCTCCCCTCCCCAAATTCCCCGGATGTAATACGCGTTGTGTCCTAGAACTACCGCCATGTCCGCGAACGTATCGTAACATGTACAGCCCTTCTACCATTTTGATTTCACTCTCTGTGCCATTCCCTCATTGGATGTAGCTAAGCAATCACATGACTATCCACCAATCAAATCCAATAACTACATGTAACTGCATCATCATAGAGCAGCACTACAAATGTACGGTGTACCTCTCGGAGTACAAGTCTCATACCATTGACAACCACGATCTACGACAAATACTATACAAATCTCCAATATTTCTTCTTGCAGCTTGGTCCATATCCATATACATGAACAGAAAGTACAGGTATGCATATTTTCTACATTGTACATGAACACATTTTCTAACCGACTTTTACCTTCTATAATCTGAAAAATGAATGGACGATCATTGTTTCATTGTCCTAAAATGACCTGTCACTTACAAACCTTTATATCGTTTAATTTCTTCATACACACACACACATACACATCCTATTAAACTAACATTTTTGAAATAAAATATATACACGACATATAATCACACAAAATAACATACACACTCTATGATCAAATCTCAAACAATAACATTTGTACAAACACATAATTGGTTTTAATTTTTTTCGTTTATATAAGTACTTACATACATTTATATAGGACAAGCAGACTATGACATTCACTCACTGTTACGTGCAAAAGCAGGCTATGACACATAGCTCTCAACTCACACGCTTTTGGCGGGTGTCACCCGCCTTGTAAAGGACTGACTCACCTGCCAAGCCTCCTGCCCGCCCATTCATTCCAATGGGCGTCTCACCCGCCAAAAACAAAATCAGGTGATTTCACCCGCCTTTGCGACACACATGGTTGAGAGCTATGATGACAATGACTCACTATTACGTGGAAACGCTTAGTTACAAGAATAGTGGTATACGTTGGTAGATTATGAATTCCACAAACCATAGTAAAGATATTTTCTTTCCTACTCTTAGTCATAATATAGTTTCAATGGTTTTCAGGAAGGCGCTGAGCATTTCAATTTAAAAAAATCTATGTCTAAAATGAAAACAGTGCTATATAGCAACCAAATTACTAATTTCTTTCTTTTACAATTGCATTGAAGCCCATTCTCCTGAATAGAAGCAGCCGATTTTGATTTACAAAGAACAACTAAGAAGCAAACTACTCATTTTTGAAAAAAAAGTACATAGATTGTTACCATAATATTTGATTTATAACTCACACGCACTGAATGGTGAATTCATGGTATTTCTGTGCCTAAAAATAGAGATTCTGCACCATTCTGACCAAAAATCCCCCCTGTCTTAAACAGTGATCTCCTGTCAGAATGGCCCTCAAATTCCTATTTTTCGGCACACAAATTACCCAACTCAGTCGCTAGAATGTAGATGTTGTAGAACAAACAACTGTTTTAATTGTATAGCTTTACCTATATTATTTATTCTTCTCCACACCACCGGCTTACTTTTTTCTGTCATCTGAACCCCAGTTTAGTAACACATTAATTGAAGAATACCCATCCCTAGTAGTTCAACTTCCCAATTCACAATCACACAGCATTACATACATCTTTATCATCTTACTCAAACAATCATGCACACAACACACATGCATTGCAGAATACCCCAACCCATACCTTCTGTATTATTTTCAACAGACGCTAAAGAATGCCCACCAAAAAGCAACTCCGTAGAAAGGGACGCAGAAGTAGAGCAAATGAAAAGAAAAGTCTCCAACATAAACACCCATCTATAGCAGAATTTGTAAAAAATGTTGAAACACAACAGCTAATACAGTCATGTTGTGAAACAGAAGAAGTTTCTATTGCAAAAACTTTGCCTCCTCTATCACAAAGTAAAACGACCCAAAAAACTATTAAAAGAAAATCAACTATCACTACTAATAAAACGTCTTCTATAAATCTTGATATAGTACAAAGTAAGCATACCAAGAAAAGTATATTAGCCAAAATGTTCCGTCACAAAGTCCTTCAAAATCTGATAAAAACAGGAGAGAAACCAGGTTCAACACTTCAAACCTATCGTAGGAAAGTAATCTTAGAATCGTTGACAGACAGTGCAATTTTTCTCAAAAGAAACTTATTTATTGTTGTGTTAAACAGAATTAAACCACTAACAAAACTAATAACTACATTTCAAAAAAGACTTCTCAATAAACGAAATGTGAACAGAAATAACTTCTTAAATATCTGTGGAGGTGAATGGAGTCACACTACAAGCACAGAACCATACTTTACTGAAGAAGCGTGTAAACAAAAGCAAACAAATACAATTGCCATACATAGCAGTGGTCGAGGTTATGAAAAAGTTAATAATACCATAATGGAACAAGAAGTACTCCTCACAAAAATATGCCCAGAAAACTTAGATTTACCCCTCCATTCGACTGAATCAGAACATCTAATTTACACATGGCCATGCAAGTCAATGTGTAACATTCCCCAAAAAATTTTCAAATCTTTACGCCTATTCCTCAATCAATATGTGAAAAGCAAAGACAAAATCAAAATTAAAATACTGCAAAGTATGGAGTTCAACAAAAAGATGAGGTTTTACAGGCATATCTTACAAATCTATTAGCAAATATGCGAGGTACTAAAGAGTACTGGTTTTGATGCCATGGAGATGTACGTTGTATGATCAGAAACCTTGGCCCACCCACTTGGTTTGTTACATTAAGTTGCGCAGAATATACATGGGAAGATTTACATGCTTTCCTACGCATATCAAACGAAAACAAAACAGATATACTAACACCTGGAGAACTTTGTTCTCAGGATCCTGTTAATGTTTCTAGATATTTTCACCATCGCTTCATTGCTATGCTACATTTTATTTGTAACAAAACTGTTCCTCCTCTTGGAGAAGTGCAACACTTCTTTTGGAGAAAAGAATACCAAGCCAGAGGAGCGCCACATGTCCACATGCTTTTATGGATTAAAGATGCTCCTAAATTTGGTCAAGACAGTGATGCCACTGTTTTACAGTTTATTGAAAAATATGTCACTTGTGAAATTCCATCAGAATCCACAAATAGTGATCTTCATGCAAAAATCTTACAATTCCAAAGACACAAATGTGGCAAATATTGTCGTCGCAAATACAAAAACAAAGGGAAATACTACACCAAATGCCGATTTGGTTTCCCTAGACCAGTTACAAATACAGGTCAAGTGAACAACCTCATGTCTTTAGTTAGACATAGTGTTAAAGGTAAGTCACCTAAAAATACATATTGCATAAAAAGAAAAGAGAAGAAAAATATATCAATGATTACAATGCAATCATTGCCAACTTGTGGAATGCAAACATAGATGTGCAGTACATTGCAGACAATTCTACTGCAGTTGCACGATAGGTCACAGCATACTTAACCAAATCAGAAAAGACAGAGCTCCAAGACCTCTGGAATGACCTGTCATCAAGTAAAACAGTATCTCAGAAATTATACAGCTTGGGCATAAAAATGTTGTCCCATAGAGAATGTGGATCCTATGAAGCAGCTGATCGATTAACTGGCACTGCATTGTATGGTAAATCTGCAAATATAGTATGGCTAAGTTTTGGTCCAGCTAAATCTAGAAAAAGAGTTCTAAAATAATACGAAGATATAGAAACAATAGCCAAACATGATCCCAACAGCCAAGACATTTTAAAAACAATTTATTGGACACATACTACCCAAACAGGAGTACCACTTTGGAAACCATGTGTCTATTCCACATAGCCCAAAACTACACATACAAAAATAATATAAAACCTGATGAGCAAAACCGTAAATACAAAGTGACAAACTGTGATAGCAGCTTAGTAAAACTCACCAAACCAAATTTAATTAATCATATCAAATTGTCATTAAAGACTCCTCAACATAAAGAAATATATTACATGTCTGTGCTACAGCTCTTCAAACCATGGAGAAAAGAAGAAGAAATACTAGATACCTATGACTCATATGAAGACACTTTCAAAGCCAATGAAAGCAGTATAACTGATGTAAACTTTGCACAGTACAAAACAATGTTGCACAATGAACATCAACATGAAGAGGAACTCCAGGCCCAACTAGATAAGGACACTCCTGACAGTAGTCAACCTTCTGTAACAGGAAGCCAAGAACCACTGGGAGAACCACTAATAACAAATGAGGCAGAATTAGCTATGATAGAAGTAGAAAACACCATGTGTCACTATGAAGATAAAGAAGACTTAACTACACTACAATCAAAACTAAACAAAGAGAAACGTAGCATTTTTCAAGAAATAACAAAAGAAATTGCACATGGTGTGCAACATGAAAACAAAGAATGCACCTGCCAAAATTACAAACCTATACTATTGTATGTCAGTGGTGAAGCTGGTTCTGGCAAAACATTCCTAATCAAAATCATCAGTAAGTTCCTTCAACAATTGACAAACAACAAACTGTCAGCTGTTGTCACTGCCCCCACAGGTTTAGCTGTCTACAACATAGGTGGTGTCACTTTACACCGATTACTACTCCTGCCAGTAGAACACCAAAACAAGTTAGATTATTACAAACTTTCTGCAGAAGCTGCAATGGAAGTACGCAGAGTATTGAAACAAATGAAAATGCTACTAATAGATGAAGTGAGCATGGTGTCCAACCTAATGTTAGCTTTGATTCACCTCAGATTACAAGAAGTACTCAAAACAAACTATGAAGAGCTCTTTGCAGGAAAACACATCATTGTTTTCGGAGATCTTCTTCAATTGACACCTGTAAAAGGTGAGCCTATTTTTAAAACATTAGGACACAAACTCTGCCGTAAAACTGTTGGCAGCATTGGAAATGTCAACCTTTGGCAACATTTCCAATACAGAGAATTAACAGAAAACATGCGCCAATCTGCAGATCTCACTTATGCCAACATCTTAAAAAGTATCAGAGTTGGTATACTTTCTAGAGAAGCAGAAGCAATATTGAAAACCCGGCACATTCATGCACTTTATGGTGATAATGCATGTGCTACAGATGTTACGGAACAATTAGCCCACAAAAATGTCAATTGTATGGCCTTAATGCCAACTCTTGCAAGCTGTTTCAAATTCAATGAAATAATGTTAAGCAAAGAAATGCAACCAATTATGGAAATTAGCGCCACAGACAAACTAGATGTACATGGAATGACACTACCCATGTGTGACCAAGCCACAACAAGACTAAATAGTTTAGAAAAATCAATCTCCAACACAGCAGGCTTGGAAAATATATTAAAATTATCCTTAAATTGCAGAGTAATGTTTAAACGTAACCTTGACGTGGACCAAGGACTAGTTAACGGAGCACTGGGTACAGTTGTTGGCTTTCAAACATACCCACGTGACAACAAAATTCAGTTTGTCAAAATTCTCTTTGACCAACTTTCAGAAGTAAAAAGAATAGGACGCTCAACAGCTCGATTCCTTCTCTTCAAAGACATGTATGTACGCAGAGAACAATTTTCTCTAACTCTTGCATACGCAGTCACCATTCATAAATCACAAGGTCTTACTCTAGACAAAGCAATGATAGACATTGGTAACAGTCTTTAAAGAAAGCATGAGCTACGTAGCATTGTCACGCCTACGTACAATTGACGGTCTATTTCTAATAAACTTTGATGCAAATGAAGTAAACTCTGATATTCCTTGCATTTTAGAATACAATAGACTTTGTTCACTATACACCCCCCATCTACAAACATATCCTGTTCCACAAAAAGGAAAATGTTCTAAAAGAAAACTAAATCAAACAGAAATGCAACAGGATGTCACTGCAAATACTCCAAAGAGATTAAAAAATACTAAAACTTCATCAAGTACCACAAGCAAAAAAGAACCAATTAGGGAAAGTAAACCAAGTACTTCGTCAAAGAAGGAAGACAAACTAAAAAAAAATCACTTAGATACAGAACTACCTGGTCCATTTAAACTTATAAATGAAATAGGTGTAAGTTGCTACGCAAATGTAGCAATCAATATTCTATTTCAAATACCAGCAATTGTTGACAACATTTACTTACACTTTAGAGACCCATTGTGTATGCAAATGTTGGTACTTCATAGAAACGCAAAAAACAATCCTGACACCCCGTATACTGTTCATGGAATAAGACAAGAATTGGACTACTGTGCTGGAATGGTGAAATTCACTATAAACTCACAGGAAGATCCAGAAGGATTTGCAATGTACTTACTATTAGTACTGGAAAACAAAAACATACCTATAAATGAAATCTTCCAGATTTCATACATGTCAAAACATACATGCACTCTCTGCAACAATGTGACACAAGAACAAATCCCTAATGAGCGCTTTGTCTATATATCAATACCTAATTGTGAATCCGTTCCATTTCAGCAACTTTTACAAAATGCAAACCACGGTAGATTATGTTCTACCTGCAATTCGGATAATCGCTCCACATTACTAATACAAACACATAGTAAATACGTAATACTAATGCTTCTACGTTACAATGCAGATGGTACGAAAAACAACTGCAAGCTGACTGGATTCACACATGGTCAAATATCACTTGGTAGGAAAACCTTCACAACAATAGGTATAATCTACCACGCAGGAGCCACAACCAACTCAGGGCACTACACTGCATACATATAAAAAAAATGTGGATGGTTTGAATGTAATGATAGTACCGTTACTCTAAAGCAAAGATTACCAGCTAATCTTACAAACGCGTATTTAATGTTCTTAAAACCAAAATTTGATAACTGAACTGTACTTAAACCTTAAGTACACTTGTAGTAAAAAAATATAAACTGTCACAATATTTCAAAACCTATCTAACTGGCCAAAGATTCTACAACAACTAATCAGATAAATTAATACCACTCAAATAGAGCAGAAAATAGACAGTTAGAATACGCCAATTGGTATCTAACTGTCCTAAAATTTACAAATATGCAAACAGATAAATCAATACCACGAAATTATATCAAAACATAAACAGTTAGAATACGCCTACTGGTATCTAACTGGGCCAAAATTTTACAATATCCAAACAAATACCTAATATCCTACTGCTCACAAAAACTGGAACAATCCAATGCATAAAGCATTAGTCAGAAAGAACAAGTAAACGCGGAAAACAAACAAATAAATAAACTGTAGCATAACAGAAAAAGGGTTTTTTTTTAATCCAACATGGATTTTTTTTCTCCCACAGACCCAATGATTTTAGCAACAAACACAGAAACTTTGCAAATTGCACAGTACTCTGGTTTGTAATCTACTAAATATGAGGGTCAATAAAAAGAAGAAAATGTTGATTGTACAATGTAATAAGTCATTATAAAATACTAATACTAACATGCTATTTTCTTTTATTACAGAAATTAACAAGAAAAACATGGACTCCCATCACTAAACCAAATAGTACGTATAACAAGATAAATACAACCATCGCAGCATACCACACCCATACAAGCTTATAACATTGTTCCTTATAAATTAGTTTTTGACCCAAAGTTAAAAGCCACTATGGGTGTGATATGCTGCGGTGGTTGTGGCCAGGGCATACACTCTTGGGTTCATGGCCAAATGGCCATGCACCCAACATTCTATACCCTGGCCACAACCACCGCAGCATATCCAACCCATAGATGCAAGCATTGCAACCATTTTTATGTCCGCGGACAGAGGGAAGGTCCTAGGACACATTCAACTTGCCAGAGGACAATTCAAACAGCGTCCTCAGGACACCCCATTTTCTTTATGTACGAACATTTCAGGACACCACGATTGTTCTTAAAACATTTTCACCTTGCCAACGAACAATACAGACAACGTCTCCAGGACACCCCCTGCAAACATTCCAAGACCCCACGAGTGTTCTTAGAACACTTTCAAGTTGACACCAAATCAATTCTGTTTATTTACGAACATTCCAAAACAGCCGTGTTGTCCGCAGACAAATCGAACACAACAAAAGCGTCTAGCACATAAATAAAATACAACTTTGAACCTATCTCATACTCCCCCATCCTCCCCAAAGACTTCTACACACCAACACACTCTACTAAATACACATCTCGTGGTTCTGATGGAGGGTTTCATGGTGAATTTGTTAGTCAGGTAGGGGGGCTAGAAGGTTAAGAGCTTTGTAAGTGAGGCAGAGTGTTTTTAGATCGATTTTATATTGGATGGTGAGCCATTTGCAAGTGGTTCTCGTGGCAGAGATGTGCTCACGCCTGGGAATGTTTAATGCTGCCCGTAGTGCATTGTTTTGAAGGACTTGGAGTTTACTAATTATCGCTTGCTTGGCATCTAAATAGAGGCTCTTGCAGTAGTCTAACTTAGATTGTATAAGAGCTCTGGCTAGCGTGAGGCAACTGTTAGGGGAAATAAATGGTCTACAGGCTCTGATTAGTTTTCAGTATAGGCAGTGGCAGAAGCAGTGGAGTTCACTTGCTTAGTGAGGTTAATATTGGCATCAAGATAGACGCCGAGTGTTTTCACGTTTTTGGCGACCGGGATGGTATTGCCATCAATTATGATGTTGGAGTAGTTGGGACTTAGTTTTTGTAAGTTGTTCGGTGAACCAACAATGAGCAGTTCAGTCTTCTCGTCATTCAGGCAAAGACCGTGTGTGGCCATCCATGCCTGAATGACAGAGAAGATTTCATTGATCCTAGCTACATCAGTATTGTAATTGCCCGAGATGGTGAGGAGTATCTGGGTGTCATCCACGTAGTTTGTGTAGGTGACACCCAGACAATCCAGTTTATCAAAGACAGGCTTTGTGAAGATATTGTATAGGGTAGGTGAAACACATGAGCCTTGTGGGACACCACAAGTAATAGGGATAGGGTCTGCCGCTGCCACCGGAAAGTAGACTCTCATAGTTCTATTGGCCAAGAAGGACTGTATCCACGTGACAGCAGAGGGGGAGAAGTGGGCGGCAGAGGAGAGGATTTTTGCAGAGTATTTTATGATCGACCAGGTCGAAGGCTGCTGAGAGATCTAAGAGGAGTAGGATGGCAGCCTTGCCCTTATCTTTGATTTCGTCAATCTGACTTTTAAGATCAACCAGGGCAGTTTTTGTTCCATGTTGAGGCTGGAAGCCAGACTGCCATAATCCGAGTAATTGGTTAAACTCTAGGTAATGCTGAATTTGCAAGTAAGCAGCTCTGTCAAGGATTTTTAATAGGAAGGGAACGGTTGTGATAGGCCTTTAATTAGTGGGGATGGCTGGGTCCAAGGTCTGTTTTTTTAGGAGCGGGAGGACCCATGACTGTTTCAAATTGTTGGGTACCGAATTAGTGATGAATGACATGTTTATGAGCTTAGAAATGAAGGGGGCAAGGCCTCTTGCTGCATCTTTTATGATCTGTGCGGGGCAACTGTCCCCTTTGCAGTTTGATGGTTTGAGGGAGGTTATGATTTTTTGCACTTCTAGTACGGTTACTTTTTTGAAGGTGAAGCCAAGGTTAGTGTTAGGGGTGGTGGGTGGGCTAAGGATAGGGGGGCTGGGGCTGCTATTGGAAAGTTATAGTCTTTTATTTTCAATTTTCGTTAGTTGGCCAGTGATTTTGTTTACAAGGGCATCTGTCCGTAGGTGGATGGGGGTTTTCCTTCAGGATGGTGAATAATTCTTTGGTACTGGAACTTGCATTGCTTATTCTTATATTGTAGGCTTCCTTTTTAGTGCAAATTATTTCTTTTTTTATGAAGGGATGATGCATTTGTGAGATTGATTTTGTGTTCCTCTGATGGATTCATTTTCCAAAGGGTTTCCATTTTGGACTTTTTATTTCTTAGTATTTTAAGTTCTGCTGTGTACCAGGAGTTAAGATGTGCTTTGGGTTTACCTTTGCGTAGTTTTAGAGGGGCAACAAGGTCTATGGCTTTGGTCATGGCATTATTGTAGGTGTCTATTAGTAAGTTGAGGTCCGATGTGTTAGGGATCATGTTTATGGTGGGTAGAACCAGTGGGATGAGGGCTTCAGCAGTGATGTTCCGCTTATTTCTCGTCAGACATGCTGGTGCAGGTGGGCACTGTATGTGGTGTGGGTTATTAGTGCTAATGTCAAATGAAAGTAGGAGGTGGCCGGTCCATATCAGGAGGTTGGGGGTCCTTGCAGATAATGTTACAGTTGTGGGCAGCGAGCCAGTCTAAGGTTCTGCCTTTCTGATGTGTAGGTAAGGTGTTAAGTTGAATGTAGTTGTGTTCGCAAAGTGCAATAGCAAGGGAGGATGCTGGAATGTCATGGGGATCATTGTGTCCCAAGTTAAAATCACCTAGAATAATATTCTGTGATAGAAGTTTAGATTTTTCAGCTATGAGGGAAGTTATATCTTCCTCGAAGGAACCTATGGGACCAGGGGGTCTGTATATTAGTTCCAGGGTGATAGAGTTCTTAGGGGTAGTTTGAATTTTAATGGATAGGTGTTCACAGGAATTTAGAGGAAGGGACATCACAGATCTGATGTCAAGTGAGGATTTGAATATAAGTGCTACACCTCCTCCACGGGCATTAGGTCTGTCATCCCTGAGGATGGAGTAGTTGTCTGTAACCGCGAGGGTTAGAGAGGGACCTGCTGCGGCATGAAGCCAGGTTTCTGTGGTGGCAAGGAAATCCAGGTCTGCTGAATGGATGATATCAGCAATTTCCATAGGGTGGGCCACAAGGGATTTAACATTAAGTAAGGCTCCTTTGAGTGGCACAGAGTTTGCAATGGTGTTTTTATTAGTGATTTTAGTTGTAGGATTGTTGGACCTTTTGCTAAGTAAAGTGGGGAGTCTACAACCTAGTCTGTCATTACGGGTCAAGAGGTTAGGGTAGGCTGCAGGGCGATGTTCTAGCAAATTGCGTGAGTTCTGGATGTTGTCAGAATGGTCATCTGTGGTGAGGTTAGGTGGAGGGATACCTAAAGTAACGCTAGTTTTAATACTATGGTCTATAGGTGCACTGTGGGGGAAAGGAGGCAGGGGGCGCAGGAAGGGTGTGGGGCAGGGAATGGGGAGGTGTCTAGGACAGCCAAGCTTGGCAAGTCCATTACTGAATGGGATAAAACTGTTTCTGCTACATAGTGTGCAATCGGGCATAATGCAAAAAGGGAACATGATGAATACTAGACAGGCTGGCATAGTTCAGATATGGATTTGGGGCGGGATACTAGAGGGATGTTGGATGTTGTTGGCTGCACTAGTGCTCATAAGCCCTGGGGCGGACAGGCTAGTTAAGGTAGCGCTGAATTCGAACTTGAGACACACTTGCAAAGTGGCTTGTAAATGGCGCGATTAACAGGCAAGTTTAAGGTAGTAGCTAGCTAGCGATCATAAGGCACAGCACAAATCAGATATGGTCTGTAAGCGACCATAAGGCACAGCACAGTCAAATGTCGTCTGTTAGTGACCATAGGCACAACACAGTCGAAAGTGGTCTGTAGCGACCATAAGGCACAACACAAAATCAGATATGGTCTATTAGCGACCATAAGGCACAGCAGTCAAATGTGGTCTGTAGCGACCATAAGGCACAACACGAATCAGATATGGTCTGTTAGCGACCATAAGGCACAGCACAGTCAAAAGTGGTCTGTAGCGACCATAAGGCGCGACCATATAGCTTTGACCTTTGTCTTGTGCTTTGTAATTTGTCAGTTTTTGTTATTTTAGCTTGTTATAATTTTTAAACGTTTTTTGTGTTGTGTATTTTTACAGTTTTTATTTGTGTCCATGGTCGTGAATTCCTAAATAACTATGACCAGCAGTGATTATAAGGTGGTGTGGATGGCTTCAGCTTTACCGCCACTGAAGAAGGAAGTGCACAAAAAAACATAGCTGAGAGTTGGCAATATTTCAATGTAAGGGACCAACACAGCAAAAAGGAGTTTGAGGAGGTCATGTGTAATTTCTGCAGAAAGGTTTTGTGGAAGGAACCGTAACATAATCCATTGCAAAGCATTTGGAATGCAATGTTAATTCAACAACTTGTCTGTGTTCATTGGGATGAAGTGGATGAATCCTATAGGAAGGCTCATGTGAAACATAAGGTGAAAGCACATAGAGCAAGATCAGCACGGCAGTATTTTTCATCTGTGCCACAGACTTCCAATTCAATTAACAGCTATTTTCCACCAACTAACACCCAACCTCAGTTCATCCTGCCTGCACCCGATCTTTCTAATTGTATTGTGACGTGTTAAACCTGTTACAGCTTGATCGAGGTGGGAGGTGACACCCTAGACACTTGCGGCAAGGCTCTTTCAGAACTAATGGTCAATTGCCAATGCTAGGTATATTTTTAAGTGTCCATTTTTGTTACCACATTCTTTGGAAAATTAAACACAAACAAAAGTATAAAATATAAAATATAAAATACACAAAAATATACTTTTTTGTAACCTGTTATATGTATGGATCCTAGTGTTTTTCTTTTCCTGGTTTCTAGCTCTTGTTTCTCTTCCCTCAAAACGGTCCTTTTCAGGGCCGACTTTTCAGTTACAAAAATAGGCAATAAAAACACATACTGTAAATATGGATAAAAGAGCTTTAATTGATCCTTTCATTATAGCTTGTGTTAAAAAAAAAACATATCCTTATGTATTTTATTATAGCCTTGGTTATCCCCTGTGGAGGCTGGGGGTAGGCCCCCCTCAGTCGTTGCTGCATTTAGCCCTGCATGTATCCTTGGTAGCCGCGGCTATAAAACGTTTTTTTTAAAAGCACATGTACTATATATATATATATATATATATATATATATATATATATATATATATATATAGATATACATATATATATATGGGCAGTAGTCTTTTAATATATATTGAGGGAAGTCTGTACACAGTTACTGTAACAGTTTAATACCTTTCTATTCATCAACAGAACATATAAATGTAAATACTTTAAAAAGTTAAGCAAATATGCAAACAGCCTTTTTTAAAGTTTATTTGTGGGGAATGTGGTTGCACAATTTCTTTCTATTTTACTTTCATAACATGATACATTGTTTTCATTAGCCCAATTGTCTGTATTATTAATGTCAATTATGTATGGAATAAGAAAACCCTTGAACCTCAAGGAAAAAATGTTAGGGCAGGGACATTAAGGTGTGCAATACATGGTAACAAAACCTTTCAAATTCAAGGAAAAAAACATTAGTTGCAGGGACGTTAAGGTGAGAACTTAACATAACAAAACCTCTGATATTCACCTAAAGCCACCTTAATGTCACATCCCCTGTTTCACAGCCTATGACCATAAATAGAGGACCTGAGGATTATAATTCTGACAGCTACAAGTTTTACTTTCATGCTTCAAACCATGTTCGATTTCCTCAGTCACTTCTAGGTAAATGGTAAATTGCTTATCATTTAGCTATGATTACAGCACAGACAAGTTTACTTCTGATTGTTTATATTGATACATGGTATTTTCTACTTCAGTCATGGCTATTTCTGCTACATGAGTGGTTCTCCAAGTGGTTCTTGGCGTCCTGTAAGAGAAGGTTGACTGCCGTCAGGAGTGTCTTCATCTAGTTGTGCTTGAACTTCTTCCTCTTGTTTGCATTCATTGTCCAACTTTTTTTGTATTGCTTGAAATTGACATTTGTTATACTGTTTCCATTTGTATTGAATGCAGCTTCAAATGAGTCAAGGTTACCTAATAATGTTTTTCTTTTCTCCATGGTTTAAAAAGTTGCAGTAGGGTCATTTAATAAAGTTCTCTATGTTGAGGAGTTTAAAATGATAATTTTATAAGATTAATTAGGCTGGGTTCCCATGCTGAGACCACATACTTTCCAGTTGTTTTCATCTGGTTTGACATTATTATTGTCGGAGTAGTTTTGGGCTATGTTGTATAGGCAAAGCAGTCCTTGTGTTTGGTTAGTATGTGTCTAATACATAGGTTTTTTTAAATGCTCTGGCTGTTGGGTTCATTTCTGGCTATTGTTTCTATGTGTTGGTAGCATTTTAACACTCTTTTTTGGGATGCAGCTAGACCAAGGCTTGGCCAGACTATGTGTTCAGAATTGCCATATAAGGTTGTGCATGTTAAATGGTCTGCAGCTTCATAGCATCCGCATTCATTATGGGAGAGCATTTTTATGCCACAGCTGTACAATTTTTGTGACAGTGTTTTGACAGATGATATATCATCCCACAGGTCTTTTAGCTCTGTTTTCTCACATTTTGGTGAGATAGCCTGTGACATATCTTGCAACAGCAGTGGAATTATTTGCACTATATTGCATATCTATGGTTGCATTGCACAAGAGGACAATGATTGCATTGTAATCATTGATGTACTTTGATGCTTCATTTCTTTTTATGTTATATATGTTTTTAGGCGATTTGCCTTTCACACTGTCTAACAGAAGAAATCCAGCTGTTTACGTGTTCTTCTGCTGAAACTGGTCTAGGTAAACCGAAGCAGCATTTGGTGTAGTATTTACCTATGTTTTTATATCTACATCAGCAGTATTTGCCACCCTTATGTTTTTGGAAGCGTAACATTTGTGTACGTAGCTCAGTATGTGTGGTTTCGAAGGGATGTCACAGGATATGTATTTGTGAATAAACTGCAAAACAGTGGCATCACTGTCATGACCAAATTTAGGAGAATCTATTATCCACAAAAGAATGTGGATGTGTGGTGTTCCTCTGGATTGATATTTTTTTCTCCAAAAGAAGTATTCCACTTCTCCAAGGGAATGGGTACTTTTATTGCAGATGAAGTGCAGCATAGCAATAAAGCAATGGTGAAAGCAGCTTGATACATTTACAGGGTCAAGAGAACAAAGTCCTCCTTGTCTTTTTATGGCTATTCCTTCTTTATTTCGTTTTGCTATATGTAAGAATTTGCGCAAGTCATCCCACGCATATTCATATTCATATTACTTAAAGTAACAAACCATGTGGGTGGGCCTAGGTTCCTTAGCACACAAGGGACATTAGCACAACATCTAAATCAGTATTCTTTTGTACCACACATGTTTGGCAAGAGATTTGTGATACTTGACTGAAAAACGTCATCTTTAGTTTAGTTTAGTTTATTTATTGGTAACGCGCACCTAACCCTGAGGTAACTGGGCGCTTGAGTTTATGACATAGTTATAGATGCATACATATAATACAGAGAGTAGTGTTATTTAAAGATGCATACATATAATACAGAGAGCAATGTTAGTCTACCAGGGGTTACAAGTTTAGCAGGATAGCAAATTAATACAGATAAGTACAGGAAATTGTCACCGGTAGTTACAGTTTGGATGACAGTGCAGACAGCAGTAAGACATAAAATCAGTGTGATGGGTTATGTCTGGGTCTGGTAAGGGTCGAGAGTGGTAGTTAGTGATTCTGTTTAGTGATAGTCATTTATCTTGTATCTTTTATCTTTTGAAGCAGTTGGGTAGCAGACATGTTTAAAAAAGGAGAGCCTGTTTTTAATGTGTGTGCAACACCATAAAATAGAGTTGCTAGTCCACTTTTCAACAGGAGGTGGTATATGTATTCTTCATTTTACCTGAATCTGGTGTCTTCAGAATATATTTGTAAAGAACAATATTCTGATGCTTTTATTTGCATGGATCTTTCATCATATCTTTCTCCTTTTCATGTAGGAAAGAGTAGAGGAAGGGACATGCTTCTACACTTGTCTTCGATATGCTGACTGGAGATCCTTTGGCTTGACTCATTTGATATGTTTCTAATGCTTCATCTATGGTGTCTTTGGAGTGCAGTGGGTGAATTGTATACTGGTCCAAAATATTGGATGCAGTAATAGGATCTACACATTCAAATTGGCTAGTTGGTGATGAATCCTGAATTATTTGGGTGGTTTCCCTTAAATTCTCATCTATGTTTATATCTTTGTAGTATTCATTGTTTTCTTTTAGATATTGTAGGGCTTTTCTAACTTTGTTAAAGTCTACTAGTTTTGGCCACTTTTTTTGTCTTTTGTTGGTACACCATTAACTAGAATAATCAAAGATTGATGCATTGGCCATTGCACTCCAAGATTTTCTACATTTTCGTTAAGACTTAATGGCAAATATACTATTTTGCCACAAATGCCTTTTAATAATTCAGAAGGTGTACTATAGCTTGAAATGGGTGTACTGTTGGGATTATAATGCTCTCATATAAATTAAGTTGTTGGAGAGCTTTTGGAAGTGGGCATATTTCACACATTATTAGTGACAACACGTGATTGCATTTGGTTATTATCAAAGCATTGTATTGCAGTATGTGCAAAATATTGAGCGGTGACTTATTTTGAATTTATTTTCTGTTACTAGGTATAAAGCTAATTGGAACCACTGGGATTCCTCATTGCCCTCTATTTTGTAAGTCATATCTACAGTGTTTGTGTTCTTTTTATAAAATGTTCTGCGGCAACAGACACATACTTTTTGTATATGTGTGTTAGAAGGTTGGTGTTTGTAAGGTTTTCACTAAAGTTTTCTAAAGTTATTGAATTTTCTAAGTCATCTTCACTTCCAAAATATTTTCTTTGAATATGTTCTATTTGTTGAAGGAGTTCTTTGGCTGTTCCATGTAGAAGAAGGTTATTAAAATGTTGCACTCTTCAGAAGATTCTGTATAGTGGAATCCTGTGTTCCTAATATTTTGATGTGCTGGAAGGTGCTTTTGAAAGCAGCTCCCAAATTTCAGGCTAATGAATGTCCTCACAGTCCAGTGTGTTGTGCACTGGACAGGAGTGCATGGTTTGTAAAGTTGTAATTCTAATTTTGTCTTTTACTTTCACATAGTGACTGAGGAATTGTCATAAAGATTTGAAGGATTGTTGCTGTACATTACATATTGAGCTGCATTGCCAATTGTAGACTGGACGGATTGGTTGGGTGAAAGGAACAGTTGATTGAACGTTTGTTGGGGATGTTTTCTTGTGCCATAATGGCGTTTTCTATTATTTCATACCTTTGGCCATTACTATTTATGGCAATTGGAATTTTCTGTTCTTGTTTATTTGCCTCTTCATTGAAATATGGTTCTGTGCTGCTTGTCTGAATCCATTCACCTTCACAAAAGCTTGAAAAGGTATCTATGTTGAAATTGCACATGCTTAAAAGTACTTTTTGTAATTTACTGATTTTGTTAGTGGTGTCATTCTGTTTAAAATTAATATAAAAATCTTCTTCTTCTTTATACATATTTCTTTATTTCTTTTCGGAAGAGGGGCCCTAGATTTTTTTTAGTGGTTGCTGGTTTAGTTCTTAGACTGATTGTATAAGCAGGTTTGTTTGAATATTTGCTGTACATTCTGCTAGTGGTGCATGAGTATTTGGCATGCTTTTATATTGATCTGTGATATGTTTTCTTTGTTTTCAATGGAGTTGCTTTTAAGTCAGTATTATGTTCTGTCTGTTAGAAAATAAATTCAAGTGTGGGTTTGAAAGTTGTGGAATATATATGCATGTATTGTGAATGAATGTGTGAGTGTTATGGCATACATAAATAGAGGGCTGTGTGATTGTGTAATGTGCTGATTGGTAAGGTTGTAAGAGTAGCTGTGTGTGTAGATGTGTGAAGGGCTTCGGTTAGTGTGGTAGTGTGAATTAATAAGTAAGGACATTACGATGCTTGTTTTCATGATAATAGTGGATGCTATAATAATGGTGTTTAGGTGACAATACAAAAAGTGTACATGTTGAGGTCTAATGAGGTAGAGCATAATAAATGTTGATTTTAAAGGAATTTTGTAGGCTACTATGCTGCTAAACTATACTGTACGAGTAACAGAAAGAATACTACTGCACTAATCCACTTACTTTGTAGGATGTGAAGATTAGTTTTCTTCAGGTTGTTGGCTTTCTGGAGGTTGTTGTTCACTGCAATTGTGCAAGAAGAAAATTAATGGCCATATATGGTGAAGTAATCTTAGTACAAGACGACATTATTTATGAATGTAGGAGGAGTTGTTGAGAAAAAGTGTTAATAACATTGGGCCTCCTTACGAATATGGTGGTAACCCTGCCGGTGCTACAAATGGGTTGCCATCAGATTCCTAATCATTTTTGATCACTAGCTTCCCAGTGCCACCAGGACATCACAAGTCCCGCTGGCCTGGAAAGTCAGGTGCCGGAAAATGTTAGTCCCTATTCTTGTGGAGTCCCATAGGCCTCTACCGAAATAGGGACAGGAGCACTGGCACCTTTGCTAATGGGGCTGGTGGTCCCATGATAAGTATGCCTAACTGGACCACAGCAAGAAAGTATGACATTTTTATACAATGCAAAATGGAAAATGCTAATCGTTTAACAAGCTGTCCTTTTGGGAGGCTGTACTTTAAAGTTAAACAATGGTTTTGCGGATTTATGGCAGCACTGTGAATGACTTTTTTTAATTAAAAAAGAAATGGAGATGGACAATCTTTGTAGAACACTTTTAAGTGGTACTTGTTTGAAAGTTTATTATGGTGTCAGTACATGTATACTTGCCAATGTGATGCATTCCAATGTGTAGTTGCTAATTAAATGATGGTTCTTTTGTTTGGTTTGTGGGAGTTGTGGTTGCACTTTTTGCATTGGAAATCTTGCACTACAAGTCCCAGAATACAGAGAAAATTGTATGAGCCAAGAAGCACGTACAGATTAGAAAGGGGAATGTTAAGAAGTATGCATGTGCATCAAAGATAATACAATTGCACACACTGAGTGTTGTTTCAAAATGTTGTATTTTATTTCATGTATTTATTTTAGAACTTACACATAGTTCTGTTGTAGATGTTTGGATGCATTTATTAGTTTTACTTAAAATGGTGCTGAAATAAATATTTGTAAACACATTGCATTTTTCCATTTCTCATTCCATGTACATGCCATGCTTTAGTAACATACATGCAGTTTTTGTTTTGAGTTTGCATTGTGGGAGTTTTAGTGTCATTTTGTGTGAGAAATGGTATTAAAAGTGACAGAATGAAGGAAGAAAATAACACTTGGTAGATTATAATGAGTCATATTAGCAAGTATGCATGCACTGTCAATATATTGAACTTTCACAAAGGATCTGCCATTTAAACCTGCTGTAGACTTTTTTTTAATGTGGTTTTCCTTTCTTTAAAAAAAGGCACAGACAGTGCTGCTGGAATTGCAAATATGTATTTTTAAACTGTTATGAAAATGATCATTAAAAAAAAAATGTGTAACCACACAGGATTGTAAGTAGCTGCCCCGTGATGTCAGGAGGTGGGACAGCAGAGAGTATGATTATTGACTGGGTTACTGCAGGGTAAGTGGCAGGAACCCTGTTACTGCATTTGTAAAAGAGTTTGAAATAAAATTTTAAAAATATAAGCATACCTCTACTTTGTGTTGATAGATGCACATGTGGTTGAATCTGCAAATAGAAATCTTGGACATTTGTATAGTAGTTTTTGATGCAGGTGTTTGTGAGTAACACGAGACATGTACTTTTAGATAGAGTTCAACAGTACATCTGAAGTATTGAACAAAGATGACAGAGTTAGATGTAGAATTTTTGGATGTGATTGGTGGATGGGTGTGTGACTTCTTGAAAGTAACCAATAAGGGAGTGCCACAAAGATTGAAGTGGCAAGGGAGGAAGGGCTGCTATGTGTTACAGGGTCCACAGATAGTGCAGTAGTTTACGGACAGGCTTTGCCACCTCTGGGTCTTTTAAGGATGCATTGCATGGAAAGGGGATGGCGGGGATAGGCCAATGAGGTGTTTGGTTGTGGTTTATAGGAAGAGAGGGTAGTTGCTATGGTGGTTGTTGCTATGAGAAGGCTTACTGTGTGATGGTGGGAGATTCTTGGATGCTTAATCTGAAAAGGTACACAGAAATGTGTGGCATTTCTGGTAACATTAGATTGAAGGGAGTGGAGGTTTCTTGGTATAGAGTGCCTGGCCAAAACAGGTGGAGTTTATTTGCATTTTGCAAAAGTATGTCTCATTTTCAATGTCCAGATTTCATTTTGGTGCATTGTCAGGGACATACTTTGGGCTACATTAGTGCAATATCTTTGCAGATTGCATTGAAAAATATGCTGCAAGCATTATTGGAACTATTTCCACATGGAAAGATTATCTTTTCACAAATACATCCTAATGCGGTATGCAGATGTACCAATGTGTTTTGTCCCCAACAAGAAGCAGGAAAGTTCCTTGTAAACAAAGGGGTATGTACATTTTTTAAAGGTGTTGGGATGATTTCTTTTGCAATTGAGAACATTGTGTGGGATGCTGCACACCATTTTTTGAGTAACTTTCACTGATTTTGGAAATACAATCGTTCTCCAAAACATTCAGAATGCACTCAGAAGGTTCCTGTAAAAATGATGTAGAGCGCATTTGAAAAGATTGCTATGTAGTTGTAGGCAAAAGAAAACTAAAAAACTGGTAGAAAAAAAGCTCCCAAAAAGATAAAACTGAAAAAAGTTTCTTTTAAGAGCCACCATTGTATACTAACTTTTTTAAAGTAAGTGTAAACCTCCCAACACCCGTAAATTAGGTGTTCCGTCCACAAACACAGCGGTAGACTGCAGATGGCACGCAAACCATCAGGGTCTTTTGAGGATGGCAGGCATGGAAATGGGACTGTGCAGCCAGGGGAATAGCCAATCAGGTTTCCTGGGTGTGGTATACAAGGAGAGAGGCTGGCAGAATGTTTGTTTGCTGAAAGGACTGCAAATGGCTATGGCTATGGCTTTGTCTTTCAGGAGGCAGAGTGTATGGATTTTGGGGGACTCATGGATCCATTGGTTGAAGGTGTATGCTGAGCACTGTGGAGTGGCTGAAAATCCAGACATTATTATTGTTTATTGTGGAGGCAACAGTTTAGGATACGTGACTGGAATTTCATCACAGTTCGCGATTAATGAGACATTAGGAAAATTGAAGGAATTGTTCCCCAATTCAAAAATGTTTTTTTCTCGCATTGCCCAGAGACTAGGATGCATTAGAGTCCATCTGGTCCACACATGGAGAAAGTGAGGTGCAATGTCAACAAGGCTGTGTGTGCATTCTTGGGAGATGTTGACATGACCTCTTTCCATAATGAAAATATTACATTTGCTATTGCCAAAATGTTCTGCAGAGATGGGGTACATCTTATTGATGTGGGTAGTCAGATTCTTCTGCAAAACATTCAGATTGCTTTGACTCAGTTTTTGTAAATGTACAAACCATTTTTCAGTAGGTGCAAGAAATATACATGGAAATAATGGGAAAACAAAATGCCTACTTTTTTCCAGTTTAAAGAAATAGTTCAGTTTAGTACAATCTTATTTTGTTCACTTTAAAAATTGAAAAACAATTATAAAAGCTAAAAATAAAAAAGGTTATGTTCAGAGTCACCATTTACCCAGCACAAAAGAGTTAAATGAATGTTGATGCCACCACCACACACATTTGCTTATGTCCACGGACTACTGCGGTGTCCGCAGACTCCACAGGCTGTGTAGGAGCCTGCCACTTTTTTTGTTGGTTTTGTTTTTTTGATAGTTCTATAATCCAACTGTGTAAGGTTGCTCCTGAAGGAACTTTTTTTTGTGTTTTACATTATTTTTGGGCACCGGAGGGGAGTGAAGGAAGGGGCACCAACCACAGGCACGAAGCGGCAGGTGGAGAGAGGAAGATGTTGGGTGGGCGTAATCAGGTAGGGGGCAGCTCCTTAACCATGGCCCTGAAAGCACGCAGAATCTGTTTCCCCCTACAAAGCGGTGTATCACAGTACATAACACAGTACAGTGACCTTTTGAAAGGTAATGGTCGACAATGTCATGTATGGCCTGCAAGGCTTACGCTGAGATCCTCTGTCCCACAGGAGTGCCCCTTGTGGTGACAGGAGCATCTGATGTGGATGAGGCCAAGGGCATCAGCCTATTTGTCCTTTCAAAAGGTACTACCTTTCTCACTGCTCCCTTGTTTCGCCTTGAGGTGGAGCCACATGGTAGTGATCCCATAGGAGTACAGACGCAGTTTTCCATGACTGAGTACAACCTTGCACTCAGTGCATTGAATCTTGTCTGCTTGAGCTTTGGTACACCCCCTAGAGTGTTCAACAGCTGCCAAACCCAGGACTCACAACAAGAGCTGTAGACAGGGACTTTGAGTACCTCATCTTCATCTTCATATTCCTCTTGATACTCCTCTGTATCTCCGTGCCTGTTCCCCTCTCCAGGCCCTCCAGATGGTGGTGGTGGTGGTTGGAAAGCTGAAATGGCCATAGCAGATGCCATTCTGGTCTGCAATAAACACAGAAAACCAACAGGTGCTCTCTCCTCGACAGCCAGACTGAGAATGAGAAACAGTAATGGGTCGGTTCCTACAGAGGGGCTGTCCACGCACTGCGCAACTGTTTGCAGACTATCGATCCACAAATGGGGCTTAAAAGTTGTAAAAGGTTGCCTGATCAACAAAGCCATGTTCTAGGAGCTCTGAAAGGGTAATTTCTCACCCTGAAATACCCTAGAATGGCCAAAAATGTGGCTTTAATCTGTCCAGGGTACAGACACTGTGCGCAAACACTTCTGTCGTACGGGTGCAGTCACACGGTGACAGGGACATGATGACTGTCCTGCTGACACCTATTGGGGGGGTGATGATGTGCACATGATGTCCACAGAACAGGTGCAGAGTGCCCCAAACTAATTTAAAGTATGCCACACGAGAGGAAACGTGTGCAGACATGTATTGTGTCTAGTGGTACAGTGAGATGAGGAGCGCATGAGTGCAACTGTCCGCGGGACAGGGGCAGAGTCCCCAAACTAATTAAAAGTGCACCACACAAGAGGGGACATGTCCGGACAGGTGCAGTGTCCATGGACACATAATTGGACCGTTAAACAAGAAACCGGCAGCAAGACTATATGCACACATATTTATTGAAAAAAACATACATTCAATTAGAAAAGAGATGGGGAATCGGAATGAGAAATATAAATGGGAGAATTGGGATTCTCTATACAATGTTCTTGAGGGGAGGAATGGAGTGAGATGTCATCATAGCATCTTTCATTTACATTCAGGGAATTTGAGGGATATGTTGGTTGAGACAAGGTGAACAGGTACAGGTAAAAGAATGGCAGTGATAGCAAACATTTTCCTTGACATGATTTTTCCCAAATGTTAGCAACTGCATGACATGGCATGATGCTGTGCTCTCAATCTTCCCTGGAAGGCCCACATCTCCACGTTCAGAAAGGAATCTCACTGGCTCCCCATCCGTGAGAGAATTAAACTTCAGGCATTGGTCATTACACACAAATGCCTATACCTGACAGCCCCATGTTACCTTTCAGACATATTCACGTAACAGAACTCTTTCAGACCACCTAGATCATCCAACCTTCACCAACTCAACATACCGAAGTTCAACTTGAAAACTGCTGGGGCAGCAAGCTTTCCTGTATTGGCAGCTAAATACTGGAGTTCACTACCTATGACAATTAGAGCCGACACCTCATTTAGGTCATTAAGAGCCAAAGTTAAGGAATTGCTCATTACCCAACAATAGGCTGACCACAGCACCTAACTATCCCAATGCGTCCATCACCTTATTTAAGTCTTTTGTAAGTCAGTCTGGTATCGGTTTCCTAAATATATGCTATGATTGCGGCTAACCAAACTGTAACCTGGTCCCGTCACTACCTATTGTACCTCAACCTCGGATCATTCTGTAACCAGGTCCCTCGAAACATTCACTGTATTACATTCACCTTTATCTGTATGTGCAACATTCTGTAACCACTGTTGATCTTAAAGATGTTAGCGCCCAATAACCCTTGGGTTCGGCTGCGCTTTACAAATAAACAAACTAAACTAAATAATTATTCAGGTCATCCATTTTGATGATAACTTCATAAGTTCATTTGGGGTTAGGGGCACTCTGTGCAAATCTTCAGGTTTGTTTAAATAGAATTGGACCCAGGTTTCCTCATCACCACTATGTACTGTTAAAAAGCAAAGCATATTATCGTGACATTTGAACAACTTACACTACTTTTTAGTTTAAAAAAAAATGTATTGTATACCATGAGAGAGGTTTTCTTCAGTCATTTTGTCTTTGGGAAAATATTCCTCTAAACATTCCAGTGTGCGCTTGACATTTCTGTTAAAAGAAAACAATAGTGCTATTTTTGATAAGTTATGTAGGCATAACAAATGTTAATAATAGACAATGAAATACAGTGTACTTACTATTTTCTAGGAGCTTCTTCCAATATAGGTGCTAGATGTTTGTCAGTCTGTAAGCAGTGTTCCACTGAAGGAATACTGTGAGGTGTACTGTTAAGCTTTGTGCTTGGTGCATTCCATTATATTGTGAACTAAATGAAACCATAGTTGTAGTTTTTGAAGTAAAGATTGCCTATAAATATTTATTTTATGATGTAGTACATATATCTATTGTTGTTGCATGTATATGTCTTTATCAGTAGCAGGATACAACATTGCCACCTGTACTTTTGGGCAGTGTGAATGCTGTCAGAGGTTGGTGGACATGTACGCGGTCTGTGGATTCTGTGGCCATGACGGTGGAGGCAGGGGGGGTCAGTATGATCTAAGGGACATGTAGATAATTAAGGGTGTCCTGGTAAAAACCCATGAAATTCAGTGAAAAAACATTGTTAAAGGCAATATAAGGTTACGTTGCACTAATAAAAACCCATGAAATTCAGTGAAAAAACTTTGTTAAAGGGATATTATGATTAAGTTGCACTAATAAAAACCTATCAAATTCAATGCAAAAACATTGTTAAAGGGACGTTATGGTTACAAGTAAAATGAAAAAACCCATAAATTCACCAGTTATGGTAAGGTAAGCAACCATAACTTGCACCATCACAGTGCACTGCTAAGACTAACACCTAGGATATCAAAGATGACATCACAATGTTCATTTCTGACATCACTGATGAAATCACCTATTAAATTAAAAGTCCTTAGAAGGGGGTGTGTTTATAATGTTTGTAACAAGATGTCAGGGGACCTATCATAACTACTTAATGTATTAAAGAATGTACGTATCTAAAAACAATATTACACGTTATGCATTCCTTACTAAAAGTATTGTTTTATTTCTAAAAACCTAGGATTGTGCTTCTGTGCCAGGTGGCTGGGGTCCATAAAGCATGTCTGTTGCTCTGCAGTGGTCAGACATTGAGCCTTCCACAGTGTCTTGGTGAACCAAGCCATGTTGAAGCCATTCTCAAGAAGACACATGCATCAAACCCTTATACTTACTTCTTTCCCCAGGCCCTGAATAAACACTTGTGTATAGGCGCGTTACAAATGCCATATCATATCATATCATATTATATCATATCATATATCATATCATATCAACATTTGGGAGGGCTTGCATTTCAGAAATCCAAATTTGCCAAGTTTGAAAAGAAACTTCATGAAAAGTGAACAGTAGTCAGACACTGGGCCTTCCACAGTGTCTTGGTGAACCAAGGCAAGTTGAAGCTATGCCCAAAAGCCACAGATGCTAAAGCCCTTTTTCATACTTCATTCTCTAAGCATCTCACTACACATTGCCAGAAATATGAATTTACCAAGTAATGAAGAAGCTCCCTGAAAAGCAAGCAAAACAACCTTTTTTTTGGGGCCTGTGCAAAGAATATCTAGACTCTTTGTTAGTCCAGTTCTAAAATCACTCAAGTTGCAGATTTGAATACCTTTTATAAGACTAACTAAAAAATCTATACAGCAATGGAACACAACATTAGTTTCATGTGCGCACAAGGTGAGGACTCTCTTAAACATTTCTATGAAATACTAAATAGCTTCCACTGATGCATTAATTTCACCATGGAATACTCCAAGAAAAGCGTACATTTCCTGGATACAATCATCTTGGCTGGCAGAAATGGCCATCTAGTAACAGTTGTATACAAGAAACCCACTGAAAGGAATAAATACCTGCACGTTTCCACCCAAGCCACACAAATTGATCCATTGTCTACAGCCAGGC
This sequence comes from Ambystoma mexicanum, assembly GCF_040938575.1. Taxonomy (NCBI): domain Eukaryota; kingdom Metazoa; phylum Chordata; class Amphibia; order Caudata; family Ambystomatidae; genus Ambystoma; species Ambystoma mexicanum. Next base: position 1,238,490,138 of record NC_090937.1, on the reverse strand, counting down.
TATCTATTACCACTGCATATGCTTCAACAGGGTGAAAATGGGCAGCTAACTTGCCACAGTCCGCACATATGTCTTGGAAGAAGGTCACTTAGCCGGACAAATTGACAGGGAATTTGACCCTGATTTGAAAATACCCAGAGACAACATGCTACAATACAATGATAAAACAGAGACAGCACCAATACAATATTGCCACCTACCACTTGGCACTATCTCAAATGAATAGGATTGTTAAGGACCCACAGTTTTCAGGAGGGATGATGAACTGAGAGACACCTCCAAAGAAGCTCCCCTAATTGCAGACAAGAAACCGAGCACAGGCTTGGTAAGGAGTACATTTTCACTTGATCAAGAACAAGGAACCCTGAAACGTACCCTTGCAACTTAAGGGGATGCAAAACATGCCAACACATCTGCACCAGATCTGCCATAACAACCCTACAAACACACAGAACATACAACTGCAGATCATCCAAACTTATAAACATTATCCAATGCCAAAAGTAATTTCAAGGGCATTACGTGGGTGAGATCTGCAAAGAGCTCCATGGAAAGATGAACCTACATAGATACACCATCTCAAACCACAAAACAGAAAGCCTGTGGGTTGTCACTTCACACAAGATGGGCATTCATTGCATGATCTATCAGGGATAGCTTTAAAGAATTAGCCAAAAATGTACATCAAGTAACTAATGAGATTGACTAAACACAAATCTTCTTCAGCACCTAACTAAAGAGGAATGTACCTCTATGCTTGAATGGATTAATCAGCTATTTGAATCTTATACCAGAGAGTTGGATGCTTAAAAAATACTCAAGCTCAGAAGAGACACATATGACTATAACAATGATTATGTATACACCTAGCATTTACATTCAGTGCATAAAGGTCAACCAATTCCTCCCAAAAGAACAGAATTAAGTACACATTCATAGACTGTATATAGCAGTGAGTATAATGATATGAACTATAGATGTCGGCAACAATATGTATTACCCCAGAGGTGTTGATTTAATTAAATATCCTGTTGATAATACTTCTAATTGGAGACAGGTGAGACTTTTTTAAACAAAAAAGGGCTACGAGGTAAGATGAAAAAATCCTCAGCGCAAATCACATATCCCAAAGAACGTTTAGTAGTTAACATTTCTAAATTGGATCTCAGTCAGTTTGAAATTAACACTTTAGAAATAGGTCTCTCTTTTGTCCTGAAATATGGTTCTAACTTATTACAAGAATTGGTTGACTTCTCGAAATTGGTCCGTAAAATGAAATTCAATATGTTTTTTGGACCCTTACTTCTACTGATAACAACACATTTTTACATCTTAAAATGTTTTACTCCTTACATCCAGCATACTATTGTAGATACTTTAAAAAAAAATCAGTTGATGAGTTAAATAAAATCAAGTATGATTCTGAGACACATAAGAATCTGTCTATAAATCAGTTCAAGATTCTTAATGATTTGGCTAAAAACAATAATACCATTAAACCAGCAGACAAATGTGGTGCTATGGCTATTATTGATACTGAACAATATGTTCAAGAATGTTATAGAGTGTTACATGATTCAACGTCTGATCTCCAAATGGAAACCAATCCTACAGGAAAGGTGGTTGAATTAATTAAAAGGTGTTTTGACGGAGGCTGAAGATAATAACTGGATTCCTGAAAAAACAAAAAACTCTAATTTTTATCCGATTATGCCAGTATTTTACATTTTGCCTAAAATCCACAAATCACTTATTGAACCACCAGAGAGATCAATCAACTGGCAATATTTTGAAACCACTAGCACACTATCTAGATGTTATTCTCCAACAACTGATGCAGTAGCTGACATATCTGTAGGTTGGCTCATTACTCTAAATGTGGTCAGCCTCCATCTGTCAATTTGTCACTCGGAGGGGTTAGAAGCCCTTAAGTGGTTTACTTTACGATATAATGATATTGGGCCAGCCAACGTTTTTGTGATAAGTCGAATTAAGGCGATTTTCAATAACATCTTTTTAGATTAAAAAAATGACTACTTCCTTCATATGTCAGGGACAGCTATGGGCACTGCTATGGTGCCTCCATATGCCAAAATGTTCACGGGTTGGTTTGAAACCAATTTTATTTTTACTGATTTGAGATGGAAGAAATGTTTGAAAGTCTATACAAGGTGTATTGTCACATCGAATGGAGGGGAGGATGATTTGAATGATTTTTTCAAATATTTGAATGAGGTTCACACACACACTAAATTTACCATGAGCTACAGTTGTACAACAATACTCTTTTTAGATGTAGAAGTGGCAAAGAAGAACAACATAATGCAAGCTTCTTTATATGTCAAAGAGACTGATAGAAACAATTGTTTACATGCTTACAGTTTTCATCCTGAAACCATGTTGTAAAGTCTTACGTGTAGAAAAATTCCTCTGATTCAGGAGGAGTGCCACAGATCCACAAGAATCAGAAATACAATTTGCACAAGACATTCCTAAGCAGAGGATATGATTAGAAGTGTATACACATATCTCTTGATACGGCATCTATGAATAGTCAACAGACATCACTGACTAATACAATTCAGACAACTGAGCCTGCCTTGGTGTATGTCACAACCTTTTCCAAACAGAGTTTTAAAATAAAAAAAAAAAAACATTGGGAAATTCTACAACTGAATGATCTCACCAAAAGGTGTATTTCCAAATGTAACAGTTTTGCACACAAAACGAGGAACTCTATTTGATGTATGTTAGTTAAAGCTGACCATGCCATGACAGTCCAATCACATGCTAAAATGGGCAAAGTTCCTTCCTTACAATGTTAACATTGTTAGCATGTATTGGGGGGTAATAAGATTCAGCATCCATACATAAGGAAGATTATCTGAAAGATTTTGCAGCATGAGATTGAACAGATGTTGTATACGATGTCAAATACCCAAGTGGGCTATATTATGTCAGTTTGACCACGAGAAAAGACGAATTCCGCTGGTCGAAACATGAATCTAATGTATGGAATACAAAATCCTGAGTGGCAATACATTGGCCCGCATTGCATTTTTGTCAGTATCCCACCAAAATTGCTGCTGGGATACCAGCAAAACTGCCTTACCGTCGCCACCAACTGAAATCCCGGTATTATTTAGATATTACGTGCAGCGGAGACAATGGTAAGTTCCCATTCCATGGACATCCATAGTACTATATGGGATGGGATTGATGGAATTACCGGCACCAGTGGTACCAGCGCCAGTGATTGTGGCAATTAAGTGCTGGTAGGGGCCTGGACTCCCGGCAGGTCAGACCTGCTGGTAGTTCCGGGCCCCTACAGGCAAACTTGTGTTTTCCTGGTCCAAAATGCTGGTCACGGTATTACCAGCACTTTTTCCAGACCAGGGACCTTGTTATGACGTCCATTATACTGAAAAGAGACATACAGTTTCACAGATGCAATTCACGATTTTGGAATGTGTAAAAATTCACAAATGTGGGGGTAATTTTCAGAATGTTTAGCCCAACGTGAAATATACTGGATACACAAACTTGCAACTTTGGCTTCATAAAGGTTTAAATATGCAATGGGACTTACATTATTTACTTTAATATAAAGGAAGCTGTCTTTGGGACTTACTAATGAGCATTTCAGATTTGACGATTGCTGTTTGATGAGAAATGAATTCACTATATGTGAAGTTTATAACACCATTTTGAATTGTAGACATCATGTGTAAAATATCCTGTTCAGTAAAATTGGCATATGCTACAGACTTTTAATCTGTACTATATTACAATAACATTTCCAATGAAATGCTGGGACTTGAAAGGGTTTTCCTTAATGTTGAATTGTACTAATGGAGTCGACTTGTATTACGTGTACACACCCTGTATTGGTTAATTGGTAGTGGTACAACAAAACCCATCTGTTGGGAGTTTGCCTTACACACATGGTGGTTTAAAGTAGGTATTGTGAATAAATGGTAGCATTCTTACTCTGCGTGTGGAGAACCTTTGGAAAAACATTATGCCTATATAAGGGCAAAGCAGCTTTTGCCACGGTTTTGCCCACAGTACCAATCTGGAAGCAGCATCACTGATAGCAGATGTGTGACTATACTTCTGGGAATCTATATGATAAGGCATCAATGATGCAGATACTGGTACTAGTGATTAATGGTTAAACCATTAGGGGCATTCCATTTATATTTAGTACTTTATTGAAGTTGATTTTTTCTATTTTTACAGATTATGCATTTTAAAGAGAAGGTCCAGTTGTTTTTTACATGCCTACTGAGGATAGTCTTTTTCCAAAAGCCATGTTTTTGATAAGAAGTTACTTGAGTATTAATTTATAGGAATACAGCGTATTGAGTGTTTAAAGAAGGTTCATACTGAAGTTTGCAATCTGTTGTTTAGGTGAGAGGTACACGTTGGAAGTGCATAAGGCTTAGCTAATCAAGATTTAGTAAACACAACAAAAGGAGGTGCCACTGGTTATTACTCCAAATTGTGGAGGTTAGTTACCATAATATTATTCTCTTTTTTGACTATTCTGTATGTAGTGTCTGAGGACTTATTATTGATATTCTAACATGTTTCTATCATTTTTTGCATTTGTATGGATTATTTGAGGAAGTTAGAATCATCTACTTCAGTAAAAGTAACTCTGTGGAATGAAAGTAATCCAAAAAAACAGATTGTACACCAATCAAGAAGTAACACAACTTTATTGGACGCAAACAGCTTGAAAGCACGGTTCAGACAGCCTTGTGGAACTGAACTGAATAAAATGAGTTGTCAATGCCACCCACTGTGGCTAACCATTTTATACTTGATGTGCCAAATTACCATACAATATTTTTGTTACATTTTTAAGGCAGGTCACAAGAGCTGATTGGTGGGACTACTTCAGTCCCCTATATCCAAATATAATTTGAAAGATCCTAATTGGAAGATACAATTTTTGCCCACAGTTACATTAGCATCCTTCGTGACTGCACAGGACTTCCCACCCCACCCCACCGGTGTGGGCTGCACTCGCAGGTACCACAATAATGTAGTGTATAGTTCCAATGTTATGTTCAATAAACAATATAGTGCCAGTAATGATGTTCATGCACAGAAGTTTCATGCAAAGAGGCTGTTGCATCTAGTTCCAAAGTCACTTTACTTTGTGGCAAACCCGGCCCCTCTATCCCCCAGAATCAAACACTGCACATTGTTATGGACGTTGGTTTGACCCAATCCCACAATCTGGTGGTGTGGCCAGGCACTGCACACAGCACTGCACACAGCATATCAGTTGAAATGTTATGTTTACTGTGTTTTAAAGAAAACATGTTTATCTTTCTCAAACATGTTGCTTGTTTTCTATTTTCACGTATGCCAATTTTCAATGTTCCCTTCTGCTTGCAAACCACGCTCCAGAAATAATGAGCATAAAATATTATGATCAGGCCACCAACAGTGCATTTTGTATTCTACACTTTTCAAGTGCTGTGACTGTAACATGTATTTAATATCGAGCGAGTGATTATGCGCACTTAAGTGACGGATACTAAGTAATAACTTATCTTCAAATACAGATTTTTACAATTTTTTTCCAGTGAATTGTTATGAAAAATTCTTGCTACGCTAGTCATAAGTAGGCGCGCGGGTGCTGAGAAAAGGAACGTCAGCAAAAAGAAGCATGCTGTGCAAACTTTAATTTAGAGTTGGAGGATACATATTAAGATGTTCACTGGCAACATATGCTTACACATTCTGCTGCAGTCTGAAAAAAGGCAGAAGCCAACGTGACTTGGAGCATCTTTATTAACTGGTGCACAATCGTATAGAATCTTCATATTCCTATGCAGAGTTCATAACATAATCACTGTTGGAAGTGCTATTGTACATCGATATTAATTAAAAGTGTCACTAAGCATTTTCCATCAAGCAGTGCATTGATGTATGTTGCCCAGATGAAGACTCATTTCAACGGCACCCTCCCATTCATTGGGGCAACATAATGATTTTGGGCCCCAAAGGTTCAGAGACAGGTGATTAAATAAACCCATTTATTGTTTCTCCCCATAGTTTACTGATTATGTACACACACATCATACAAACAATATAATGGGAATAATTCCATAAGAATTATGAAACACTTAAGAGTATCTTTCACATGACATACTTCATAGCAGGTGATATGACAAAGTCAATTAACTGGCACTAACCTTTGATCAAATTCCTACTTCATAGCATCATAATATTGTGACCGATCTTTGCCCTTCCTGTGTATAATAACATTTTAAATAAATCCTGTTACCATCGATACTATAATCTGACTTTCCATTGTGATAGATGTTGCAACCCAGAATTGCTTTAAAAAACTACTTCAAAACCAAACTAAAAGCCTACTTCTTTGCATCTGAGTTACACCTTTAACCTATCTTTTAATAGCCATTTAGTTAATATGTTTCCTTGCCTCAAACCTGCCTCTGTCCCTCACATTCTCTGCCTCCGCTCTAGCACGTCATCCATCATGGTCACATCCGTAACACAGCTGGCCGTGCAGCCTATCTTCTTGTAAATCCGCCCATATATCAGTGACTGTTCCATTTATCCCCCTCCACAACCTAGTCATAATGTCTATCAAACTCACCCCATTGTAAGAAGCTCACCACTTCCCATCAAATCTGATTTCTCGTCTATTGTGATCAAAATATCAGTATTCCTTCCTGTATATAAATAAACAAATAATGATAAATAAATATTTGATGGATTTCTAGGATTTATTTTTTTTTCATCTGGTAAGAGTGTTAGCCTTTTTTTCCCACTCTTATGTGTGTTTTGCTGTGTTTTTTGCATTTCTGTGTTCAAAGACTGTGGAACGTCACCTACTCCATATTCATCATCTTTTTACTATGTGCCATACAGCACCCTTAGTGCAGTGACACAGGGTTGTCTTTTTTAGACTTCCCACTTTAAACTCCATGTCTCCCAGAACATGTAAAGTTGCCATTGACTTTATTAGTCTTTTTAAATTCACAGACCCACTACAAACTACCTTCCATAGAGTACTGGGAAGGGTTAATAGTTATCCCTTTTTGTCTGTTTCTCATTGAACATTATTTTGTTCCCCGTTCTTTAAGATTTGGCTAGTGGCATGGTATCTACCATATTTTTCCTACCGCGGTCTATGAAAATAGCCTTGGTACTGTTTTAGGCTAAGTTAGTAGCCTTGAACTTTAATCCGCTGGACCCCATTTAATTTTATTTGGTTCCGGCTGGGTTTATTCGCCATTTCTTTTTGTAAAAGTCTTTCTCGTGTTTTACTCTATGTGCCAAACCAGGTTTGGTTCCTTTTTTTGCTGTCTTTTGGTGGACTTCTGCACAGAAGCCCTCCTTAGGCACCTGAGAGTCTAGGTAGACCGGATGTGAGGGAGGGGTTTTAGGCCCCCTGCACAGGGTCTCCTTGGAGACCCAAGTCACACCATTGTTTGATTGGCTAGGTGACTGTCCTGCCAAAACAGCCACCCTGCTGTGTGATTGACAGCAAGGCTGTGTGAATGGGGGAAAACTGCATAAAAAGCAGGTCTCTGGGACTTGGAAGGCAGAGTCACCACTGGATCGAGCGAACCGAAGAGAAGCTGAAGGAAGAGGTCTGCTGCAACTACTGAATTCCTGGTGAAGCCCTGCTGCGGGTCAGAATCTCCTAAACTTCGACGACAGAGAAGATCTGCAAGGAATATTCTTCCCTTAGGCTGGCAGGACCAACTAGTCCACCAAACACCAAGGCCTCCCTCCCTGATAGAATTTGCTGTGCATCGCTGCAGTGAACCGGATAGCCAGGAGGACCGGACCCTATTTGGGTTTTAATGAGTGCACCTTTTATTTGTTGCTTTGCTCTGCTGCTTGGTTCTTCCCTGTGCAGGACCCTCCAGTCTTCCTTCATTCGTGTCAGTCCGACATTCACTTCAGGAACCGTGAGCCTGCAGGATCTGCCAGGAACTTCTGCATCAGCTGCAGCATTATTCTTCTTCTAAGGTACTGTTCAAACCTGGATGTTCGTTCTGTCCGACCGCGGTGAAAGTGTTTTAAATTTTTTGCCAATCCGAGGGCTTGTCCTCCTCTACTCTTTTAAGTAACTTTTTTTCCGACCAACTTCGTTTCAAACTCTTGGCAAAGACTTAATTGCAAACTACTCTGATCTGTGTGATCCTCTGCAAAGACTCTGAACCATTAAAATTGGCACAGGCCTAATGATTTGAATCTTCATTGTAGTAAGCCTTTTCTATATCGCCCTGCCTTCTTACTTGTTGGTGCTACTTGATTTTGAATAGCCTTGTCTTTCACTCCCTTTTTAAATTACTGAAGTGACATTTTGCTCACACTTCATTTTGAGTTTAACTTGTCCAGAATTCATTGGGTGTTGTGTAGTGTATTAAGATTGTGATTTTCTGCTGCTTTACTTAGTGAACTGATTTACAATTGATTGTGTTGTGTAAATAAATGTATATTCTTTTACTCAGAAACCTTGAGTCAGTGTTTGTTTGAACCATAGCAATTGCTGCACTTTTTGTAACTTCTGATACTGCTCACTTTACTCCTGAGATAAGTCTGGCTGCTCAGCCATCGCTACCACTTTACTGTGTAGTACAGGCTTGTACCAAATGTGAATTTGTACTGTAACTTGTAGTCTTAATTGTGTGTGCTGTTCCCAAAGGGTACTGCATATGATTCTGCCTAACAATGAACAAATAGGAGACTTCTCCTGTGTGTCCAGTACCTACTTACCAACCACACATTTCCTGTGCAGTCAGGCTCGTCAGGTATGCTGGCTTGTCAAAGAGCAGACTGATGGAATATCAGTCATCCAGAAAAAACAGAAGCTTCCTTGCTCTTAGTAATGCGATGGTTCCTTAATGCAGGCCTATTCCGTATTTGTTTAAAATATGAGTGCATCAAGAAAAAATTATAGTTTTTTTTAATTGACTCTAGGCCGTAGGTACAGAATGTTCTTGCTAGTTCTTATAAATTAAACCATTTACCCTCCAAAGACAACACAGAGGATCTGCAGATGGACTTTAAAGAATAGCTACCTCAACTAGTTTGGGTATAGGGTATCTGGGAATTCTTCAAAATAAAAGAAAATACAGATAGTTATGGGCAATCAATCATTAAATATTCAGTTCAGGTTTAGCCCTCATCTTAAACCCCAAAAGGTGGCTTTCACTAGATTTCACTTGCGACCATATCATGAGGTGGCAGCCAATATAGTGATACACCAAAGTAATTTCTACAACTTCACATGCTTAAACAATGGCAGCCACTTAAACCAAGGAGCCTTGGATCCAGGTGCCTCCCTGCTCGTGGCTCCGTGATATAGCCCTCCCATAATTGAATACAATCAGATAGAAAAGTGGGTGGTATTGAGCAAAATGAGTGAATTTGGAATGGATAAATGGATGTTTTCAATTCGTGGGGTGTTGATGGTGAGCAGTCAATCTATGTAATGCTCATTCAATATCTAACAATGACCTAACTTCAGAGGCTCCATTTGTAAGAAAAAAGAAATATCGAGGCTGAGTACCACAAAAGAAATACACCAATCACGGGCTGAAAAGATTTGCAGATCTTTTATTCTGTACAGTTTACAAAGAAACACAGATAGCTATCTGGCTCTCAAAACCCTGCAACGTATACCAGCCTGACAAAGAGAGGTGAGAGAGTTCTGGACGTCTTAACATATTTGCGTGTATACAATTTTGAATAATATTGTCCAGCCCCTCTTCACGTTAATAATCTGTGGTCTAGAGTTTGTGCCTAGTTCACATTCGGTTCACATAATATTTTAGAAGGGATTACACATGTTTTTATTTCCGCGGTTGTACAATGACAATGTATGTTCCCAAATCCTACAGCAAGCTCCCTTTACAATTCGAATTCAATTGAGTTCAGCTTGAGTCCACGCTCAAGATTAGCTTTATATTGTTCCAGATGTGTATTCGCGGATGAGTCTTGTGTGCGTCGACAATGCTTAGTTGACAGTTCATATGGAGCGCAAGGTCTCTATACCTAGTCTAAACAGTCAGCTCTCGGACAGCCTAAACATTAACATGACTCAAAGGTCGGGAGGCTTGGTTTCAAGTTGAAAACACAGTCCACCAAATCAGAATGGCGGATGATTCTTAAAATGGTGGCGAAGTCAATACAAAATCGGAACTTTGCAACACGGTTTTCCTCATAGAGCAACTGGGCTTAGGCCAACATTAATCACAAAGGAGGCATTATACATTTACCGTTTCACACACATGCATCATGCATCTGCAGAGACCAAGCGGAGGCTTTAAACATCTGATTCAGGATGGCTTTTGAGGTGATGATGCACACTGTTTTCTCCAAAAGTAATGATCTACCTCCCTCAGTGGAGGGCACACTTTTTGCAGATGAAATGCAAAGTGTGCTATAACACTGTGGTTGGAGTAACAGAAATCAGTTACTGTACCTAGTGAACACAGTCTGCCTGTACCTTTTAAGTCTATTCCTTCTTTATTTGGATTTGCAGTGCTTAGGAAGTCATACAAATCATTCCATGGGTATTCTGCGTAACTGAGTGTAATGAAACATGTGGGTGGATTGAGGTTCCTAAGCATCCAGTGAAGGTCAGCATGAGATCAGAAGCAGTAATATTTAATGACATGCATATTTCCCAAGATATTTGAAATTCCTATCTAGAACATTTAATATATTTTCTTTTTTCTTTTGAAGTAGTTGAATAGCTGTCATGCTGCTAAAATGGCTTCCAGATGTTGCTGTGTCAGCAGTACTAAAGCATGGAGCTGCAAGTTCACATTTAAACAAACAATGACAAATGTATACAATTTCCTGGTGGAATTTTGAATCTTCAAAGTACATTCTGTTATAAAGATACTCTGGTGCACTGCTTTGCAAAGGTCTATCATTATTCTCCTTCCTCTTCCTCCCATACACTCATTAGGTAGCTTTTTGCTTGACACATTTGGTATGTTTATAAAGCATCACCCATGTTGTCTCTCGAATGAAGTGGGCGGAGTGTGTAGCGGCCAAGCATGTTATACATATTGTTAAGATCAACATGTCCAAATTGACCAGTTTGTGGTTTGTCTTAATATATTATGGTGGCTTCATATGTGTTGTTTTCAATATTCATTCTTTGTTATATTTGTTGAGCTCCTTGAGATATAGTAGAAATTATTTTACTTTGTTTACAAAATGTTTCTGTCCTTTATTGGTATTCAATTCACCAATACAAATAGAGATCGATTTACTGGACATCCTACCTATTGAGTTTCTGTGTTTTCTTTTAGGTCTTCTGATAAAAATTCAAAATTGGTGTCATTGTTAAAATGATTGTCCTGCCTAAACTAATATATCTGTTTAGCAATCTATCACTATGGCCCGCTAGGGCCTTCTTCTTCAAATTACAACCCATGACTTCCTCATTAATCTGGAACAAAGGGGCAGTTAGAATGAGCTTGGTGAAAATGACCGAACAGTATGACACTGGGGGCCCCTCGGCACCGGACTTTGAGTTCTATTAAATGGCTGCTCAGGCCCATTATGCGGGGTATTGGTTCTCTAACTCTGATGACCTTGCCCACCTCTGGGTGGAGAGATATGCCGCCTCTCCCACTGATCTCTTTTCAATCTTATTTACTGAACGCTACGTGGACTCCAGCTCTATTGACCCAGTTAGGACTACAGTGAATGCATAGTCCAGAATATTCAAAAGGCATGGCATTCCTTCCCCACTATAATGGTACTTCTCCCCTGTGGTGTTTTCCTGGAATAGCTCCCACATATGACCCATCCATTAAGAATGTTTGGGACTCACATGGACAGTTAACTCTGGGAGACATGTTCCTGGACAGGAGGTTTGTGTCTCTGGCTGACTTATTGGCTAGGTTGGGCCACAGTCCCTGTAGGGCCCTTCAGTAAGATAGGATGAGAGCAGCATTTTGGAGCAGCGTTTTGGAGTCGCTGGCCCTCCTTTCCGGATGAACCAATGACATACCCATTTATCCTTGCCGCCATGGTGCCCAAGGCGGTTAACTGTGGAACCTCCAGATTATATTAAATGATACAAACGCATACCCTCTCTCAGAACTCCATGAAATGTTTTTTGGGAACAGGATTTAGGCTTATCTATTATTGAAATACAATGGGCTAAATGCTACTAACTTACCAAATTGGTGTCATTCACTGCAAACTTGAGATTGATTCAATTCAAGATCCTAAACCATTTACATCTCACATTACCGGCAGGAGCATAGGAGGTGTGTTACAGATCACCTTACAGGGAAGAGCAGTGAGAAACACTGCAATCCACACAATTAGAATAGGTGAGTGTTGTAAAGAAGATTAGGGGCCTCAGGAGGTAGCCATGGAACTACTAGCTCCATGGCTGCCTCCAAACCGGGCTCCATTACCGGGTTCCTGCAATGAGGAATAACTGGGTCATTCTGACATAGCAGGACCCGGTAAGTCCTCCTTGCAGGAACCATTCCACATTCCCATTTGAACCCCCATAGGGCTCAATGGGAATGGAGATGGAGGTAACAACGGCACATTACAAGTGTCCCGTTGTTACTTCCCTCTTCCCCTCGCGGGACCCGGAAAAGAGGTATGGTTTTACCAGACGTCTGATCTGGGTCCCGCAAAGGGAACCACGTAATCGGCCCTGACGGAATGAAGGTGGCAGGTCCCGTACCGGCCTCCTTCATACCATCAGTGCCAGGGTCGTAATGAGGCCCTAGGTCTTATTAAGATAGACTGATAGTAGTCAGGTATGAACCATCTACTAATTCAAAAAACCTCTTCTCTATTACCCTAGTCTCCTTATAAGATAGGAGTTAAGTACCACTAATACATATGACTGCCTCAAGGCAATTTTAAATAAATGTTTGTGAACACACTGAGTTTTAGCCCCGTAAATCAAATATGTGTGAACAGTAGTTTTTGAATGACTGTTTCCTTGTCATAAGCATTGTTATAATTTTCTTTCATTTTCTTTCATTTGTTGTTGTATTGCTCCCATCCCTTCTCTGCAATAAGCGTGAAAATGTGGGGTTCCAATTTATGTTTATTTATAAGCATTTTTATTTTTGGGCACATTTGTTTGAATTTTCTCTTTGCTAATAGAATAGACAATAGTAGGCTATGAGGTTCTCCTAGAGTGAAACATGTACAGGCCAGGCATTAACATGTACTGAGTGTGAAGATCCAAAACTAAACAAACTATTCAAACTAGGATGCTATGAATATTATGTACCATTTTGTATGAATTATTTATGGAAATAAATCCCCTTATTCATAAACATTGCTTCATCAATTTATGTGCAGTACAAGCACAGTGGGAAAAAGATATGTGCTATCAACATACTGGGCCTCATTACGAGTTTGGAGGCAGCCATGGAGCTATAAGCTCCATTTCCGGGTTCCTGCAATGGGGACTTACCGGGTTATTCCGACATAGGAGGACCCGGTAAATCCTCCTTGCAGGAACCATTTTAGCCCCCATAGGGCTCAATGGGAATGGGGAGGGCTGTGTCTGGAATTTCAGCCATAGAATTTTGAAACGTTATTATTTATTTTTGACAGATATATCAAATGAATGTACTGCTTAAAGACTCTTGGTTGCTATATGTGGGTTCTGTTTTCCTGTTCTACTTCAATACCATCATATTTTTTTTTATATCTTGTATTTGTTTAGGACTTTTTGTGGTGTACCAATTAGCAGCGTTTTGTTAGCTTGTGTAATTATATATTATATGATGATATGAGATTTTGCAAGATGCTTCTGAAAAGCAGCCCATACAATGTTACTATAATCCAGTTTGGATGCAGAGAGGAACAACATACATTTTCTGAAGAGCTTTGAATTCACTGTTGTCTTTCTGTTTAATGTATTGTTTTTTTAGTAATTAGTCACGAAGATCTTTGTAATGTGGGTGCAAATTGTAGATTGAACAGTTTGAAATTCTGTACAGTGGATATATTGGCCCTCATTACGAGCATGGTGGTAGTCATGGCGCTATTTGCGGTATGACTGCCTCCCATCGTGGTACCGACTCCGGTTTGGTACAATTGGGACTTACCGGTCCATTCCGACCTTGGAGGGACCGGTAAGTCCCCATTTACCAAACCATTCCCCATTCCCATCTGAGCCCCCACAGGGCTCAATAGGAATGAGGAGGGCAAAAATAACGGGCCGGCGTATGCCAAGCCCGTTATTTGCGCCCAGGTCCTTTAACGGGTCACGTCCTTAACACCCGGTTAGACCAGGTGTTAAGGAAGGGACCCGCTAAGGGACCTCGTAGTAGGGCAGTAAGGGATTACCGGTACCAGTCTACTTACCGGTGCCCGGTATCCCTTACCGCCCTACTCGGAATGAGGGCCATTGTCTGGCTAGGAGGAACATTAGGGTCAATATTTATTACATACAAATATTGGATTACATTTTCTTTTTTCTTAATAATTACTTTGACTATTAAAAAGCCTCTACCATGTGTCTCTATTGCAAATGGATTTGTTTGTTCTTGGTTTTTGTTGTAGAAAGATTGTGTGATAATAGATATCAATCACCCTCCCAAAAGTTGCAGAAGCTAACTACGTTGTCATTTCTTTTAAACTAATTGTGTTAATAATTTCATTCTGTTCAAGATTAGAATCAGTTTCTATTTAGTTTGACTGAGCTGTCAATCATTGTTTCTAAAACCAGTTTCATTGATTTCTTTTTGTGAGAGTACTATGATTGTAAAATGTTTTATTTTGTATCTTTTAATGGTACCCCTTTAATAATATGGTTTCCATGTCTGTGGTGTGTGTTGGTAGTTGGTATATTTGTACTTTGCACGGTGGGAGTTCTCTCTTCTCTATGCATTTTGTGTGAATTGTTTTAGTGAACAGTGAGTGCATGACTGACTCCCCTTTGTTTTTACTTGCACAATGACGTTTTCTTTATTTTCTTTGGAACTGGGTTTTCGTTTGCTTTATTTGTATCTCTTAGGAAACATAATGTTTAAATGTGGCGTTAGTTAAGTGAACGTGAGTTGATAAGGGGCTGCTATTGTTAACTTGCTCCTGGGAAGAAGTGCAATGACACATCATATCTAATTACAGATCTTTGAAGGTGGCCTGTTCATCATGGTATTGCCTGGCTTCTAAGTAACCTGAGCAGTGGGAGACCACCCTCTTGCATCCTGATTCACTAGCATCTTCCCTTTGCGAACACGTTTAGTTCCTCCCCTCAACCCCCTGCCTTGTCCCAACATTCGAAAAAAGAAGATGGGAATACTAGTTGCTGTCTTCATGTTCCATGGCAGCGTTTTCCTTTTCTTTTTTTTTTCATCTCAAGAAATGGTGCTATTCCATTTCTTAACTTACAAAACATATTAGCATGCAATACATTGAGTTTCCTTGGTGGGGTGGGTGCACTGGTCAGGTAATGGTGCGTGAGTCCCTCTGCTTTGCTCAGGCTTTAAAGCTTTTGCTTTGCTCAGGTGTGTAACTCGGGCACCGGGGCATTACTTGATCAATAATGCTGATTCACCTGAAGGATTATTACTTAAAGAGCAACATAGGAAAAAATATAGAATTATCAATGTTGAGTTGTTATCTATAGGGATATGACATATTCCACTTAAAGGATAAAGAGTGATATTTGAAAAATAATTTAGCAATAATACTATTGTTCCCCAGATGGACTGGCTGGTAACGGTACAAATGATGAAAGGGATTTATTGTCTGTCCCTGATGATGTTAGCAGCCGGTGCAGCCTGATGAATGTGGTATTATTGATATTACTAAAAACATGGGTTGTGGTGAGTGGTTTGTCTGTGCTGTCTTGGTGTTTACCATGGAGATGGAAAACAGGGTTTTGAGTGGTACTTATCTTTGATTTCCATGGTGGCTTTGGTGGACAACACTGAGAGGAGAACTGTTATGCTCTCAAAAGTGTATGTTGGGAGGAGAAGTATGGTGTGGGTGGTGGGAGGTGGGTCAACGAATAGTAGGTGGAGCAGTGGGTGAGTGGAACGCTTAGCTTACGAGGTACTTGTGTGCAAGTAGCTGGCAGATGGTTAGATTAAGCCAGAATTTGGAGAAACATGATTGGCTGCTGTGTTCACTGTGGGATATTTTGACCCACTTACTACATCACTTTATTGCATTTTTGCAAGAAACAGCACAAAATGGCCGCGCTGACTCCTGTGCGCTCCAAGATATCTAAACTGCGTTTTTGTAACAACCAGAAAAAGGCTGCACGACCTGCCACACACATTTCATGTGGGGTGGAACAGAGTACTCACTGCAGGAATGTGCCTGTGTGTTCTGCAACAATTAATATGGAGTGAAGTGAAAGAGGCAGCATTATTTTGCTGAAAACCCAAAATGCCTCTTTAAAATTACACTTTCCCAACCTTAAAAGCACTGCTTGGTGCTAAACGCATCAATTTCTCATGAACCACTGTGA
This sequence comes from Ambystoma mexicanum, assembly GCF_040938575.1. Taxonomy (NCBI): domain Eukaryota; kingdom Metazoa; phylum Chordata; class Amphibia; order Caudata; family Ambystomatidae; genus Ambystoma; species Ambystoma mexicanum. The sequence goes on along the minus strand of NC_090937.1, from coordinate 1,238,473,643 downwards.
TTAAAAAGGACCTGCAATGCCCAGGATCATTCATTGTACCTCAGAGGAACCGGGCCTCATGTGAATGACAGCTCCTGTCAAATGTATCCTTGAAAAATCAACCAGGGGTTTTGTTTTCATTTTACATGGCAAACACAGCTATTTTCTTTGCAACAGTATCAAGAATCAGCTGTCCATAGAAAGACTCTAAATAGATGCCTGTAACTGTATCCTTGCGGCAAAACAACTCCAGAACTCAAGAAAAGAACTATAGCTGTACACATTTATATTTGCTGGAGAGGAACACCGAATTTAAGGAAATAGTAAAATGTGCTTTTTCCTGACTGAAGGGGGAAAATTGCATATTTGAAAGTACATTGTTGTGTAAAGGCCTGATTACTTAGAAAAGTAAAAGGCTTTGCTACTGATAGAAATACGCCTATAAACCTTTTTTAATTCCATAGGTTTAAATGCAAGTTTTCAAAGGTGAAAATCAAAGCTAAAACCCACTCTGAGTTGGCAAATTATATAAAAAAAACTTGCTCTACCAGTTGCAAGCCCTGAGAAAGGGTGACACCACATAAACCTCTGGAACAGGAAAGTGGCTAATTGCTAGCTTGGAGGCTTTGAATACCCAGGACAAAGCGACTTCCCAAGTCACATCAGATATTCATCTTGGCTCCAGGCTGAGACAATAGTGTGAGGGGCAGTAAACTTCAATCAAAAGAGAGGCCCCTCATCCTGCTTCAAAGGAATTGACATTTGCTTGCAGTTGGGGAAAATAAAAAATAAAAGCTGATTAAGTGACAAAAGACGTCCTTTTGGTTTTAAAAAGCCTATGTTGTAACTGAACTTTGCAGCAAGAATAAGGAAAAATATGAAACGTTTGTAGTTTTAAATCTAATTTTATGCTCTTTCTTTGAAAACTTGGTAGAAATCATTACTGCATAAGGAATAGATGTTGTAAAGAATAACAGATTGTGGGGAAAGTATTGATATTGCAAACATATTATTTTGTAAACACATACCAGGGGTAAATGTGCATCAGTGTACACAGTTGGGAAGTTTTAGGCCACATCTTTCATGGTTAAAATTGCCAAAATGTAGCAGAAAGGCAAAACCAGGTACCACAGACTTGGGGTTTGGATTGAAATGTGACCCGCAAAATATGTAACCTGTGCATCTTATTTTCTCAGCGGTTATAACTGTATAAATATGTATTTATGGCAAAATCAGATTTTGGTTCCAGTAGCTAGGGGAGGTTTCTAGTCATTGTAAAAATCATCCCATAAACATAACATCCTTTTCTGTGATCCAATCAGTGAAGAGCAAAGCGGAAACTATGCTCTTGCCCAATCCTAGCATTATGGGGGTGGGTAGTAAGCCTGTCCCTGCCATATACTGCAGTGATGTCATTTGGCATGATAAATAAGGGAACCTGACAACACACACACTGATTCCTGACTTTCTTCCTGATTTCCTGCGTGGCGTCCTGTTCCTGATTTCTTCATCCTGCTTGATCCTGATTCCAGATTTCTTTTCAAAGCCAAGGCCTATGCATTGCTGAACCCCTTTTCAGCTAGGCCTCAAATTCTAAATATCCCCAAAACCCAAGGGAAGCATCCTGATTCAACCTGGCTTGCTACTACTAGATGCATGCCTGCAAACTCGCCATTCCACTGATCTCCAGTCTCCAGTAACCAGAAGGGCCAGTCCAGTGCAGTCCAGTGTGCATAACGGGCCAGATGATCCCGTCCTATCGGATTTGCTCAGCTATCCTTGGTTAGACCCGATCCGTGTGATGACCAGAACCCTTGATGGTCCAAAATCCTAAATTAAAGTGGACTGTAAGTATTAATTGAAATCATAGAAAACCATAGCATACCTTGCCTTGCCTTGTCTCGTCCCAATCTCTAAACCATCCTATCCTTACCTTAATAACTTGTCACATTGTCAGAATCTTTATTGCAATCCTGTCTTTGATTTATCTTGCTAAGCGCCATTTCTTTAGTCATTTTATCTTGTGTAAATCTTAAACTATCCATCCTAATTTTTCGGTGATCCAACTGGTTCTGCCCGAGAGGACACTGGGGATCTGGTGTTGAAGTCATGAATCAACTCTTACTGTGAGCTTACTGTGTCCCTCATTGGTATTGTGGCTGGAATGCTCTAGCATAGAGTAAAACTATAGTACATATTTTCTTGTCCAAACTGAGTTTCTTTTCTGTTTTCACTACCCAATTTTTCTAAAAATGCCTCTCATTCAACCTTGCATATCTTCCTCAGTTTAATAGCTAGAGACCTCAACTATGGATTATACATAAGACCTATAGCTACATCCCAACCCCAAAACACTCCAAATCAGTGTATTTCACCCGTTTTTCTTAAAAACCGTTGGGTTAATTTAAGGCGGGAATCTGCAATTTTGCAAAGTTTTACATGTGTGATTTTTATTCTAAATTATTTTCAACCTTCCATTCAGATTCAAAGTGTTTGCTTTTGCTCAAACTGTAGCTCATGATTGTTAGCATCTTTCCAATGTTGCTCCCATAGAGATTTGTACTGATTTAAGGATTTTTGCATATATTCATTGTTTTACCCAGCCATTTCCAAATGTCATTTTAAAGTGTAAGATTTTAAATCCATTGTTCTCTCTTGTTTGGGGAAGGAAAGTTGGATTTGAATTCTGTTTTCCATTCCTTATTCCTGATCGCCTGCTGCTTCCTTATATCTATTTAGAATTGTTTATTTGTGGGTTGTGGAATATTGCAGGGGGAAATCCTAACTTAAGTGCTATCTTTCCAAACAAGCCAAAAGTGTTCTTTTCTCTGGTGTTTTATATTTTGTGTTGCTAAAGAGTGAATTGAATTGCAATACATACCTTCTTATCTGTTATTGTCACCACATTTGTGATTGCTGCTCCCTATTCAAAAGTATATGTTTGATTTGAATTTTAAACAAATAAATATTACCTTTACCAACCAGCCTGTTTCCTGGTCCATCATGACCTGGGGTATTTGGGAAGGGTTGTGATATGAGTGGTATGTCACTTAGAATATTGAACCTATATATATATAATAACATAAGTATTTCAGCTGTGTGCTGCATACTAGGCTGAGACCAGGGTGTATCGCCTGATTGAAATACTTAACATCACTAAGAGTAGCAGTTTGGTTATAAATGGAATCAAGAAGAAATAGTTAAATGAAGTACGTAATATAAATGAGGGGGTTGAGCAGTAGGTGAAATTGTGTAAATAATGAAAGAATTGGATAAGAGGAATTGTCTGGTTGTCGAGGTACTTGGATGATGAGAGAAATGTGCGTGGTTAATGAGCACGAGGAGTATCATGAAGGGAATTGCATGGAAAAAGATGGCATGCAACCGGGGTTGGGGGTATCACATGCAATTATTGAGAAAATTGGAGGGGAACAGGAGCCGTGTGTATAAGAGGTCTATGAGGATGAAGGACACTGTATGGATAATGAGGGCTTCGGCTATAGAGAGGCCTTAAGAGAGCAATGAGGGATTGGTGAAAGGAGGGAATGTGTGTGGGTTGTTGTTCTATTATGTACTTTCAATGTGCTATATTATGCATGTACAATGTGTCACAGTATTTACTTTCAAATGGTTTTGAGATGCAGCCACTGGTCATGTAATGTATTTGTATCAGTTCAAACACGTTTGTTTCACCAATCCTGGCCTCCTACATGGCCTGTTGCATTTTGACATACTAGAATGTCATCACTGTATATATAGAGCTCTCACTGGAGAGGGACATTTGGATGGACGTTAATAAATCATATTTAAAATCCAGCATTGGTGTGCTTACCTCAATCAAGATATTACAGTTGGCAAGGAAGTGGAGCTTGCCCCTCTCCCTGTGTAGCAGTATCTGGCTGGGAGCTGATTGCTGCCTTTTTCTAACTGAACTTTGGTTCTGACACTGGGGTCTCTGGTGCTCTGTGCCCATCCATGTGATGTCTCTGGAGCCCCATTGCAGTCATTGGTGGCAGTTACCCGAGTTATTTTGGTGAGTGGCCAGCGAGTGACCAGATGTCCTGTGGGCACCCATCCCAGTATTCATTTCATGACAGCAAGTGGACACTTCTGTCAAGGGTATAGGGCTATGCGTGGCAGCGGGAAATTCGCTCCACCAAAGATCATGACCTATGTATGCTCCGTTTGGTTTCCGTGGCCTCGTAGTTGGGATTTCCCTGGCCAGCATGCTGCCGCTATGCCGAATTGATGGCTTCCACATTCTACACCCAATGTGCATCCGGAAGTTTGCCGCCTGTATCTGCATCCCTAGGATGGAGCACCGAAGCTGAAGGCGAAGAAGTTCATTGTGGGAGGCGCTCCATTTGTCGGTACATCCTTCGTTTGACAGAACTCTTTGCCTGGATTAAAGAGCAATTGCCAGTGCTTATCTCCCGACATCGCACCGCTGTGTACAAGTACTGTGGAGAGCCTGCAGCCTAGTTATCATGCTCGCTGGAAAGCTTTAGAATCCACTCAATGGCTGCAGTAAAAAGCTGAGAAATGCCATTGTATGCTTTTTGGTGACTTATTCATAATTATTTGTGACTGATTTGCTTGCCAAATATAGGAAAACTGTTGTTTTTGTACAGACCCGTACCCAATCCTCCTGCATTCCCTGATTGTGATTGATGTGCCTGACAGTATAGGAAAGCTGTTGTTTCTGTACAGACCTGTAGCACTGCAGTGCTTTGGTGTGTGTGTGGGCATTCGGATTCCTGCTTTTCACACTGTGTATTTTACTGTCTGTTCTAATAACCCACCAGCCACTATGAATGCGGTGCCAGAGCAGTTTTTGCCCAAACCGGGGGAACCGTTGATCTAGCAGGATGTGGGATAACATTATTTCTTGGACTATGCTAAGGCTGTACATGGCCCCAATTTGAGTATAGAAAGGGGCCGTGCTATGCACATGCATAGTTTGGTGTTGTTGCGTAGGTGTATCCTCAAAAGCTTGCATGATATATTGACAGCAGATGCTGTTGATGGGGAGTCTGCAGATGTTCCGAATGTTGTTGATACTATTATTATTTCGTATTAGTATTTCGCAGTGGTACGATTTCAGTACCGTAGACCAGTTAGAGGGTAGAAAGGCACCCACAAGACCAGCAGGTCGGATGCACCAGAACCATTATAAACAATGCCGGTGCATCCGACCTCCCCATTCCCATGCAGCCCTATGGGGCCGAATGGCAATGGGGAGCATCTTTTTTCCGGCGCCCGTGAATGGGCAAATATCGGGTCCGGCTGGGAGCTGGAATGCCCCGGTAATTGCACATTTGCGGGCAATGGAAGTTTTCCGAAGTTTGGCAGCAGCCTGCTGGTTTACTGGCAAGGCTACCACCAAACTTATAATGAGGCCCTATGTCCTTCATGCAGCTGGCATGCTCTTAACATTAGTGCAAGGGAATATTGGAGTGTTTCAGGAGACTGCATGCTAAGATTGATGATGAGTGTTGTATACAGTATTTAGCTTTGTGGAACCACGCACGTTAGGTTTTGTCGGGGCCAATTGGTGCATGTCTAATGGGAGACAACCCAGGACAATACATAGTCTGAGAATCCCATACATGTAGCGAACAGTGTTAGGAGAGGATTAATGCATAGGTATGTAAAGGCCACCTGGCACTTCAATGTATATCACATTCTAAGCCATTCTTCAGTTTCATGCATGAATATGAACGAGGATCTAGATGTTATGACTGGAAGGTCAACCAGTTGAAGAGAGCGGATTAAATAGTTAAAATGGCATGAATTTTCTGAAACAGTTTTTTTCCAATTTCATGAACCAGGGGCTACTATTCTACAGGTCCAAATACGGGATTGACATTGAGATCTAGTAAATTAGCTACATGATGAGTTTACTGCAATGGGCCAGTACGTTCATTGGACTAAGCCTGAAGAACTGAACGAAAACTCATCTTCTAATGGACATTACGTCTGACATTAGTGACTGAATCACTGGTCACATCGCTCTTCACATCATATATATGTAATGTAATGTAAACATTATTTATGGAGCACACCTTCGTCAGCTAGGACATCATGGCGCTGCCAGTTCAGGGTCTGGATGAAAAAGCAACAGTTAAGCTGTGAAAATGTACAGCAAAAAGAATGGTGGTCCTCCAGGAAAAAATGAGTATCATTCTACAGTGAAGCCGCCGCCACAGTGAAGGAGCGGCCACCTACGCGAGCCAGCATTAAACGAGGGGCCTAACTCTCAATGAAGAAACTGAACGCAAGTTCCAAGACAGAAGATAGGGGCAGAATCTGGCCTGCAAAGTATCTGGGCCTTCCCATAAAAGGCATGGTGGACCACACACAAGGCCTTGAATTTGATGCATTTGGCTACAGCAAGCAAGTCCAGTTTTTTCAAAATCGAGGTGGTAGGACAGACAAGGGGCTCCAACTGCCAGTCGAGATGCTGAGTTTTGCAGCACCTGAAGCCGCTGAAGAAGATATGCCGGTTGAGCTAGATATAGAGCATTACAGTAATCTAGAGAGCCAGCAGTGAGGCAGGATACCCCAGTAAACAAAGATAAATCGGAAGATAGGGAAGCACATTCCACAGAACGCAGAGTTTAACTTAGACCAACAGGCACACAACACTTATCTGGCTCTGCATATATGGACTCATTGAGCTTTACCCCCAAGTTCTTTACAACCAAAGAGGGCATAGGCAAAGGGCCAAGCTCAGACAGCCAGAAAGCTGGGGACCAGCCAGCAGATTCCAGAAAGGGGATGACAACAAGAACCTCTGTCTTTTTGCTGTTAAGGCAAAGCCAATTTATGCCCACCTACAAGTGGATAGACAGAAGGCAGGAACAGCAGTGCTCTGCTGAGGCAAAGTAGGATAGATCCACCCTCACCACTAATTACATTTGTGATGGCATCAGGCATAATATTATGTATGACTTAGCTAATAAAAGCTTTGATTAACTAAATAACAATGTAGGCAGTGGTCTTTGCTATGGCCAATCCTGTGGACACTGCATGGCCGAAGCCCATGGCTAGTAGCTGGTTAGTGTTGTACACTGTACAGTGGGCATGACTGAAGGATGTAGCCACTGGCCATGGCCAATGGCCATAGATAGTGGCCCCTTAATTTGTTACAATATATAGTGGGCACAGCTGAAGGCTGGGACCGATGCCTATGAAAAGATATGATATGGCATATGTTATGTTATGTTACGTTATTTGGCATTTATATAGTGCCTTATGTATCATTGGTATGATCTCAGAGCGCTGGTAGGTTGAACGCCCTCAGGAACCGTAGTCCGAGTCAGTAGAGAGAGAGTCATAAGGTGCATGGGTGCACCGGATATGTGTGCCGCTTGTGAGGCAGTTGCATGGTAGCTGCTTCTAAGCAGTAGGTGTGGTGGTGGGTGCGGTCAGTTATATGTGATCAATTCTGGAGGGTGGACACCCAGACTGATTTCTTGCTGCGTTAGGCCTGAGGAGACGCTTAAGCTAGCGGTGTGTGCTCATTTAGCTGTGATTAATTAGGATGATGAGGAGTATGTGGCGGGTTTTAGTATGAGAACAGCTGTACTGAATGTGTCATAGTATAGCTGTGTTCTAATTGAGTGGTGGTGTTTAGTAGAGAGTAAGTGGGGTAGTGTGATATGGTGGTTATCAGTAAAGCATTAGAGATCGAGCAATCCATCTGTATCATCTATTCTGTCCGTCTTTTTTACTCTGCCGTTCATTCCACTTCGTCTGTTCAAGTATTTTGTCGGTTACATCTATTTAATCTGATAGTCCTTCTAGCCATTCCATCCACTCGACCCTTCATCCACATGATCTATTATATCCATTTCATAGACCTATTTCACTCTTCCCATCCATTTAATATATTCTGTCCATTCCATCGTTCCTATTCATTCCATCTGCTCCATGTGTTCCACCCACTCACCTGTTCCATTTACTCGGTCTGTTCCGTCTGCTTTATCCGTCCCATGCACTCGATGAGCTCCTTTCACTCCACCTGTTCCATCTACTCCATTTCTTCTGTGTGCTCTATTCGCTCCATCTGCTCATCTGTTCCATCCAGTCCATCTGTCCATCCAGTCCTTCTGTTCCATCCAGTTCATTTGTTCCATCCAGTCATCAGTCCATCCAGTTCATCTGTCCATCCAGTCCTTATGTTCCATCCAGTCCATCTGTTCCATCCAGTCCATCGGTTCCATCCAGTCCATCTGTCCATCCAGTCCACCTGTCCATCCTGTCCATCTGTTCCGTCCAGTCCTTCTGTTCCGTCCACTCCATCTGTTCCGTCCACTCCATCTGTTCCATCCACTCCATCTGTCCCATCTACTCCATTTGTTCTGTTTGCTCTATTCGTTCCTTCTGCTAATCTGTTCCATCCAGTCCATCTGTTCCATCCAGTCCATCTGTCCATCCAGCCCATCTATCCATCCAGTCCTTCTGTTCCATCAAGTCCATCTGTTCCATCCAGTCCATCAGTCCATCCAGTCCTTATGTTCCAACCAGTCCATCTGTCCATCCAGTCCTTATGTTCCAACCAGTCCATCTGTCCATCCAGTCCTTCTGTTCCATCCAGTCCGTCTGTTCCATCCAGTCCACCTGTCCATCCAGTCCTTCTGTTCCGTCCAGTCCTTCTGTTCCGTCCACTCCATCTGTTCCGTCCACTACATCTGTTCCGTCCACTCCATCTGTTCCATCTACTCCATTTGTTCTGTGTGCTCTATTCGTTCCATCTGCTCATCTGTTCCATCCAGTCCATCTGTTCCATCCAGTCCATCTGTTCCATCCAGTCCATCTGTTCCATCCAGTTCATCTGGTCCATCCAGTTAATCTGTCCATCCAGTCCATCTGTCCATCCAGTCCATCTGTCCATCCAGTCCGTATGTTCCATCCAGTCCATCTGTCCATCCAGTCCTTCTGTTCCATCCAGTCCTTCTGTTCCATCCAGTCCTTCTGTTCCGTCCACTCATCTGTTCGGTCCACTCCATCTGTTTGATCCACTCCATCTGTTCCGTTCACTCCATCTGTTCCCTCCACTCTATCTGTTCTCTCCACTCCATCTGTTTTGTCCACTCCGTCTGTTCTTATCCATACGATTTGTTTCATCAACTCCATCTGTTTTGTCTGTTGTATCTGTTTCATCCACTGCATCTGTTTCATCCACTCAATTTATTCCATCCTTTTCATCTGTTCCATTTGTTCAATCTGCTCGTTCGTCTCGTCCGTTCAATCTACTAATCCGTTCTATCTGTTCCATCCCTACCATCTGCTCTGTCTGTTCGTTCCATTTCTTCTGTTCCATCCACTCCATCCGTTCCATCCACTCCATCTGTTGCATCCATTCCATCAGTTCCATCCACTTCATCCGTTCTACCCACTCCATCTGTTAGATCTAGTCCATCTGTTCTATCCAACTCGTTTGTTCCATTCGATAATCCAGTCCATCTGGTATGTCCACTCCATCTGTTCCATCCACTCCATCTGTTCCATCCACTCGTCCGTTCCATCCATTCCATCCACTCCGTCCGTTCCATCCGTTCCATCTACTCCGTCCGTTCCATCCACTCCATCTGTTCCAACCACTCCATCCATTCCATCCACTCAATCATCCATCTCTCTACTCCATCCGTTTCGTCCGCTCCATCCGTTTCGTCCACTCCATCCGTTCAATCCACTCATCCATTCCATCCACTCGTCCATTCCATCCACTCGTCCATTCCATCCACTCGTCTGTTCCATCCGTTGCATCCACTCCATCCGTTCCATCTACTCCATTTGTTCGATCTAGTCCCTCTGTTCCATCCACTCATCTGTTCCATCCATCCATCTCTCCACTCCATCTGTTCGATCCACTCCATCTGTTCGATCCACTCCATCTGTTCCATCCACTCATCCGTTCCATCCACTCATCCGTTCCATCCACTCATCCGTTCCATTCACTCCATCCACTCCATCCGTTCCATCCACTCCATCAGCTCCATGCGTTCCATCAGCTCCATGCGTTCCATCAGCTCCATGCGTTCCATCAGCTCCATGAGTTCCATCAGCTCCATCCGTTCCATCATCTCCAATCCGTTCCATCTGCTCCATCCGTTCCAGCACTCCATCCACTCCATCTGTTCCATCACTCCATCCACTCCATCCCTTCCATCCACTCCATCCTTTCCATCCACTTCATCCATCGTTCCATCCTCTCCATCCGTTCCATCCTCTCCATCCGTTCCATCCCCTCTATCCGTTCCATCCCCTCCATCCGTTCCATCCCCTCCATCCGTTCCATCCCCTCCATCCGTTTAATCCACTTCATCCGTTCCATCTACTCCATCATTCCATCCTCTACATCCGTTCCATCCTCTACATCCGTTCCATCCTCTCCATCCATTTCTTCTTCTCCATCTGTTCCATCCCCTCCATCTGTTCCATCCCCTCCATCCGTTCCATTCATTCCATCCGTTCTCCACTCCATCCCTTTCATTCACTCATCCGTTCCATCCACTCCATCTGTTCCATCCACTCCATCTGGTCCATCCACTCTACCCGTTTCATCTGTTCCATCCATTTTATCTACTGCATCAGTTCCATCCACTGCATCTGTTCCATCCACTGCATCCGTTCCATCCACATCATCCGTTCCATCCACATCATCCGTTCCATCCACATCATCCGTTCCATCCACATCATCCGTTCCTTCCACTTCATCCGTTCCATCCACTTCATCCGTTCCATCCACTTCATCCGTTCCATCCACTTCATCTGTTCCTTCCACTTCATCTGTTCCTTCCACTTCATCTGTTCCTTCCACTTCATCCGTTCCATCCACTTCATCCGTTCCATCCACTTCATCCGTTCCATCCACTTCATCCATTTCTACTGTTACCATCTGCTCCATCTGTTTTAACTTCTGTTCCATCCCTACCATCTGCTCTGTCTGTTCGTTCCATTTCTTCTGTTCCATCCACTCCATCCGTTCCATCCACTCCATCTGTTGCATCCATTCCATCAGTTCCATCCACTTCATCCGTTCTACCCACTCCATCTGTTAGATCTAGTCCATCTGTTCTATCCAACTCGTTTGTTCCATTCGATAATCCAGTCCATCTGTTCTGTCCACTCCATCTGTTCCATCCACTCCATCTGTTCCATCCACTCGTCCGTTCCATCCGTTCCATCCACTCCGTCCGTTCCATCCGTTCCATCTACTCCGTCCGTTTCATCCACTCCATCTGTTCCAACCACTCCATCCATTCCATCCACTCAATCATCCATCTCTCTACTCCATCCGTTTCGTCCGCTCCATCCGTTTCGTCCACTCCATCCGTTCAATCCACTCATCCATTCCATCCACTCATCCATTCCATCCACTCGTCCATTCCATCCACTCGTCCATTCCATCCACTCGTCTGTTCCATCCGTTGCATCCACTCCATCCGTTCCATCTACTCGATTTGTTCGATCTAGTCCCTCTGTTCCATCCACTCATCTGTTCCATCCATCTCTCTACTCCATCCTTTTCGTCCACTCCATCTGTTCGATCCACTCATCTGTTCCATCCACTCATCCGTTCCATCCACTCATCCGTTCCATCCACTCATCCGTTCCATTCACTCCATCTGTTCCATTCACTACATCCGTTCCATCCACTCCATCCACTCCATCCGTTCCATCCACTCCATCTGCTCCATCCGTTCCATCCGTTCCATCCAAAACGTCTGGTCCATCTGTTCTATCGACTCATCTGTTTCATCCAGTCATCTGTTCCATCTGCTCTGTCTGTTTCATCGCCACCATCCATTCCATCAGCTCCATGCGTTCCATCAGCTCCATGCGTTCCATCAGCTCCATGCGTTCCATCAGCTCCATGAGTTCCATCAGCTCCATCCGTTCCATCATCTCCAATCCGTTCCATCTGCTCCATCCGTTCCAGCACTCCATCCACTCCATCTGTTCCATCACTCCATCCACTCCATCCCTTCCATCCACTCCATCCTTTCCATCCACTTCATCCATCGTTCCATCCTCTCCATCCGTTCCATCCTCTCCATCCGTTCCATCCCCTCCATCCGTTCCATCCCCTCCATCCGTTCCATCCCCTCCATCTGTTCCATCCCCTCCATCCGTTTAATCCACTTCATCCGTTCCATCTACTCCATCGTTCCATCCTCTACATCCGTTCCATCCTCTCCATCCATTTCTTCTTCTCCATCTGTTCCATCCCCTCCATCTGTTCCATCCCCTCCATCCGTTCCATCCATTCCATCCGTTCTCCACTCCATCCGTTTCATTCACTCATCCGTTCCATCCACTCCATCTGTTCCATCCACTCCATCTGGTCCATCCACTCTACCCGTTTCATCTGTTCCATCCGTTTTATCTACTGCATCAATTCCATCCACTGCATCTGTTCCATCCACTGCATCTGTTCCATCCACTGCATCTGTTCCATCCACTGCATCCGTTCCATCCACTGCATCCGTTCCATCCACATCATCCGTTCCATCCACATCATCCGTTCCATCCACATCATCTGTTCCATCCACTTAATCTGTTCCTTCCACTTCATCTGTTCCTTCCACTTCATCTGTTCCTTCCACTTCATCCGTTCATCCACTTCATCCGTTCCATCCACTTCATCCGTTCCATCCACTTCATCCATTTCTACTGTTACCATCTGCTCCATCTGTTTTAACTTCTGTTCCATCCACTCCATCCACTCCATCCGTTCGTTCTGACCAGTTGACTCCAACCAGCTCTCTGTTCCAAACGTTCCATGCATTCCATCTGTTTCATTTACTCAATCCATTCTATCCATTCCATCCATTTTATCCACTCCATCCATTCTATCCACTCCATCCATTCTATCCACTCCATCCATTCTATCCACTCCATCCATTCTATCCACTCCATCCATTCTATCCACTCCATCTGTTCCATCTACTCCCTCGGTTCAGATCATTCACCCTTTCCTTCTATTTCATTCCTTTATCCACTTTGTCCATCCACTCCATCTGGTCCATCCACTCTACCGGTTTCATCTGTTCCATCCGTTTTATCTACTGCATTCATTCCCTCCACTGCTTCTGGTCCATCCACATCATCCGTTCCATCCACATCACCTGTTCCATCCACTTCATCCATTCCATCCACTTTATACGTTCCATCCACTTTATCCGTTCCATCCACTTCATTTGTTCCATCCACTTCATCCATTTCTACTGTTCCCATCTGCTCCATCTGTTCTAACTTCCATTTGTTCCATCTATACCATCCGTTCCATTAATTCCAACCAGTACATGCACTCCATGTCATCTGTTTCGTCTGGTCCATTCACTCCGTCGGTTCTATCTATTCTGGGCAGTGCATCCTCTTCAGCTAACATTCCGTTCCATCCACTCCAGCTAGTATGGCCACTCTGTTCCATCTGTTTCATCTGCTCCGTCTGCTCCATCCACTCCATCCGTTCGTTCTGACCAGTTGTCTCAGTCCAATCAGCTCTCTGTTCCATCCGTTCCATGCATTCCATCTGTTTCATTTACTCAATCCGTTCTATCCACTCCATCCGTTCTATCCACTCCATCCGTTCTATCCACTCCATCTGTTCCTTCTACTTCCTCGGTTCAGATCATTCACCCTTTCCTTCTATTTCATTCCTTTATCCACTTTGTCCATCCACTCCATCTTTTCTACGCATTCCATCTACTTTCAGTTTCATCTACTTCATTTGTTCTTTACATTTCATCCGTTAGTTACATTTCTCTTGTTCCCACCACTTCGTCCGTTCCATTCACTTCTTCCGTTTCATCCACTTTATTCCGGTTCATCCACTTTATTCCGGTTCATCCACTTCTTCAATTCCCCCCATTTACTTCCGTTCCATCCATTTACTTCTGTTTCATCCACTTACTTCCGTTCCATCTACTTACTTCCGTTCCATCCACTTCTTTCGTTCTGTCCACTTCTTTCGTTCCGTCCAGATCTTCCATTCCATCCACTTTATCCTTCCACCCACTTCATCCGTTCCACCCACTTCATCCGTTCCACCCACTTCATCCGTTCCATCCATTTCATTCGCTCCATCTGCTTCATTCGCTCCATCTGCTTCATCCGTTCCATCTGCTTTATCCGTTCTATTCACTTCATCCGTACCATTCGCTTCATCCGTTCCCCCCATTCATCCATTCCCTCCGTTCCATCCACTTCATTCGTTTCATCCACTTGATCTGTTCAATCCGCTTCATCTGTTCAATCCGCTTCATCGTTTCATCCACTTCATCCGTTTCACCCACTTCATCCGTTTCACCCACTTCATCCGTTCGTTCGATCCATCTCATCCATTCGATCCATTTCATCCATTCGATCCATTTCATCCATTCGATCCACTTCATTCGTTCTACTCAGTTTATCCGTTTTATTTACACTGGCGGTTTTGGTTTTCTGTTTGATCGATCGGGTCTCTATGCAGGATTGTTATCTTTGTTCAAACAACCATGGGTTTTTGTTTATTGTGGTTGTTTTATCTTGTTTGTACTAAGAGTCGATTTTTAGGGTAAGAGCCACGTTTTCAGTTGTTTGTGGAAAGACATGAGGTCTTCGGTGAGTCGAATGTTGGGTGGAGGTGAGTTCCACAGAGTGGGGGCCAAGGCTGAGAAAGAAGATCCAGCTAACTTGACTGAGTTGGTGTTTGGTATCACTAAGAGGCGGGCAGAGCTTGATCTTGAGGTGCGCGGTGGATGATAGGGTTTTAGCTTGTCCTGAAGATATATAACATGCCTATACCTGGGTGTTTCAAGGTGTGACGCAGCAAGGGAGGGGGAACAGAAGGAAGGCAGAGACAGAGATCCCACTAGGCCGAGTGACATTCAGATTGCGAAAGTGCAGGGGAAGGAGGAAGGGGAAAAATGTGGAGTGGGAGGTGGGAAGGGGACAGTGCAATACATGGGGTAATAGAATAACTAACAATAAGAGAAGTAGAGCCAGCTGGTGGCAAGTGCAAGGGTATGTGCAGGCATTAGGAGGTGACAAGTGCTGGTGGGGGGCTATAGGAATAAAGAAAACACTCCCCAAGTGCACGGGTTGCCAGGGAGGCGGTGCAGGTGTGTAACTGGTGGGGGAAGGGACCTGGGACTGAGATCAGAGGGAGGCCAGGTAACCATGACGGTTTCAGCCATAAATTCAGTAGGGGAGAGGAGGAGAGAAAGCAGAAGCAAAGAGGAAGGTTTTGAGGTGCTTCCGGAGCCGGAGATGGTTCTACTCAAGTTTCAGGGAGGAAGGGAGGCTGTTCCAGAGGGAGGCCTCAGCTGAGGAAAGATATCTACCACCAACTCGTTGCTTGGAGAAGCGACTGACCCTGAGGGAGTTGGAGGCGGAGGAGCGAAGAGCTCGAGAGGAAAGATATTTAGGAAGCAAGAGTTGAAGGTATTGATAAACAGAAGGCCTTCTGGACAATGCAGATGGTTTTTAACTTAATATTCGCAGCCAATGGGAGCCAGTGCAGAGATTTCACTCCGGGAGAGATATAATCCCTGGGCTTTAGGCCAAGTACACATCTCACATTCCTGTTCTTGATGAGTTGCAGAGGGTGGAGAGAAGAAGCAGGCAGATTTAGAAGGAGGCTGTTGCCGTAGTACAGCCTAGAGAGAACCAGAGCTCTGGAGACAGTGAGCTTCTGAGGGAAGGAGAGGAAAGGACGAATACCTCTAAGGAGGTGGCAGCTGGTAACGATATGTCCTAGAGATGTCAGAGATGTGAGGAGAGAAGGAGAATGTGTAGTTGAACATGACCCCAAGGTTTTTTGCCTCGCAGATGGGAGCAGGAAGAGGGCCAAGAGAGGCCAGCCAGAGAGTGACAGGAAAGGAGGGAGCGAGTGTGCCCATGAAGAGAAACTCAATCTTACTGGCATTAAGGCAGAGATCATTGGCGGCACACCACTCCTGAATAGCAAACAGACAGTCATAGATGAGAGATGAAGAAGAGGTGGCTAAAGTTAGCCAGAAAATGAGCTGAATGTCATCCACATAGCACTGGAAGTTGGGACAGAGAGCAGCAATGCAGTGGGCAAGAAGTGCCAGGCATTGGTTGAACAGCCAGGGAGAGAGGTTAAACCCCTCGGGGACACCACAGGTAGAGATAAAGATAGAGGAGACGAAGGACCCAAGCAGGTCTTCACAGATGTTCAGGAGAGCAGTTTCCATGCTTCTAACAGCTCTGAAGCCAAACTGATGGTCATGAAGACAACCAACAGATTCAGTGTAAAGATTACGCCGGGAGATGGCCAGCTTTTCCAGGAGTTTGCCCAAGAAGGGTGTGATGGAGATTGGGCAATAGTTAGCCGGGCAGGATGGGTCCGAAGAGGATTTCTTAAGAAGAGGGTGCACAACGGAGTGCTCCAGGGGGATGGGAATACTCCAGTGGTGAAGGAGTGGCTGCAGAAGTCAGCCAGAGCAGGAGCTAGGAACTCTATGCGGTCCATTATGGTTTTGGAGGAACAGGGATGAACCTGTTTTGATGAGACTTTCATAGATTGAACTTGTCTAGAAACCCTGTCTGGGGAGAAAAGGGGAAAGGCCGAGAAGGAGGGAGGGGAGGTGACCAAAGAGGGGCCAGAGGAAGAGCAGGGGTAGAGGGGAGAGATGAAATGAGAAGTCAGAGCCGTGCAGAGGGCCTGGGAAGGGACAGGAGAGTTAGAGACTGCAGAAGGTTTGACCAGCTCCTTGCAGATTTAAAGGGTTCGGCTGAGTTGTTAGATGCTGCAGAGACACAGGCTTGGATCTGAGCTCTATTTTTGGTGCGTACAGAGAGCCGGTATTGCCTTTGGAGCAGGCAGCAGGCCACATTGTCAGAGGATGCACCAGAAGCATGCCATTTCCAATCATCAACCCTGGACTTGCATTTGAGGGAGACAAGGTCTGAGTAGTACAAGGAATTGCACTTGGCTTTGGGCTTCAAGCAGATCCTCATGACAGGGGCAAGGGCATCAAGGGTATAAGAAATAGCAGAGTGGACAATGGAAAGGGCAGTGTCAGGTTGTGAGTAAGCCAAAGAGGGAGGGGGGGAGTGGAGGTGAAAGCCTCAACTGACACACTCTTCATGGGTCGGATAACCAAGCAGATAGGTGGCAGTGCTGGAAGTGGCTTAGCCTGGGGGAAAGATAGGGTGAGATGGGAAGAAAGGAGAAAGCGATCACTCCAGCAGAGAGGAGTGGTGAGAGGGATAGAAATGGGAAGGTCTGAGGAGATCGGAACATCCAGAGTGTGCCCTGCAGAGTGAGTTGGGCCAGAAGGGAGAATAGAGAGTGAGAGAGAGAGTCGCGGAGGTCGCAAAAGATTCCAGAAGAAGGACAGGGAGCATCCAGGTGGATGTTAAAGTCTCCAGGAAGCAGGAGTTGAGTGGTGGAGACCAGGAGGGAAGAGGAGAGGTCCGCCCATTCAAAGAGCAATGAGCAGATCTAACTACGTGGCCGATAGATAGTAGCCACAGTAAGGGAATGATTAGGAGAGAGAGGGAGAGAGAATACAGACAACGCATTCGAAAGAGGAGTAGGCCTGCGTAGGTATGACAGAGGCAGGAATCCACTCAGGGAAGATCAGGGCTACATCCCCTTCGGAGCGGTTGGACCTGGGCACGGAGTGGATGTTATAGCTGTCTGGGAGGAGAGTGTCAAAGCTTGTGACAGAGCTGGCCATGAACCAAGTCTCGGTGAGACCGAGGACATCGAGGTCAAGTACCTCCAGGAGGCGGCTGATGTCAGAGGAGTGTTTGACAGCTGAGCAAGAGTTAAGAGTGGCAATATGGGGAAGGTTGCCATCCTTGAAAGACTTAGGTGGGGGTGCACATCAGAGGTACACCCTGCGGAGCTTTAGAAGAGTAAGGAGGAGAGAGCAAGGTAGCCAATGATTAGACAGCTGGGGAAGGCAAGGAAGCTGTGGAGGGAAGAGAGGAGACAGCAGGAGAAGGAAGGAAATTGGTGAGGTGCAGGAATCGTCTATCAAAGAGGAGAAGATTGGCCAAAGTTCATGCATGGCTAGTGGCTGGTGAGTTTTGTAATATATACAGTGGGCACAGTTGAAGGCCGTGGCCACTGGCCAAGTCTGAAGACCATGGCTAGGGGTTGATTAGTGTTTGAAAATATACAGTGAGCACGGCCGAAGGCCGTGGACACTAGCCATGTCTGAAGCCCATGGCTACTGCTGCTTAATGTGTTCTAATATACAGGGGGATAGTGAAAGGATGTGGCCACTGGTCATGGCCAAAGGCCATGGCTAGTGTATGGTTAGTTTTGTGCAATGTACAGTGGGCACAGCTGAAGTCCATAGCCACTGGCCATGGATGAAAGCCTTGCTAGTGACCATTTAATCTGGTAAAATATACAGGTGCATAGTCGTAGGTCATGGGTAGTGTCTGGTTACTGAGTGGACAAAGTCAACAGCCATGGCTAGTATGCCCTTAATGTGTTAAACTATACAATAGGCACAGCTGAAAGCCATGGGCATGGGCAATGGCCAAAGGCTATGTTTAGTGGTCCTGCTTTTTGTTAATGTATGCAGTGGACACCACCAAATGTAGTGGGCACTGGCCATTGCTGGTAAGCATTGCAATCTTATCAGCGATTCCATCAGTGATGTCATAGAGGATGTCATACAGGATGTCATTATTGATGTCACCATTGATGTCATCAGGGGTGTCATCATGGATGTCATCATTGTGGTCATATGCTGCACAACAGGCAGCATGAAGTTAAGGTGGCCTTACCTGCATTTCAGGCATTTTGTGGCATTAGGTTCTCATTAACGTCCCTGCAATTTTGAATTTCAAGGGTTTTGTTATTCCATAGATTTGTTCTGCACCACTGCCCATGCATTTCAGCCCTGGCCTGTAGCCACAGCCTTCGACCATGCCCACTATAGATTTTAGAACACTATCAGACCACTAGCCATGATAATTCTAAACAACACAGTATTCAAAAAGCACATGGTCTACACAATAGCTTATCTAATTTCTTTCAGGGATATCTTATCTTCTCTATCACTCACTATAACATCTCTGAAAGACAATGCAATACATTTCATAATAGAAATATAAATAAGAGTGGTATTTTTTTTCATAACAGTACTATATGGATTCTGAATGTATTCCTAGTACTGAACCAATTAAGGTTGCACAAATTAATCAATTTGTAGAGGAAAAAACGTTTCATTGGAAAGAAATACACCTCCATTTTCTATCTCACTTTGTACCAACATCTCATGGATGTAATCAATGATATTTGTGATGTCATCTTTGATGTCCTGGGTGTTAGTTTTAGCAGTGCCCACTGGTGGCGCGAGTTATGGTTGCTTAGCTTACCATAACTGGCGAATTTCAGGTTTTTTTTTCGATTTTACTTGTAACCATAGCGTCCTTTTAACAATGATTTTTTACTGAATTTCATAGGATTTTAGTAGCGCAACTTAACCATAACGTCCCTTTAACAAAGTTTTTTTCACTGATATATCTATATATATTTGTGAAAGAGTTGAACATGTTTTGTTTTTTTAAATTTTAATTTAAGTATACCTGTATTATGTTTTGTTAGATGCAGATCTTATTGAATTTGGAAATAGAAATCTTGGCCAGTTGCACAGTACGTTATGATGCAGATGTCTTTCATTAACAGAAGATATGTACTCTGAGAGTTCAAGTGTACATCTGAAGAGTTGAAGTGAGATGACAGCATTAGGTGTATATGTCACATCCAGGTATTTTGAGGATGCCGCACATGGAAAGGGAACTGTGGGAATTAGCCAATCAGGTTTGCTGGGTGTAGTTTACAGAAAAAAGGGTAATAGGAGTATAGTTTGCAGGAGTTGTGAGAGCACTGACATTGGCTATGGCTCTGTGTTTCAGAAGGCAGACTGTGTGGATTCCTGGGGGACTCTTCAATTCAGTCATTGAAGGTGTAAGCTGATATTCATGGCATCCTCGGAAATATTGGATTGGCAGAACTGGAGGTTTTCTGGCATGCAGTTTGTGGCTTAAACTGGGCAAGCTTGCTTTCATTCTGTGAGTGTGTGGCTCACTTTAAATGTCAAGACATTGTGATTTTGCATTGTGGAGGGGATCGTTTTTTTTTTCTGACTCCGGTGTCTGTTCATGTTGTACTGAAGGATTTCGTTGAAAGCCTAATGCAACTGTTTCCTGCTGCTCAGATTATTTTTTCAGAAATAAATCAGAGGCGAACATAGAGATGTCCAACACACTTTTTCACTCATCAAATTGAAGACTCAACGCGGATTGTCAATAACGATGTATCTGATTTTTATGTGCCTCAGGAATGTCATCTTTTGAGAATGATAATACAAGTTCTGATGGTGTGAATTATTTTAGTCAAGATGGAGTTCACTTCACAGATGTCAGAAATGCAATTTTACTTTACAATCTTAGGACTGCATTGAAGATGTTCCTGTAAGGAAATTGTAAAGGAAGATGTAGAGTGTACAGTAAAACTGTACATAAAAGCAAAAAAAGAGGGAAATTGTGTTTAATTTCCTTCCTCACCCATTTGAGTGGCTGCGACATCTGTGGACAACGCAGTACTTCACAGATGGCATGTGGCACATATGGGTCTTTTAAGGTTGCCTGACATGGGAAGGGGATTGTGGGTATTAGCCAGAGAGGTGTTTTGGTTGCGGTTTACAAGAAAAAGGAAGAGAGGGTAGTCAGTGTTTTGATTGTTGTGTGTAGGAAAGAGGGATGTGGTTAGTGCCCAAGAAAAGCTCACTGTGTGGATGGTGGGCGATTGCTGGGTGATACATTTGAAAAGGTACTATTGGTTTGGAGGGAGTGGAGGTTTTCTAGTATACAGTCTCAAGGGCTAAACTGTGTGAGTTAATTATCATTTTGTAAGACTTTGACTCACTTTCAATACCCACATATTATTGTTGTTCATTGTGGAGGTGATAGTGTGGGGTACGTTGCTCCACTATATTTGCAGGTCGCATTAAAAGATATGTTTGCAAGGCTCAATTGAACTATTTCCATGTGCAAAGGTTATTTTTTTCAGAAATACATCCAAGGGAAGTGTGGCGATACCCAACTAGAACAAGGTAGGCAGACTGTAAATAAAGGTGTGTGTGTTTTTTTGAATGGTGTGGGCATTGCATCTTTTGAAAATGAAAACATCAACGTTGATGGTGCAAATCATTTTCTGAGTTATGGAGTACATTTGACTGATTATGGGAATCAGATGTTCCTTGTAAATATTCAAAATGCTTTGAGAAAGTTTATGTGCAAAAGATGTACAGTGCATTTGTAAGTAGTTTTAGCAAATAATAATCAGACAAGCAAAAAAATATCAAAACTGAAAGAAGAGAAAAAACTATTTTAAAAGCCACCAGTGTGTAATTTAAGTACATTGTTTAAATTAAGTGTGAACCTCCCCTCCCCGTTCAATTGGACAATCTGTCCTCCGACACTGCGGTAGTCCGTGGAGCATGTGCCACATGCAGATCTTTTAAGGATGCCTGGCATGGAAAGAGGACTGCGGAGACTGCGGACAGTTGTGGTGCCTGCAGACATCGGGGTATCAGCCAATCAGGTTTCCTGGGTGTGGTGTACAGGAAGAGAAGGTAGCAGGAGTTTTGTTAGTAGGAGTTATGAGAGGATTGAAAATGGCCATTCCAATGTCTTTCAGCAGGCAGAATGTTTGGATGTTGGGGGACTCTTGGATAGACTGAGCGAAGGTGTATGCTGAGCATTGTGGAACAGTCAAAAAATCTTGGATTCCCTGAATTGGAAGTGTTCTATGGAGTAAGAAATATGAAGTGGGTGGACTTGCTCCCATTTTGTGCAAATATGGTTGAATTGAAACCTCTGTAAATTATTGTTATACATTGTGGTGCAAACAGTTTGGATGACCTGACTGGAATTTTATTGCAGTTTGCAATGAAGGAGACATTGGGAAAGTTGAAGGAAATTTTCCCTAATTCCAAAATATTTTTGCACGCATTGCTCAGAGACAGATGTGCATGCATTCCAGTTCATTTGGTCCACAAATGGAAATAGCGAGGTGCAACATCAATAAAGATGTGTGTACTTTCGTTCGAGATGCTGGCATGACATTGTTTCATAATGAGAACATTACATTTGATCAGGCCAACATTTTTTCAGCGAGATGGAGTCCATCTAACTGATGTGGGTAATCAGATTTTTGTGGAAATCATTCAAAATACTTTTGAACATTTTTTGTGAAAGTGATACAAAATAATGAAATTCAGTGAAATGTTTTCTTAATTCAGTTTGTAAAACTAAACATTTTTTAAATATAAAAGTCAAAAATACAAAAAAGGTTCTTTTAACAGCCACCCTTTTTGAATGCACAACAATTAAAATGATTTCAACTGTCCCACATCAGGAATGTCCACATACTATGCAAGCTGCAAAAGGGCATGTGACATTTTTATTTTACTGTTAAAGGTTGCTTTTCTGTATTTTTTTGGAAATTGTTTCTCAGGAGAGGCAAGGTAGGGGAGGGAAGGGGCACCAACCAAAGGGATGAAGGGGCAGGGGAGAGAGGAAGATGTTGGGCAGGCTTTAATCAGGTAGGTTTCTCATGCTCCTTTACCGCAGTGTTGAATGCTCTCCGAAACTGCTCCCTCCGACAGGTCAGTGCTTCACAGTATATGAATAGCATGGTGACCATTGAAAGGTAACGGTCAACAGCATTCTGTATGACCTGTGAATCTGCCGCTGGGATCATCTGCCCCAAAAAAGTATCCTTTGTGGTGACAGGAGCAGATGAAGATGATGGGGTGGAGCAGTCTGGTGGGTTGATGGGCTTTCGGAATGGGAAACATAATGGAGAGAACCAGGAAGATTTGTACAATAATTATGAGGGGGAAAAGTGAGTGAGCTTTCTTCAAAGAGTATTTCATTAAAATGTTCAGAGTTTGCCTGGGGGTGATTGCTAGGGACGAGGGGGACAGGTGCAAGAAAGACAGTGATAGGGAACATGTATATTTACAAGATGTTTCACATACTGTACACGTTTTTTCTAATCATTACTAAGTTCATCTAATTTGTTGGAAAAATTCATGATTTGATTATTTACAGTTGAGGATATGGCTTCTGCTTGTAATTCTGGGTATTGGGTATAATTCAACTGGGGTGTGGTTTCTTGATGTTATTTGTAATGTCATCAGTGTTCTCATACAATTAGTGATGTCATCAGTGATGCGATCTGTGAAGTCATCATTGTGGTCATGGGCTGTGCAACAGGGGGGCGAAGTTAAGGTGGCTATAGCTGAATTTCAGGGGTTTTATTGCATTAAGTTATCACCCTGCAACTGAAGGTTGTCCTTGAATTTCAAGAGTTTTGTTACAATATATTGCTCACCTTAACATCCCTGAAACTAAAGGGTTTTCCCTGAATTTAAAGGGTTTTATTATTCCATAGATTTTAGAATGCTTCTAGACCACTAGCATGGTCTTCGCCCATGGGCAGTGGGCATGGCCTTTGGCCGTGTCCACTGTCCATTTGAAAATGTTACCAGACCACTACCCATGGCCTTGGTATTGCAGACTTTGAGAACTCACAATGTTTTTAGGCAATGCGCAGTGAGATGAAATTAATTGCCATGGAGCACACACTTTGGTTAAGCAGCATTCTGCAAGCGGTACACCCCCTTTTTGATGTCGTTATTTTGGCACAGGCTGATTTGGCATGCCCATTCCACCTCAGCGCCCATTTCGGCATGACCTTTTCGGCCATTCCGGTGCTGTTACTTTGGTCACAAGGGATGTTTGGACGTGCTGACATTGCAGCCACATCTAAATGCCCTCATGCTAAATAAGATCACAGGAATGCACTGCAAAAAACCTTGCCACATTTCACTTGAGTTGCTTTTCTTTTAATTAAATAACATTAATGAAATAAAAAAAAAAAAAACACATACATCCTTGATCCCTGTGTGGCCCGTGTTCAAAACACAGCATTTAACCACTAGGCCAAAACAGCTTGGTGCTTCTTAGGTCATACATTTCATACTTAGCCTATAAATTAATATGTTCGATGATAAAAGGCTAGGTGTGAAACCTGTGAAAATTCAAACAATAACGTCATTGTAGCATAATGGTTAGGTGCTGCATCTCATACTCCTTAAGGCCAGGATCCTCTGCTAGCAAAGTCCAGCATAAATGTGATTTTGTTTATTTCATTTTGTCTTTTTTATAATATTGCCCAGAGAAAGTGTAGTCCTCCTTTTTTAAATATATGTGCCGTGTAAGAGGTAATGTGTGGTGTGGTGTGTGTGCATTTGATGTGAGCGTGTGTGTGTGTGTGTATATACATGTTGTAAAGTTGTTTGTGAGGGATAGTTGCATGCAGTTTATAATGTTGCAGTAAATAAAAGTGTTTCATGTTTAATACGGGTTCAATTCTGCAATGACAGTGTAATACATGTCCCGTCCTGTTTTATAATGTTGCAGTAAATACATCTTTTTCACATTTAATACATATCACAAAATGCAAAGTGCCTGCAGGTTCATGTCAATTGTGACCTCTCAAGCCAAAACATCCTTGCGCAGAGAGGTACAAATTGCAAAGTGCCTGCAGGTTCATGCCCGCACCAATTACGACCTCTGATGGCAAATCATCCTCGTGCCGAGAGGCCCCTGCCTCAATTGGCTGCATCTAACTGGGCGCGCCCACACAAATACTGCTGCGAAAAGGTCACTCCATAACAGCATACACCAAACTGGCCATGCTGAAATGTCCTGTTGCGTGCTCAAGCCCCTTGTTTTATTGCCAGTCTCTTGGTGACTGTTGGGATAAATTACATGAACCCAACTAACCACATTTAAGCAGCACAGAAACAGGGAAAAAATGACCGGATGCAACAATAGGTACTAGGTACTTTCTGCCCCCATAGCGAACATTTAAAGCTGGCACACTTGAATATACACATATTACTGATTAGCTACAAAATGAGGAAGGGCCAGCCCCCTCAGGCCATGTTGCTCTAAGTGGTCTTGTAAGTTTGTCTCTTATTTAGGCACCATGGCCTGAGGGGGTTGTGCTTTTCCTCATTTTGAAGCTAAGCAGGGTCAGTCCTGGTTACTGCATGGATAGGAGACCTCAGTCACCAGTGATTTTTCACCATCGATATCACTGTAGCTGTAAAAATATCTATTTTTTATTATGTATAAAACATTGCAGGCTTTGAGAACTCCCAATGTTTTTAGTTAATGCCTTGTGTGATTCAATTATTTGATGAGGATCACACACTTTGATTAAGCTACACGCCCCTTGTTTTATGGCAGGTCTCTTTGTGACTTTTGTGATACATCGCACAACCCCAACTACCCCCATTTAAGCAGCACAGAAAAGGGTTACAAAATATTGGCTGCGAGAATAACATATGCCAATGTACTTTTGCCCCATAACAAAAATCAAATGCTGGTGCCCATGAACATACGCACAGTAAATGGCCACATATTTTAAAGTAAAAAAACAAATGTAGTTCAATTGACCTTCTCCTTAGAATAAAGTGTGCAATACAACATAGCTTTGGACGCTTAAAAAAAGTAATGAATACCAGAAAAATAATCTTTCAATTAATATGCTGGCAAAGTATAAAAGGTGCTCTCCTTTTAAACTCAGCAATCTCTAGTGAAATATTCCATGGAAAGCTAAATCCCAATATGAAACAACATGCCTAGACAACCACAGCCTGATTTGATTGGCTGTGTGTGTGGCTTCTTAGCAAACCGCTAGGAAATCCTGTCCACCCTCTTCTCCCCTTCCCCCCCTCTCCCCTCACCATCTCCGCTTGATGACTCTCCTTCAGCTACCCCCCACCCTCTTTCTCATCCTTTCCTCTTTTCTCCACTGATGAGGTCGCAAGACAACTCTGATCTATGAAAACCTCATCAAAACAGATTCATCCCTGTTCCTCTAAAACCATCAAGGACCACATCAATACCCTTGCTCCGGCCCTTGCTGAATTTTTGCAGCCTCTCCTTTGCCTCAGGATCCTTCGCCTACCCTCTGAATCACTTCCTTGTGCTTCCTCTCTTCAAGAAACCCACAGCTTATCCTTCTTGTCCAGCTATTGCCCAATTTCCAAGACTCCCTTTTTGGGTAAATTCTGAGAAAAGCTGGCCACCTCTCAGCTTAAACTTCATTCCGATTCTGTTGGCTCTCTCCATGACCACCAATCTGGATTCAGAGCTGCCAGAGCATGGAACCTGCTCTCCTGAACATCCGTGGAGATCTGCTCTCCAACCATGACTCTAACATGTGTTCTGTCCTCATGCAACTAGATCGCTCCCCTGCCTTCGACACAGTAAACCATAACACCCTGCTCAACCGTCTCCACAATAACCTGGGTATCACCAATCAAGCTCTGGCTTGGCTGACCTCTTTCATCGCTGATTGAACCTGCCAGGTCCAACTTGGGTCCTTCCTAACATCTATCTCCCTCTCCATCTGTGGTGTTCCACAGAGGTATAAACTCTCGACCTGGCTTTTCAAGCAATACCTGGCAACTCTCGCCCACTGCATTGCCATTTTCTTCTCAAATTTCCAGTGTCACACTGATGACACTCAACTCATTTTTAGGCTGCCCTCAGCCACCTCCTCTCCTTCTCTCATCTCTGATTGCCTAACTGCCATTCAAAATTGGTGTGCTGCTATGGACCTTTGTCTAAAGGCCAACAAGGCTGAGCTCCTCCTCATCGGTACACCTTCAATTTACTTTGCCCTCACTCTCTGGCAGGCCTCCCTAGTACTCCTCACACCCCTACCTGCATGGCTAAGAACCTCAGGGTCTTCTGACTCCACACTTTCCTTCTCTGCCCACACCTCAAACTTCCTCCTACACCTCCTCAGAGGTACTCTGCCTTTCCTCTTCTTCCCCAGAAGCTCACTGTCTCCCAACCTCTAGTTCTCTCTTGGTTGGACTACTGTAACATCCTCTTTCTAAATCTACCTGCCTCCACTTTCCGCCCTTTAACACTAATCCAGAGCAGGACTGCAAGATGTGTCCCTTGCCTCAAGCCCTGTGATTGCATCTCTTCAGCTCTGAAATCCCTTAATGTGCTCCCAGTGGATGCAAGGATTACATTTAAAACCCTCTGCATTGTCACTAATACTTTCTGGGGCCTGGGTCCAAAATACCTTTCACTATCCCTCCGTAAATACCTCCCCTCTCGAGCTCCTCTACCTCTAACTCCCTCAGGGTCAGTCATTTTTCAAAAAAACAAGCTGGGGGTGGATCTCTGCCTTTGCCTTTGGCTGGGGCCTGTGTTTGGACCAGCCTCCCTGCCACTCTGAAACCTGAGGAGAACCATCTCTGGTTCCAGAAGCACCTCAAGACTTTCCTCTTTGCTTTTGTCTGTGCCCCATTTCTCCCTGCTGCTTTGTTTCTGTCTCGGCACTGTGCACCTGGACACCCTATGTCTTCCGGACCCAGTTAGCTGCTCACCCTGCCACCCTTCTGCACTGCCTCTTGGTCACCCTTTGCACTGGGGTCTGTATCAGTACCCATACAGTCCCACACCTGCTTTTCTTCTGCGCTTATCAGACTTACCCCATTCTGATAAACCCAGCACTTGCCACTTGCTGGCTGCACTACCATTGTTTTTTTCCCTTCTATTTATGTATTTTATTTACAACTATTTATCTGTTTCTCCTCTGTTCCACACCTTCTATTTCTCCCCCCTTCCATGCACTTTTCCCTTTTCTATTTCCCATGCTCTTGCGCATTCTCAATGTCACTGGGCTTAGTAAGATCATTGTTTTTGTTTTCCCGTGTTTCCCTCCCCTGCTTTGTTGCGCTCTGAGACACTTGCATATGAGCATGATATAAATACAATATTTAATTCAAAACCCTGATGACTGGCCGGCATAAGCCGGCCCCCAGAGAAGGCCCACGGATAAGGCTCCTGTCCCTAGCCTGTCAGAGCCGGGAGGACCGCAGTGTTGCACCAAGAACTCATTCTCCTCCACCATAGTAAACACCCTTGTTCCTGTTGAACCACTGTAAAGCTGGACCTCTTTGCCCCTCATTTATGGTAATTTATTAGCCTTTTTGGTTCATAAACAGTATTGTTCTCAACTCCTGCTCGGCACACGGCTACCTTGCCAACCCTGCCTTATTAACACACTGCCAGTTCAATCTTTTGTAAAGCGTTACTCGCACCACTCACTCAGTGGCCGCCTGTGCCCCCTTCCTTTATTATTATTGATCTCAACTGAGTTGCCATTGACCCATCTGCCTACTCTTCACTGCCATATTGTTTGACTGCATTACCTGCTGTTATTATTACCAAATGCTAAATGCTGTCTGTTGACTCCTGAACTTTCACTACCTCGTACTTTATTACCTGTCGCCATAGTCAATTGTTAAAATGCTGTCCGTGCTTTTTCAATCCTGAACCGTAACAACCCCATTGCTTGTACGGTCTGCCCAGCTCACCTGCCTATTCATCATCTGCGCCTCATAATATTGTTCTGAAAGAATCACCTGGTACTCAGGTAAGAAATCTCACTGCTATTGACTGTTTTTACCCTTTGTTGTTCCCAATGAGTGGCATTTGCCGCAACTTCATGTGTTTTGTGCTTTGCCTAGCCTTCCACTAGAATGTCCACACCATGAACCGAGCACTAAATATCTTCCATATCTGCCTGTATCCAGTACTGATTATCACTTACTGCTTCTTGCCCTAAGCATTGTTTCCCAGTTACTGCTGCATGTTGTTGCAAAGCCCAAATCCATGCAGCCTCCTCACATCCCCCTATGATATGGCCATCTCTTTCCTGGACACAGAGGACTCGCCCCTCCTACCTGCACATCCTAGCCTTTCAATACCCATACTCAGTCGAAAAGATGCCACCACTGCCAATACTCTTGACTCCATAGCCCTCAGACTCTTTATGCCGAGATCACACTCCAAACTAACATAATTCCAGGCCTGCCTAAGGCCAACTGAACTCAGGAACATCATGCAGGGCGGGCAGACTTCATGTCCCTCTGCCCCTCCTTGTGCAATCTCCCCCTCAATAACTATTTCTATCGGCCACCCCCTGTGCCTCATGCCTCAAAAAAAACCTCACCTGCGGGACCCACATTGTTGCCCCAGCAGAAAGAGATATACGCCAGACCCAAGGGTCACCATCCTACCCCCACTTACCTCACACTCGGCCTGCACACCACCAAAGAAAGC
The DNA here is from genome assembly GCF_040938575.1 of Ambystoma mexicanum. Taxonomy (NCBI): domain Eukaryota; kingdom Metazoa; phylum Chordata; class Amphibia; order Caudata; family Ambystomatidae; genus Ambystoma; species Ambystoma mexicanum. Next base: position 1,238,444,441 of record NC_090937.1, on the reverse strand, counting down.
ATTCGTACACCCCCCTGCCCTCTTCAATGTGCCCTCATAAATGTACACTCGCTCCCTGCCCACGCCACTGAGGTATGTGACCTCCTAACCAACTTGGACCTAGACAACCTAGCCATGACTGAGTCATGGCTTCATGAAGCCGCAGGACCTGCCATCGCCTTAGCTCTACCACCAGGGTACAGCATTTACCGCCAGGACCGACTACAGACGAAAGGGGAGGTGTAGCCATCATTGTCAAGGACTCCCTACCCATCAGACAAATAAACTCCAATCTAGCTGGGAACCCAGATTCTTTTACCACTAAACTCTCCCTCTCCCCAAATTGCACAATCAACTACCCCGGGACCCTCAACTGACTTTCATGAAAGCCTACTCCATTTCTTAGCCGAGAACCTAAAAACTACCACAAAAACTATCCTACTGGGGGATCTTAACCTGGGCCTCAATGATTCTAAGGACAAGCAAGCCAAAGCCCTGACCAAAGAACTTCAAGATTTGGGATTCATGCAAAGGGTCACTGAACCTACACATTCCAAAGGACGTATCCTTGACTGGGCTGCAGACTTCAACTGCTCTGCCACCATTAGCTCTAACACCTCCTGCCCCAGGACAACCACCACCTCATTCACTTTACTATCCCCACACCAACCACTTCCAAGCCAAACACTCCCATACCTCCTTCACTAGCCAGAAGTGCACATAAACTCACCAAAGTTAACCTGCAACCATTTCGAGAAGGTCCATGCTTCAAACCTCCCTTCTCCAAAGACCCATTGATTCTTGCAGAAATATACAACAACACCCTTAAACTAGCAATTGACACCCTAGCACTGCTTGAACAAAAAAAAGCTAAAGGCCTAAATCATTCAAACTCTTGGTTCATCCTCGAGCTCCAGAATTAAGCACCCTTAAATGAAAAGCACTCACAAATGGCAAAATAATCCACAAGACCCCCTCAAGGAAGATAAAACTTTCAAACCAATTCAAAAAAGCCATTATCACAGGCAAAGCGAACTCATATAACACCAGAAACTCTAAAGAAATGTTCACCATTTTCAGTGAACTAGCTGCTCCTGCCTCCAATGCTCAAGACAACAATACAAATGAAGCCTGGTAAACAAATATCCAAACAGCAATGCTGACCACAATTGACCTCCTGTAGTCAAAAATTCGAGCACACCATAAAGCCCTTGATAAATCTTACCTCCCCTTTGCCCCACCGAGGACATACTCCAACAGGACAAAAACCTATTCTCCTTCAGGGATGTCTCGGAATCTGAAATTGTGGCTCTGCTCAAACATCTAACACCTACGCTCGGGTGGAAAATGCCTCCTGCGCGTGCCCAAGCTTAAGCTAAAAACAGGTCTGGGCAGATCCTTTCTTGTGCTGGCTCCTAAACTGTGGAACAGCGTCCCCGAATCCCTTAGGTCTGAAGTTAATCACTCTGCTTTTAGGAAGATGCTGAAGACACACCTCTTTAGATGAGATCTTGGGCGCAGGACTTCTCTTAGAGACCTCGTTACACAATAGCTATTTGTACCCATCGTCCGTCTCATACGTGTTGTCCGTCTTGTAGTACCAATGTTTTATGTACAAGCGCCCTGATGCCCTCGGGCTACCGGCGCTATATAAAAATTATATACATACATACATACATACATCCAACTGTAAAGGGCACATCTGTCCAACCAAAATAGTGAAAGAATGCGCCGAAACCCTGGCACAGTTTCTCACAGCATTCATTAATGCTTTCTTTGCCTCAGGCATCGTCACACCCTGCTCAAAAGAAGCCTGGGTTCGCCGGCTCTTGAAAAAGCCAACTCTAGACCCCTCCTCCCCTAACAACTACCATCCCATTACCACGGTACCATTTTTGTTAAAAATCCTTGATAAAGCGGCATATACCCAAATCCAGCACTTCCTTGAATCAAATTGCATCTTAGGCAAGAGACAATCAGGCTTTCACCCGGGTCATGGAACGGAAACTGTCCTACTGGATTTAAAAAACCAACTGGTGGAGATAATGGATGAAGGCAAACCTGCGCTTCTCCTCCTTCTTAATCTATCTGCAGCGTTCTATCTCATGGACCACAAGTGCCACTGCAGACACCTCACTAAGTCAACACAATTCACTTCACAATTCACTCAAGCCACTACTTGGGTCACCTCCTTCCTAGAAGGGAGAGCTGTGAAAGTATTCTCAGACGAGGCTTGTGCAACACCTACCACCATCCATTGTGGTGTCCCCAAGGCTTCTGCACTTCGCCCCCTCTTTACAATTTGTTCACCAAGATGCTTTTTGACATTCTTGATGCTCGTGGCATAGACTACACAAACTATGCTGATTACAGGCAGATCCTCCTTCCTCTCTCTGGCTCATATGAACATGACACCATGACACTACATCTGGTCTACTCCACCATCCAAACGTGGATGGCAGCTAACGGGTTATGCCTTGATGGGGATAAAACAGAAATCCTCAAAGTTGGCCCCAGAGAAATTCTCAATAAACTGGATAAACAATACAGTGCCTTCACAATAATCTCTGTCTCACCCTCAGAAAAGACTTTGGGGGTTTACCTGAACTCATATCTCTCCATAACTCACCAGGTCAGCGCCATCACCTCCTTGGCTGCATTCATAACTAAACTCATGAATGCAGTCAAGCCATACCCCTCCAAACAAAACTTGCTCTCAATAGCGAGAGCTACCATTGGGCCCAACCTTGAATATTGCAACATACTCTTTGCTGGTACATCTTCCAAAAACCTGCATGAACTTCAAGTTATTCAAAATAATGCACTCAGGGCCACATTAAACATTCCAAAAAGAGAGCATATCTCCCAGGCCAGGCGCAAGGCCCACTGGCTTCCCTGTCAAATAGCGCATCACTATTAAATGGTTATCAATAACACATAAATGCCTTGCGCTCACAGCTCCCTCTTATCTCTCAGACAAAATTGTCAGAAACAACTCTGCCAGACCAAAATGAGCGAATTACAGCAGCCAATTGATCATCCCCACTGTAAAGAGGGCCAAAGCAGGAGGTGCCAGCTTCCCCCTCCTTGCGTCTAAACTATGGAATGCTCTCCCAATCACCCTCAGGAATCAGACCTCTTTCCTTGTCTTCTGGAAAGCCCTCAAAACCACTTTCTTCAACTAGCCGTGCTCGCCCCTTTCTGCTATAGCGGCTAGTCATCCCAAAACCGCCTAGCTCAGCGGGCTCGGTGCTAACTCCACATTTCCCCCTTCCTCTATGTTACTCATTGTGTATTTCTGTCTTATGTTTGCTTGACTCTCCCCATTGTCCCTGTTATAAAGGTTCACTGTAATCACGAATAACCTGTTTTATGTCTTCCACACTATTTTCATATTTGTCTTGTAACTAAGCTAAGTCTTGCCTGCAACAGCGCCACAATGCGCAAGGGCTGCTTTGTGGGCTTTACAAATGTAAAAATAAAAATAAATAATAAAATAAACAAGTGCTTGTGGTCTTGTGGGTAAGCATCTGCACTGGGAACATGACAACCTCGGTAAAAACCTGGCATCCAAATACTTGAGCAACCTTACCAAACTAAAAAAAACAAGGAGTTGCATCTACCCTCTGAAAAAAAGGTTATGATGTCCACAGACATGTGTCCTTTCCTGGTGCCCTGAAAAGCAACCACAATTAGGTGAAAATAACTGGACCAGTTTCCAGGATTGCAAACTCTCTTGCCATATCATGGGCAAATAATCATTACTTACTTGCCCTCTCCTCATTTACCCTCCTCACCCCCATATCTGTCTTTCAACAATACTCAGCTTTATAAAGCTAACTTCAAAAGTACAGATACCATAGTTCCACTCAAATATGTAAATCCTTATAGAATTATGTTAAGCAAAAGTGTGCAATTGTGGCATTATTCCCCCCATTTTGACTGTGAGACTACAAATACCAGAATGCAATTCAGCAAAAGGCAAAAATAATGTCTCTGAGTGCAGAACTTTCAATGCACTGACAGTAGCACAGTTTAAAAATAATAATGCGGATGTCGTGTGTTATGAGATATTTTAAACTTTCAGAACAATGTTTTTAGGCAATGCCCCGTGAGATTACATTTTTTTGCCATGGAGAATACAATTTGATTAAGCAGCATTCTTCAAGTGGTACACACCTTTTCTGCATCACTGTTTTGGCGCAGGCACTTTGCTGCAAAACCCATTTCAGCTCAAGGTATGTTTGGACATGGTTGACTTTGCAGCCACGTCTAAATGTCCTTATGCTAAAGAAGATCACATTATTGCTATGAAACTCACCACCACCCAATATACAGCCTTGAACCCTGTCTGCCAGAGTTCACAGCACAGCATTTAACCACAAAGACACAATGCCTTGCTGGTTCATGGGGCATACATTTCATAGTTAGCCTATAATTTAATATATTCAATGATAACAGGCTAGGTATGAAACATTTGAAAATTCAAATAATAACATCATTGTAGCGTAATGGGTAACAGCTGTGTCTCAACCTCCTTAAGGCCAGGGTTACCGGATAGCAGTGTATAGCATAAATGTGATTTATTTTGATTTCATTTTTTTTGTTTTATAAAAATGCAGATGCCGTGTTTTATAAGATATTTAAAACTAAGTAAACACACGACATTCAGGACCGTGGACTGTCTGCCAAGGTTTTGCCTTTTGCTGAATTGCTGAATTGCATATTGGTATTTGTAGTCACCAAGTCAATAATTAAAAATAAAACAGGTACTTTTACAGCAGTAACAGTGGGTTTTCTATCCCTGCAGTAACTGAGATGAGCCCTGCTTAGTTTCAAAGTGAGGAAGGATCCAGCCCCCTTAGGTCATGTTTCTGTAAGTGTTCTTCTAAGGCGGTGTCCGTATGTTAGGCAACATGGCCTTAGTGTGCTGACCCCTTCCTCACTTTGAAGCTAAGCAGGGCTCATCTCAGTTACTGCAGGGATAGAAAACCCACTGTTACTGCTGTAAAAGTACCTGTTTTATTTTTAATTATTGACTTGGTGACTACAAATACCAATATGCAATTCAGCAAAAGGTAAAACCTTGTCTCTGAGTGCAAAACCGTCAAGCACGGTAAAAAAAGAATAACAATTCAGATGCCCATTCGGCAGCCCATCCATACAGTAACTGGGACTGAACCTACTTAGCTTCAAAGCACGAAAAGCCCCGGCCCATTCCTCTAAGCGGTATTGTAAGGTTGGCTCACTTGTCAGGCAACTTGGCCTGAGGAGGCTGGACCCCAAACCATGCATGGCGTGCGAGTCAACGCTTTGTGCCCAAGTTGTTTCGAACTTGGTCCAAATCCATCCACTGGTTTGGGCTGCACGCTTTGGCAAAAATTGATCTTTTTTATCTATGGAGAAATTAATGGGAATTAGACCACACTTTTGGAAAAACAATAAGAACTTTTGGATTTTTAACTAATCTTTACAAAAATGTGTAGTCTTGGGGGGGGCACAGACTTTTAATCTCTTTCGAAAATACAGCCAAATCCGTTACTCGAATAAAAGGTTTTTAACTTATAGAATTTTGAGGGGTTCCTGTATGTCTCCGACTCACCTCAACAATAGGGGGCGCTTTCACCACCCTATAACATACCATTATATGTGATTTTAATGCATATTTTGTAATTTTTTAATAAACTTTATTATGTTGTTACCTTAACATTATTATTTGTGATGTTTGTAGAGTTTAAGGTTTTGTTGGGTTGACCGTAACGCTTGTAATTTTTCTTCAAATAATATATATACAATATGAAGATTCATGCGTCAGGGTTAAGTAGTGATTCATGGCCTGATTAAAAATGGGTGTCTTTGTGACATAGAATGCTGCGCCATACTGCCATTGTTGGAGATCACTCTTGCAAACAATCAGTAATGACCCCTGCAAAACATCTGACAGTGGGCTGCTATTGCTGTTAATGGCCCTCCCTTCTTATCATAGGCTCTTGAATTCGACTCTGGCCTTACTAAGAAGTGACACATTTACAGCCATTACAGCCAGTTGCAATGGTCTGAATCATTTTAATGAACTGTATAGACTTGGTGGTTGTGGGCATTCTCGCTATTGTTCTCTGGCCCTCCTTTCTGTACCCGTAGGGTGGGGATGGGTCACAGATTTCTTGACTGTTTTTTGCAGCCAGCCTGATGGCAACCATGGAAGATCCTGAACAGTTTCACCCTCTTCTATATCTTACAGCCTGATATTGGCATGGTATTGATACCCACTCCTGACTCATAGAGTGCCCCCCACCCGTCATGTAGCATTTCACTTTGTGCACATGCATTTATATTGCAGCATGTTGCACGAAAACTATTCACATGGAATATGTTTGGCTGAATTGACTTGTCTAGTCAAACGGCTAAGCAAATAGTTGGTAAATAGGTGGTTCTGCAGCAATCTGCCAAATGTGTACATGCTCAAATCGGTGGACATAATGCGTGAGAGTCATATTTTAGTTTTTAATGTAACATTAAAAACATGTTGTTGTTATTATTAGGATGCGTCACGAAAACACGTTTCAACTTTCGTAGATTTCGGTATTTGACTTTTTTACCAACCATACTTGTTTATTGTCAATGCTCTCATTACAACCATAGTTTTCTAAGCACGGGCCCGGGGATCGAACCTGTGGTGTTCCGAGTCGTCTTGCTACCAAAGCTTTCACGTTGCCCCTGAGATATCCACCCCAGACCTGTCATGTCTTCTTAGAATCACCTATAATCAATGAATGCCATGCGTGATAACCTTCTCTCCAGTAATATCTGTTGAATGATTATTTGTGCTAGATGCGTGGACCCTCGTCATCTCTCTTCCCATGTATACACAATATATGGAACAGATCAATTCACGGCTACGTAATATCATTGGCTGGCAGTCCTAGGGACGTGCATGAGATTTAGAAAGAAAGTCCACGGCATGATTTTAGATAAAGGTAACACAGATCATCCTTAGAAACATCCGAGGAAATCGCTTCTACAGCGATTGAGTGACCATGACCTTCAGGGCGCACGTGACCTAGTAAAGAAAAGTCAGTCAACCCAATTGTTTCCTTTCAAAGTAGGATTTGATTTGATACAGCGCACTTAACCTTGCTGAGGTATGGTCATGCCAACCTCAGATGGAGCGAATCTTAGAGGCTTCTGCCTCTTATAGAGAGAGACCTGCTTTTCCAGACTTGGGCTCAAGCTGCACTGCTCATATGAAATGCTCTACAGTCCGCCTGCATTCATGAAATGTGGCTTCAGCAACTGCCGCAGTTACAACCACCAGATCTTCTGCACAATGCGTCCCTTAATCCTGTGCACCAGAGAAGGAATCCCACTGTTGTGTATTCTGCGCAGGCACTCTTAGAACAGCACGGTTCAGATTCATCATGAGCACTTTAATGATTTTTACAATGCTGTCATCTTATCTGCAAGTTTTGTTAGAAGTCGACAGTGCTACTTCATCATGTTTGTTTCCCCGTGATAAATTCTAACTGTGCCCTTGCATCACTGTGACCACCTGTTCTCACGCACCTGTCTCAATTTACAGACCATATGCCGCAGTCACATAGAAGAACCATTGCAGCCATGATGTTATTTTCTTATAAATATTTCATAAACCTACTGCTCTCAGCGTTTCAAAGTAAAATGAAAGCATTGATTTCGCAGAAAATGTGTACGAAGAACGGATATTCACGCTTTATTGCAGTCATTCCTCAGGCTGAAGCTCATAACGCTTGTTAGTCCAAAAATACCCAGGCTTAAGATCTGGCGCAATATATTTAACCTTACCCTGCGAAGCCTAGTGTTCTATGTGATTAGTGTGTATGCGTGTGTGTCAAGGCATGCACTTTTGCACGTTTATTTCTATGACACATCACACACAAGTAATTTCAAAAGTTGAGTGTCACGCAGGGTAGCAGAGTAATCCGTAATAAGAAAACAAGATTGCCCTTGCAGCGTCAGGGAAATACACGTGTGTGTGTCAATTGGTCTGATTTATAATATGGGTGTTGCAGCAAATACTTTGTGGTAAGTGCGTCTTTGTTGCCATTTGATAAAAGTGGGACTAGAGAGTTAGCAATATGAATTTCTCTAAATTTCATTTCGAAGCACAACCAGTATGTGAATTCGGGATGCCCTTTCAAATGTGCAGAAATACACCCCTGATTTACTCTAACACAGAAAGGGGGGAAACGGTGTCTTGCTGCTCCTTTTTTTTGGAGCAAGTGTGTTGTAATTTACATGCAACTAATGTGCATATAAGTATGAGTGGAATATGACACCTGCTCTTAGGAGATTAGCACACTCATAGGCTCTGTGGAGAAGCAACCTGGACGGACTCTAGCTTGTGCAGGAACTGGGAGTAGCTAAACAGAATTGTGTGTGGGTAAACCACTCAACAACCGGGAATGTGTTTTGATTCTGGATGGGCAATTGCCATTGTGGCTACCAGATTAGTTAGTGCATGCAAGTTAGAGATCAGCAAGGAGTTTCTCCTTACAATTTGACAGAAGGGGAATATGTTGCAGTGCACGTGCAACTAATGTGCTTATACGTATGAGTGGAGTCCTGAGGTGTGGAATGCCGGAGAGTAATGCCAGTAAGTATGGAATGTGTCGGGTTTGAATATAGGGCATTTAGCCTGGGCAGGGGATAGCCAGTGATGCGATGTAATGGTGTATCCTGTGTTATTTTGAAACCAAGGAACAAAAAAAAACGTAATCAAGTACACGTACCTGTAAACCTTACTTTGTAGTGTCTAGCAACCTTATTATAACACAGCGATCAGCTACACTTGAACATTTCATCATTTGCACCAAACATGTTTCTGGAATCTGGCCCATAGAGTGTATGTGCCACCCTCCCACGTGAGTAGGTGGGTACATATTGAGATGTCATTAATCTTGTTATCAGTTGAATATGTTTCCACATGTTTGCATTCCTTCAAATGTTTGTGCTGGTCCACTGTATCTATAAACCCATTGGGTGATGAACATGAATAACTTTAGTGTTCTGCACATGTAAACGGGCTCCCATCCATGGAGAGTGTTGTAATGCCATACCATTTGTTGGCAGTTAAGGACTCCAATAGCTATCCGTCGGCCATTTTCAAACAACAGGAAATAGCTTTGAACCTAGCAACTACCTAAACACTGGACTACTACCTGACACCTGCAAATCAAAAGTAAAACATGTTCTCTTCCTTCAATGACTTCCCACCATAAACACCCTCAGAAATCCTCTTTACGCCGCTTGATTGATAACAGAAAATCTCAAACGTGCCATTCTGGTTGTGCTACTGAGAAATAAAATCATTGTCTCATGTCATCTCAAACTACAGATCAATATGGTAGGCTATGTCATTGTAAAATTCTACAAGCCTGGTGTGTTGTGCTGAGAGTCGCGGACATGATGGGTGTTTGTGGAATGCTGAGAGTCAAATGTGGAATATGAGTGATTAAGAGTTCTAGGATTGAATTGTGATCAAACTGTATGGGATCATGGAGCTGGCTACCTTTCATAGAGTCTCTTGTCTAAATACACGGTATACCCTGTAACTACAATGAATACTCACCTTTTGTATCCCATAGTGTTGACTGGTCTTTACCTGCTACTCCCATGCTTCTGGGCGGGATACTTCATTTTGTCTACAAAGAGGAAGAGACGAGGAAAGTCTTGTGGAGTTTCTGGAGCTTGAGGAGGTGCTGAACAAAATGAAGAGAGGTAGGAATGTTGTTTCCGAGGGAGGCACCTGCAGAGGAGAGGCATCTACCCCCAAATCTTTGTTTGGAGAAACGGCTCACCTACAGAGAGCTGAAGGAGGCTGAGTGAAGAGCTCTAGAAGGAGAGTATTTGGGAAGAGAGTGTTGTAGATAGTAAGGGCCCAGGCCCCAGAAACCCTTGTGGACTATGCAGGGTCTTGAAGCCAGTGGAGAGATTTAAGTGCCAGAGAGATGCAGTACCTGGGCCTGAGGCCAAGGATAAGTCTTGCTTGATAACCCTATGCGGTAAACCCCAATTGCAGTTACAAACGTTCAGTCTTGGTTTAAACTAACATTGGAGTGGGCTTTCCCAAGTACACTCTCCCCCCTGGAGTCCAGCTGAGTGAGAAGGCGGTGGACAACCTGGCATGTGGTACCTGGGTTTTTGACTTTGGGTATTCTGCTCAGATGACCGGGGTAATCACCTGTGGTTTCTTAGCTGAAACTGGGTTATTTGATTACCAGAACCTAATATTGGCTGCATTGTTTGCACCTTTGCACCTTTACGTTATTGTTAATCTTGGGGGGATGAGGTGGCATAACTATTTTACAGCCCCATAATCTGTGGAACAAAGTGGTTGATGTGCTTTTTACTAACTAGGTGGTTTTATGTGTTCTTAACATACGATTCATTGATTATTATAGATCTTTAGACATATTTTTTGTCACATCATCAGTTCTTAAATAGCTTTTGATTTATTGTGTTGATGAATTGTTTTATATAGTTTTTAATGTTTTCTAACTGTATCTGAACTTTTTAGAGATCCCTGCTCATCTGCACCACTTTTTCTACAAGTGATAACGCAAGTGATACTGCATGGCCGGGGCAAAGTAGTACATACAATCATGGTCAAACGCAAAGCAGCCGCTAATCGTCTGGTTAATCAAGGCCCTAATAAAGGCAGGAAAGCTAGGGATATGGAAAAGTCTGTCCCAATTGAGAATGTGGGTGTACCAAGGGAGGGGGCACCAAGTGGAGCACAATGATGTTTGAAAGGGAGGGACCTTGGACTCTTATCTGCAAAAAGTAATACGACTGGATGAACAGATTAGATATCAAATGATGTTATCCTCCCAGGGGGCACCAGATATTCCCCAAAAGAGTGCATTGTGGCTGTCACGGGCCCCCCGAAGAGGGGATTCTGAACGAGGCAGGCAGTCCAATCCTGCTGCCATGGAATGTGGCTGGAATTAGAACAAGTCTGGCCCATGCTGAAACACAGCTTGCACTGACCAACCAGATCTTTTGGTTGTACATTTCTATAATAGCCCCCATAAACAACATGGGAAGAACTGTATGGGGGGTTTGGCTCTAGTCGTGGGGGAACTCTTGGCCGGGTCCATGGGGGCTAATATGTGTGTCATTTTGGGAGATTTCAATGTGAAATTTGGAAGTGGTGCAGTCGATAATCTATATGACAACACTGAAGATTCGTGGTAGGTATTCCCTCCCCAGTCATGCTAGTCACTAGTGCTGTGGGGAGGGGATGCATCTTTGGCATTATCTGTATGAATGGGGTTTAGCTGAACAAATGGCCGGTTCTGTGGGGATATCCCCATCAAAATCACTTTTTCCTCTACAAGGGAAAGCTCGAGGATAGATTATTTCTGCATATCAGTTGACCACTGGGGACTTAAGGACTTTGGGGCACTGGACGATATATGCAGCAACCATTACCCTATTAAATTGGAGATTAAGGCAACATAACAGAGGGACAAGACGTAGCAGGTTTATCATCCAAGGGTATCCTTGGATACGTCACAGTGCAGACTTAAATGGAGGGAGGACAAGAATGAGGAACTGTTGCAAAAGGCAGTACTGTCAAGTCCTCGTGAATTAGATAACTTGTCAGGGAATACAGGGAACATAAATATTTCGGAGGAGTTTGGTAGGCTGCTGACACAAATTTCGCAGGTTTTTACATTTGGTTTAGGGAAACAAGCTGGCAAGAGAAATGAGGGGTGCTTTGACCAGGATTGCTCGGAAGCTCATAACAATCTTTTGCTAGCACTGAGGAGTAGGGGCTCCTCCAGAAATGCCATTATTGGGGCTAGGTCCCATATAAGAAATCTATAACAATCAGAAAATGGGCAATTGAGGAATAAGCTTGGGAAGCTTGGGTGGTTGCCGCCAAGAATAATGAACAATGTTTCGAATCTCTAATGTGCAGGTCATATAGTCGAATCTGAAAGTTCAGTGACCATGGCTAGCATGGTGTGTAGTGAGTAGGCTTGCTCAGAGGCAGCTGTTGTGTTCTCAGTAGATGAAATTAAGAGGGCAATTGAGCAACAGCATTGTAATCGTGCCCCTGGCCCGGACAATGTTCAGGCTGATTTGTTTGTGATGGTGCTGGATCTATGGGTTCCCATACTGACACAAGGGTTTACTGAAATATGTATGGGTGGGCCTATTCCTCAGTCATGGCACAAGGCAGTTATCCACCCAATTTACAAAAAGGGGGCTCAGGCCTATCCAGCCTCATACAGACCGATATCTCTCCTGGACTCTTTATTTAAAATACTAGGTCGTGCCATCCTTTCTCTGGTACAGCTAGGCTTTAGGCCAGGGCTGGGCACAGCAGAGCAGGTTTTGAATCTTTATTTGGTAGTGGCACAATCTCTCTATTTGAAAGAGTAGCCAATCTATCTATCATTCAGGGACCTGAGCCCCACATTTGACAAAGTTAATCGCACTACGTTGTGGGAGATGCTCAGGTCCATGAATTGCCTGGGACCGCTAGTAGATCGTTTGGCCAAGTTGCATGGTTCCACAAAGGCATGTGTTAGTAGTGGTGTAAATGGGCAATGTATACGCTCCTTCCCTGTCAAATTGGGGGATCGGCAGGGATGTGTGCTTGCACCTCTTCTTTTTTGCCTTCATATAAATGGGCTCCTTAATTGCCTCCTGGGGTTTCTCCTTGATGTTCCAAAACTGTCAGGACGATCATTACCAGTACTAGTATATGCGGATGACTCAGTTTTGATGGCACGCACACCAGCAGCTCTGCAAGCACTCATCTTGGAGTACACCACTTACATGGCAGGGCTGGATTTGGTGCTTAACAGAGCAAAATCTGCAGTGATGGTTGGTTGGAAGGGGATAAGAAGGATAGATTTCAAGACCATGTATTGCGGAAATACTGTTATCCCCAGGGTCACATTTTTTGATTACCTGAGAGTCTGTTTTTCAGTAAATTTTGATGCTAAACTCATGTTGTAAAACAAGCAACAAAGTGTAAGCAGGCATTGGGTGGGGTCTTAAGGGTTATGTGCATGTTTAAGGCTAAACAAATTACCCATTGTTACAGTTGTACAATGGGAAAGCAGTGTCTCTGGCCAGATTTGGAATGGCGTTGTGGGGTCATTCACCTGTCAACATGGTGCAGTCAACAGAGAATACATTTTTTAAGAAATGGTTGGAGCTGCCCATCTCTGCCCCTTATTTCCCTGCAACGGGTATTACAATGGGGGAATGTCAAAGCCACTTTTGTTAGATATGGACTTGAGAGACAAGATTCTGTGGCTATTTAAAATTAAATTACAGTTGAGGGGGGTGAATTGTATGCATGTGCGGAGGGAGATACACTGATGGACTGCACACCTGTACAAATCAGTTAGACTGAATAGGGAAGGCTTAGAACTCCTGAAACCTAAGAACTGTGGCATGATGACCATTATGTGCCAGGGTGCTCAAGGTTACCTGCTGTGGGCTGAATTACCAACACACTGTGTACTTTTGACACAAACTAGGTTCAACTGTATCCACCTGAGGGCTCTGGTGGCAGCTTGGTCCGGCGGGGGGGGGGGGTGCAGATCATTCCTGCCCGCTGTCTGATGCTCCATATGAGGATCTAGCCCATTTCATTTTTCTTTTGCCCTATCAATGTGACATATAGAAGTCATCTTATTAGGCCAATACTGCTGTAAGAGTGTTTTGTGCAGTATCAGCCAGCATTGATTTACCTGCTGTGGGCAAATTCAACCTGTTTGGTCTGGTCCTTACTACTGTTCTTGAAAAAAGCTTTGTATCATAGAAAATGTTTGCTGCAGTCATTGACCGGTAATGAGCAAATATATTTGTAATCCCTCCTGGTTGTTTTAACACTGTTTTTTATAGATGTATTTTTGATATCTTTGTATTATGCACTGTTTCTATGGATTTTCTATGTATATCGGAAAAAAACTTGATGTTGATAATCCTCACTAGCATGTACTCGCTATCTGCATTTAAGGACACACGCAGTAGGGAGCAAGTGTGCGTAGTCATTTATATCAAGGCTAACCCACCACCAGAATGCAGAGAGACTCTAACTAAATGCAACAAAGCATAAACAGTAGGCAAATCCTGGACTGTAACTGGGCCATGTTTCTGTCACAAATATAAAATTTGGTTTGTGGTTTTCAATAAAGATGCACATTTCCCATTTGGGTGTGGCTAATGAGCATGCATTAATTAAGCAGGCTAGTGGCAGTGCAGCACTTGTAACAGGATCCTGCTTAGAGTGCTATAGGCTAAAGGCATGCTTAGTTTCAGAGTAAGAGGGATAAGCACAATCACATCTAGATTTGAATTTCAGTGCAAGAGGCATGGACACAGTCACATCTAGACGGTGCGGGCAGTTTACAGATTACAATTGCATTACAGTATAGTAGTTAGGGGCAGAGGCGCAGGTTCATAAATGTGTGATGGTGAAGAAAACAAGAGAGGACAGCCACGGAGACTGGGGGCAGGCAAGTACGCTAGTCAGAGTAGTAGTGGGAAGAAGGCGAAATGCGGGGCTATAGAGGTGAGTGCCGGACGGGGTGAAGTAGGCGCTCAGGGGTGGAACAAGCACAGTACCTTTATTTGCGCCTCTGTGGAGGGCCTTGCGGAGTCCAGCAAGGGTTCTGGCGCTTGTAGCATTCAGGCAGCTGTAGTCTGGGTGGAGAAGGGGAACGGATCTCCCAGTCGGCTGGTGCTCAGGTGGGTGGTTAGCTCAGTCAGAGCTGGCTTGTTGCGGGATGGATGGGTTTCTGTCCTCCCAGGGTGCTGGTGGCTGAGAAAAAAAAAGTTAGTTCTAAGTCTCTTAAGTTAAAAACCAACAAAGATGTAACAATTGTAGGTTTGATAGAGACATTTTAATGGATGTCTGTGGGTCAGTGCCTGAATTAAGTTAGGAATACATTGATTTCACTGTTAGTGAACACTGGGGTGTGGATAACACATTTATAGTTGACACGTTTATGAAGTATGAATACAGTGAACAATGATACAATTAATCTTTCTTATTGTGTAGTTTTGGAGATCGTTTAATACAACTGAAGCATAGGCTTCATGTATTTAGCAGATGAGGCATGTGAAATGCCGAAGTGTAACTTGGAGCACAAATATATAATATTGTGAACATGAAAAATATGGAAGTTACAGTTCCAGGGGATAGGCGGGTTCTGCAAGCTTGGTAAGGAATAGGAGATACAGTATTTGAATTTGAGTGTAGAAAAATCGGGTTGCATGTAATTTGAAACAATGGGAGCACCAGGGGTGCAGACTGAATAGGTCACAGCAAGTCATGTATTCGAGGAGTGTGTAATAATAAATAAAAGCAATGTAACAAACTGAATGAGTAACTGGTATAAAAACAGAGCGTTTCACAGGGTATAACTGTAGCGCGCATTGTTTACAAATGTACATTGGATTATGACTTCACGCGCGCAACGCGATATGTCATTTTTTTGTATATTAAGGATATTCAAAATGGCAGGCGTTCATGGGACAGAGTGAGAAAGAGTGTCTTGTGATACCACGGTAGCGGAAGACTACTTGTGAAAGACTCAACACTGTAGTCCTTTGAAACTGACCTGACACCTTATCATACATCTCTAGTATCTATTATCTGAGGCTGGAGTGATCTCGCTGGCTCAATGAGCTACAGGAACAGCTGACCTTCAGATGAACGAACTGCGCGTGTGCATAGAGTGAGACAGTGTCCAGCGTCTAGTGTCATTGGAGTTTGTTGGCTTGGGTCAAGAAGGTCCGAACCTTATTCCTAACAAAATGACTTGAAGTAATGCCCGCAGGTATGCTACATGGAGCAAAACACCACTAAGAAACTAATGAATGAAAATCCCTGAAACACCGGGCATGTCTAAAACAAGACACCCAGCTAAGAAAAAGGGGAATTTCAGAGAACGCCAGATACACCAGCAAACGATAATAGGATTTTTTTAACCAGTCTCAGTAGAATCAGGACAAACGCGTGTAGAGCCTAAGAATGCTCATCCTGTCCATTTCTCACATGAACATTTAGATCAAACAGTATCTTTGTCAATAGACAACAACAATTTGCTCCTCAATCTCTGCATTGGCTTTCGGAGAGCTTCACTAGGTGGCGAACAACTGATTCTAAAGTCCTCGAAAAGGAGGAGCTGGAAGAAAGCAATCTTTCAGATACACCCAACCTAGCTGTGCTGGGGGCCACCTCAGACTCTGAGACCACGGAAACTAAATCTGATTCTGACATCGAAACTTGTATCAAAAGAAAGGCTCCTCTCAAATGGCACCGAAAACCTCTTTTTGAAAATAACTAACATGACAATGGTTAACATTGACACCTTAACGATCCTTCTTGGCCCAATGGTCAAATACCAAATCGAAGTAAAACATACTTTGGCCAGACTCTTGGAAATAACTTTGAGCAACTCCCACACAGACCAAAGAGAAATGGTGGCGAACCCAGCCACATTAAAGCAAACAAAAGGTTTCCATCAGTCACTAGCGAGAAAAACTCTGATAAAAGAAAACAGAGAAAGAAATTGGTGTGCAAATCTTAAAAGCACACCAACGAGAATTACAAAGTTCCCAATAAAGTCCCCTCCTACAGACAACAAAACGGAGGAGGCCAGCTTAGTGAGCTACGAAACCGATTGGGAGTAGGAAGAAATACACCTTCCTCATTACCATGCACTCCATGCCCCCAAATGCTGCCTTTATAGAAAGAAACATAGCTGCTACACTGAAAGAAAAAAAAACGCTAAAGCTAGATCAGCTACAGGAGGAGCCCCTGTTCTGAAGCAACAAGAGCAGATTTACAAATCAAACACCCAAGGTTTCATGGGAAGCGGCTAATTTCAAATACTTTCCAAGACGGAACCATACAAACTGCTTGGCTACAGGGTCTGAAGCCAAATGGCATTCTCTTACCAGCAACTAAGCTCACACTTTCCTACAAAGAGTGGCTAGAAAGTAATTTCAAAACCCTTATGGCTACAAACACTCAAAACACAGAACAGACTACAAGTACCCCTCCAGAATGACCAGTGAGCTTGCAATTTCACTCTTCTGACCACGAGCAAATACAGACTCAATGTCAAAACGTACCCATCACACAAAAAGGCCCGACAATAAACAGCCTTGTACAGAACCTTGAAGAAACTGCCGAATTGGGAATATGGATAGTCCTGGAAGAATCTCACCCTACCAACAACAGCCCTTTCCTAAACCGATTGAGACCCCTGACAATGTTTAAAAAAGCATCACAACTAAAACTTGTATGTTCTACTGATATATTGAAGATTGAATTACCCCTGGTAGGAAGCACTACAAATTGGGCTTTAAAAAAATGTTCAACCCCAATAATTGACGCACTGCTAAAATCAAATGTGAAGGTACTGTAAGCTCTGGACTTTTCACTTACAACATGCAGAAACACCAAGACACAGGTTCTCACTTAGGAAAACATTGATGAAAACACTGGATGGCCATAAATACGCAAAGCCTTCCAAGCTCTCTACACTGCAAGTATATCTGCAGGTGAATCGTCACCAAGAGTCAAATCCACAATTTATAGAAAGTTGGGTTCCAGAACATACTGTGCTAAATAAAAGTTGACATCCCTTGTCTCAACCTCAGATGAAATGGATTTCATGCAACACTAGAGGCCACCATTCCCAAATGTCCCAACCAAAAGGGGTGGCCATTCTTCTTGATCGGGATGCATTTATATTACAAGAGAACTGGGCCAACCAAAGCTTTGTTATCGATGGTTATACGATTCCTCATAGTCTGGCTATTCCCACAGAGATAGGGAGACATAGTGGTGGTCTGGCCATAGGGGCAAGGTCACACTACACACTACTTCCCTATTTTAGCAAAAGCTTTACTCCATATGAAATATTTGCAATATTTTCCCCCACTGAGAATAACTGTGATAAGACCTTAATTATAAATGCATATGATCCCCCAAACGGGAGACATACTCTCTCAATACATAACATTGCAGGAGAGAGTAACATTACTTGGCAGGAATTCCATTCTTGGGGCTCCATCATAATCTTGGGGGCCCTTAATGCTAGGAACTTGTATTTAATAATGTACGTAGTGAAACTATACAGTCAACAGATGGAAAGCTTTTTTGAATATGTATAATTTCGAATACATCCAATACAAAACGGTTACACCGGGAATGCCCATTTATACCTCGACCAACGGCAAGGCCAGGACACAAAATGATTACTAACTGGGATATGGGATATGGTACTTGGGTGTGGAATGATAGAAATATGTGCTACTGATCTCGGTGACCACCAGATTCTTTCTTGGACAGTTAACATGCCGCTATTAAGGCAGAAAAACCACCAAAGACAGAACCTAGAGGTAAACCCAAGTGGTAACTGTATAAAATGGTGGATAGGACACATGGAAGAATTGGGAATTTTCCTACGGGAAAATCAGGACATGATTCTCCAATGGTTAGAAACAGCCAATTGGGACTTATAAACTATGATAAAGAATCAAATCAAAAGATCTCACTTAGAAGATGACCGCCCCACCTTAAAAAGACAAATTACTCTCAATGGCCCTTTCATTATAATCATAATTAGGAAAAAAACTGAATTGAATAGAGCTAAGGCTGAATTATGAGAAACTCCTGATATAAATGAAACAGAGAAAAGAATGGTTTGCATTATAAAGAATTAGATAAACATAATATGAGTGGTCACAATATTAGTGGTTTATTAGGAGATAATATTCGTCACACCTAAGGTTTATTTATTAGTGAATCATGGACAGTAGTGGGCATTGAAGGCACCATCATATTTAGGCTTGGTAATGTCACATCTGATCTGCAGCTCAAATAGTAACTGAACTAATTGTTCAAATGTATTTGTCCTCAGTATTCTTCCGTATAAACAATCCCACGTTTGCCTTTACTTGTTTTCTTTGGGAATGATTGTTACCTTTGGTACATGGGTAAAACAACATTGGTTTGACAATTCAGGGTTTTTATTTTGTTTATACCAACCATGCAATTTACCAATTTAATTTATTTGGTATCTTTGGTGGATGTTTAACTTTGTATGGGTTTGTGATCTTAAAATATGTTTGATTTAATATCTGCTTATTTGTGTTGGTTATAAAGTGATCGTGATGTGGGTTTACAGGATAGTGTATGTTTTAACCATTGTATGTATGTATCTTATAATGTGCTTATCTATATTGAATTGGTCCTATAATTTATTTTTGGGGGAAATCAATTGTATCTTATAATGTGCTTATCTATATTGAATTGGTCCTATAATTTATTTTTGAGGGAAATCAATTTCTGTCATTACTTTTGTTTATTATCTTTTTTTAAACGTATGGATGTTACATATGTTGAATGTGTTGATTGTTTTTGTAACTGCTATTGATATTGATGTCCAGCCCTGAGGAAGAGCCAACAAAGGTTGAAACACGTATTGGCTGTTGGCAGTTATTAAATCTTTAAGTACATTGTTTTGGATGAATGATTTTTTAAATCTAACTGTTGTGGATGAAAACATATTTTTCAACAGACTAATTAAGGGAGCGAGGAGCGCAGGTATCTGAGCCCTTGCAGGAGAGATACTGATTATATTGTTATGTGCAGAGAATGGCAATCACACAATACATATTATTTGTCCTTTTTGAAAAATAAAATAATACATTTAGTGATTCATATGTATAAAGTGTGCTGACTATTTATCCCACATTTTTATATAAATGTGCACCATTTTGTGTGATAGGTGTCATGTTACTAATTGGTTCATCAGATTACTCTTGCTCTGATGAATCAAATGATGCTAGTCTGATCTCAGTACTATCTGTTACAAATGTTGGTATTTTGCTCTCTGCTACATTTACAGAAAATATCCATCCTAGCTCAGAACAAGGGAATCACTGGCACTAACACTAGAATATATGAATCACTGGATTTCGTATCCCCAGTAACGGGTTGTTAAGGGTACAATGGATCAGATGAATTATCCCATGGAATTGCAATTTTGATAATACCTGTGAGTGATTCCATGAACGTGAGAGGCAACCAGTATTGTCTTACAAACACAGGTGCCATTTTAGATTCTGTAGGCGATAATCTTCAATCTTTTTACTTTCGATTTTGATGAGCATATGAACATCCTGACCCCGAAATCTGCCGAAACTCTACGCTACGACACTATCACAGATGATGTATTGTGATACGTTTTATAGATACGTACATAGAACACATGTATGATTTACTACGGGACGCCTTGTACCAGAGTTGCTCTGAGTTACTAGGCAACTCGAGTTCACATGACGAATCACGTGACCCATATGCACCACGCCCCTCAGGGATGTTATAGGCTTACACAGCCAACACCCTCATTCCTTGAAGTTACGAGCAGCCGAAAGGCACCACTCTCTTTCATGAACGCATTTGAAGGGGAAAATTTGGTGCGTCATGACTGCTAAAAATATTGTGTTGGAATAGACCTTATACTTTCCAACACCCTTATTCTTTGTATTTACGAGCGTATATATTAACGGCATCACTCTCTCTCACAAACGCATTTTTAAGTAGAAAATATGGTGAGTCATCGCTGTCAAAAATGCAGTGTGGATAGATACCTCACATTTTATCTGATTCTGCACACGGCAGAACGGCGCCATCTCATATATAGTGACCATAATGGCTAATTATCTTGGCATATATACTTTTCACATTAGGAACGCCACTTACTTTGTAGAAGAACACTGCCAGAAATGCTGGGTCACTATTACATTCAACTTATTTCAGGTTCTCTTGATGCTACTCTATTTAACCAGATAACTAATTAGTTTGAATTACAGATTTCTGTTTTATCTATTCTTTTCCAGTAAACCATTATGCTATTACTACCCAACTTGGAAACTAGTTCTATGGAAACTATCCCTTTCTACTCTTTCATCCAGCAACCATTAAATCAGAACTAGTAGGTAAGCACTGTTATACTCAGATACGATGTGCTTAACAAGCGTTTAATTATTAAAACTTAACAAAAGCAGGACATGTCTGCTTTCAGATCCTGTATTTGACTGGAACTGTGTATCACAAATCAAGAGGAAGTGCAGTCTAACATACTGCAGAAACTTGTACACAACCAGTATCCTGCTTACAACTGACAAGGTATATTTATACTGATTAATACTAAGTATTGGTGATTAGGATTTGGTTAGGCTCAGCAAGTGTCAACTATATAACCACTATGGAACATTGTATGTAACATCACTGATATTAAGTAAATTGTACTTACCATCTCTTTATTTTTTGTCTCCCTCCCTCATACCCCCTCCCCTCTTGCCTTTGCAATTTGGGTATGGAATTATGGAATTATAAATCTGTAAACAATATTACTCTACCTTTGATGGACATTTTCTACTAATCCCCCAAAACTTTTTTTGGCCAATTGCAATGTGCTCTTTTATGTTCTAATATAGTGACTCACAGATTTATATGCCCTGAAGACAGCCCTGTCAGGGTTGAAACACGTATTGGTGGTTTTTCTTTTATAACGTTGTGTTTTGGAACAATTTGTACAACTCCAGTACTTGGGAGATTTTCTCTATTGGAACTTGGCGGCTTTTCTGTCATAACTTTGTGTTTTGGAATTAATCTGTACAATTCCAGCACTTGGGAGATTTTCTCTGTTGTAACCTTTTGTTTTGAAAATCATATGTACAAACTCCAGTATTGGAGGGTTTTCTGTTATAATCTTATGTTTTTGGAAGTAATCTGTACAACTCCAGTACTTGGGAGAGTTTCTCTGTTGTAACTTTTTGATTTGGAAACCATATGTACAAACTCCCGCATTTGAAACTTGTGCTTAAGTTACTGTAACACTACTTTTGGTGTTACTTATATATATATACATATATAAAATAAATTCACTGATCAGATACCATTTGCATTGTTCTTATTGTTTAACTTAATGATCATAGGTAGGAGGCGCAGACAGTGAAGACACCCAAGTTCTTAGTGTTTTCCTTTCTTCAAGAGTTTTTTTGAGAAATTACCCCTTCTGTCGTCACTACTGCTGCATACCTTCCAATAACTAACATACTGAGCTCTTCGATCTACATTGGGAGTGTACGCACCTCTGAACTATAGGATAATTTCTCACACACACTCAATTCTCTTTTGATGATGTTTACCCAGATAGGGGCTTCCATAGATTCTATGGATTCCAGATAGTTATTATTAACTCAAAAAACTACCTCATCTTCCAAGATGCCCTGTAAGGGCAAGCAGAATACACTGAGAAATAACCCATGACCTGCTGGGTGGTAATCTTTTCTGATTGTATATTGTTCATCTTGTCATAGGAATCTTTAAGAACTGGACCTATAAATTCATTTTCTAAATCAATAGAATAGTATTGGGAATCAACCACCATTCCAATAGTGGTGTCTGTGCCCAAAGTAACGCTCTGAAGATTGCTTTTAATCTACCAATATTCAATTGGTGTCATAATTAAGATTAGCTAGAGGTATTGGATGCACAGACAATCCTTGCCCTTGGAAGCTATGATTCAAATTACTGATTTATTAGGGTTTCTCCTCTTATAATCTGGATTGGTACTGTAAATTGTAACACGTGTCCAGGGATAGAAATCTCTTTGTTTGCTTGAACTTCACCAGTGTTAGGCACCCATTGTGCTGGCCAAAATGTTTTCTCATTATTGCCAAAGCCCTTTAGGATACCCCCAGTCTTGACCAAACTTTCTTATTAAAAAAGTCAAATTAATTGTAAATCGATGGAGAATATCAATCAATTATGGGCAATAGCTGCATCGCCAACTGCTAGGTAGTATGTGTTTTGAATTGTGATTTTCCAGGCCCACATCCCATTTATTGGTCAAATTAAGAGAGGGAATTGTCTGTCCTGCTTGGAGTCACCGAAATACTGCTTCATTTATGGAGTGTTTTCCATTGATTAGATAGGCCATGGTGAGCACCAGATCTTTCCCTCCATTTTAACTGTAATTGGGAAGAATGTGTGTTTGCCCTTTGTCTGGAGATTGGTCAAATTATGAAGATATTCTTCTGGACAATTTTTAGAAGTTTTTTTTTTTGGGCTCTTCCTGAGTTTAGAACTTTAGTGTATCCCCAGCCAATGTGCAATAACGTTTGTTTGGTGGTAGGAAGATGAATTATTATGAGTTGAGATGAGGTCCCATCACCACTCTGTTCTCCTACTGAGATACTGGTGATCTCGATGACATGATTCAGCATACTTGCCAACCCTACCAATTTAGGCGGTAGGATATTGCTTTTTAAGCAGTCCTACCGCCTACCGATTTATTGGCACCAAATACCGATTTTTTTTGTAAAAAAAAAAGATATCTTTTTTTACATTTTTTTTTTTGCCCACGCCATCTTGGGGAGTCTTTCAAGGGCTCCTCCGAGCTGGCGTAGCGGGAGAAGGCGTGGCATGGAGGCTTTTGATGTCAAAGGCACCCATGGCAGTGGGCTTAATGCACCCCTCCGCCGAGGGTGCCTTTGACAAAAGGCGCAATTAGCCCCCCACAACGCCAGCTCGGGGGAGTCTTTCAAGGGCTAGAAGGCGCGACATGCAGGCTTTTGATGTCAAAGGCACCCACGGCGGTGGGCTAAATGCGCCCCTCCGCCGCAGGTGCCTTTGACAAAAGGCGGCATTAGCCCCCCACCATGCCAGCTCATGGGAGTCTTTCAAGGACTTCCCTGAGCTGGCGTAGCGGGAGAAGGGGCATCATGCAGGCTTTTGATGTAAAAGGTGCCCACGGCGGTGGGCTAAATGCACCCCTCCGCCATGGGTGCCTTTGACAAAAGGAGCCATTAGCCCCCCACCACGCCAGCTCGGGGAGTCTTTCAAGGACTTCCCCGAGCTGGCGTAGCGGCAGAAGGCACAGCATGCAGGCTTTTGATGTAAAAGGCGCCCTCGGCGGTGGGCTAAATGTGCCCCTCCGCCGCAGGTGCCTTTGACAAAAGGCGCCATTAGACCCCCACCACGCCAGCTCGGGGGAGTCTTTCACGGGCTTCCCTGAGCTGGCGTAGCGGGAGAAGGCGAAGCATGCAGGCTTTTGATGTAACAGGTGCCCACGCCAATTCGGGGGAGTCTTTCAAGGGCTCCCCCGAGCTGGCGTGGTGGCAGAAGGCATGGCAGGTGCCTCATTGTCATTGAATGCACCCGCGGCGGCGGGCTCATTCAATGACAATGGGCTGCTGACGTGCCCTATTCCTATCATTACCTCCTCGTCTGACTATTTTTGAAACTTTAAGATTCCTACAGATTTGTGGTCACAGAATGTTGGCATGTATGATTCAAGTGAAAATAAAATTTAGCTTGGTTAGGATATAGTGTAATCCAGTGACAAGTGCCACACAATGGCCACCCATCTTCAGCTTGATGGGGTGGTTTCTTTGGTACCAGAGAATCTGGTTTATACAATCAATCAGAAGGGTCAGCCTCTGAAGAAATTTGTTCCCCAGTAAACAGGGTGTGCCCTCTGGACCCACGATGATCACTGGATGTTTCAGACTGTGTCGACCAATTATGATACCGATATCCGCAATTCCATTGACAGAAATATCCTTTCTCTCTAAATGTTGGAGTTCTTCTAGAAGAGGTTTCAGGGGTATTTTGTGACTCTCCCCCTTCCAACATCACCTGTGGCCTTGTGTCCACCAGAGCTGATACATCAAATTGTTCTTTTATCTGAACTGGGGTATATATCTACCTTATTTATACAAAGAAAGTGTGAGTTACTGTGCAGCTCAGCATGTATTTTCTTTGTCATGTATTTCTTGAACTTGGGCGTGGGTTGCCACCATGTATGTACTTCCTTCTTTGAGATCAGGTGCACATGAGCTGGCTTGGGATCCTGTCAGAATACACACACATTTGGAAACAAAATATGGAGTAGGCACATCCCCCCTTTCCACAGAGTCTTATTAGAGGACAATTTTCAGAATTGAGGGAGTACCTCTATTGTTTCTAGACTTTCTAGGTTTATAATTTCTATTTTACCATAATGGCTTTCATGATTAGGGGTTTCTTCACACTTCCTGGTCTCTTGTTTTTTTCTATTGGAGTCGGCCTTCTATTTTGACCTTCTATTCTTTAGGTGGTGTCACACCATCTCTTAAAGAGAAGGGTTTCTTTTACTGGATTTTCTGGGCTCCCCTCTCTCTCAGTGGTGACTGTTTTATTTGAATTTTCTGGCATTACATCATTTTTCTCTGTTCTTTTAGTTCTAGTTCCCAGTGGAAAGAGTTCCCACTACTGGCATTTCTTTGTTTAATTCAGTTTTTTTTTAGGGTTAGAAAGTAAGCTTCCTCAAAGGGTTGGCAAGTCTTTTTCTCCATATCCCCCTTTTCTTCTTCTACTAGGACACTATTATAAGAATGGTTTGCCTATTTTCATTGCCCACACAGGGCCTCTGACCCGGACGTTACAACATTTTGAGGAATGTTGTCAGTCTGAGGGTTCTGTTAGGCCCTCAACATCCGTCCAATGTTCTCCATCATTTGTTTGACCCGTCACACGATTTGTACAAGATTGATTTAACCACATTTTTGAATATTTCCTGAGATACGATAACCAGAAGTGTGCAACATTGTTTACATAAATTATTAGCATAACCCAATTTTGACTAATAATATATAGTTTATAACTATTAATGTCTGCACCCCTAGGCCTTATGATAAATGTAAGCTCTGTATGTGTGGTCTTTACATCTTTTTAATTTGAAACCAATAACATTTCAAGAGACATATGACCCTCTCATGTGGAGAGTCTATGAAGAGGCCAACTTTTCCTAGCGAGTCATGATTTTCAATCTGGTAAGGAGGCACTTCCACTCTCTCTCTGTTGAACCATGGTGTGTGTGTTCAAGGGAAGCGTGCTGGAACCAGGAAATTAGTTTATGTCTGGTGTAGAAGTATGTTCCTTAGTGAATGGTCTGTCCTGTACAGCGCACAATTTTAGATGGTGTCACACATAACTTAATGGGAATGCTATGATGGTGTTAGTATGTGCTGTCGAGGGTACAGCCATCAAGGCTCAGCATGGTGAAATGGGGATGGAGCTACGTTGCTAGGCTGTGTTTATGGAATGACTTACAAGGGTGTGGAGGAGAAGAAAGTATGCATTGGCACTGATATTAATATTTGATAAGTTGCAGGGGTATAATGCATGACTAATTCTTCCTCAGGCTCTTATAAGCAATACAGGATTCATAAGTGGTGGACAGCCAGCAGTGCTAACAATGTTTGCCCAGGATATGGAAAGCAGAGTTCCTATTTCATTATTAAAGGTGTGCTTTAAAGGTGCACATGTTGGCTACACCGACAGATGTTCGGTTTCATCCAGTTTATCTATGAACAAGGGAGTCTGAAATAACTCATCACATTGTAGTCTCTTTTGCAGCCCCTTAAGAGTACATCTCCTATACTATAAGCATTGTCTTGCTTCTCTGCTTGGACAAACTTTCTCAAACGTTTTATGGAAGCTCCTGTAAACCTCCAAATGTATGCAGGTTTGGGCAGGTTTGGGTTGATTCTTGCAAAATAAAACATGTACAGACCCACTAAAGGCTGTAGGAATGGAAGGATTGCATAGGGTAAAGGGAGGAATGGAGTGAGGATGGTTAGAGGGGTCAGCAGGAGGAAATGGATTTCAGGGCATCAGTGAATGTTATCCAGATAGTAAATCACATTAAGATCTGCATTAAGATATCTCATTCGGTAAATGTAGTAGATTGATGTAATTACTGAGATATCCTATAGTAGATATCTATGGGCATACTGCAGGCCCCATGTATGAATATGGGTAAGAACAACTCTCCCTTGCAATCATCCGAAGTTGATAAAATAAGTATAGTTGATGTGTGAAATTGTCAGTCAGATGTCAGGCATGTCTGGGTATGCTATCTGTTCTTTGCAGGTTCATACATTGAGTATAATTGATGTTTATAGTATCATAATATAGGGTATTCTTAACAAATAAAACAACGGGTCAAGTCCTAAAAAAAGAAGTGGGGGGACACATTAGCATAGCCAACAGGAAGTGAGATTGCCGGAAGTGACATCATCGGAACTGGTGTCACTGGGAGTGGCATCACCGGATGTGACATCGCCATGCATGGCATCGCCAGACGTTACATCACAAGGTGTGACATCAGTTGCACTGAGTGCTTGTTACGGGTTACTGCACACATTTGACCACAGTAGGCTGCATTTCCTATGGTGCATCCAAGCAAGAGAAAAGTTGACACAGACTCTGTTCTGTTTCAGTGAAACCCAAAAAAGGATAACTTATGCGGACCAGCCATATGTCACAATTGTAAAATAGATCGTCAGCACTGTTTATATGGTCAATATCAAGTCTGAGTTGGAAGGCTGATTCTCGCTAGCAGTCAAAAAGCTGCACTGAGACCGAGGTTCGATTTATTGAGCACTAGCCATACTAAGCTTGCTAATGAATGCCATACAAATCAGGTTCCCTCAAACATAGGCAGTGAAAATTGGATGCACCAACACCAGGATCCTGAGGTTATTACTCTTCTTCTGGATGATCAGGATGTTCCAAAGCAGTGAGAGCACTGTGACGAGGTGCTGTATAAATGGCAGGCCAGTGAGGGGACCCAGAGCTCCCTTGCCACATGCAGGTACCACAAACACAGAGAACCCTTTATTGACATATACACTTTCCTTTCTTAAAGTCAATTAGGAACTTGTAAGAATCATAATGCTACACCTATACCCGATTACATGTATTCTTGTTACTCACAGAGCCCACTACTGCAATCAGTTGCTTTGGGTAGTTTTAACAGAGAGTTACATTGCTAGCCATCTTTTCCAAAACATTGTTGTTTGTCTGCAATATAATTTTCAGTTTCTCATTTAAACTCAGGGCTTTCACATTTGCACTCAACACTATTGGCAGATTAAAATGGCAGGCTGTGTGGATGTGGTGAATTGGCTTTCATAGTGGGACGAGTGACAATTAGGTCTGTCTAGCAAGACATGGGTAACTGGCATTCACTTCACCTGCCAAAATCATTGTCTTTACATGTAACATAGTGAACAGTTTTCTCAGGTAAATACAGAGCACACAATTGCAATCAGGTGATTAAGGATCGTTGTTGATCAAATCACTTTGCAGTGTCCCCATATTAAGTTCTCAGGCCAGCAATCACTAATTTACTGACAGTCAAACACACAATACATCCCACCTAACACGCTATTAAAGCTATTGTTACAGTACATCTCAGCTCTGCCAAAGCATGTTATCTTCCTGCAATTTAATGTGACTGAAATGTAACACAGTTGATCATGTAATGTTCAGACTACAGCCTACCAAAATCCCAACTACCTGCAGCAATTGCGATCATGACAGTGTCAGTTAGGCGCTACAAAAATAGAACATGCAGTGCTGTAAACCGAGCAGCAGAAAGGTATCACATGAAAAACATAGATCTTGAAAAGTGGCCCTCTCCTGGGCCTGCTCCCCTTCAAGACAGCGCCACAGAACAAAGATAGAAACAAATTCAATGAAAGGAATGGTGGAGCAATGCATAATTGATCTAAAGCAGACACAGGTTGCACCACCGTGCTTTAAACAAAACAAAACAAATCTAAATGAATTTTGCAGTGTTTTACAACAAAATAGTAATTAATGATTTCAACATCACAGCGTAACAAATGTCTCGCAACTACCATTACTTTCTGGTCATCTAAGTCAGAGTGAACATTTTGCCATACCATGTAAAAATTGCAATTCAGTTTACAGAATTGAGCACATTTTTTTAATTGCTTTTCATAGAGGTAGGAATAACCACCAATTTGCTGAAATAATCGGGTGTATATAGAATCAGGCCCAGTCGGGAGGCCTTTCGCCTGCAGATAATGATGAAGAAACTATAGGAAACATGGACACAAAATGTTCCAGAAAAAGCAGGAAACCTCCTGATCAAGAGGAAGTCTGGGCATTAGGACCACAAAGACTTCATCCCGGAGACAGCCAGGGCATACTGCAACCACCGCAGCCCCATTTAAAAATACATCTGTGGTTGGCGCAATACTGTCTTTCCCACAAAATATTGCGCAGACATTTACTATGCCGAGTTTGGCATGCAGCCCATCCCCTCCACACAACGCAGTCGCATGTAAATAGGGTGACCAGACGTCCTGGTTTTGCTGGCACTGTACAGGTATTTGGTGCTCTGTTCCCCTTTCTCAAGATTATGTTCCATTGGAAACTGCAGTGGTCCTGTTTTTTTGTAGTAGGTCTTCATAGCTGGCAGGCAGGTAGGTCTGCAAAAGACCTGGGGCTTTGCTAATGTCAGAACTGTTGGGACTGAGGGCTAGCTTGCCTTTTGATTGTAGCTCCTGAGATTATATCCAGGGCTACAACCAAAAGACCAGGGCTATAGCCCCCTTAGCTCCCCCCCCCAGCAACGCCTCTGCAGGCAGGAATGCACACTCTCACACAGAAGAAATGCTGCATTTTACAACTTGAGATAGTGTTAGTTTGTGATATATTCATTATATTATGTGTATCTTTGGACAGTAACACTTAAACCCCGTTCTGCTCCAAAAGCTACTAAAGTGTAGTACCTTGACAGCCACTTTCAAGAGTTAGCCCCAGGGACGACATTTGGGGGTCCTATGAGGGATCCCTTGCGACCTCTGTGGTCTCCCTGCGACCTCTAAAAAAAAGATTTTCTTTTTTTTTTTTTGGTATTGCAAGCTCCTGGGCTGTGGCCAGCACCATGTGGCTCTTTACTACTGGACTGGCTGGCTTTCTTGTTCAAGCCCCTTAAAAAAAGAAGAAAAATAAGGACAGGAGTGCAACAAATCTAACACTTTCAGCACTGACCATAAATAAGAAAGAGTAGGAATACCAAATAATCTGTCTTTCTGGAATTCTATACAATAATTGCTAGAATCATTAAAGGTTATTTCAGGCACACTTCAGGGGGTGAGTCGCTGATTTAGTCTGTTCTTAAACACCTCAACTCAGCCTTTCATCCTTCTGAGGTCGATAAATGAGTACCAACACAGGTTGGGTGATATTGGGTGTATATTTTTTCTACATAAAGCGCTTAAGAGTAAGTGCTATATAATAACACATCATTATCATTTGGTGATAGACGTCTGCTTGTATTCACAGTAATTTGGTAATATGGGCCTATACACACTGATCTTAATGATACATATGGCGATCCATTCTTGTATGAAATGTACATCACATTATAGTGATGTCGTAACCATATTTTTTGTAGTGTGCACTGCTATGTGATGACACTTCCTGTTTTGTCAACGGGTGAAAGATCGTGTTCCATCGCTTACTGTGATATCACTTCAGGGTGGGGTCAAATGACATCACTTCCTGTGGTGTCATCAGGGGGTTAAAGGGATGGTCTAGTAAAAATGTTTATTTAAAAAATAGATAGGCAACATAAAAAAAAAAAATACTAGCATTCTCCGTTTTAAAACTTCCTATGTAAAATTTTGAGCTATTCAAGCTCAAAATTCGCAGAAGCAAGCACATGGGCGCATCCATTTTGTGAAATGGAGGCCCTCCTGTGCTGGCTTTTGCTTTTGCGGCACTAATGAAGGAAAAGCCAGCCAGCTGTAGTAAACAAAGGCTACCGCTGGGTGGCTTTCCCTTCATTAGTGCTGTAGGCGGAGGACGGGGACCGGAGACCAGAGCAGGAAAGCTGCAGCTGAATCTCGGTAAGTGCTATTTATTTATTTTTTTAAAATAAGCCCCAAATGGGAAAGCAGGTTCAGGCAAAAACAACGCGGCATTGCGAAAAACAACCGCGTTGTTTCTGCCTGAATCTGCTTTACCATTTGGGGCTCTCGGGCTCCTTCAGGCAGAAACAACGCGGTTGTGTTGGAAAACGCTGCGTTTTTTCTTTCCGAGTTTCTCAGGCTCCTCCGAGCCAGAGGAGCCTGAGAAACTTGGAAATAAAAGCTGCAGCGTTTTCCAACACAATAACGTTGTATTTATGTTTGCGGTTGCTTCAAAAGCGACCGCAAACATAAATACGTTTTTAAAGCTGCGGTTTTATTTCTAAGTTTTCCGGGCTCCTCCAGCCCGGAAATATTTATTTTGCATTTTTGAAGCACTCGAGTCACTGTTACAGGAACTGTTATTTATTTATTTTTTAGATGCATAATTGTTTTTTGTCTTAGTTGCTTATTTATAATGCACTTAAATACCCAGAGATTTCTAAGCGCGGACCCGGGAATCAAACCTGTGTTGTTTCGTGTCGTTTTGCTTCCAAGGCGTGCGCGTTGCCGCTAAGCTATCCTCCCAGGACATATTGCAGTCACAAATGGCAATTCAGGTGAATCAGGCACCTGGTATTTAATATGTAAACACTAAAAGACAATTTAGCTGTGATTTGTGCTTGTGCTATTTGCAGCTTCAATGTTAAATAATTACTAATAAACCCTATCGTTTAACTAGTTCATCGGCATACAAACTTGTTTAACATTGTGGGGATGTGTACGGTTTCTCAATCTTAAAGTGCCCGATGCTGCCGGAGATGTTGAATATGAGATGTAGCTGAGAACATTCCTTCAATCATAGTGGCCTTCAAACCCTCAAAGAAGGAATATACCATTCTGAAAACATAGACCAAAGTCACACGCTCCATGAGAGGACTGCACCCACACAGGTACACAATGAGACTGTGAGCTTCTTTACTGTGCAGTAATGGCGTTGCGGTCAAAGACCATTGCCACAAGCCCACAATCGCTGCGTAATGTGCGGTAAATGTGTCCCCCATCCCATAGCTCTCAACTCACACGCTTTTGGCGGGTGTCACCCGCCTTGTAAAGGGCTGACTCACCCGCCAAGCCTCCTGCACGCCCATGCATTCCAATGGGCGTCTCACCCGCCAAAAACAAAATCGGGTGGTTTCACCCGCCTTTGCAACACAAATGGTTGAGAGCTATGCCCATCCTAGCAAAGAGGCATGTGCACCATCTGAGCATTGGGACCCCCCAGTATTTCATCCCTGGACAAGAAGTCAGTGCACTCCTTGGCCGCTGCAGCCACACTTCAAAAAGCGTCCGGTGTACTGTAGAGGCAGTCTGGGCCTTTCAATTAGACGGAGACGAGGGTCACCAGCCCGCTCTTAGCACTTTCACAGCCAGTTAACGAGATGGCGTCACTGAGACTCGCTTTGACTTACCAAGTAAGAGGAAGGCTATACGCACAGAGGTCTGTGCTCTTCTTCTTCTGTCTCGGCCCTCCGGAGTCGGGAATCTCGGCTGAGGTGCATGCAGGCTAAACTAGGCCAACGCCAAACACACCCTGGCTCACAGCAGGGTTTATGCTGGTAATCTGCAATACCATGGACTGCACGGACTGCATAAAGTGAAGACGGTTCCGCTATGGCTCGTGTCGTGTGCCACTGCGCCCCCCCAGCCGTGTTAACAAATTTCATTGGCTAACAGACAGCCAATGACATTCAAATAAATGCAATCATTTCTCTATGCGGATCCAGCCTGCAACACGGCCTGTCTGCTATTTGATACAATGTCTGTACATGTTTCTTTCATCAAGATTTCTGGTGTAGTGGTGAACAGCCTGGCATGAGGACCTGATGACCATGGTTGGAATCCCAAGGACGGCATGAATTCAAAAAAACAACACTCAGCCTATGTTTTTTAAAGACAGCCTCTAAAATACCAGGGCGGGGGTGCAGCGTCCATCATCTGAAAATAGTGGGTGGACGCCTTCCACCCACGTGTACCCTCTACTTGAGTCCAGAATAAAACCTGTGGAAAGCCGGCATGGCTTGGGATGAGTGAGTCATGCATTAGGTGTGCAAAGAGATAGTTTGAACAGTAAAAGGGACTTGGTTTTGTATTGGGTTCAATGTCCCTTTCTTGGCCTGTCTTTCTCAGTTCATTCCTCGTCACAGGTAAACATTTTGAGGGTCATTTTGTACCTACTGTAAATAGCATGCATGCACTGCCAACATTAGCATTTACGTTTTTTTGGTTCTCCTGCAAAATAAAAGAGTAAAATCTTTAATCGTTCCTTTTATGAAATGTCTTTAAAAAAAGTCAATGCAGCCTGCAAATTATCCTTGACTGACGTGATGTGCTAATGTATTTGTATGGAATGCATCTGCTTTTAACAGGTACTAAATTAAATCGGAATTCAAAGAAATCCCTTTGTTTTGCTACACATAGAAATCACTTGCACGGGTCAAATGACACATTTTACACATTCATTTTCCACACGGCCAATTATAAAATGACGACCTTCATATCAAAACACTACTGTCTCTGCAAACTTCTGCTGTTTGTGTAATGTGGACCACTTATTGTAGAAATGTGTTTTTCGGGACCATCAAATCCTCATGCATCGCCAAATAATGTGTTCAGACTTGAACCTTCTGTAATGTCGCCCAGCTGCAATAGCTCTCATTTTTTAAATGCTAGTAGATGAATTGTCTTGTCAGTAGACTTTCAACAATGCCTATTCTGCTTTTTATTGTTACTTCATGCTGTGACTGTGTGCCGTGGATGATGTTGTTTTGCGAAAATTGGCAATCTCACCTTGAAGTTGTTGCAAAGGAGTGATTCCTGCCAGCTCAGGATGCAAAAATATGCGCAAGGTGGCTGCTTTGGATGTGCTCATAGCCTGACAGTGCCTTTCATGAAAAGGAAGGAGTAGAGGATCACAACACGAATAGTGGCTTATAATTAGTCTCCGCTTCAACATTCTAGACCCCATTAGGAATAGAAGGAAAATACTAGAGATCGGTATGTTTGGGCATGGCCTTCAAGCATCCTTACAAACATAAATAGATACAATGCTATAAACATCACATATTTGTATATATGTTAAGGAGAGAAATATTAGAATATTAATAGGTTGTTTGTGTGGTGCACCAAAAACAGTAGCAAACTGCACGAGTGCTTGCACTCATACAAACTATGGAACCCACGCTATACATCCTGGTATAAGCTTGCGTTTGCTGCATTCCCTCTGGTAGCCATTCTGACTGCTTCCTCCACCTAACCTGTTACTTTGCTCGGGTGGTGTCTTTCCACCATGCTCCCTCCTCGCCCTTGCTCCTGCCACTACTGGCTCTTCATAGACCTTCGCATGCTGCTCCTTCCATGGGCTTGATCCATCCAGGGGATCAGTTGTTCAATCTTGCTGTCACCTGGTACCTTCCCTTTACTCTGCTCACCCCTTGTGATATTTTATTAATAACATTTTTCAAAGAAGGTAGCAGGCGCTCCTCTCCAGAAAGAGCATGGCATGATAACCTGTTCTGAGATGAGAGTTTGCAGCACACGCTTTTTGCACACTGTACCTTTCACAGATAGAAAATATCCATTTGCATATCAGTCTTTGTCCCGCCCACATGGGCAGTCCAGCACCAAAATGCTATGGCAATTCTCTTCTGCGCAAGAGTACCAACAGCAACCCCATACACATGTTTCAGTCTTGTTGGGCCTCATCAGTGAGGTAGAGCTATGCCTCTCTGAGCACAGTGAGCAGGGAGTTCCCTTCTGGTTGCCCCCAGGTAACTCAGGGTGACCAACCCCAAGTTAATAACATGACTGTTTCTCATTGTATGGCCATAACCACCCGGGATACTAATAGAGATACCGGCTAGGGCTGCCAAACACCACTAGCTAGTGATTGCCATCTGCAGTGTGGATTGCCTCACTCGGTCTATCAGCTAACTGGCAGGGTCCATCCCTCCCCCTTCCTCCCCGAGCCTTGTTTATACTTATACATCTAAAGTCTCTACAAAAGATGGTTGAACCAAGTCTTAATTGGCTGCTGTCTTTTTATCACATACGTCTTGACACTTATGGTCACATGACATATTGCCTTCTTGTACATCATTCATATTGAGTCCTCTGGGGAGTGTTGGTTTGCAGATTAAGGGCTGTTATCTGGACAGAGCTACACATTTTGGCAGTTTCGTTCCAGCGGTAATTCAAGGGTCAAGTACAGCAATATGTGTCACACACGTCTTTGTTGTTATATATTTGCACTATGCGTATGTTCCTTGCTAGGGTTTCCACTGCGTTGGTAGCAACATGTTGTGCACATAACAGTAACGCACATCATGATTTGTAAAATTTGCCCCTGGGCTTGGGTGCGAACTTCATCTTTAAACTGTTTTTACAGAGTATATATTATCGAAACCATTTATCAAACAGAACCATAAGACTCATTTAAAGACAGTGGTCGGAGTGGGAGGGAGCGGTTGGGAGCGGTGCTCCTCTACTTTTTTAAATTAAGTTATACTGTTCTTATACTTTTATTTTAAAAAGAAACCGTCGGAATGGTTCTGTTTTAAAATAAATGTGTTTGAAGAAGTTAAAACTTGCACTTCAGTGCACTGTAGTGAACGTTCCTTTAAACAGCAGGCACATTTGTTTAGGGGTTTGTATGGCGTGTGTAAGGGGGTGTGGTGATGGGATTTGTGGGTAGCAGGGACAGTCCAGCAGAGAAACTAGCTCCACTTCTTCTTTTCATACACTTCAACCACTGTTTAAAGACAATATCCAGACATGTTAATGCGAGGGAGAGTTAGTTAGATTAAAAGGAAAAAATACATCTCCATTAGTTAAAACCTAAAAGACATGGCGCCTCATTACGTTTTGCAGGCACGGCTACCGCCAAACTCACTACCGGCACCCCCACCCGTGATTGGGCAATAACTGGCCAATTATGAGTTGAATCGGCTGGTAATTGCCCATTCGGGGGTGGCGATATTGCCGGGCTCCCGATCACCATTCTGCCCAATAGGGCAGAATGGTGGTGGGGAGCATGGTTGCGCCGGCACTGTTGATAACGGTGCTGGCGGAATTACGAGTTATGCTTGCGGCTGTCAGGGCCCCGCGAGCAAAACCTGTAATGTGGCGGGATGATATGAACGGGACCGGTGCCTTACCAGCACCGTTCATACCGTCACAGCCAGGGTCCTAATGAGGCCCATAGTGTCTACCTACAGGCAAACATTGTGGAGTGACATTATCTATATGTAAAAGAAGAAGTACTGACTGACTGACTCATCAACGCCCAGCTCAAACTGTTTAGCCTAGGAATGTGTAATTTGGAAGGTACATTGTTTTCATGAGGTAGGCACCCACTAAGAAAGTCTTTTTGGGAAATTCCGTCCTTAAGGGTGTTAAAAGGAGGGGGTGCATTTTTCTTATGAGGATACCTATATCTCAAAAACCAAAGATGTTACAGACATGAACATTTGGTATTTAAATTCTTCTTAAAAAAATAGACAAACACATGCTTTACTATTTTCCAAAAATCCAGTTAAGAGAGGTGGAAAAGGGGGGTGAATTCTTTAGGAAGGATACCCATATCCCAAAGATGTTAGAGAAGTAGGAATTTTTAAATCTTCTTTATAAAGGAAGTTTAAGTGCCAAATGTCTTTCTCCTAACATCAGTAATTCTCAAGATATGCATATCACAAAATGTCTTTCTGCTAACATCAGTAATTCTCAAGATATGGATATCACACAACAAACGGATACACTTTTCACATCTGACAGTTGATTCATAATTTCGTATTGCAATGTAATATTATACTATTACAATTTAATATTACAGTTATTGTAAACAGAATAATAAAAACATATTTCAATGTGCCGGATGGATGCCCAGCCCATAATTTAGCTGATTGATGCCCATTTACGAGAAACACAGAGAATTAACGAAAACTCACCAAGTTAATGTCGGTGTGTGTGCAACCGAAATGGGCACACACATGAGAGCATATGTCATTGCGATTGGTCATATTTTTTGCTATTTTTAAAAATTCATTGGGCCTCATTACGAGGCTGGCGGTAGCTGTGCCTGTAATACAGTCACGGCTTCCGCCGGCTATTTTATTTTTTCTGGTGCCCAGAAATGGGAAATTACCAGGTCATTACAGCCTTGCCAGACCCATTATTTGGCCATTCCGCATTCCCATTTGAGTCTGATAGGTATCAAAGGGAATGGGGAAACCAGATGCATTGGTACCATTATGAACGGTGCTAGTGCATCCGACATGCTGTGCTCGCCGGTGCCACGTTGCCCGCCAGGTCTGTCCTGGCACGCAGAAAGGCACCCGCTAGGAAACCACTCCTAGTTTGCCGGTCCTGGAACTACGGTACAGGCAAGCTTACTGGTACCATCATTCCCAGACCGGAAAACTTGTAATGAGGTTGATTAATATTTTGGAGCTGCGTTGGTCTTTTCCTAGACACGGTTGATTTCTGTCTTGAAGAAGTTTATTTATATAAATTTAAATAGAAGAAGAATATAGTTACCAAAAATAATATATTAATTCTGCTTAATTTCTTTTGCTTCAGCCCCAGAAAAAAAATTGAAATGCAAATTGAAAATTTAAATGTAAATGGTGTGATGATACCACACACAGTCATTTTCAACACCTGTGTATAGGCGCGTTACAAATGCCATATCATATCATATCATATCACTATCTTACGTTATGTATGGCAGTCAAAATCTAGGTATTGAGGTATGCAAAGAAATAGTTGATAATGTCGATGAAAATTGGGAGGAATTCCCTATAATGTCCGACAACAGTGATAGTAACAACTATGCGAGTGCCGATGCATACTTTGACAACATGTTCCACCCAATACTAATGTACTTATGGTCCTCTATGCGAGTTGACAGCAGTTGGACAGCTTCTAGAATTTGTTTTTGAAGTTTATCGTAACAGCAAACTTTACTCAATATTCAGTAACAAAGGTAAACCTGTAGAATGGTTACGTTTTACGCAAAATCTTTCCAGCTGCCATTTTGATGCTTATTTGACATATGAACCTGATGGCATTTCTATCAGCAATACATTTCCCACTCAGTTCAGTGTATCACACACTGCCCTCAGGAATCATCGCTTTTCACACCTAAGAAATCTTGCAAACGTTGTGCCAAATACACAAATTCCACAAGGCAAAAGCAATTTAGGACCTCAGCAAAGAACTATAGTTGGCGTAATCCTGAGGTTCACCATTCTGTAGTGGCTGTTTATCAATAAAAGAATTCAAATATCCATAAAGCAGCGTCAGCTACATACTTAAAAAACAAGCCTGAGGTGCATAGAGCAGGGGCAAAAAATTATCAACAAGAAAAGTCAGAGGTGCATATGGCCAAAGCAAAGAAATATGAACAAGAAAAGTCAGAGGTGCATATGGCCAAAGCAAAGAAATATGAACAAGAAAAGTCGGAGGTACATCAGGCGGCAGTAGCAAGGTATGAGCAAAAAGATCCTGGTAATGGAGTGGAAAGGCGGATGGTTCCGTGGAAAGGTAAGGCTCACTCAGGCTTCGCATATGACCCTTAAATGAGTTATGACAACACTGCAGCTCTCTGTACTATGTGCCACAAATGTAATTAGTGCAGTGCTCTCAAGTGGGGGGAAAAGGCTCCTGGCATGTGTTGTAGTGCTGGTACAGTGCAGCTTCCCCTTTACAGTCTTTACATGAGCCTCCTTACAGTTTGCTCATGAACAATCACTCAGAGCATACTCATTTTATGGACCGTATTCGGAAAAATAACGTTTGTTTTCAAATGACGTCATTCAATGCAAAACAGATTACAGAACACAGTTATATACCAAAGTTCAATGTGCAATGTCATGTATACCACCTAGTCGGAGGTCATCTACCTGTTCTACATCAAAAAACTAAATTATTGCAAATGTATTTCATTGGAGAGGATAAAAGGGAGGCATGCTTATGGGGCAGCAATTTTCCAGGTGTCAAACAAGGTTTGGTGAAACAATTGCAGCATACGTTGCACAATAACAATATATAAGGGAACTGAAAACCACCTCAGACAAGATGCCTTCAAACTGCACATTTCAAGTCCTCAATCATGCTGACAGAAAACCTGTACATGGTCACAGAGGTCACTTTAACATACTGACAGGGAATTAAGTGGCTTTAGTGATGGTAGGGCAGCAGTATGAATATTGAAATATTGTTTTACATAGTGACGATAACACGCTTTCTGTTATCAGTGAAATTGACTGTTTATTACAAACCCCTACAGTACCCGCTTCTGTTTTGTCGTGGCAAAGATAGCTACTTAGTTCATATTCCTCAGCATGACCCCAGAACCACATTGACACTCAAAAAGACAGTCTCTGCAGTTTCCTTTTATTCTTATGACCTCATGGTCAGGCAAGATGAGTTTAATCACTTGCTGTACTTACATCCTCTCATTAGGTAGTTTGTGCCAAAATAGAGAGTGATAGGTTGAACTTCATTCAAAATAACCAGGCACAAGTCAGGGCAGAGAGTTAGATTCATCTTAGGGATGCTCTGGGAAGGCAAGACGGTTATGCTAATCAACTGGGCCAAATGGTGTAATACCGTCTTCATTCGCTAGGGACACCGGTAAATGCATGGAAAAACCCAGGACGCCCCGCCACTATGCCCGTCCTGGCCTTTTTATAACATTCACCTGTAACCCCCGGTGGATCATAGATGCACTGCTGCCTTGCAAAAGTCCCATGATTGACACAACATTATAGACAGAGTGTTCCATTTAAAAGTTAAGAAAAAGATTGCTCTTTTAAATATGGGAAAATTGTTTGACAATGTTCGCTGCTTCATGTTCTCTGTGGAGTGGCAGAAACAGGGTCTGCCTCACGTACACATTTTGCTATGGCTAAAGCAACGCAGTTCCCCTGACAAGAGCGATGATTTTATCTGTGTTGAAATTCCTGACCCTAATAAAGACCCTCTCCTTTATGACATCGTAAAGTCGAACATGATACATGGCCACGAGGAAGCATAAACCATATTTTGCCCTGCATGATAGAATGTATCTGTAGCAAGAGGTACCCGCAACCTATTCTCAAGGACACTTAGACAGGAGATGACGGATACCCAGAATATTGACCAAGGTCTCCATCTGACAGTGGCTTGATCATTGATATCAATGGTATGCAGTTAGACAACTGCTGGGTAGTGCCTTATAATCCTGTGTTTTCACATACTTTTAATGCACATATTAATTATGAGTACTGCAACTCTGTTAAATCTATAAAATACATTTGCAAGAATGTGAACATGGGAAGCGACCAAGCAAGATTTGCAATTGATAATGACAAAGATGAAGTAAAGCCTTACGAAAGTGGTTGATACATTAGCAGTTCCAAGGCGGTGTGGCGAATCTTGCGGTTCTCTATTCATGAGAGATACCCAACTGTTTTACATCTTGCTGCCCACCTGGAAAATGGTTAACAGTTGTACTGTAAACCATAATAACACAAAATATTATCACCTCCACCTGCTTCTACATGAAGTGTGTGGTCCAATGTCCTTCTCTGATCTGAAAACTGTTAACTGTGTCCTCCATCCCACTTACCAGTCAGCATGTCAGGTGCTCGGTTTGCAGGAGGATGACAAACATTTGGATAGTACCTTAGAGGATGCTGCTCTATGTGATTCTCCTCATAAATGGTGGGAGCTCCTTTAAGTTATGCTGTTGTTTTGTCAACTATATAAAATTCTATAAATACAAATACAAACTCTCCAATTCATGAGTCTTTGGAAGAAGTATTAAAACAGTCTTGCTGAGGACATCAACTGGCATATAGTGAGAGAGTTACAAGACAATGCATTGCCTCCCAAAGAACAAGAGGGTTCATTTGCGAAATGATGTTTCTTCAGGTCAGTTCTTCGAACTGCTTCTTATTGTTGGTAACGGACAGTATCCTGTATTTGAGAGCAAAATTGTCCACCCTTCCAACCTAGGTACAGTCGTCAATTCCCTAGCATATCTCACATCTAAAATGTGCCCTGACATAAAAAATCTAATGGAGAAATCTACAGAATGGTTATGTGAGTGTGCCATTTTAATGACAAAGAACAGCACGGCTGTCGTAATCAATAAGATACTTATTAATTCTTTCAGAGGAGTCCAAATGGAGCACAAATCTGTAAACTCAGTTGGCTGAGTTCTTGAACATTATAAATCCTCCAGGTCTTCCCGAACACAAACTTCTTCTAAAAGTTGGAGCACATGTGATATTATTGTGGAATCTCAATCCACCTAAGCTCTTTACTGGCACCAGATTGCGAGTGAAATCTCTCCACAGAAATGTGATTGTGGCTACTGTGCTACCCTCTTCTGGCCCAGGGGAGCTCATGTTCATACCATAAATACCTCTTATACCTTCAGAAAAGTCTTCTGTGCCACTTAAAGATTGTTTTCTCTGTGACCCTCAACAAATCTCACGGGCAGACTTTAAATGTAGCAGGAATGACCTAAGGGAAGACTGCTTCTTGCATGGGCAGATTTACGTGGCGTGTTCCTGAGTGACGTCAACTAACTCTCTGCTAATCCTTGCAACTGAAGGAGAACCACTAATGTAGTTTACAAAAAAGTATTCAAATAGTTGTTTTTGGTACGTTGCAGATGCCAAATTAGTAATCTGGATTTTTTTGTCTGTTTCATTGTCTGTTTGTAATTACTACAGAGCCACATTTTTGGACACACATCAATGTAACAACTATATTTGTTTTGTAGCCAATATGCCCCGACTAACGTCTGCAATAAACATTGCGTATTACGTAAAGACATCAATCTGTAAATTATATTTCTTTCAGTTTGAACAAAAAACTCATGTGTCTTTTAAAAACAATTGTACCAAATCCCAAAATCCACACCAGCAAGGTCGCCGGCAACAGCTAGTCAATCAATAAAAGAATAACATGCAAAGTTACTAAGTAGGGACAGACCTCAGGGAAGAATTAGATTTGTCATTATTAAATTACATAAGAACGTCTTTGTTTTTGTTGATGTTTCGCTCCCATAGAGGATGAGAGTCAGTAGGCGGAAGGGACTGGACACTAGTAGGGGCTGGGCTGCTACAAAGATCAAAAAGGAATATGATTGGCATGAACGATAGGGACATTTTCACGCTTGTTACATTCTACAAGAGATAACACATATGGGTATTGCTCCCATAACATGGTTGACATTAGATTATTTCCTCATATCCCATTTCTTTTTTAATTTCATAATTGAAAGTACAATTCTCCCAATAGGATTTGGGTTATAGGTTATAGTATCGACTCAAAAGGGTCGAATGACAAAAGGGTCGAGACAATTCGACCGAAAAAAAGGATTTTCTTTTTTCGGGGGGTGGTGAGGCGGTCCCCCCCAAGGCCCTGTTTTTGGTGTAAAAACACCTTTTTTAAGTTAAACTAGAGCAATTTTTTTTCGATCGTTTTGTTTTCAGTCAAATGCACTCTCACCTTTGGCATTCGATCCTTATGTTTTTGAAACTTTATCTGGACACCTAGGAATTGCTGACCATACACCTGTATTGTTACTTTATGATTGATTCTTTCACACCTAGGAAGTCAAATGTATGTTGGTGTATGGCAAGGGTCTCTGCAAGTATTTTGGGAGCTACACTTAAAGATATTTAACAATTCATCAACACTCAGTAAAATCTCACAATATTTTCTGGGCATTTGTAAGAGCATGCATGAGGGTACAAATAATAAACAATGCCTCAGCACACACACACAAAAGCAGACCATTGCAGACCAGACTAAACAAGAAAATATGATCACAGAAATCATTCAAAATCATCTTATCACATTCACATAATCAACTTATTTTAAAGAGTTTAACAAATGCTACATTTGATTTACAGAAAAGTTTCCCAGGAAAGCAGAATATGTTTTATTTCTTATCAAATATCCACATTATGAATAAGGCAGAAAAGCAGGATAAATGCTTCCATTACAGCTCAAGAAAAGACAGATGGCTGAGGGAATTCCTTTTCATAAAAACAAAGATCAGTCTGTGACTACTGCCTTGAGAGAGATGTGTGGTATTTAAATATATTCCCTAATGGCCTAGTGTTTTCAGCTGGCCACAATTTGGAATTTTTAATCCATCTACTAATTTGTGTGTACATCTGTCGAGTTTATGCATTGTTCCTAGCCAAGCAGATTCCATTGAGATCATAACCTAACTGATTATTTTCATGCAAATAAATGATTGCTGTTTCAAAGCTGCTATTTACCCTATGTATATGTATCACTTGATGTGATTGGACCCTAAGGAAAGTAGTGTGAGTACAATGTATACAAATATGACCATATACAGGGAAAGTACAGCCATAAAAAAACAACAGAACTATCAGAAAGTGCTGATAAGTCTATTGATTATATTTATGCACAAAAAGGATTGCTGTCTTTCAAGCTTGTGTCTTCCCCTATGTATATGTTTAATATGATGTGACTGGACTCTAAGGGAATTACTTTAAGAACCTACTTGAAGGATACGTCTACAAATAAAATACATTTTTTAGTTTCTGTTACTGAAGAAAATCCTCGTGGCCTAGATATGTCAGCAAAAGAAAAAAGAGTGAGCCAGACATGTGATGTCATCAGTGATGTCATCAATGACATTTGGGATGTCATCTTTGATGTCGTGGGTGTTAGTCTTAGCAGTGCACGGCGGTGGCACGAGTTATGGTTGCTTAGCTTACCATAACTGGCGAATTTCAAGGGTTTTTCGGTTTTACTTGGAACCATAACGTGCCTTTAACAACGTTTTTTCACTGAATTTCATAGGTTTTTGGTAGCGCAACTTAACCATAACGTCCCTTTAACAAAGTTTTTTCACTGAATTTCATAGGTTTTTAGTAGCGCAACTTAACCATAACGTCCCTGTAACACAATATTTTTTTACTGCATTTCATAGGTTTTTATTAGTGCAACGTCACCATAACATCCTTTTCAATAGATGAAGACCACTAGCATCTTAGGTCCTCAAAGTGGGAACCCCAGGTGGTAAAAAAAAGATTTTTCTTCCCAAACCGGGACGCCTGTGGCGTCCCGGTGCAGGAAGGAAAATCTTTTACCAAGATGGCCACCATGGAAAGGGAAGGCGGGGTGTATAAAGAGAACACAACAGGGCATGAGCGGTGGTGGGGGTTAACAGGAGAGAGACATGGGGCATGAGCGGGGGGTGGGGGGCAACAGCAGGGAGACACGGGTCATGAGCGGGGGGTGGGGGGAACATGAGGGAGACACGGGGCATGAGAGGGGGGTAGGGGGTAACAGGTGAGAGACACGGGGCATGAGAGGGGGTGGGGGTAACAGGAGAGAGACACGGGGCATGCGCGGGGGTTGGGGGGAAAGAGCAGGGAGACACGGGGCATGATCGGGGGTGGGGGGCAACAGCAGGGAGACACGGAGCATGAGCGGGGGTGGGGGGAACACGAGGGAGACACGGGGCATGAGAGGGGGGAGGGGGTAACAGGAGAGAGACACGGGGCATGAGAGGGGAGTGGGGGTAACAGGAGAGAGACACGGGGCATGAGAGGGGGGTGGGGGGTAACAGGAGAGAGAGACGCAGGGCATGAGCAGGGTGTGGGGGACAACAGCAGGGAGACACGGGGCATGAGCGGGGGCTGGGGGCAACAGCAGGGAGACACGGGGCATGCCCGAGAGGGGGGGCAACAGGAGAGAGAGACACAGGGCATGAGAGGGGGTGGGGGGTAAAAGGAGAGAGACACGGGGCATGAGCGGGGGTGAGGGCAACACCAGGGAGACACAGGGCATGACTGGGGGTGGGGGTAACAGGAGAGAGACACGGGGCATGAGCGGGGGGCAACAGCAGGGAGACACGGGGCATGACCAGAAGGTGGGGGGCAACAGGAGAGAGACACGGGCATGAGAGGGGGTGGGGGGCAACAG
Source organism: Ambystoma mexicanum (assembly GCF_040938575.1). Taxonomy (NCBI): domain Eukaryota; kingdom Metazoa; phylum Chordata; class Amphibia; order Caudata; family Ambystomatidae; genus Ambystoma; species Ambystoma mexicanum. The sequence continues at coordinate 1,238,399,621 of NC_090937.1, read as the reverse complement.
CAGGGAGACACGGGCCATGAGCAGGGGGTGGGGGCAACAGGAGAGAGACACAGGGCATGAGCGGGGGGTGGGGGGAACAGGAGAGAGACACGGGGCATGACCGGGAGATGGGGGGTAACAGCAGGGAGACACGGGGCATGAGCGGGGGGTGGGGGATAACAGCAGAGAGACACACGGGGCATGAGCGGGGGGTGGGTGGGAGGGATACAGACACACGGGGCATGAGCAGGGGGTGGGTGGGAGGGATACAGACACACGGTGCATGAGCGGGGGGTGGGTAGGAGGGATACAGACACACGGGGCATGAGCGGGGGTGGGTGGGAGGGATACAGACACACGGGGCATGAGCAGGGGGTGGGCGGGAGGGATAGAGATACACGGGGCATGAGCGGGGGGTGGGGGGAGGGGAGAAACACACAGGGCATGAGCGGGGGGTGGGTGGGAGTTTTTAGAGACACATGGGGCATGAGCGGGGGTGGGTGGGAGGGATAGAGACACACGGGGCAGGAGCGGGGGTGGGTGAGAGGGATAGAGACACACGGGGCATGAGCAGGGGGTGGGTGGGAGGGATAGAGACACACGGGGCATGAGCGGAGGGTGGGTGGGAGTGATAGAGACACACAGGTCATGAGTGGGGGGTTGGGGGTAGGGATAGAGACACACGGGGCATGAGCAGGGGGTGGGGGGGAGGTAGAGACACACACGGGGCATGAGCTGGGGGTGGGTGGGAGGGCTAGAGACACACGGGGCATGAGCGGGGGGTGGGGGGAGGGAGAGACACACACGGGGCATGAGCGGGGGGGTGGGTGGGAGGGCTAGAGACACACGGGGCATGAACGGGGGTGGGTGGGAGGGATAGAGACACACGGGGCATGAGCGGGGGATGGGTGGGAGGGATACAGACACACGGGGCATGAGCAGGGGGTGGGTGGGAGGGATACAGACACAAGGGGCATGAGGGGGGGGTGGGTGGGAGGGATACAGACACACGGGCATGAGCGGGAGGTGGGTGGGAGGGATACAGACACACGGGCATGAGCGGGGGGTGGGTGGGAGGTATACAGACACACGGGGCATGAGCGGGGGGTGGGTGCGAGAGATACAGACACACGGGGCATGAGCGGGGGGTGGGTGGGAGGGATACAGACACACGGGGCATGAGCGGGGGGTGGGTGGGAGGGATACAGACACACGGGGCATGAGCTGGGGTGGGTGGGAGGGATACAGACACACGGGGCATGAGCAGGGGGTGGGCGGGAGGGATAGAGATACACGGGGCATGAGCGGGGGGTGGAGGGAGGGGAGAGACACACAGGGCATGAGCGGGGGGTGGGTGGGAGTTTTTAGAGACACATGGGGCATGAGCGGGGGTGGGTGGGAGGGATAGAGACACACGGGGCAGGAGCGGGGGTGGGTGAGAGGGATAGAGACACACGGGGCATGAGCAGGGGGCGGGTGGGAGGGATAGAGACACACGGGGCATGAGCGGAGGGTGGGTGGGAGTGATAGAGACACACGGGTCATGAGTGGGGGGTTGGGGGTAGGGATAGAGACACACGGGGCATGAGCAGGGGATGGGGGAGGGGAGAGACACACGGGGCATGAGCAGGGAGTGGGGGGAGGGGAGAGACACACGGGGCATGAGCGGGGGGTAGGGGGGAGGGGAGAGACACACGGGGCATGAGCGGGGGTTGGGGGGAAGGGAGAGACACACGGGGCATGAGCGGGGGGTGGGTGGGAGGAATAGAGACCCACAGGGCATGAGTGGGGGGTGGGTGGGTGGGAGGGATAGAGACACACGGGGCATGAGTGGGGGTGGGTGGCAGCAATAGAGACACACGGGGGGTGGGTGGGAGGGATAGAGACACACGGGGCATGAGCGGGGAATGGTGGGAGACACACGGGGCATAAGCGGGGGGTGGGCGGGAGGGATAGAGACACACGGGGCATGAGGGGGGTGGGTGGGAGGTCTAGAGACACACGGGGCATGAGTGGGGGGTGGGTGGGAAGGCTAGAGACATGGGGAATGAGCGGGGGTGGGTGGGAGGGCTAGAGACACACGTGGCATGAGCGGGGGGTGGGTGGGAGGGCTAGAGACACACGGGGCATGAGCGGGGGGGTGGGTGGGAGGGCTAGAGACACATGGGGCATGAGCGGGGGGTGGGTGGGAGGGCTAGAGAGACACGGGGCATGAGCGGGGGGTGGGGGGAGGGAGAGAGACAGTGGTAGTGTAGTTATGGTTAAGTTGCTGTTTCCATTGGAAGAGCACTTTTTGGGTGGCTTATAACTTCGCTCCCCCTGGACGAATCCTCACCAAACTTTGCAAAAAAGTATATAGCCCCCATATAGAATTTTCTTGCAAAGTTTCGTGCAGGGGGGGAAAAGTTATAGGAGGGGTCCCAAAATTTCTGTTTTTCCCATAGACTGAATGGGAAAAAAATGTTTGCTCGCGCCTACAGCCCAAACCGCTGGACGAATTTTCACCAAATTTTGACCAGGAGCAGCGGCTTGGTCCCGAAAGCGTGATTTTGCAAATTGGGTGAAAATCCGTCCAGTAGTTTTTTTTTTAAATGACCAGAAAGTAGGGCAAAAATATTAGTGATATTTGTGTTCGGTCCGCGGACGGACTTCCCTGTCCGCTCCGCGGACGGGACGGTGATTGGGCCACCAGCTTCCATGATGTCCGCGGACATCTGACGTGCTCTCTCATTGGATGCGGTGAAAGCGCGCAGTGCGTCTGGCTTCAGAGACGCCCGCCATCTTTCATTCCCCCATGAGAGGCTTTGTCAGGTCAGCAGGAGTGTGTCTGTCTCCTGTTCCTCCGACCCCCGCTCATGCCTCGTGTCTGCACCCCCCCGCTCATGCCACGTGTGTCCTTTCTGTCCCTCCACCCCTGCTCATGCCCCGCGTGTCCTTCCTGCCCCCCCACCCCTGCTCATGCTCCGTGTGGTCCCTGTTCCTCCAGCCCCCCGCTCACACCATCGCACACGGTGGCCAGCGGAGGGCCAAGGAGCGGGATCTGCCGCACAAACTCATGTCTGTGCGGCATGTCCGTGTTTTTGTTTGTCCCCCCCACACCCTGCTCATGCCCCGTGTGTCTTTCTCCCTCCCCCCCATCCCCACTCATGCCCCGTGTGTGTCTCTCCCTCTCTCCCACCCCCACTCATGCCCCGTGTGTCTCTCTCCCTCCCGCCCACCCCCGATCATGCCTCGTGTGTCTCTCTCCCTCCCCCCACACCCCGCTCCTGCCTCGTGTGTCTCTCTCTCCCTCCCCCCACCCCCCGCTCATGCCTCGTGTGTCTCTAGCCCTCCCACCCACCCCCCGCTCATGCCACGTGTGTCTCTGGCCCTCCCAACCAATCCCCGCTCATGCCCCGTGTGTCTCTAGCCCTCCCAACAACCCCTCACTCATGCCCTGTGTGTTTCTCACCCTCCCCCACTCATGCCCCGTGTGTGTCTCTCCCTCCCCCCACCCCCTGCTCATGCCCCGTGAGTGTCTCCACCCCCACCCCCGCTCATGCCCCGTGTGTGTCTCTAGCCCTCCCACCCACCCCCCGCTCACACCCCGTGTGTCTCTACACCCTCCCACCCACCCCCCGCTCATGGCCCTTTGTGTCTCTAGCCCTCCCCTCCACCCCCCGCTCATGCCCTGTGTGTCTCTCCTCCCACCCCCCGCTCATGGCCCCATGTATCTCTAGCCCTCCCCCCATCCCCTGCTCATGCCCTGTGTGTCTCTATCCCTCCCCCATCCCCACTCATGCCCCGTGTGTGTCTCTCCCTCTCCCCCACCCCCGCTCATGCCCCGTGTGTCTCTCTCACTCCCGCCCACCCCCGATCATGCCTCGTGTGTTTCTCTCCCTCCCCCCACACCCTGCTCCTGCCTCGTGTGTCTCTCTCCCTCCCCCCACCCCCCGCTCATGCCTCATGTGTCTCTAGCACTCCCACCCACCCCCCGCTCATGCCACGTGTGTCTCTGGCCCTCCCAACCAATCCCCGCTCATGCCCCGTGTGTCTCTAGCCCTCCCAACAACCCCCCACTCATGCCCTGTGTGTGTCTCTCCCTCCCCCCCACCCCCCGCTCATGCCCCGTGTGTGGTTCTAGCCCTCCCACCCACCCCCCCGCTCATGCCCCGTGTGTCTCTACACCCTCCCACCCACCCCCGCTCATGGCCCTTTGTGTCTCTAGCCCTCCCCTCCACCCCCCGCTCTTGCCCCGTGTGTCTTTAGCCCTCCCTCCACCCCCCGCTCATGCCCCGTGTGTCTCTCCTCCCACCCCCCGCTCATGGCCCCATGTATCTCTAGCCCTCCCCTCCACCCCCCACTCATGCCCTGTGTGTCTCTAGCCCTCCCCTCACCCCCCGCTCATGCCCGTGTGTCTCTCCCCCCCAACCCCCGCTCATGCCCCGTGTGTCTCTAGCCCTAACACCCACCCCCCGCTCATGCCCGTGTGTCTCTAGCCCACCCCCCGCTCATGCCCTGTGTGTCTCTAGCCCTCCCCCCACCCCCCGCTCATGCCCCGTGTGTCCCTCCCCTCCCCCCACCCCCTGCTCATGCCCCGTGTGTCTCTCCCATCCCCCCACCCCGTGCTCATGCCCCATGTGTCTCTCCCCTCCCCCCACCCCCTGCTCATGCCCCGTGAGTCTCTACCCTCCCACCCACCCCCTGCTCATGCCCGGTGTGCCTCTCCCCTCCCACCACCCCCTGCTCATGCCCCGTGTGTCTCTCCCCTCCCACCCACCCCCTGCTCATGCCCCGTTTGTCTCTCCCCTCCCACCCACCCCCTGCTCATACCCCGTGTGTCTCTCCCCTCCCCCCCCACCCCCTGCTCATGCCCCGTGTGTCTCTCCCCTCCCCCCACCCCCTGCTCATGCCCTGTGTGTCTCTATCCCTCCCACCCACCACCCGCTCATGCCCCGTGTGTCTCTATACCTCCCACCCACCCCCCACTCATGCCCCGTGTGTCTCTCCCCTACCCCCACCCCCTGCTCATGCCCCGTGTGTCTCTATCCCTCCCACCCACCCCCGCTCATGCCCCTATCCCTTCCACCCACCCCCCGCTCATGCCCCGTGTGTCTCTATCCCTAACACCCGCCCCCCGCTCATGCCCGTGTGTCTCTCCCCTCCCCCCACCCCCAGCTATTGCCCCGTGTGTCTCTCCCCTCCCCCCACCCCCTGCTCATGCCCCGTGTGTCTCTCCCCTCCCCCATCCCCTGCTCATGCCCTGTGAGTCTCTATCCCTCCCACCCACCACCCGCTCATGCCCCGTCTGTCTCTATCCCTCCCACCCACCCCCTGCTCATGCCCTTTGTGTCTCTATCCCTCCCACCCACCCCCCGTTCATGCCCCGTGTGTCTCTATCCCTCCCACCCACCCCCCGCTCATGCACTGTGTGTTTCTCCCCTCCCCCAACCTCCTGTCCATTCCCCGTGTGTCTGTATCCCTCCCGCCCACCCCCCGCTCATGCCCCATGTGTCTCTATCCCTCCCACCCACCCGCCGCTCATTCCCCGTGTGTCTCTATCCCTCCCACCCATCCCCCGCTCATTCCCTCTGTGTCTGTATCCCTCCCAGCCCCCGCTCATGCCCGGTGTGTCTGTATCCCTCCCACCAACCCCCCGCTCATGCCCCATGTGTCTGTATCCCTACCACCCACCACCCGCTCATGCCCCGTGTGTCTGTATCCCTCCCACCCAACCCCCGCTCATGCCCCGTGTGTCTCTCCCCTCCCCCCACCCCCTGCTCATGCCCCATGTGTCTCTATCCCTCCCACCCCACCCCCTGCTCATGCCCCATGTCTCTCTATCCCTCCCCCCACCCTCTGCTCATGCCCGTGTGTCTCTAGCCCACCCCCCGCTCATGCCCCGTGTGTCTCTAGCCCTCCCGCCCACCCCCCGCTCATGCCCCGTGTGTCCCTCCCCTCCCCCCACCCCCTGCTCATGACCCGTGTGTCTCTCCCTTTCCCCCCACCCCCTGCTCATGTCCCATGTGTCTCTCCCCTCCCCCCACCCCCTGCTCATGGCCCGTGAGTCTGTACCCTCCCACCCTCCCCCTGCTCATGCCCGGTGTGCCTCTCCCCTCCCACCCACCCCCTGCTCATGCCCCGTGTGTCTCTCGTCTCCCGCCCACCCACTGCTCATGCCCCGTTTGTCTCTCCCCTCCCACCAACCCCCTGCACATACCCCGTGTGTCTCTCCCCTCTCCCCACCCCCTGCTCATGCCCCGTGTGTCTCTCCCCTCCCCCCACCCCTGCTCATGCCCCGTGTGTCTCTATCCCTCCCACCCACCACCCGCTCATGCCCCGTGTGTCTCTCTATACCTCCCACCCACCCCCCACTCATGCCCCGTGTGTCTCTCCCCTACCCCCACCCCCTGCTCAAGCCCCGTGTGTCTCTATCCCTCCCGCCCACCCCCCAATCATGCCCCGTGTGTCTCTATTCCTCCCACCCACGCCCCGCTCATGCCCCTATCCCTCCCACCCACCCCCCGCTTATGCCCCGTGTGTCTCTATCCCTAACACCCACCCCCCGCTCATGCCCCGTGTGTCTCTCCCCTCCCCCCACCCCCAGCTCTTGCCCCGTGTGTCTCTCCCCTCCCCCCACCCCCTGCTCATGCCCCGTGTGTCTCTCCCCTCCCCCCATCCCCTGCTCATGCCCTGTGTGTCTTTATCCCTCCCACCCCATGCCCCTTGTGTCTCTATCCCTCCCACCCACCCCCGCTCATTCCCCGTGTGTCTCTATCCCTCCCACCCACCCCCCGCTCATGCACCGTGTGTTTCTCCCCCCCAACCTCCTGTCCATTCCCCGTGTTTCTGTATCCCTCCCGCCCACCCCCCGCTCATGCCCCATGTGTCTCTATCCCTCCCACCCACACGCCGCTCATTCCCAGTGTGTCTCTATCACTCCCACCCACCCCCGTGTGTCTCTATCCCTCCCACCCATCCCCCGCTCATTCCCTCTGTGTCTGTATCCCTCCCACCCCCCGCTCATGCCCCGTGTGTCTGTATCCCTCCCACCCACCCCCCGCTCATGCCCCATGTGTCTGTATCCCTGCCACCCACCCCCCGCTCAAGCCCCGTGTGTCTGTATCCCGCCCACCCACCCCCCGCTCATGCCCCGTGTGTCTCTCCCCTCCCCCCACCCCCTGCTCATGCCCCATGTGTCTCTATCCCTCCCACCCCACCCCCTGCTCATGCCCCATGTCTCTCTATCCCTCCCCCACCCTCTGCTCATGCCCCGTGTGTCTCTATCCCTCCCACCCACCCCCGCTCATGCACTGTGTGTCTGTATCCCTCCCACCCACCTCCCGCTCATGCCCCGTGTGTCTCTATCCCTCCCACCCCACCCCCCGCTCAAGCCCTGTGTGTGTCTCCCCCCCACCCACCGCTCTTGCCCCATATGTCTCTATCCCTCCCAACCCCCCGCTCATGCCCTGTGTGTCTCTATCCCTCCGACCCCCCCACTCATGCCCCTTGTGTCTATCCCCTCCCGCCCACCCCCCGCTCATGCCCCGTGTGTCTATCCCCTTCCGCCCAACTCCCACTCATGCTCCTTTTGTCTTTCCCCCTCCCCACCACCCCTGCTCATGCCCCGTGTGTCTCTACACCCTCCCACCCACCCCCCGCTCATGGCCCTTTGTTTCTCTAGCTCTCCCCTCCACCCCCCGCTCTTGCCCCGTGTGTCTCTAGCCCTCCCCCCACCCCCCGCTCATGCCTCGTGTGTCTCTCCTCCCACCCCCCGCTCATGGCCCCATGTATCTCTAGCCCTCCCCTCCACCCCCCACTCATGCCCTGTGTGTCTCTAACCCTCCCCTCACCCACCGCTCATGCCCCGTGTATCTCTCCCCCCAAACCCCCGCTCATGCCCCGTGTGTCTCTAGCCCTCCCACCCACCCCCCTCTCATGCCCGTGTGTCTCTAGCCCACCCCCGCTCATGCCCCGTGTATCTCTAGCCCTCCCGCCCACCCCCCGCTCATGCCCCATGTGTCCCTCCCCTCCCCCCACCCCCTGCTCATGCCCGTGTGTCTCTCCCATCCCCCCCACCCCCTGCTCATGCCCCATGTGTCTCTCCCCTCCCCCACCCCCAGCTATTGCCCCGTGTGTCTCTCCCCTCCCCCCACCCCCTGCTCATGCCCCGTGTGTCTCTCCCCTCCCCCATCCCCTGCTCATGCCCTGTGAGTCTCTATCCCTCCCACCCACCACCCGCTCATGCCCCGTCTGTCTCTATCCCTCCCACCCACCCCCTGCTCATGCCCTTTGTGTCTCTATCCCTCCCACCCACCCCCCGTTCATGCCACGTGTGTCTCTATCCCTCCCACCCACCCCCCGCTCATGCACTGTGTGTTTCTCCCCTCCCCCAACCTCCTGTCCATTCCCCGTGTGTCTGTATCCCTCCCGCCCACCCCCGCTCATGCCCCATGTGTCTCTATCCCTCCCACCCACCCGCCGCTCATTCCCCGTGTGTCTCTATCCCTCCCACCCATCCCCCGCTCATTCCCTCTGTGTCTGTATCCCTCCCAGCCCCCGCTCATGCCCGGTGTGTCTGTATCCCTCCCACCCACCCCCCGCTCATGCCCCATGTGTCTGTATCCCTACCACCCACCACCCGCTCATGCCCCGTGTGTCTGTATCCCTCCCACCCAACCCCCGCTCATGCCCCGTGTGTCTCTCCCCTCCCCCCACCCCCTGCTCATGCCCCATGTGTCTCTATCCCTCCCACCCCACCCCCTGCTCATGCCCCATGTCTCTCTATCCCTCCCCCCACCCTCTGCTCATGCCCGTGTGTCTCTAGCCCACCCCCCGCTCATGCCCCGTGTGTCTCTAGCCCTCCCGCCCACCCCCGCTCATGCCCCGTGTGTCCCTCCCCTCCCCCCACCCCCTGCTCATGACCCGTGTGTCTCTCCCTTTCCCCCCACCCCCTGCTCATGTCCTATGTGTCTCTCCCCTCCCCCCACCCCCTGCTCATGGCCCGTGAGTCTGTACCCTCCCACCCTCCCCCTGCTCATGCCCGGTGTGCCTCTCCCCTCCCACCCACCCCCTGCTCATGCCCCGTGTGTCTCTCGTCTCCCGCCCACCCACTGCTCATGCCCCGTTTGTCTCTCCCCTCCCACCAACCCCCTGCACATACCCCGTGTGTCTCTCCCCTCTCCCCACCCCCTGCTCATGCCCCGTGTGTCTCTCCCCTCCCCCCACCCCCTGCTCATGCCCCGTGTGTCTCTATGCCTCCCACCCACCACCCGCTCATGCCCCGTGTGTCTCTATACCTCCCACCCACCCCCCACTCATGCCCCGTGTGTCTCTCCCCTACCCCCACCCCCTGCTCAAGCCCAGTGTGTCTCTATCCCTCCCGCCCACCCCCCAATCATGCCCCGTGTGTCTCTATTCCTCCCACCCACGCCCCGCTCATGCCCCTATCCCTCCCACCCACCCCCCGCTCATGCCCCGTGTGTCTCTATCCCTAACACCCACCCCCCGCTCATGCCCCGTGTGTCTCTCCCCTCCCCCCACCCCCAGCTCTTGCCCCGTGTGTCTCTCCCCTCCCCCCACCCCCTGCTCATGCCCCGTGTGTCTCTCCCCTCCCCCCATCCCCTGCTCATGCCCTGTGTGTCTTTATCCCTCCCACCCACCCCCTGCTCATGCCCCTTGTGTCTCTATCCCTCCCACCCACCCCCGCTCATTCCCCGTGTGTCTCTATCCCTCCCACCCACCCCCCGCTCATGCACCGTGTGTTTCTCCCCCCCCAACCTCCTGTCCATTCCCCGTGTTTCTGTATCCCTCCCGCCCACCCCCGCTCATGCCCCATGTGTCTCTATCCCTCCCACCCACACGCCGCTCATTCCCAGTGTGTCTCTATCACTCCCACCCACCCCCCGTGTGTCTCTATCCCTCCCACCCATCCCCCGCTCATTCCCTCTGTGTCTGTATCCCTCCCACCCCCCGCTCATGCCCCGTGTGTCTGTATCCCTCCCACCCACCCCCCGCTCATGCCCCATGTGTCTGTATCCCTGCCACCCACCCCCCGCTCAAGCCCCGTGTGTCTGTATCCCGCCCACCCACCCCCCGCTCATGCCCCGTGTGTCTCTCCCCTCCCCCCACCCCCTGCTCATGCCCCATGTGTCTCTATCCCTCCCACCCCACCCCCTGCTCATGCCCCATGTCTCTCTATCCCTCCCCCCACCCTCTGCTCATGCCCCGTGTGTCTCTATCCCTCCCACCCACCCCCGCTCATGCACTGTGTGTCTGTATCCCTCCCACCCACCTCCCGCTCATGCCCCGTGTGTCTCTATCCCTCCCACCCACCCCCCGCTCAAGCCCTGTGTGTGTCTCCCCCCCACCCACCGCTCTTGCCCCATATGTCTCTATCCCTCCCAACCCCCCGCTCATGCCCTGTGTGTCTCTATCCCTCCGACCCCCCCACTCATGCCCCTTGTGTCTATCCCCTCCCGCCCACCCCCCGCTCATGCCCCGTGTGTCTATCCCCTTCCGCCCAACTCCCACTCATGCTCCTTTTGTCTTTCCCCCTCCCCACCACCCCTGCTCATGCCCCGTGTGTCTCTACACCCTCCCACCCACCCCCCGCTCATGGCCCTTTGTTTCTCTAGCTCTCCCCTCCACCCCCCGCTCTTGCCCCGTGTGTCTCTAGCCCTCCCCCCACCCCCCGCTCATGCCCCGTGTGTCTCTCCTCCCACCCCCCGCTCATGGCCCCATGTATCTCTAGCCCTCCCCTCCACCCCCCACTCATGCCCTGTGTGTCTCTAACCCTCCCCTCACCCACCGCTCATGCCCCGTGTGTCTCTCCCCCCAAACCCCCGCTCATGCCCCGTGTGTCTCTAGCCCTCCCACCCACCCCCCTCTCATGCCCGTGTGTCTCTAGCCCACCCCCGCTCATGCCCCGTGTATCTCTAGCCCTCCCGCCCACCCCCCGCTCATGCCCCATGTGTCCCTCCCCTCCCCCCACCCCCTGCTCATGCCCGTGTGTCTCTCCCATCCCCCCCACCCCCTGCTCATGCCCCATGTGTCTCTCCCCTCCCCCACCCACTGATCATGCCCCGTGAGTCTCTCCCCTCCCACCCACCCCCTGCTCATGCCCGGTGTGCCTCTCCCCTCCCAGCCACCCCCTGCTCATGCCCCGTGTGTCTCTCCCCTCCCACCCACCCCCTGCTCATGCCCCGTTTGTCTCTCCCCTCCCACCCACCCCCTGCTCATACCCCGTGTGTCTCTCCCCTCCCCCCCACCCCCTGCTCATGCCCCGTGTGTCTCCCCCCTCCCCCCCACCCCCTGCTCATGCCCCGTTTGTCTCTATCCCTCCCACCCACCACCCGCTCATGTCCCGTGTGTCTCTATACCTCCCACCCACCCCCCACTCATGCCCCGTGTGTCTCTCCCCTACTCCCACCCCCTGCTCATGCCTTGTGTGTCTCTATCCCTCCCACCCACCCCCCGCTCATGCCCCTATCCCTCCCACCCACCCCCCGCTCATGCCCCGTATGTCTCTATCCCTAACACCCACCCCCCGCTCATGCCCCGTGTGTCTCTCCCCTCCCCCCACCCCCAGCTCTTGCCCCGTGTGTCTCTCCCCTCCCCCCACCGCCTGCTCATGCCCCGAGTGTCTCTCCCCTCCCCCCCATCCTCCCCTCCCCCCCATCCCCTGCTCATGCCCTGTGTGTCTCTATCCCTCCCACCCACCACCCGCTCATGCCCCGTGTGTCTCTATAACTCCAACCCACCCCCTGCTCATGCCCCTTATGTCTCTATCCCTCCCACCCACCCCCCGCTCATGCCCCGTCTGTCTCTATCCCTCCCACCCACCCCCCGCTCATGCACCGTGTGTTTCTCCCCTCCCCCAACCTCCTGTCCATTCCCCGTGTGTCTGTATCCCTCCCGCCCACCCCCCGCTCATGCCCCATGTGTCTCTATACTTCCCACCCACCCGCCGCTCTTCCCCGTGTGTCTCTATCACTCCCACCCACCCCCCGTGTGTCTCTATCCCTCCCACCCATCCCCCGCTCATTCCCTCTGTGTCTGTATCCCTCCCAGCCCCCGCTCATGCCCGGTGTGGCTGTATCCCTCCCACCCACCCCCCGCTCATGCCCCATGTGTCTGTATCCCTGCCACCCACCACCCGCTCATGCCCTGTGTGTCTGTATCCCTCCCACCCCCGCTCATGCCCCGTGTGTCTCTCCCCTCCCCCCACCCCCTGCTCATGCCCCATGTGTCTCTATCCCTCCCACCCCACCCCCTGCTCATGCCCCATGTCTCTCTATCCCTCCCCCCACCCTCTGCTCATGCCCATGTGTCTCTAGCCCACTCCCCGCTCATGCCCCGTGTGTCTCTAGCCCTCCCGCCCACCCCCCGCTCATGCCCCGTGTGGCCCTCCCCTCCCCCCCACCCCCTGCTTATGCCCCGTGTGTCTCTCCCCTCCCCTCCACCCCCTGCTCATGCCCCATGTGTCTCTCCCCTTCCCCCACCCCCTGTTCATGCCCCGTGAGTCCCTACCCCCCCACCCACCCCCTGCTCATGCCCGGTGTGCCTCTCCCCTCCCACCCACCCCCTGCTCATGCCCCGTGTGTCTCTCCCCTCCCACCCACCCCCTGCTCATGCCCCGTTTGTCTCTCCCCTCCCACCCACCCCCTGCTCATACCCCGTGTGTCTCTCCCCTCTCCCACACCCCCTGCTCATGCCCCGTGTGTCTCTCCCCTCCCCCCCACCCCCTGCTCATGCCCCGTGTGTCTCTATCCCTCCCACCCACCACCCGCTCATGTCCCCTGTGTCTCTATACCTCCCACCCACCCCCCACTCATGCCCCGTGTGTCTCCCCCCTACCCCCACCCCCTGCTCAAGCCCTGTGTGTCTATATCCCTCCCGCCCACCCCCCAATCATGCCCCGTGTGTCTCTATCCCTCCCACCCACCCCCCGCTCATGCCCCTATCCCTCCCACCCACCCCCCCGCTCATGCCCCATGTGTCTCTATCCCTAACACCCACCCCCCGCTCATGCCCCATGTGTCTCTCCCCTCCCCCCACCACCAGCTCTTGCCCCGTGTGTCTCTCCCCTCCCCCCACCCCCTGCTCATGCCCCGTGTGTCCCTCCCCTCCCCCCATCCCCTGCTCATGCCCTGTGTGTCTCTATCCCTCCCACCCACCCCCTGCTCATGCCCCTTGTGTCTCTATCCCTCCCACCCACCCCCGCTCATGCCCCGTGTGTCTCTATCCCTCCCACCCACCCCCGCTCATGCACCGTGTGTTTCTCCCCTCCCCCAACCTCCTGTCCATTCCCCGTGTGTCTGTATCCCTCCAGCCCACCCCCCGCTCATGCCCCATGTGTCTCTATCCCTCCCACCCACCCGCCGCTCATTCCCCGTGTGTCTCTATCACTGCCACCCACCCCCGAAGTGTCTCTATCCCTCCCACCCATCCCCCGCTCATTCCCTCTGTGTCTGTATCCCTCCCACCCCCCGCTCATGCCCGGTGTGTCTGTATCCCTCCCACCCACCTCCCGCTCATGCCCCATGTGTCTGTATCCCTGCCACCCACCCCCGCTCATGCGCCGTGTGTCTGTATACCTCCCGCCCACCCCCGCTCATGCCCCGTGTGTCTCTCCCCTCCCCTCACCCCATGCTCATGCCCGATGTGTCTCTATCCCTCCCACCCCACCCCCTGCTCATGCCCCATGTCTCTCTATCCCACCCCCCACCCTCTGCTGATGCCCCGTGTGTCTCTATCCCTCCCACCCACCCCCCGCTCATGCACTGTGTCTCTATCCCTCCCACCCACCTCCCGCTCATGCCCCGTGTGTCTCTATCCCTCCCACCCACCCCCCGCTCAAGCCCTGTGTGTGTCTCCCCCCCCACCCACCGCTCATGCCCCATGTGTCTCTAAGAGGCTCCCACCACCCCCGCTCATGCCCCGCGTGTCTCTATCCCTCCCAACCCCCCCACTCATGCCGTGTGTCTCTATCCCTCCGACCCCCCCCACTCATGCACCTTAAGTCTATCCCCTCCCGCCCACCCGCAACTCATGCACCGTGTGTCTATCCCCTTCCGCCCACCTCCCACTCATGCTCCTTTTGTCTCTCCCCCTCCCCACCACCCCTGCTCATGCCCCGTGTGTCTCTATACCCTCCCGCCCACCCCCGCTCATGCCCAGTGTGTCTATCCCCTCCCGCCCACCCCCCGCTCATGCCCCATGTGTCTATCCCCTCCCGCCCACCCCCTGCTCATGCCCCGTGTGTCTCTAGCACTCCCACCCACCCCCCGCTCATGCCCCGTGTGTCTCTAGTCCTCCCACCCACCCCCGCTCATGCCCCGTGTGTCTCTAGCCCTCCCCTCACCCCCCGCTCATGCCCGTGTGTCTCTCCCCACACCCCCCGCTCATGCCCCGTATGTCTCTAGCCCTCCCACCCACCCCCGCTCATGCCCCTTGTGTCTCTAGCCCTCCCACCCACCCCCGCTCATGCCCCGTGGGTCTCTACCCTCCCACCCAACCCCGCTCATGCCCCGTGTGTCTCTCTCCCTCCCGCCCACCCCCCGCTCATGCTTCGTGTGTCTCTCTCCCTCCCCCCACCCCCTACTCATGCCCCGTGTGTCTCTCCACTCCCACCCACCCCCTGCTCATGCCCCGTGTGTCTCTGATCTCCCACCCACACACTGCTCATGCCCTGTGTGTCTCTACGCCCCCCCATCCCTGCCCCGTGTGTCTGTCGCCTCCCCCACCAGCTGCTCATGCCCCGTGTGTCTCTATCCCTCCCACCCACCCCCTGCTCATGCCCTGTGTGTCTCTATCCCTCCAACCTACCCCCCGCTCATGCCCCATGTGTCTCTTAAGCCCACCCACCCACCCCACGCTCATGCCCCGTGTGTCTCTCCCCTCCCCCACACCCACCCCTCATGCCCCGTCTGTCTATATCCCTCCCACCCACCCCCCGCTCATGCCCGGTGTGTCTCTGTCCCTCCCACCCACCCCCCGCTCATGCCCCATGTGTCTGTATCCCTGCCACCCACCCCCCGCTCAAGCCCCGTGTGTCTGTATCCCGCCCACCCACCCCCCGCTCATGCCCCGTGTGTCTCTCCCCTCCCCCCACCCCCTGCTCATGCCCCATGTGTCTCTATCCCTCCCACCCCACCCCCTGCTCATGCCCCATGTCTCTCTATCCCTCCCCCCACCCTCTGCTCATGCCCGTGTGTCTCTATCCCTCCCACCCACCCCCGCTCATGCACTGTGTGTCTGTATCCCTCCCACCCACCTCCCGCTCATGCCCCGTGTGTCTCTATCCCTCCCACCCACCCCCCGCTCAAGCCCTGTGTGTGTCTCCCCCCCACCCACCGCTCTTGCCCCATATGTCTCTATCCCTCCCAACCCCCCGCTCATGCCCTGTGTGTCTCTATCCCTCCGACCCCCCCACTCATGCCCCTTGTGTCTATCCCCTCCCGCCCACCCCCCGCTCATGCCCCGTGTGTCTATCCCCTTCCGCCCAACTCCCACTCATGCTCCTTTTGTCTTTCCCCCTCCCCACCACCTCTGCTCATGCCCCGTGTGTCTCTACACCCTCCCACCCACCCCCGCTCATGGCCCTTTGTTTCTCTAGCTCTCCCCTCCACCCCCCGCTCTTGCCCCGTGTGTCTCTAGCCCTCCCCCCACCCCCCGCTCATGCCCCGTGTGTCTCTCCTCCCACCCCCCGCTCATGGCCCCATGTATCTCTAGCCCTCCCCTCCACCCCCCACTCATGCCCTGTGTGTCTCTAACCCTCCCCTCACCCACCGCTCATGCCCCGTGTGTCTCTCCCCCCAAACCCCCGCTCATGCCCCGTGTGTCTCTAGCCCTCCCACCCACCCCCCTCTCATGCCCGTGTGTCTCTAGCCCACCCCCGCTCATGCCCCGTGTATCTCTAGCCCTCCCGCCCACCCCCCGCTCATGCCCCATGTGTCCCTCCCCTCCCCCCACCCCCTGCTCATGCCCGTGTGTCTCTCCCATCCCCCCCACCCCCTGCTCATGCCCCATGTGTCTCTCCCCTCCCCCACCCACTGATCATGCCCCGTGAGTCTCTCCCCTCCCACCCACCCCCTGCTCATGCCCGGTGTGCCTCTCCCTCCCAGCCACCCCCTGCTCATGCCCCGTGTGTCTCTCCCCTCCCACCCACCCCCTGCTCATGCCCCGTTTGTCTCTCCCCTCCCACCCACCCCCTGCTCATACCCCATGTGTCTCTCCCCTCCCCCCACCCCCTGCTCATGCCCCGTGTGTCTCCCCCCTCCCCCCCACCCCCTGCTCATGCCCCGTTTGTCTCTATCCCTCCCACCCACCACCCGCTCATGTCCCGTGTGTCTCTATACCTCCCACCCACCCCCCACTCATGCCCCGTGTGTCTCTCCCCTACTCCCACCCCCTGCTCATGCCTTGTGTGTCTCTATCCCTCCCACCCAACCCCCGCTCATGCCCCTATCCCTCCCACCCACCCCCCGCTCATGCCCCGTATGTCTCTATCCCTAACACCCACCCCCCGCTCATGCCCCGTGTGTCTCTCCCTCCCCCCACCCCCAGCTCTTGCCCCGTGTGTCTCTCCCCTCCCCCCACCGCCTGCTCATGCCCCGAGTGTCTCTCCCCTCCCCCCCATCCTCCCCTCCCCCCCATCCCCTGCTCATGCCCTGTGTGTCTCTATCCCTCCCACCCACCACCCGCTCATGCCCCGTGTGTCTCTATAACTCCAAC
This sequence comes from Ambystoma mexicanum, assembly GCF_040938575.1. Taxonomy (NCBI): domain Eukaryota; kingdom Metazoa; phylum Chordata; class Amphibia; order Caudata; family Ambystomatidae; genus Ambystoma; species Ambystoma mexicanum. Next base: position 1,238,382,926 of record NC_090937.1, on the reverse strand, counting down.
CCACCCCCTGCTCATGCCCCTTATGTCTCTATCCCTCCCACCCACCCCCCGCTCATGCCCCGTCTGTCTCTATCCCTCCCACCCACCCCCCGCTCATGCACCGTGTGTTTCTCCCCTCCCCCAACCTCCTGTCCATTCCCCGTGTGTCTGTATCCCTCCCGCCCACCCCCCGCTCATGCCCCATGTGTCTCTATACTTCCCACCCACCCGCCGCTCTTCCCCGTGTGTCTCTATCACTCCCACCCACCCCCCGTGTGTCTCTATCCCTCCCACCCATCCCCCGCTCATTCCCTCTGTGTCTGTATCCCTCCCAGCCCCCGCTCATGCCCGGTGTGGCTGTATCCCTCCCACCCACCCCCCGCTCATGCCCCATGTGTCTGTATCCCTGCCACCCACCACCCGCTCATGCCCTGTGTGTCTGTATCCCTCCCACCCCCGCTCATGCCCCGTGTGTCTCTCCCCTCCCCCCACCCCCTGCTCATGCCCCATGTGTCTCTATCCCTCCCACCCCACCCCCTGCTCATGCCCCATGTCTCTCTATCCCTCCCCCCACCCTCTGCTCATGCCCATGTGTCTCTAGCCCACTCCCCGCTCATGCCCCGTGTGTCTCTAGCCCTCCCGCCCACCCCCCGCTCATGCCCCGTGTGGCCCTCCCCTCCCCCCCACCCCCTGCTTATGCCCCGTGTGTCTCTCCCCTCCCCTCCACCGCCTGCTCATGCCCCATGTGTCTCTCCCCTTCCCCCACCCCCTGTTCATGCCCCGTGAGTCCCTACCCCCCCACCCACCCCCTGCTCATGCCCGGTGTGCCTCTCCCCTCCCACCCACCCCCTGCTCATGCCCCGTGTGTCTCTCCCCTCCCACCCACCCCCTGCTCATGCCCCGTTTGTCTCTCCCCTCCCACCCACCCCCTGCTCATACCCCGTGTGTCTCTCCCCTCTCCCACACCCCCTGCTCATGCCCCGTGTGTCTCTCCCCTCCCCCCCACCCCCTGCTCATGCCCCGTGTGTCTCTATCCCTCCCACCCACCACCCGCTCATGTCCCCTGTGTCTCTATACCTCCCACCCACCCCCCACTCATGCCCCGTGTGTCTCCCCCCTACCCCCACCCCCTGCTCAAGCCCTGTGTGTCTATATCCCTCCCGCCCACCCCCCAATCATGCCCCGTGTGTCTCTATCCCTCCCACCCACCCCCCGCTCATGCCCCTATCCCTCCCACCCACCCCCCGCTCATGCCCCATGTGTCTCTATCCCTAACACCCACCCCCCGCTCATGCCCCGTGTGTCTCTCCCCTCCCCCCACCACCAGCTCTTGCCCCGTGTGTCTCTCCCCTCCCCCCACCCCCTGCTCATGCCCCGTGTGTCCCTCCCCTCCCCCCATCCCCTGCTCATGCCCTGTGTGTCTCTATCCCTCCCACCCACCCCCTGCTCATGCCCCTTGTGTCTCTATCCCTCCCACCCACCCCCGCTCATGCCCCGTGTGTCTCTATCCCTCCCACCCACCCCCGCTCATGCACCGTGTGTTTCTCCCCTACCCCAACCTCCTGTCCATTCCCCGTGTGTCTGTATCCCTCCAGCCCACCCCCCGCTCATGCCCCATGTGTCTCTATCCCTCCCACCCACCCGCCGCTCATTCCCCGTGTGTCTCTATCACTCCCACCCACCCCCGAAGTGTCTCTATCCCTCCCACCCATCCCCCGCTCATTCCCTCTGTGTCTGTATCCCTCCCACCCCCCGCTCATGCCCGGTGTGTCTGTATCCCTCCCACCCACCTCCCGCTCATGCCCCATGTGTCTGTATCCCTGCCACCCACCCCCCGCTCATGCGCCGTGTGTCTGTATACCTCCCGCCCACCCCCGCTCACGCCCCGTGTGTCTCTCCCCTCCCCTCACCCCATGCTCATGCCCCATGTGTCTCTATCCCTCCCACCCCACCCCCTGCTCATGCCCCATGTCTCTCTATCCCACCCCCCACCCTCTGCTGATGCCCCGTGTGTCTCTATCCCTCCCACCCACCCCCCGCTCATGCACTGTGTCTCTATCCCTCCCACCCACCTCCCGCTCATGCCCCGTGTGTCTCTATCCCTCCCACCCACCCCCCGCTCAAGCCCTGTGTGTGTCTCCCCCCCCACCCACCGCTCATGCCCCATGTGTCTCTAAGGCTCCCAACCACCCCCCGCTCATGCCCCGCGTGTCTCTATCCCTCCCAACCCCCCCACTCATGCCCCGTGTGTCTCTATCCCTCCGACCCCCCCACTCATGCACCTTAAGTCTATCCCCTCCCGCCCACCCGCAACTCATGCACCGTGTGTCTATCCCCTTCCGCCCACCTCCCACTCATGCTCCTTTTGTCTCTCCCCCTCCCCACCACCCCTGCTCATGCCCCGTGTGTCTCTATACCCTCCCGCCCACCCCCGCTCATGCCCAGTGTGTCTATCCCCTCCCGCCCACCCCCCGCTCATGCCCCATGTGTCTATCCCCTCCCGCCCACCCCCTGCTCATGCCCCGTGTGTCTCTAGCACTCCCACCCACCCCCCGCTCATGCCCCGTGTGTCTCTAGTCCTCCCACCCACCCCCGCTCATGCCCCGTGTGTCTCTAGCCCTCCCCCTCACCCCCCGCTCATGCCCCGTGTGTCTCTCCCCACACCCCCCGCTCATGCCCCGTATGTCTCTAGCCCTCCCACCCACCCCCGCTCATGCCCCTTGTGTCTCTAGCCCTCCCACCCACCCCCGCTCATGCCCCGTGGGTCTCTACCCTCCCACCCAACCCCCGCTCATGCCCCGTGTGTCTCTCTCCCTCCCGCCCACCCCCCGCTCATGCTTCGTGTGTCTCTCTCCCTCCCCCCACCCCCTACTCATGCCCCGTGTGTCTCTCCACTCCCACCCACCCCCTGCTCATGCCCCGTGTGTCTCTGATCTCCCACCCACACACTGCTCATGCCCTGTGTGTCTCTACGCCCCCCCATCCCCTGCCCCGTGTGTCTGTCGCCTCCCCCCACCAGCTGCTCATGCCCCGTGTGTCTCTATCCCTCCCACCCACCCCCTGCTCATGCCCTGTGTGTCTCTATCCCTCCAACCTACCCCCCGCTCATGCCCCATGTGTCTCTTAAGCAACACGCTCATGCCCCGTGTGTCTCTCCCCTCCCCCACACCCACCCCTCATGCCCCGTCTGTCTATATCCCTCCCACCCACCCCCCGCTCATGCCCGGTGTGTCTCTGTCCCTCCCACCCACCCCCGCTCATGCCCCTATAACTCCCACCCACCCCACGCTCATGCCCCGTGTGTCTCTCCCCCCATCCCCTGCTCATGCCCTGTGTGTCTCTCCCCTCTCCCCAACCGCCTGCTCATGCCCCGTGTGTCTCTCCCCTCCCCCCACCCCCTGCCAATGCCTCGTGTGTCTCTATCCCTCCCACCCACCCCCGCTCATGCCCCTTGTGTCTCTATCCCTCCCACCCACCCCCCGCTCATGCCCCATGTGTCTCTATCACTCCCACCCACCCCCTGCTCATGCCCCGTGTGTCTCTATCCCTCCCACCCACCCCCTGCTCATGCCCCATGCGTCTCTATCCCTCCCACCCACCCCCTGCTCATGTCCCGTGTGTCTATCCCCTCCGACCCACGCCCCGCTCATGCCCCATGTGTCTATCCCCTCCCGCCCACCCCCCGCTCATGCCCCGTGTGTTTATCCCCTCCCGCCCACCCCCCGCTCATGCCCCGTGTGTCTCTCCCCCGACCCTCCACCCCCCGCTCATGCCCCGTGTGTCTCTATCCCCTCCCGCCCACCCCCCACTCATGTCCTGTGTCTCTCTCTCCTGTTACCCCCCGACCCCCCTCTCATGCCCCGTGTCTCTCTCCTGTTACCCCCCACCGGCTCTCATGCCCCGTGTCTCTCTCCTGTTGCCCCCCACCCCCCGATCATGCCCAGTGTCTCCCTGCTGTTTCCCCCCACCCCCATCTCATGCCCCGTGTCTCTCTCCTGTTGCCCCCCACCCCCCGGTCATGCCCCGTTTCTCCCTTCTGTTGCCACCCACCCCCGGTCATGCCCTGTGTCTCTTTGCTGTTGTCCCCCACCCCCCCGGTCATGCCCGTGTCTCTCTCCTGTTACCCCCCACCCCCCTCTCATGCCCCGTGTCTCCCTCGTGTTCCCCCCACCCCCCGCTCATGCCCCGTGTCTCCTTGCTGTTTCCCCCCGCTCATGCCCCGTGTCCCTCTCAGGTTACCCCCCACCCCCTGCTCATGCCACGTGTCTCTCTCCTATTGCCCCCCACCCCCCGGTCATGTTCGTGTCTCCCTCGTTTCCCCCGCCCCCCGCTCATGCCCCGTGTCTCCCTGCTGTTGCCTCCCACCCCCCGCTCATGCCCCGTTTCTCCCTTCTGTTGCCACCCACCCCCGGTCATGCCCTGTGTCTCTTTGCTGTTGTCCCCCACCCCCCGGTCATGCCCGTGTCTCTCTCCTGTTACCCCCCACCCCCCTCTCATGCCCCGTGTCTCCCTCGTATTCCCCCCACCCCCCGCTCATGCCCCGTGTCTCCCTGCTGTTTCCCCCCGCTCATGCCCCGTGTCCCTCTCATGTTACCCCCCACCCCCTGCTCATGCCACGTGTCTCTCTCCTATTGCGCCCCACCCCCCGGTCACGTTCGTGTCTCCCTCGTTTCCCCCCGCCCCCCGGTCATGCCCGTGTCTCTCTCCTGTTACCCCCCACCCCCCTCTCATGCCCCGTGTCTCCCTCGTGTTCCCCCCACCCCCCGCTCATGCCCCGTGTCTCCCTGCTGTTTCCCCCCGCTCATGCCCCGTGTCCCTCTCATGTTACCCCCCACCCCCTGCTCATGCCACGTGTCTCTCTCCTATTGCCACCCACCCCCCGGTCATGTTCGTGTCTCCCTCGTTTCCCCCCGCCCCCGCTCATGCCCCGTGTCTCCCTGCTGTTGCCTCCCACCCCCCGCTCATGCCCCGTGTCTGTCTCCTGTTACCCCACCCCCTGCTCATGCCCCGTGTCTCTCTCCTGTTACCCCCCACCCCCTCTCACCCCGTGTCTCCCTCGTGTTCCCCCCACCCCCGCTCATGCCCCGTGTCTCCCTGCTGTTGCCCCCCACCCCCCGCTCATGCCCCGTGTCTCTCTCCCGTTACCCCCACCCCCTCTCATGCCCTGTGTCTCTCTCCTGTTGCCCCCCACCGCCCTGTGTCTCTCTGCTGTTGCCCCCCAACCCCCACTCATGCCCCATGTCTCTCTCCTGTTGCCCCCACCCCCCGGTCATGCCCCGTGTCTCCCTGCTGTGACCCCCCACCCCCCGCTCCTGACCTGTGTCTCTCTCCTTTTCCCCCCACCCCTGCTCATGCCCTGTGTGTCTCTCCTGTTGCCCCCCACCCCCCACTCATGCCGCATGTCTCTCTCCTGTTGCCCCCCACCCCCCGGTCATGCCCCGTGTCTCCCTGCTGTTGCCCCCCACCCCCGCTCATGCCCCGTGTATCCCTGCTGTTGCCCCCGCTCATGCCCCGTGTCTGTCTCCTGTTACCCCCCCACCCCCTCTCATGCCCCGTGTCTCTCTCCTGTTACCCCCACCCCCCTCTAATGCCCTGTGTCTCTCTCTTGTTACCCCCACCCCCTCTCATGCCCCGTGTCTCCCTGCTGTTGCACCCACCCCCGCTCATGCTCCGTGTCTCTCCCCTGTTACCCACCACCCCCCGCTCATGCCCCGTTTCTCCCTGCTGTTACCCCCACCCCCCTTTCATGCCCTTGTGTCTCTCCTGTTCCCCTGTTCCCCCCACCCCCTGGTCATGCCCCGTGTCTCCCTGCTGTTGCCCCCTGCTCATGCCCCTTGTCTCTCTCCTGTTACCCCCACCCCCTGCTCATGCCCTGTGTCTCCCTGCTGTTGCCCCCACCTCCCGCTCATGCCCCCTGTCTCTCTTCTGTTACCCCCCACGCCACTCTCATGCCCCGTGTCTCTCTCCTGTTGCCCCCATCCCCCGGTAATGCCCCGTGTCTCCCTGCTGTTGCCCCCCACCCCCCACTCATGCCCCGTGTCTCTCTCCTATTACCCCCCACCCCCCGGTCATGATGCCCCGTGCCTCCCTGCTGTTACCCCCCACCCCCCGGTCATGCCCCATGTCTCTCTCCTGTTCCCCCCACACCCTGCTCATGCCCTGTGTCTCTCTCCTGTTGCCCCCCAGCCCCCGCTCATGCCCCGTGTCTCCCTGCTGTTGCCCCCGCTCATGCCGCGTGTCTCCCTGCTGTTGCCCCTCACCCCCTCTCATGCCCTGTGTCCCTCTCCTGTTGCCCCCCACCCTCCGGTCATGCCCTGTGTCTCCCTGCTGTTGCCCCCGCTCATGCCCCGTGTCTCTCTCCTGTTACCCTCACCCCCCGGTCATGCCCCGTGTCTCCCTGGTGTTGCCCTCCACCCCCCGCTCATGCCCCGTGTCTCTCTCCTGTTACCCCCCACCCCCCTCTCATGCCCCTTGTCTCTCTCCTGTTGCCCCCACCCCCCGGTCATGCCCCGTGTCTCCCTGCTGTTGCCCCCCACCCCCTGCTCATGCCCCGCGTCTCTCTCTCCTGTTACCCCCCACCCCCCTCTCATGCCCCGTATCTCTCTCCTGTTACCCCCACCCCCTCTCATGCCCCGTGTCTCTCTCCTGTTGCCCCCACCCCCGATCATGCCCTGTGTCTCCCTGCTGTTTCCCCCCACCCCCCGCTCATGCCCCATGTCTCTCTGCTGTTACCCGCACCCACCTCTCATGCCCCGTGTCTCTCTCCTGTTAGCCCCCACCCCCTCTCATACCCCGTGTCTCCCTTGTGTTCCCCCCGCCCCCTGCTCATGCCCCGTGTCTCCCTGCTGTTGCCCCCCACCCCCCGCTCATGCCCCGTGTCTCTCTCCTGTTCCCCCCACCCCCCGCTCATGCCCTGTTGTGTTCTCTTTATAAACCCCGCCTTCCCTTTCCATGGTGGCCATCTTGGTAAAAGATTTTCCTTCCTGCAACGGGACGAAGAAAAATCTTTTTTTTACCACCTCGGGTTCCCACTTTGAGGACCTAAGATGCTAGTGGTCTTCAACTATTTAAAAGGATGTTATGGTGACGTTGCACTAATAAAAACCTATGAAATGCAGTAAAAAAAATTGTGTTACAGTGACATTATGGTTAAGTTGCACTAATAAAAACCTATGAAATTCAATGAAAAAACTTTGCTAAAGGGACGTTATGGTTAAGTTGCACTAATAAAAACCTTTGAAATTCAATGAAAAAACTTTGTTAAAGGGACGTTATGGTTAAGTTGCGCTACTAAAAACCTTTGAAATTCAGTGAAAAAACTTTGTTAAAGGGATGTTATGGTTAAGTTGCGCTACTAAAAACCTATGAAATTCAGTGAAAAAACTTTGTTAAAGGGACGTTATGGTTCCAAGTAAAACCGAAAAAACCTTGAAATTCGCCAGTTATGTTAAGCTAAGCAACCATAACTCGCGCCACCACCGTGCACCGCTAAGACTAACACCCACGATATCAAAGATGACATCACAAATGTCATTGATGACATCACGGATGACATCACATGTCTGGCTCACTCTTTTTTCTTTTGCTGACATATCTAGGCCACATGGTTTTCTTCAGTAACAGTCAGAAACAAAAAAAATTATTTTATTTGTAGACGTATCCTTCAAGTAGGTTCTTACAGTAATTCCCTTAGAGTCCAGTCACATCATATGAAACATATACATAGGGGAAGACACAAGCTTGAAAGACAGCAATCCTTTTTGTGCATAAAGATAATCAATAGACTTATCAGCACTTTCTGATAGTTCTGTTGTTTTTTTTATGGCTGTACTTTCCCTGTATATGGTCATATTTGTATACATTGTACTCACACTACTTTCCTTAGGGTCCAATCACATCAAGTGATACATATACATAGGGTAAATAGCAGCTTTGAAACAGCAATCATTTATTTGCATGAAAATAATCAGTTAGGTTATGAATTGTTTCTGCTACTACTTGTGCTTTTTTTCTAACTTCACTTTCCCTGTATATACCCATATTGTGTTCTTGTCTCTTAGTGTTTTGTCTATAGTAATGCAATTATGTAATACATGGGTTTTATTAGCTACTTATTACATATTTCACAGTACACAAAAATCTATTAAGAAAACAATTATCATTTCATTATTCAACATATTAACATTACAAATATTATACCTTCATCTTGTACGCTGCACACAATGCTATGTTTCTGCATGAGTAGCTTAGTATACTAGATAGAACCCCATAATAAAATGCTGTTTATATCAATGCATCATTCAATGCACTAATTAGGGTATGATATTTATTGCAATGATCCTTGACACTTTTTTCGCAACATTATAATAAGAATCCCTTGTACACATATTTCATGAAAAGTACATACACATGTGATGTCATTAGTGATGTCATCAATGACATTTGTGATGTCATCTTTGATATCGTGGGTGTTAGTCTTAGCAGTGCACGGTGGTGACGCGAGTTATGGTTGCTTAGCTTACCATAACTGGCGAATTTCAAGGTTTTTTCGGCTTTACTTGGAACCATAACGTCCCTTTAACAAAGTTTTTTCACTGAATTTCATAGGTTTTTAGTAGCGCAACTTAACCATAACGTCCCTTTAACAAAGTTTTTTCACTAAATATATATATAGATATATATATATATATATATATATCACTAACAAAAAACATTGTTGGTTATGGTTAAGTTGCACTAGCAAAAACCTATGAAATTCAATGGAAATACGTGGTTACAGGTAAAACTGCAAAACCCCAGAAATTCGATAGTTATTGTAAGCTAAGCAACCACAACTCACTCTACTGCTGTGCACTGCAAGGTCTAACACCCATGACATCAAAGATGACATCACAATTTGCATTGATGACTGTGTATTTAGTTTCATGAAAAGCCTACTCAAGGGATTGGCATTGTACTGATGGAAGAAAACTATCAGAGATCATTGGAAGAACTATTATGAGATAAACAGCTCACTAACCAATGCATTTCTATAAACAACATTGCATTACAGAGTTCTTTCCAGTACATGACCCAACTCTTGTACAAACGTAGGAATTGTCTGCAGCATGCATCATACAGGTGCTCTATTCAAAATGCTCCCATGTTGGATAGTGAAATGATGGATACTTTCTTTTGAAACATGTACTCAGTAGCTAAGAATCCCTTACTTACTACATAATGGTATTAATATACACAAAATATAAAGAAACAACAATTCATACAAATATGAGCATCTACAAGGACAGTACAAAGTGTTCATACCCTAAATGATTATCCTCATGCACAGAAATGATTGCTGTGTTTCAGGCTAACTTCTTCCCCCATGTATATGTATCATATCATGTGCCTGAACCCTATGGAAAGTATTGTAAAACCATATGAGAAGGGTAAGGTCAACAAATATAGTACTTTTTCAATTTTTCGTTCCAGTCTCCCAGTGAGGAAAGGCACCCAGTTTACATATGACATTGAACAAAAAAGGAGGGAACCACAAATGTGATGTCATCAGTCATGTCATCAATAATATTTGTGATTTCATCTTTGATGTCATGGGTGTTAGTCCTTGCAGTGCACAGTGGTAGCGCGATTTATGTTTGCTTAGCTTACCATAACTGGCGAATTTCTGGGGTTTTCGCAGTTTTACCTGTAACCATAATGTCCCTGTAACAATGTTTTTCCATTGAATTTCATAGGTTTTTCCTAGTGCAACTTAACCATAACGTCCCTTTAACAACGTTTTTTGTTAGTGAATTTCATAGATTTTTATTAGGGCACTATAAACAGAACGTTGCTTAAGCATAGTGTATTTAACAATGATGCTTTATTTGTAGTACCACACCTTCACCATAACGGCTGTTGGGCAGAATTATATGTAGTACCCTTTGGGAACACCAAACACAATTAGGACTACAAGTGACAGTATAAAGTCCTCTTTGGTACAAGCCTGTACTATACAGTAAAGTGGTAGCAATGGCTGAGCAGCCAGGCTTATCTCAAGAGTAAAGTGAGCAGTATAAACAATTATGCAAAGGACGGCAATTACTATGATTCAAACAAACACTGACTCAAGGTTTCTGAGTAAAAGAATACATATGTATTTACACATCAGTTATTAAACATTTCACTATTATCAAGCAGTAGACAAATCACACTACTAATATACTACACCACACCCAATACATTCTGGACAAGTTCAAAATGAAGAGTGAGCAAGATGGCACTGAAGCAATTTAAAAGGGAGGGAAATTTAGACAGAAATTGAGCAGCACCAACAAGTGAGTAAGCAGGGCAATCTAGAAAAAGGGACTACAGTGAGGAAATCAAATTAAAGGGGCCTGGCCCAAAGTCAATGGACCAAAGTCTTTGCAGAGGATCACACAAAATTCAGAGTAGTTTGCAGTTAAGTCTTTGCCAGGAGATCAGAACGAAGTTGGTCGGACGAAAAGTTACTTTAAAGAATGGAGGACAAGCCCTCGGATTGACAAAAGATATCACACACTTTCACTGGGGCTGGACAAAAAGAACAACCGGGTTAGCACAGTACCTTTAAAGCAGAAGAAGAGTGACTGTTGGACTGACAAGAAGGAGGAAGACTGGAGGGTCCTGCACTGCCCAGGGAAGAAACCAGCAGCAGAGCAAAGCAACAGATAAAATGTGCACTCCTTAAAATGCAAGCAGGGTCTGTACCTCCTGGCTATCCGGTTCACTGTATCTCTGTACAGCAAATGTGATCAGAGAAGGGAGGCCTGGCGAGCAGTTTGGTGAACTGGTTGTTCCCACCAGCTCAAGGGGAGAAGATTCCTTGCAGATCTTTCCTGTCATCAAAGTTTGGAGATTCAGACCCACAGCAGGGCTTCACCGGGAGGTTCAGTCATGGAAGAGGTCCTCTTCTGTCAGCTTCTCTTTGGCTCTCTCGATCTAGTGGCAACTCTGCCTTTCCAGACCCAGAGACCTGCTTTTTATGCAGATTTCCCCCATTCGCACAGCCTGGATGTCAATCACACAGCAGGGAGGCTGTACCGCCGGGACACTCACCACAGCCAATCATATTAGAGTGCGACATGCGTCTCCAAGTAGACCCTGTGCAGGGAGTCCTAAATCCCTCCCTCACATCCTGTCCCCCTCAGACATACAGGTGCCTAAAGAGGGCTTCTGTGCAGAAGCCTGCGAAAGGACTGCAAACAAAGGAACCAAACCTGGTTTGGCGCGCAGAGTAAAACACAAGAAAGACTTTTACAAAATGAAATGGCAAATAAACCCAAACAGAACCATATAAAAATGTATATGGTAAGCGGGTTTAAGTTTGAGGCTACCAAGATAGCCTAAAACAATACATGGGCTATTTAAGATAACCGCAGTAGGAAAAATAGGGTACCAAGTCCTAATGGAAAGGGAATGAAACAATGTTCTAAAAGAAACAGACAAAAAGGCGTAAGTATTGACCCTTTCCAGAACTCTTTGTAAAATAGTTTGTACTGGGTCTGTGAGTTTTAAAAGAGACTAATAAAGTCAATGGCAACTTTACATGCTCTGGGAGACAGTAGTCAGTCCCAGAAAAAGGAGTCTGAGTTTGGGAAGTCTACAAAAGACAACCCTGTGTCACTGCACTGAAGGTGCTGTGTAACACACAGTAAAAAGATGATGCCGCTGGAGTAGGTGAGGCGTCACAGTCTAGGAACACAAGAAAATGTTAAACACACACAGCAAAACACATGTAAGAGTGGGGAAAAAAGACTCACACTCTTACCAGGTGAAAAAATAAATCCTACAAATCCAGCAAAGCTGCTGAGGGACTCAGTGGGTAAGGGAAATTAGCCATTCTGGAGAATTCTCCCTAACAACGTCCCTTTAGCAATATTTATTGTCGCTGATTATGATATAAAGCTCTTTTCAGAGTGTCACAATGTAATTTCCAATATAGGGAGGCTGTGCGACGCGCATTGTATACCCACCACACAATTGTATGGTAAATGGAAGGAACTGTGATACTGTGGAAAGCACAGCAGTGGAAACAGGTAGAAATGTGTGGCTCTTGAAACAGATGGTTCAGCATGTTGCAGTGCGGTTTGAAGAGCGCAAGTGCGCAACAGCAACCACAAACATAATTCCTATACTTCCAAAAAGGGCAGCAAGGCAATGTGTGTAGAGCATGTAGAATTCGGAAATGCAGTAATATCAACAGGAACGCTATTTGTGGGGAAAACTGTTTGTGCTGTGAAATGATAGATTCCCATTTGTACAGTACCACAATGGCACAAGTTGTAAAAAGACACAAATACACCTCTTCACAATGTACTGCATTTTCTCCATTTCCGGACCAAATAAAAAATAATGTGCCTACATGGGTGTCTGCATAATGGCATACACAATTATGCAGGATATCGGAAACCAAAGCATTACCTGGCCTACTGCCTCCCTCAGCACAAACGGCACTGAAAATCATATTACATGGTGTTCATTTGTCCCTCCACAGTCAACAACAATAATATCATTGTGATTGAGCATCACCAAAGTCTCACACAGACAAACCGAAAGAAATCACTTCAGTGTAGCTGCACCATACATGTACAAACCCACATGATACACTCCACATGTAACTCCCACCGGACTGTTTTCAATTCACTGTTAAAAAATTAACTCTTTTTTCTGGCTTTTATAATTGTTTTATTTGTTGCACTGCACCTCACATTCTTACAATACCGTCCTCAGGGCAGCCTGTAGATTGGAAAACCAAATGTCATTGTCACTGGACGACAATGAAATGCCATTTCCATTGAGGAGGTGCACATATCGATCACCAATGTTGTCATTGTCACAGGAGTACATCCCAGTAGCACGCAAAAAGTTACGCATGCTTCTGTTGATAAGATGACTTCCACCTCTGGCTGCTTAACACATTCATTGGGATAGTTATATAGTGGACTTGGTGGAATACATGAGAAAAGCACCTTCGCAGTGGCAAAAATGGGCTGAACTTTTTTCAGCATCTTTTTGAGTTGATGGTACACACCTGCACACGCTATAGAACCAAAAAGCAATGCTCCAAAGTGCACTACCACAACGTGTACAGTACCTAAACTAGGCAATCGTCGACATTCTGCAAGCAAATGGTCGAAAGTACAGACAGCGACACCACACCACAAAGTCTCCACTTGTCCAAATTCAAATTGCCATTAAAAGCCTCTTTCCACAGCATACTGGAGCAGATTTAGCACAAAGCAAACACCCACTATGAGAAATGTACATCTGGCCATCTCTGCCAACCTCACTACACACAGTAATGAAACAAAATATGGCCCCCCTTCCCTGTGACGCACACTCTAATCACCCGATTGGACAATTGCAACAATCGCATTTCCATTGGCCAGCATGTTCAAAAGCGCAGAATATAGCACGTGCGCTGTGCAAACTATCTTAACGGCTGTGCCCCAGTAAATCATGACTAGTCCTTCTTCCCTTCCCACTATCCCCTTCCCATCACACCCTTATTAGGTATTGCTAAGTGCTCACACACACACATCCACCAATGCCCTCCAAGGCTTCAGCATCTTACAATGTCAAGACTTCATATGTACCGTTACAAAATCAGCCTGCACGTGTGCTGTTATAGGAAGCACGTTCTGTGGAAAGTTCAGTGAAACATTTCATGAGTTATACATGCACATTCATCCACATAAGCGCCCATAACCACAAAATAAAGGTATGAACAGTTGTTTTGCAGTACGGTCACAACTCTGTTATAAGTGCCTCTGCGCACGATATCTGCCTCTATGCATTCACTACATGTTTAAAAAGCATACTTATGTTCCTCCCATTTCCTTCCATAAAGTGGCAATTTGTTCGTATGTGCTTGCAACGTTTTCATTTACCCATATCATACACTATATTAGCGAAACAGAAACTCTATTCTTTCCTTTCGCCAATGCTACGAAAACTGTTCCCCACTAACCCACCTATAACATAACTTGTAAAAAGAAGGCCCTAAGGCCACCACTAAATGTATCTTAGCAACCTACAGTCACTTTCCAAAAGGTCAGTGTCTGCACGGCTGTGGTGGTTTGTATGCTGCACTGTTGCCACAGACTCTTTTTAAATCTCCCAGCTTCCACTATGCGCCCTCAGCAATCCGTAATAGGAGTGCACAACTTGTCCTTGGCCTGAATGGCAGGGATCGTATCTCTGCTGGACTAAAATGTCTGCAATACCCCAGAGTGGCTGCGAACAATAAACTAAAAGCCCTGTGCATTATGCAAAAGGCCTTCTGGGACCTCAATACCTTGCACTGTCACTTCCTAAATATCTGCTTGCTCCCGCTCTTCCCTCATCTGCCTCTGTATTGCTCTTCCCCAAAAAGTGCACGGAACAACCATAAATCACCAATGCAATTTTAGAGCAAATACTTCAAACCATAAACAGACAGACACAATAACTCACAGCCACGCACTCTTTAGAAGATAGTCAGCTCTTTACGGCTATTTATTCAAAGATTACAAGTACATAGAAATAACTCATAAAAATAAAAAGGACATAGATCACAGAAGAAGCAAAGAAGTAAAAAAAAAGAAATACATCACCGTGAGCATAACAGGATTCCTCATCTCGTCCAGAAGCGGCTGTAGGACCCCGGGAACAGCCAGGCCGAGAGTACCACAGCTCACAGGAAGGCCAGGCGTAAGCGTCCTTCTCTGGCGGAAGTCTCACCTAACCCCCTCCGGGCTTCCGCATATATACACACTCCACAAAGGGGAGTTAATTCTCAAATTGCACTTGCGCAGTTGAGGAACAGCTGTCGGTTGCCAGCTGGGTCAATCGAGAGCTCCCCCCAAGAAATGCAGTGCCTCCCTTCTCTAAAAACACGCTCCACAGAGAACAGTAGCAAGCCATAACAACGTTAGCTTTCCCAGCAGAAATGGCCTTGACCGCATACCAGGTTTGGAAAAGCATGTTTGTCTCAGCACTGTGAATCTAACACTCAGCAAAATGTGTGCAGCGTTTCACTGCGGTATGAAGTAAATATCCAACATGGCTCAAAGTGCTCCCAGAATGCATTGCTCACCCGCGCCATTTTGGATCAAGTATAAATCAAGCATAACAATTCCACCCTTTGGATATTTATCTTCCAAATCCCGGTGGCACAGGAACCGGTCTCTGAAACCTACGAAATGTTAAGACTAAATTGGGAATACATTGAATGCAACAACAAGCAATTATAATAGACAATATAATAAAAATGCAAGCAAAAATGTAACGTAGTGTACCCCCAATATCAGGTATCCATGAAAATAACCAATCCCACCAATTTCTATTACGATCTTGAGACACTGGAGAAATGAGATCCCTCAAACCTTGAATATGACTTTCAATAGATTGTGAGTGGTCACTTAAATTGAAACAACACATACCTTCAAAGGCATTACACCCTAAATTATGTTTTAGCAATAGGTAATCAACAGCAGCTCTGTTTTGCAAAGTTGCTTTTCTAATAACTTGACTATCAAGGAGTAATTCTTCTAAAGCCTGCGAAGTATGATTAAGACTTTTAACTACTAAACACATTAATTTCATCAAAGATTTGTAACCTCTAGCAGCTAAACCCCAAACACCCACTAATGAAAGGGTTAATGCTAGAACCTCAGCTTCTGATAACAAATGTACATGTGAATCCCAGTCAGGAGATAGCCTTACAGATTAGAAAGTTGACCTTTTACCTCAAGTTATCGCTGTCTGTAAAGGAAACATCATTAGTCCTAATCGAGTTAAAGCACATGGTCCTCCAGAAATGTTAGCTGGAATATAAGTATATGTAATGTTACCACATGAAAAGAGCCATCCTGTTGGAAGTTTCACATGATTCAAATGACTAGCAGTTATCACTGTATGATTGCAGGACATAGTGTTATTAACACTGGTGCATTTGCGTGACATTCGCGAACATAGTCGCCTCTCGAACATAGTGTTATTGTACTGATTGGTCAACTCTACTTGTCGGCATTTGCCAATTTCTTGTGCTTTGCACATCATAATGTAACACACATCACCTTGAGTTATATTGTAAGTAATAACCAGTGTCAAATTTCTCCACTTTCTGTCAGTCTCTTGGCAGAACCGACAGTATTCATAAACTGAAAAAAATTATCTAATATCTGAGTCTTGAACTAAAGAATCGTTGTGTGTGACTCCGAAGATATGCTTTAAAACCGGAACAGGAATCGGCACCACTACTAAACACGTAGTCAATAAAGCTTCAGCATTGGGCACATCAGTAAGACAAAAGTGTGATATGTTCAGTATTTGCTGTGCCAGATAAATCCACATATTCTCCTCTTGGGTAATCATAGGAGAATGTTTTCGTCTTCCTACGATCGCGTCTGGCACGACTGGCATCAAGGTTGTTTTCACTTGCTCCTGATGTGTTTGTCGCATTTCACGAATCCATGTCTTTGGTCTGGCGGGCTTTTCGGCACTGGCATAGGGCTGCTTGGGGACAACATTATTCATCACTATCAGTATCCCCTTGATCACTGGCACAGATGTGACATTTTTCGGTTGTAACAGCAGATTGTTTAATTCTCCCAAATGGAGCCCATTTAGTGCCACAGTTACACCAACCAGACCCAGGATCTACAAAGCAAACACAGAAAAGAGATATGAGTGTTGCACATCACTCTCTCCGTGAACCCCACAGGTAGTTAACACTGTAGGCGGCTCCCCTTTCTTAATCATGGACAATTTAATGGGAATGACTATCAATTGGGCCGCTCGATCACACTTGTGTATTGATAACAATTGATCCCCACTATTCATTAGGAAGACTTTAATCTCGCCTTGGTAATCAGCATCAATTACCCCTCCCAACACTTGAACTCCCTTCAATGCTAGGCCAGATCTAGGGGCAATCCATCCCATGTGCTCTGGGGGAATCTGTACCCCAATCCCTGTTTCAATTACAACTATTCCTCTTGGATTTTTTTATTGGAATGTAAGTCTACCCCTGCTGACTCTGGAGTTGCTCGATAGGGAGCTAAAGAACCTGGAGTAATTTCCCAGTATAATAATGTTTCTCTGACTGAATTGGGTTGAACCTGCAAAGTAAGAGTCATTAGTCTCATCAAAGGAGTTTCATGTGCATATACAGGCCAATTGTTTAACACTTGCACCGCATCAAACACACGATCACGCCAGCCTGCCAAACTGCCGTCTCCAGATTTGCGCAATTGTTCTTTCAGTAACCCATTCATTCGTTCAATTAGTCCTGTCGCAGCTGAATGGTAGGGCACGTGATAGATCCACTCAATGCTCTTTTCCTGACAACATTCTTGGATCAATTTGCCTTTGAAATGTGACCCATTGTCACTTTGAATTTTCAAAGGCACTCCATAATGTAATATGATCTGATCTAACAACTTGATGGTGTTCAATTGGGTTGCACGTTTGCACGGCAAAACCATCAAATATCCCGAGTAGGTATCCACAATAGTGCATGCATACTGACAAACTCTGCTGATTGGCATAGGACCGATATAATCAATCTGCCAAATTTGACCTGGTAATTTTCCTCTTCTCAATGTGCCTCGAACAATTTGAGGTATCAGTCTATGTAATTGGTGTTGGTACACGGGACATTGCAAAATAATGGTTTTCACTTCTTCTAAAGGAAGGCTGATGCCTCGAGCTTGTGTCCACCTGATAGCAGCCTTTTCTCCAAGGAGCCCACATTTATGATGGGCCCATTTGGCCAAACCCTCCATATCATCTTCCCAAGCCTCTGCATCCACTGAGGAAATCTTGGTGTCTTCATCTGCAACAGAATTAAACCAACGTTCTAATGAATCTGTGGCACAATGCGCGTCCACATGATATACAGTGACTTCACTTTGTAATAGCATTTCTCCAATATCTTGCCACAGTTCCTTTTCCCCACAACTCTTTTGAATGAATCTTCCATCCATTCTTTTGCCAAGTTGGGAACCACACTGCCAATCCATTCGCCACTGACCATGAATCTGTGTACACATAACACTGACCAGGGGCCTCTTGTTTCAACGCTTGGTAAACCGCAAAAAGTTCTGCGAACTGACTGCTCTTCCCTTTCCCTGTCGTCGTCAACATCTTTTTTGTTTTGGGATTGTACGACACTGCTTTCCAGTACCGCTCAGTTCCCACGTATCGAGCTGAACCATCCGTGAACCAAGCATGCTCTGTTTGCTCCACGGTCAAATCGCTGTAAGGTACTCCCCATTTCACGGGAGACTCACGTTTTTCAGGCACCTCCGGTGGTATGTAATCTGAGGGAGGTATGTTGGCTACTTGCTCATGTAGTTTTGCTACTCCACCCTTTCCTGATTTGGCTCTGTCTTGAATATACTATTTCCACTTAATTATGCTGGCTTCTTGAGCATTTCCTATACGATGCGTTTTAGGAGAGCTCAGTACCCACTGCATTATTGGTATTTCAGTTCTCATAAATACATCATGACCCACCGTCATCTGCTCGGTATCAACAAGAGCCCAATAACATGCCAGCAATTGCTTCTCAAACGGAGTATATGAGTTACCAGCATCGGGGAACTTACGACTCCAAAACCCTAATGGCACACGTTTCCTGTCTTGTTTCTGCCACACACTCCAGTTAGCATAATTGTCTTGCACAGACACATTTAATTCCACTTCGCCTTCCTTCAAGGGCCATAAATCAAGCACCTGCTGCACCGTGTCTTTTGCCATCTCAAAGGCTTTTTGCTGCTCTTCCCCCCACCAAAACTCATATTTCTTTCATGTCACCTTGTAGAGGGGGCCAATATCTGCCCCAAATGCAGAATGTGCTGTCTCCAAAAGCCAAACAGTCTTATAAACTGCTGAGCTTGCTTTTTGTTCGTTGGAGTGGTGAATTCAAGTATTTTCTGTCGGGCTTTTGGCACCATTTCTCGATGCCCATGATGCCACTGAATCCCTAGAAATATCACTGTTTCAGCTGGACCTTGAATTTTACTCGGATTAATCTCCCACCCTTCATTTTTTAATCCTTCCATTAGGACATCTAGCTGACTTTGCACACTGTGTTCATCCTTGCCTTGGATCAAAATATCATCAATGTCATGAGAGATTTGTATGTCAGGTTTACACGGTATCTTGTCTAAGTGCTCTGCCACCAGCCGGTGACAGATAGTCGGGCTGTGCATGTACCCCATGGGTAGTCTCGTGAAAGTGTACTGACGTCCTCCCCACTAAATGCAAACTGTTCTTGACACTCATCAGCAATTGGCACAGAGAAAAATGCATTAGCTAAATCGATCACTGCATACCAAGTCCCCTCAAACTTTTGGACATTTTCAATTAATGTAATAGCATCTGGGACTGCGGGCACTAAGGGAGGAGTATGTTTATTCAACTCCCTGTAATCCACCGACATCCTCCACAACCCATCTCCCTTTTTAATAGGCCAGAGCGGATTGTTCCATGAGGTGATAATAGGGCGAAATACACCCGCCTCCACGTACTCTTTAATGGTGTCTGAGATTTCCTTGTGCCCCCCAGGAATGCGGTATTGTTTCATGGCTACCCGCTTGGTTGCCACTGGCACTTGCACTGGGGGTATCGTCAATTTGCCTACGGTAATGGGTATACAAATCAATGCACTCACCCCAAACTGATACCTTTTACTGCCAAGTCCCAAGGTTAGCCCTTCCAAAATGTCAAAACCAATTATATATTCCGGTATCTGGACAATCAACACTTGGCATTTTTGCCTCTTTAAATTGCCTATTTTCATTTCCACGAGTTTGCACTGCAGGGGTCTCCTTTCCCCCTAAACCTGTAATCGTAAACTGTTTGCCTTTAAATTGTGTCGGATTACCATGAATCAAAGAGGCCTCCGCCCCGGTGTCTATCAATGCTCACAGCCTTTGTGTATTTCCTGGCCCCCAAAAAATCTTAACATCAACATGAGGCCGCCTATCCAGTTTTATGCGGGCAGACACTGCTGGAGCTTGGCCGAAGCCCTAGTCAAACTTTGAATGAGTGTGACTCGACTCCGCCTCTAGCATCGCATTCACCACTTTTCTCAAATCAGAGTATGTCGGCTGGTACGGGGAAGGTGTCCCCATAGACCCTTCGTCTTGTTCTTCCGCAGGGGGAGCAGAAGGTGAGGTGCCCCCCTGTGGCATGGTGACTACTTGTTTCTTAACCTGTTTATAGCACTCTTTGACTGCAAGTCCTCGTCTTTTGTATAATTCATACATTACTCTGGTTTCAATGCCATCAATTTCTTCGTGTGGCACACCATCTTTTAACAAAGCCAAAAACATGTCTTTTCGGGACACGCGGGAGTCTCTGCTATCCTGCCGCCTGCCTTCAGTTCTTCTCTCACTACGCCCCTCTCTCTCTCTCGTGGCTTGTTATCACTCTTATCCCACTCTCCCAAATCTGCAAGTTGCCGAATGGCATCTGCTACCTCATCACTAGCCTTGCCCGTCATACCTACGAGCAAAGTCATAATGACACTTTTATATGCGGGTGGCGCAGTTCTAATCACCATGTTTCGAGTTGAAACTGAGAGCGGCACGGCTCCCATGTGATCAGGCGCATCTATGTGAATTGCCTCTTTCATAGCATGCTGTCTGACTTTTTGAATTGCTTCTCTCAACGTATACCACTTTGTTTCTTCACTGGGCCAATCTGTGGTAACAGGGTATTTACGGTTACATGCTTGAGCTACCAGGTGCCACAAAGACACCTGTGTATCTTGACCATTTGCGTCAGGGGGGCGGTCCTGCTCTTAAGACCTACTGTACATTAGTGTCAATTGACAGGGGAAAAAAGCGCAGTGAATCAGTAGAATCTACCAACAACCCTGCAGCACCCCCATCTAGCAATCTCACCATCCATGTCAATAAAGCTTCCCCTGATTTTTGCCTCAAATAGGTAATCATTTCGCCAACCTCCTGTTGTGTGTAATCCTCCAGCGTGGTTAAATCCACCATTCCGCCAGCAGGATTCTGCAGGTGTGGTCTGGCTCGCCATCTTCTAACAGGCTTCGCCACCACTGTTTTCTGTTTCGCCTCTGGTTTGAGGTCAGACTCATCTGCGGAACTACTTTCTAGACTGGGCGAATCAAAAATATCACCATCCCACTTGTCCTGATCCCAGTCTACACCAGCGGTAGCGATTACAGTTGCCACCTTTCTTTTGTTGACCCCTCCACGCCTTTTCCTATACTTATACCAAGCTACTCGTACTCCTGCCCTCTCGGCCACCGCCTGATATGTGTCGGCCTTATCTTTAAACAGTTTCATTTGAATCTGCTGCATTAACGCAGTCTGCCGTTCTGCAGCTAGCTCTCTCTCTAATCGCAAAACCTCATTTTTCATTTCCACCTTCATTTGATGTATTTTCCTATAAGCATGCAAAAGAACCCAACCTCACCTACCTAATGCCACACATTCTTTGCCACGTTCTACTGGAACTTGTTTCAAGCATGCAATTACATCAGTAGGATCGGCATCTCCCAATCCTTGATCCCAAGTTTCACTTAAACCGGCACCACATGCCCATGCCTGAGCCAATTTATCATATGGACTCTTAGTCCAACCTGGGATAACAACATCAGAACAGTCACCGCCAGCGGTAACGTTATTCTTCTTGAACAAACTAGTCATTATCGCAAACAAAGCAAAACCTCGTTGAACCTATATATTTTCTTCTTCACACTGCAATCACTCCCACAGGCACTCGAATGCTTACAAAAGAGAGAAAAAAAAACTGCACTATTCAAAAACTTCACTCACACGACAACCAAACCCTATCTAGGTTTCAACAGATTCTTGGACACTCGGAACAATTCATCACGAGCAATCCTATTCGTGACGCCAAAAATGTATTGCTCTTTCCCAAAAAGTGCACGGAAAAACCATAAATCACCAATACAATTATAGAGCAAATACTTCAAACCATAAACAGACAGACACAATAACTCACAACCACGCACTCTTTAGAAGATAATCAGCTCTTCACGGCTATTTATTCAAAGATTACAAGTACATTGAAATAACTCATAAAAATAATAAGGACATAGATCACAGAAGAAGCAAAGAAGTCAAAGAAAAGAAATACATCACCGTGAGCGTAACAGGATTCCTCATCTTGTCCAGAAGCGGCTGGAAGACCCCGGGAACAGCCAGGCCAAGAGTACCACAGCTCACAGGAAGGCCAGACTTAAGCATCCTTCTCTGGCTGAAGTCTCACCTGACCCCCTCCGGGCTTCCGCATATATACACACTCCACAAAGGGGAGTTAATTCTCGAACATTCTGGAAATTGCACTTGCGCAGTTGAGGAACAGCCGTCGGTTGCCAGCTGGGTCAATCGAGAGCTCCCCCCAAGAAGCGCAGTGCCTCCCTTCTCTAAAAACATGCTCCCGAGAGAACAGTAGCAAGCCATAACAACGTTAGCCTTCCCAGCAGTAATAGCCTTGACCGCATACCAGGTTTGGAAAAGCATGTTTGTCTCAGCACTGTGAATCTAACACTCAGCAAAATGTGTGCAGCGTTTCACTGCGGTATGAAGTAAATATTCAACATGGCTCTGAGCGCTCCAAGAATGCATTGCGCACCCGCACCATTTTGGATCAAGCATAAAACAGGCATAACAGTCTCGTACTCCTTCAGGGTCAGTTGATTCTACACGCAACCACATGTTGATAGATGCAGTTCTTCTGCTGTGGCCTCCCTTTGGAACAGGCTCTCTGTCTCCCTGAACCTTGAGGAGAAGCATTGTAGGTTCTAAAAGCACCTGAAAACCTTTCCATGTGCTTCTTGTTTTCCCCCACCTCTCCCCTACTCACTTCCTGCCTAAAAGGCATTGTGCACTGCTTTACTACCCACCCTATAATCTGTGCCCCAGGCCACCTCCCTCCCTACAGTTCCACCCCTACACTGGCTTGCTACCAACCCCTGCACTTGGGGAATGTTTTCTATAACCCTAACAGTGCAGCCACCACTTCATGTCTACACTTATCCTTGCACTTGCCAGCACCAGCAGTAGTTGCATATATTTATATTTTTTATTGTTCCCATGTACTGCACTTTGCCCTCCCCCTTCCCATTCACTTGCACACTCTCAATGCCAGCTGGGCTAGAGGAATCAATGTCTCTGTATGGCCTCCATTCTGCCGCCCTTTCCTTGGCACACCTTCACACACTTGTATGTAGGCACGATACAAATGGCACAAAATACCATAACACATAATATCATATAATGCATACACTGCATTCATGCCAACATAATGCCTGCCACGTACCTTGAAAACTTCAGAATATGGTCTTCCTACTGTAATGCATGTACTACAAATTCAGAAAAGTGAACCCACAAAAGCAGCAGGGAATCTATATTAGCAATGTTAAGCAAGTGCGTGCAGTGCATGCATACAAACCATATGCATGCCCCTTACCTTGCACACTTTCAACATAGCCTCCTACATTTATTGGTACAAACAAACCTTCTGTCACAGTGTTTATGTACACACCACAACCAGCCATCACATTGCCCAATAGCTTAGCCTCCACATGGCCAATGCCATAGGTGCCCTCCTAAAAAGAGCCAGATGTGCCATGTCTAATCCTCAAAGTGCAGCGGAATCCGTGGAATTACCCTGCTAGAAACTGGAGGGGGAGAGGGCACAGGGGGTGTTTGGGGTGGGGGAATGCGAAACAGGGGTGGAGATTGTGTCTTTAGGATTGTCTCTAAAAACACTTATATTTCTTTTTCTTTTTGTCATGTTTTTCTTGTACGTGCATTCATAGTTTTTTTTCCTTATTTTTCTCTCTTTTGCACACTGTCTATTTGCTTCTGCTCCTCACATTTTTCTCGACTTAAGATGAACGTTTATCTTACATTTCTACAGAATTCTCTGCAACACTTCGTACAGAGTGGCAAACAGAACAGCAATGCCAATGGAGGTAAATAAAATGCCATTTTCTTGAAACCACTGGAAATCTGGCTATTACTAATGTTTTCATAGTCAGTGCAGAACATCCTAGCACTGCACATAAAGTCACACATGCTTCTGTCCAACATCTCTCCACCTCTGGCTGTGGACAATTTACACCAGCATTCTTCCTTTGTCCTCTTTGTGTCATCAATGAGAAAATCACCTTTGCCGTAGGAAACATCTGCATCACAGCTGTCATCAATTTCTTTAAGTAAGCGAGCAAACGGGAGCACGACATGTGCGCCACATGTGGTCCTCCAAAATGCACGACACCACATCTACAGTACCAACAGAGGCCACACATTTGCAAAGAAGATCCATGCACCCGAAACCCCACTCATAATTTGTGCCCCAAAAGCCTGCACTCCTTCCAACTGAAAGTCAGTATCAAAGTCTCTTTCCCCGGCATACCTGTGCAGATTGTGCACAAATGTATCACCGACTATAAGCACTCGTCGTCTGTCCATCTCTGCCAACCTCATTGTTTCGAAGTTTGGGCGAATATGTCACCGCCCCTTCCGGTGAACCACACCCTCAAATCCTCATTGGACAATCCCCACAGTTCCATTTGCGAAGCCTCCATGCTCAGAAGGCCATGATGTGGCATGTGTGCTTTTCCAGCTACAGCTAGTGCCATGCCCCAGTAAAGCAGACACAATACTTCTGCCCTTTGCACTCGAATTTTCCAGCGCTAACTTATTGCCGCCTATTGCTAAATATAGAATTTCCAAAACACCTGCGCCAATCACATACTGAACCTAACCATTGCCCACTATCATTTCTGTACACAACTCCATATTTCCCGTTAAACACTCTGAGAGCAAATTCCCTTTCCTTCCAAAGCCCTTTCAAACGTTTCCTACAGGATGCCCTATTTCAGCATCAACAATGATCCTGCGGCGCACCCAGCACACCTTTCGCCATGCACACAACAGTCCACTCTTACCCATTCCCAGCACAACACTATGAATCCATGCATGCGACCATGTGGGCAGCTAACATTGTGCCCAAATGTAACATATGTAGCAGCACTGCAACCCAACTCCCACACACCATAAAACACCCATTCATGAGAACAGGTCGCAATTAGCAGCATCCATAAACATACCACTGCCTCCATCACCCCTACCCACTGCCATTCACAAAGTATTGTGTCACTTGTTAGGGAGAATTCTCTGTTTAGGCTGAATTTCCTAACCTAGTGAGTCCCCCAGCAGCTTTGCTGGATTTCTGGAGTTTGTTTTTTTCCATCCTGCCAAGAGTGAGACTCTTTCTCTCCCACTCTTGGACATGAATGTGTGTAATTCCTTTAAATGTCAATGGCCCTCATTACGACCCTGGCGGAAAGTGACTGACCGGACCGCCACAGCGTAAATAGCGTTTCCGCCATTGCACGATGGAGCAAAGTGCGGCCCATTCCGACCCATCGGGCACGAGCACCACGGCATGGCGGAAGTGCAAAGTCCGCGATGGCGGAAATGACCCCAAAACGGCCCACACCGCCGCCGTACGGCGCCCTAGGTGCAATACCGCCACCCATCTCAGCGGACAGCGCAGTGAGCGCCAACCGGAAAGTACGGTGACCGTAAATATACGGAAACGGAAGTAAAAACATGGGCCCGGAACGGGAAACATCCCGCCGTACACCTATAAAACCACAAAATCCACACAACCACTATAAACACTACCCTGAGACACACCCCAACCCGTCATCCACCCTAGCGAAACCAAGAAAAATGGGAAAAGTAGCGAAGAAAGCGTGCGACCGCAAGCGGCAGGTCCACTTCTCCCGTGAGGAACTCACCGTGCTAACAGAGACCCTCCAGGAGAATGCTGCCGTCGTCTTCTCCACGCAAATGACCAGGACGGCACTTGCGAACAAGAAGGCCATATGGGCTCTGGTGGCACAGCGGGTAAGTGCGGTGGGGACCGCACCCCGCACCCCACAGCAATGCAGAAAGCGATGGGACGACCTGCGGATACGCGTCCGCAGCATACTCTCTGCCAACCGCAACATTGCCACAGCCACCGGGGGAGGTCCTGAATCACCCATCAAGTTGACCCCCTGGGAAGAAATCTGTGCCTCCACCATCGGAATGGAGAGCATAGAGGGAGTCGGAGGGATGGAGAAAGGAGTGCAGACATCCGAAGATTCAGGTAGGTGGGCCAAATAAAACAATGCTAAATCCACAATGTCCAATCATGTGAAGTACCATGTGTCCACATAGTGCAACAGAAACACATGTCCAGGAGAACGTCCACACACATCGGCCTGATAGCGCACTTTAAAACTCACAATAAATACATAAATAATTAAAAACCCCAAAAACACCCACTACACGTGCAGCAGGCACACCCTAACTGCAGGCTGCCAAACCACTGCACCCTCACTCCACACACAAATGAAACCACCTCCAGGGCCCCGACCCAAATCACCCTCAGGTACCACCCCAATGCATGTGATACAATGCCATTCCAATACCCACAGACCCATTAATAACCCTCGCCCTCCTTTACTCCACCACAGGGTCCGATCCAAACGACGAGCATCAGGACACCCCTACCAGCACACCTGCAAAGAGGGCCAAGACCAACGGCCAAAGACCCTCCACCTCAGCTGCACGCATCAAGACACGGCAGCAGCACAAATCAGGTGGCAGCACAGAGGAGGGAACATCAACAGGCACCCCAGCAGCCAGCATGCCCACAACACCACCACCACAGGTCCCCCCAACGGATGCCACAGAAGGCACTGCCTCTGGTGGCAGCAGCACCATAGGTGACACCACATTGATGGCAGCATGCTCCGACACAGAAGACGGGGATGTCGAAGTCAGATCCATCCATGACCTGTCCCAATCCCCCTGTCTGTCCCATCCCGTACAACATGAGGATTCCACGCAGGGGCACCCACAAGACGACGACTGGCCATCCCCCACAAGCCCTGTGGCAGGGCAACATGAGGCGAACAGCCCCTCTGTGACACCCCCGCAAATGGCCATGGCCCAGCAGAGGCAACAGTCCCTCGACCAATTAATCGTGCAACAGCAGCAACTGGCCACGCTCCTCAAGGACCATGCCGATGAATGTGGGGGCACTAAGGCAGACATAGAAACATCAACTGAGACACTTAGGGCAGAAATGGAGAGAAGTACAGAGACACTAAGGGCACAAATGGAGAGTAGCACCGAGAGCCTGAGGGGGGAACTGCATGCGACGTCCAAAGACGTATGTGCCGAACTTGCTGCAGTGCGCCGTGTGCTCACTGAGCTCTCACAAACCCTTAGGGACATGCATGGACGTGAGCAGGCAGAGACATCATCCGTTGCAAGTTCCGTCTAGGGCAGCCCCCAACGTAGATCTGGGAGGAACCTGCGCTCCACAGGCAGGGGTGCCCCTGATACCCGCAGAGGGGGCTTGCAATAGCGACTGCCCACTGACAATGAGCATCTTTGGACACTGGTGTTCGGGGGGGAGGTAGGAGGGTGGAGGGGGTGTGTTGGGCTCACTTGGGTGGCGGGTCGATAGGGTGTTCAACATGATATCACATATGCCATAAACAATGCACGATCAACCAATGAGATGTGTGGACAATGATCTTTGTGTACTAGGCCATCATAGGCGTACAGTCCATATTGTGCATGTACCAGACACACACAGTGCCACGAGTCCCGTGTCCATGTATCAGCCACCAGGCGTGAGTGCTAGAAGCATGCATCAATGAGATGCTGACGAATGTCACGGCCCTCCTGTGCCTCGCGGACTCCTTGAGGTGCTGCCACATCCCCACCCTCATCATGACCATCATCATGTGCTTGCAGTTCTGCGTCAGGGGGCATGGGCACATTTCTACGTACGCACATGTTGTGTAGCATGACACATGCCATGACCATCTTTGCAACCTTCTCATGGCGGTACAGGAGTGCCCCGCCAGACCTGCTGAGGCAGCGGAAACGAGTCTTCAGTAGGCCGAATGCCTGTTCAATGACTACACGGGTACGTGAGTGGGCATGGTTGTAGTCCTCCTCATGCTGGTCCCGTGGGTTCCGGACTGGTGTGAGGAGCCATCTCTTCAGTGGATACCCAGCATCACCTGTATGTGGACGAGAAACGTATGATGTGGAATGCCATTGCTACGTACGCACATACGCACACCCCCCCCCCTTCCTGCCAGGTCATTGCCGAATCACATACCCCACATTTTCATGCATGTAATGAGACTCACCGAGTAGCCAGGATCTGTTCCCTGCGTGTCGCTCCATGTAGCGTGGTATTGTAGAGTTCCTCAAGACCATAGAATCATGGGTTGATCCAGGAAATCGGGCACAACAATGTGTAATGATCCTGTTGGAGTCACACACCATTTGTACATTGAGGGAATGAAATTGTTTTCGGTTGCGGTACTGGGCCTCCATGGCATGTGGGATGACCAATTCCACATGGGTGCAGTCGATGGCACCAATGCAACCCGGTATGCCGGCAAGTGCATGGAATCCCACTTTTGTGTTGGTAATTTCCTGCTCCGAGCGTGGTAGAGAGATGTAGTCGTCTGCGTGCTGCAGGAGGGCATCGAGCACTTGCAATAGTGTCCGTGAGAACAGTGGCTGAGAAATGCCATGCAACTGTCCGACTGTGTGCTGGTAGGTGCCTGTGGCCAGGAAGTGGAGTACTGACACCACCTTCAGTAGGGGTGGGATGGCGGTTGGGCTATCTATCATGCTGACAAGGTCAGCCTGTGTCATGTCCACAATGGCGGCTATGGTGTCCCGGTCCAAACGGTAGAGGGTGTGGATCTGCTCATCAGTGAGGTTGAACGGATGTGCTCGGAGGCGTGGGATTGCGGGCTGCCTGCGTGGTGGTAGTGGCTGTGCTGGCGGCCCTTGCTGGCCCTGCCTTGCCCTCCTCCTCCTCCTGCGTCTCCTCCGTGCGGCCGGTTGAAGTTGGTGTTCGTCTTCTTCTTGGAGTTGGAGTACTTGCAGTGCTATCAGGTCCCCCAGGGCCAACATCGCGAGTCCTGCCGGTAGCATTTCGGAGTGGGTGTGGTTGTGGGAGGAGACTGGGTGTGCAATTTATGTGTTTTCAGGCTGTATGGCCTCCACCTGTGGTGATTCATTCCACCTGTGCAAGCTGCTCTCCCCTTTGGCCGAGCACGTCCCGCACACAACGCTGCAATTCGAGGAATGGCATCTTGCTATTGCAATCATGTATTTGTACCCGATGGCCGTGTAACATTTGTTGATATGTACATTCGGCTATGGTCCCATTGTTTCACATACAATCTTTGCAGTCGCGAACAGACTTGTGATGGGTCAGTGGAACGTAGTACTCGAGTAACGGTGGGCCCTCATGCATCACTGTACCGAGTTGCACCGACGGGCGGGGCGTCCCATTTGTGGGTGAAGGCAGTTGCCTTTTTCACACGCAGCCGCACTAGATGGATTCATTTGTGATTTCAAACGGCCACAGATGCCTTTTCGACGTGATGTTGCAAATGAGGAATTCGAAGGGCGGCGCTTTCGGTTTTCAGCTAGCGGGGAGGAGATGCCCACAGGTCTGACTGCAAATATAACGTTCTATTGTTCAATGTCCTTGAGACAGGGGCCATGGCGAGGATGCAATGATTGATATGAATAGTTTGGGATGCGCAATAGCGACGTGGGCGATGAGGCCGGACGTTCCCAAATACATGTTACTTCACTACACTGGAATTACGGGCTGGGGCACAGTGGATTTTGCAGGCTGCATAACGCACAGACTCAATGGATATTTCTAATGTTATGTGAGTAAATATTCAGGCGTTTTTATCCAGGGATGAGGGAATGATGAATGGATGCATGGACAGATGATTTGATACAGAGTTTGCCATGTACAGGGCTTCTTGGAATCTGTCCGCCTCCCCTGCGCTATGTGATGCAGGGCTGCCATAGTGGGACCATCGTCTATCTGGCCTTGTTGAGCCCTCCCTGTCTCGACGCGCCCTCAGACACTTGTGTCCATGCACGTTACCAATCCCATCTGATGGATTCTGTTTTCACAGACGCATGCACATGTACACTCGTGTGTGATGGTGTTTACACCTCGATATAGATAGTTATGAGTCGCAAGTGGTTTTGGGGTGGTGATGATCCTTTGGAGTGGGCTAGCATGCATATGGCTGTGGATTTAGTGTGATCATTGAAGTGAGTTGTTCGAATGTAGTTCTGATGGTCATTCTGTTCTTTTTCTTTTCTTTTGGTTGACAGGTATCTCCTCCCCTTTTGCCACTGCCATCTGTATGCCACTCCTGCAGATGGCTTTTACTCCCGACACCTGCTGCTTCGTGTTAATCAGTGGAGCAGCATTACGATCTTATGGGACGATCGCCAATGGGCCACATGCCCTTACGCAGTACTAGTGGCTCGGAGCAACATTTCGGCCTTTCAGCTGGACTAGTGCCTCCCCATTGGGACGGCCCTGCGGTTCTGTGCGCTTCCATGTTGCCTTTTCGTACGTGAATGTGGCTCTGTGTACCATGATGGAACAGGGCGTCACACAAGAAGTAGCTGGTCATTTCTTGCGGATGCAGCCCACAATGGTGAAATGTGTTTTGGAGTTCATGGCCTAATGGCTGTATGGGCTTGGTGAATTTGTTGTGCATTAAATTTCTATTCTGATATGGGCCGTGTAGCGTTCTTCTTTGCAAGTGATGTGGCATGTTCCTATTTGGGGAGCGATGTATTGTGAGGAGATCTGCATTGGGTTCCAGCTTCGGAGTATAGTTGCGTGGTACTGTGCTGGGCGCGTTTGCCTACGAAGCCCAGTGAGGTCAGGGATGAGGGCTGCCAATATGACTGTTTGAATGATGTCATGCTCAGGGGCGGGGGATTAGGTTTTGTGTAACAGATGCCGGTCAGCCAGGTGGACTGGTGGAATGATGTGATTTTCGAAATATTGCTGGTCACAGGTGCCTGTGTTTGTGTGCGTTTCTTGGTGGGGGACTGTGGTCATGTCCATTGGAATGGCTTCTGTATTCGTGCCATCTGTGCCCTGCAGCTCCCATTGGCCCCTCTTGTGGATCTTTTGTTCGTTGGCATGCATGGGTGACTTGTACATTTCACTGGTTGCATTGTGACTTCATTGCACCTACGGGGAGTTGTACTTTGTGGGCAGGGAGCGGTGTACAGGCACTCAGTGGGGCCGTTTACGGTTGATTCGCGATGCCGTACTTCTCACCATGGCGGTATGGTACTTTCCGCCGTGCTTGATGGCGTTAGGTACATGTCCGCTAGGGTCGGAATTCGCGTACCCTTGCGCCATGGTGGTATTTACGGTTTGGCATGGCGCGCGCGCGCGTACTTGGTGCAGTTAGCGTTGGCGTTCACTACGGTGTCGCTAATGGCTTCGTACTTTGCGGTGACGGGTCATAGTCGCACCGAGCGCTATTCGATGGCGGTATTGCATTTCCACCATCGTTTTTCGATTTCCGCCAGGGTCGTAATGAGGCCCAATGTGTTCGATGGGCTATGGGGTCTTTTACTCCATAGGGTCTCATATGTTTTTCTATGTGTGTTACACCGCACCCTCCGTGCCGTAACACTGGGGCGTCCTAGCAGACCTCCATCATAGACTCCATACCCGGGGACTGACTACTGTCTCCCCGGGCATGTAAAGTCACCATTGGTTTACTAGACCTAAATTTACTAACAGAACTAGTACAAACCATCCTATTGTGGACGTACTAGTAGGGGTAATTCGATTACTCCTGGGTCTGTTATTCGAGGGGGCACTGTCCCGTCCCCCCTCGTCGAGTTATGGCTGGTGGCAGTGGAAACTACTTGTTATATTCGAC
Organism: Ambystoma mexicanum; assembly: GCF_040938575.1. NCBI lineage: Eukaryota > Metazoa > Chordata > Amphibia > Caudata > Ambystomatidae > Ambystoma > Ambystoma mexicanum. Next base: position 1,238,351,095 of record NC_090937.1, on the reverse strand, counting down.
CCCGAATATAACCCTATGGGATTCTTCCCATTGTTGGAGGTTGATACATTTTCTCGTTAATCTCTGACATACCACCGATTTACTTATCTTAAATAAGTCTATCGGGGGGTATTTTCTTCCAGAACTCGGTTTTTAAAATGGCGTCTGTGTTCGTCTCTGTGACTCCTAAACCAAAGGTTGAGCCCTTTGTTCCACTTTTGGCGGGCCTCTGCACAGAGGCCCTCCAAAGTGGTGCCATTCAGTCTGGGTACCACAGGGGGTGTGGGAGGGGGTTTAGGCACCCTGGACTGAGTTGCCTTGCCAACTCCAGTCACACTCTGGTGTGATTGGCCCAAGTGATGAGCCACCCCGCTCACAACTTAGCGTGTTTTGATTGACAGCTAGGCTGAATGAATGGGGGTTTTCTGCATAAAAAAGGGCTTTTGGGACTGGATCTTCAGAAGTCGCCACAGGACCTAAGAATCCGACGAGGGTAAAGCTGAGCCGACCTGCAACGACGACACCTCCGGTGGAGCCCTGCTGAACCGACTCACCACTTCCCGACGACAGAGGAGATCTCCCTGCCGGAGAGTCTCTTCCCCTGACTGGTGGGAACAACCAGTCCCCTTTGCTTTTTCTTCGCTCCAGGACGCAGTGGTCGAATTGCCCGTGCAGAGCACCCCGGCAACCGGATAGCCACTACCCCTGTACCGTGACCAAAAGGTGGTGCCTTGTGACGGAGCACACCGCGGCTGGTCTCTTCCCTGGTGGTGCAACGATCTTCCACTTTCCTTCGACGACGAGATCATCTCTTCTCTTGGCAAAGACCCGACGTGCATCCACCACCAGGAACAACTGCCCCCGCCGGAGCTGTCTCTCCACAAACAAGGTACTGTGTCCGCCTGGCTTCCCTTTCTGCCGAATAGAGTGAGGTGTCTTAATCCTCGCCTCTCCATTGGGTCGCCTCCAAGCTTTCTTTAACTTTCTGTTCTGAACTGGTCCAAACTTTCCATAACAATTTGCGATAAAGACTCGAAGCGCATTTCCACTGAGACACTTTTTGGGACATATCGCCTTGCCTCTCTCCAAGTGGGCCTGGCCTCTGAACTTTGTGATCTGCAGTAGACCCTGCCGTACTTGCCTTGCATTTGTTCGTAAAAGTGTTGGTGCGGAGTGATTTCATAACCTGCCTTTTTGTCTCCCATCCTAACGAATACTAGAGTGCCATCTAGGTTAAAGCATTCACCTCTGTCTGCAAATAATTGGTGCCGTTGAACCTAGACTTGTCGAACTATTGTTAGGGGGATTGATCTTTTTCTTATAGTAATCGTGATTGAAGTTGCTTGCCGTATTAGTGTGCCCTATCTTGTATACTCCACATAATGCCTAACTCTTCTTGAGAGAAGTCTGACTGCTCAGCCACAGCTACCAAGTGAATCTGTGTGGTACAGACTGCTACCAGGTGGGTTTACTGCCAAACACCTGTAGTCCTAAATCTTTTGCAGTGGTCCCAGAGGGAACTGCACAGGTTTCCGCATAACACTGGTGTACAGCGGTGGGATTTGTATCGAGTATACAGTTTATAGTGCTTTTCGACACTTTAGGATAACTAACCACAAAGCTTAGCACTAAAAAGCAACTTTCAAAAACATGTCTACTATGGAAGTTTACAGTCAAGAATCCTTGTCAGGTGAAAATGCTGAGAGTTTACGAGCTCTCTGTAGGCAAGAGAATCTGTCTGTAAAAGGCAAGAAAGTGGAACTGATAGCGAGATTGCTGGCGAACCAAAGTCTGGGTACTGGTTCAGAGGAACCAACTTCTCCAGCAAATGTAGATAACAGTAATGGTGTTGATCTAAATCAAAGTAATGATAGTGATGAAGAGGCTGAAGAGGAAGGAGAGGCTAATGAAACTGTCTCCCCTGCTCCTCTACCTGCCTTGCCAGCTGTACCTACAGGGCCCATACCAGGTCCCACATGTAACCCTGCTTATTTTGAACTTGAAAAAATGAAGCTTGAATTAGAATACAAACGGTTCTTGGCTCAATCTGAAAGAAACCAAGAGCTCAAGTTCAGACGGATGAATGCCCAGGCTGAGCAGAAGCAAGCTGAGTTAAGGCTCAGGGAAATAGAACTTAATCACGAGTTAGAGATGAAAAAGTTGTCTGTGGAAAATGCTTCTCTCTCCTCTGGTTCCTCTAGGAGCTCCAGTCCCAAAAGACCCCGGATGCCGAAGGAATTAGTGGGTATGTATGAACCGAGATTGGATGTGTTGGATTGGTTAAAACTGTTTGAGTACAATCATGGGCTCCAGGACATCACCGGGAATGATTTACTTCCCTGGTTGTTCTCTAGGCTCCCCCCTGTTGCGACTGATGTTGTAATGGAGTTGGGGGAGGCGGATAAGACGGATTACGAAAGTGTGAAACTAGCTTTGATAGCTAGATTTGAGAAGACCCCTTCCCAGTATCTTAAGAGGTTTAGAACCCTCAAAAAGCATGATGGTACCCCTTGGGCTACCTGGGTGAGTGAAGGGTTACAAAGTGAACACTTATGAGGGTATGAAGAATCTTTTTATGTTGGAGTCGATTTATGATGCCTGTTCTCCTGAGCTCAGACAGCACTTGGCTGATTCGAGGGAATTGGATTCCCGGAAGCTGGCTAAGGCTGCTGACTTATGGGTTGCCAACAGGGCTACTCATAAGGATTCTGGGGCAACTCAGAAAAAGGATGAGGGAAAACAGCCTAAAAAAGACTCAAAAGAGAATTCGAATAACTCAAATTCCAAAGAGGGCCCCAAACAAAACCAGAAGGGTAAGCCACAGGGAAAACCGCAGCAGAATAGTGTGTCTTCTGGTGCCAAACCGGAAGGAGGCAGAACAAGCCACCATTCCAGAAAGCATTCGGTAAATGCTTTGTTTTTGGCTCGACTGACCACGTGAAAGGAGATCCCAGATGTAAGGGTAAATCTTCAGGGGTCCAGCTTGTCTCCTTAGCCTTCGCTCCAGAGGAGGAAGTCCAAATGGCAAGTGGAATCTTTCTACTGCTAGCTGATGAACCCATTGGAGTCTCAGCCAGCGTTTCTTTAGTATCTCTGGGGTTGTGGGAACAACAGAATTTAGATGTCTATAATTCTATCCCCGATAATACTAAAGAGTATTATAAGGACAGTGTCCAGGTGAATGGTCAGGAGACTCCTGCCATTAGGGACACTGGGGCCAGCATAACTGTGGTGGATAAATCGTTTTATCAGGCTGAGGATGTTGCTAAGGCACCCAAACGCCTCACCAAGTTAGCTGGAGGGCCTGTGCAGATGCTTCCCCAATTACCAGTTCTCATCCAGTGTAACGACATGACTGTGAAGATACCTGTCAGCATACAGAGTGAGGTACCAGGACGCGTTCTGTTGGGTAACGATTTGAAAACTCTCGGAGTTGTATCACACACCCCCAGACCTCCTAGTAAACGGTTACAGGAGCTAACCAGACCTGCAAGAGAGAGGACCATGCGCGGTACTCTCCAGGAGATGATGAAGAAAGAAATCACTCCTGCTCCACTGGAATTGTCGGCAGCTGTCTCCAAGAAATCAGAAGCTAAAGGGAAACCTAAGACTTCTACCCCGAAACCAGCAGTCAGCATTTCAGTGCAGCCCACAAGGACTTCCCCGCGGTTGTCCAAAGTTACACCCGTAACTCCACCTCCAGATGAGGCTGAGAGGGAGGTACAAGCCTGTGTGGTAGAATTAGACTCTGACGAAGAGCTAATGGAAGGCCAGGAACTCATTGGAGATCTGGATCCTGTTGACCATCCTGAGCTGCAGTCTTTACTGGCAGAAGGTGGACCCAGCAGGAAAGACTTCAGTAAGGGACAGAGAGAATGTCCAACTCTGGAAGTTCTTCGCCACCAGGCAGAAGCTCAGGCTGAATGCAAGAGCCTGGGAAATACAGGTTGCACTGGGAAGATGGCCTCTTCTACAGTGAACTGACCGAGTCTGCACCTGGAGACTACAAGCGGCTTGTAGTACCCCAAGAGAACAGACCACAGTTCTTGCAGTTAGCCCACGAGATTCCTTTGGCTGGTCACTTGAGTTTGAAGAAGACTAGGGAAAGGCTCTCCCTCTACTTCTATTGGCCAAAGATGGGGGCAGAAGTAGAAAAACACTGCAGGAGCTGCCACACCTGCCAGACCTCTGGTAAGGTTGGCTCCAAGAATGTGGCACCTTTAGTGCCTCTCCCAGTTGTGGGAGTCCCGTTTGAGAGAGTAGGGATTGACATTGTTGGTCCCCTTGATCCCACAACCTCCTCAGGCAACAGGTTTATACTTGTTGTAGTAGACCATGCTACTAGGTATCCTGAGGCAATTCCTATGAGGACTGTTACAGCTCCGGCTGTGGCTAAGGCCCTCCTTGGTATTTTTACCAGGGTCGGGTCTCCTAAGGAAGTAATCTCTGACAGGGGGTCAAACTTTATGTCCCACTACATGAAAGCCATGTGGAAAACCTGTGGAGTTACTTACAAGTTCTAAACGGCTTACCACCCACAAACCAATGGGTTGGTAGAACGGTTCAACCGAACCATGAAGAGCATGATTGGTGCTTTAGAGGAACCCCTTAAGCGTAAGTGGGACCTTCTACTGCCATGCCTTCTCTTTGCTTATGGAGAAGTCCCTCAGGAGGGAGTAGGTTATTCTCCCTTCGAACCTCTCTATGGTCATCCCGTCAGAGGTCCATTGGCCCTGATAAAGGAGGGGTTGGAGAGTGCTCCTTCCCCCAAGCCAGTCTCAGTGACTGACTACGTGATAGGTCTCTGGAGGAGAATGTCACACATGATGACAGAAGCAAGCGATAACTTGAAAGCTGGACAAGCATTGGTCAAGCACTGGCACGATCAAAAGGCTAACATGGTTGAGTTCGATCAAGACCAGCTCGTTCTCGTTATGATCCCAACAAGGCAGAGGGCCTTGCAAGACAAATGGATGGGACCCTTCAGAGTGGTGGGTAAACTCGGAGAGGTCAACTATCTGGTGGACTTGGGCAACCCCAAGGAGGCTCCGACAGTCTTCCACACCAACCGACTCAAAGCGTATGTCTCAAGACCGGATGTAGGAGCGTTGCTTCTAGCATCATCCGAGGAGGAAGAAGAGAGTGAAGCTCTTCCGGATCTCCTCAGAGGCTTACCTTTGGACGAAAAAATTGAAGGAGTAAATCTCTCTTCAAATCTGACACCCGAGCAACAAGAAGAGTGCAAATCTACGTTGAATCAGTTTGCCTCTCTGTTCTCGCTCTCACCAGGCTTGACCCCTTGAGGCCGGCATGACATACTCACTGGTGACTGTCTGCCAGTCAAAAGCAGAGGATACCGAATGTCAGAAAACGTACGAACCCACATCAAAGGTGAGGTCAGCAAGATGCTCGATCTCGGGGTAATAGAGCCCTGTACTAGTCCATGGTCTAGGCCAGTTGTGTTAGTTCCAAAGGCCGGATCTAAAGAGCCTAGATTCTGCGTGGATTATAGAGCTCTTAATGCAGTCACCAAGACTGATGCCCACCCTTTGCCAAGAACAGATGAGTTGGTGGATAAACTTGGCGCCGCCAAGTTCCTCAGCACATTTGACTTGATGTCAGGCTATTGGCAAATAGCCCTGACAGACCATGCCAAGGAGAAAACTGCATTTTCTACCCCCGTTGGCTTATACCAGTTTAAGGTAATGCCTTTTGGACTGAAGAATGCACCTGCTATATTTCAACGGATGGTAAACCAGGTTCTGAATGGGATGGAGGACTTCTGCATGGCATACTTGGATGACATAGCAGTGTTCAGCAATTCCTGGGAAGAACATGTAACCCACCTGAGAGATGTTTTGCAGAGTAAGGTAGTCTATCTTGGACATGAGGTAGGAGGTGGAGAAATAAGGCCTTTGCTCAGTAAGATTGAAGCTGTGCAAAATTGGACAACACCTACTACTCAAACCCAAGTGAGAACCTTCCTGGGCCTCACTGGGTGTTACAGGAATTTCATTGAGAACTATGGGACCATAGCTTCTCCACTGAATGTCATCTCCTCGCCCAAATTTCCTAAAAAGGTTAGATGGAACGAGGAGTGCAATCAGGCTTTTGAAAACCTGAAAAAGGCTCGTTGCCAAGCCCCAGTACTCAGAGCTCCTGATTACCGCCAACACTTCATTGTGCAGACCGATGCTTCAAATGTAGGAATAGGTGCAGTACTCAGTCAACTGGATGGGAAAGGTAGGGAGCACCCCGTTTGCTTCATCAGCCGCAAGCTGAAGGATCCTGAAACAAGGTGGGCAACAATCGAAAGAGAGTGCTTTGCTATCGTGTGGGCTCTGAAGAAGTTTAGGCCATACTTGTATGGTTCTACTTTGGTCATTCAGACTGACCACCAACCCTTGAGATGGTTAATGCAAATGAAAGGGGAAAACCCGAAACTATTGAGATGGTCGATCTGCCTGCAAGGGTTTGATTTCACCATTGAGCACAGGTCAGGGTGTCACCACCAAAATGCTGATGGTCTCTCTAGGATGTATGTCATCGACTAGAGGTATGAGATTCATCCAGGAGTGGATTAAATCCTCCTGTCCCTTAGTCTGGGGGGGCGAGTGTTAGGGAGAATTCTCTGTTTAGGTTGAATTTCCTAACCTAGTGAATCCCCCAGCAGCTTTGCTGGATTTCTGGAGTTTGTTTTTTTCCATCCTGCCAAGAGTGAGACTCTTTCTCTCCCACTCTTGGACATGAATGTGTGTAATTCCTTTAAATGTCAATGTGTTCGATGGGCTATGGGGTCTTTTACTCCATAGGGTCTCATATGTTTTTCTATGTGTGTTACACCGCACCCTCCGTGCCGTAACACTGGGGCGTCCTAGCGGACCTCCATCATGGACTCTATACCCGGGGACTGACTACTGTCTCCCCGGGCATGTAAAGTCACCATTGGCTTTACTAGACCTAAATTTACTAACAGAACTAGTACAAACCATCCTATTGTGGACGTACTAGTAGGGGTAATTCGATTACTCCTGGGTCTGTTATTCGAGGGGGCACTCTACCGTCCCCCCTCGTCGAGTTATGGCTGGTGGCAGTGGAAACTACTTGTTATATTCGACCCCGAATATAACCCTATGGGATTCTTCCCATTGTTGGAGTTTGATACTTTTTCTCGTTAATCTCTGACATACCACCGATTTACTTATCTTAAATAAGTCTATCGGGGGGTATTTTCTGCCAGAACTCGTTTTTTAAAATGGCGTCTGTGTTCGTCTCTGTGACTCCTAAACCAAAGGTTGAGCCCTTTGTTCCACTTTTGGCGGGCCTCTGCACAGAGGCCCTCCAAAGTGGTGCCATTCTGTCTGGGTACCACAGGGGGTGGGGGAGGGGGTTTAGGCACCCTGGACTGAGTTGCCTTGCCAACTCCAGTCGCACTCTGGTGTGATTGGCCCAAGTGGTGAGCCACCCCGCTCCCCACTTAGCGTGTTTTGAGTGACAGCTAGGCTGAATGAATGGGGGTTTTCTGCATAAAAGCAGGGCTTTTGGGACTGGATCTTCAGAAGTCGCCACAGGACCTAAGAATCTGACAAGGGTAAAGCTGAGCCGACCTGCAACGACGACACTTGCGGTGGAACCCTGCTGAACTGACTCACCACTTCCCGACGACAGAGGAGATCTCCCTGCCGGAGAGTCTCTTCCCCTGACTGGTGGGAACAACCAGTCCCCTTTGCTTTTTCTTCGCTCCAAGATGCAGTGGTCGAATTGCCCGTGCAGAGCACCCCGGCAACCGGATAGCCACTACCCCTGTATCGCAAACAAAAGGTGGTGCCTTGTGACGGAGCACTCCGCGGCTGGTCTCTTCCCTGGTGGTGCAACGATCTTCGACTTTCCTTCGACGACGAGATCATCTCTTCTCTTGGCAAAGACCCGACGTGCATCCACCACCAGGAACAACTGCCCCCGCCAGAGCTGTCTCTCCACAAACAAGGTACCGTGTCCGCCTGGCTTCCCTTTCTGCCGGATAGAGTGAGGTGTCTTAATCCTCGCCTCTCCATTGGGTCGCCTCCAAGCTTTCTTTAACTTTCTGTTCTGAACTGGTCCAAACTTTCCATAACAATTTGCGATAAAGACTCGAAGCGCATTTCCACTGAGACACTTTTTGGGACATATCGCCTTGCCTCTCTCCGAGTGGGCCTGGCCTCTGAACTTTGTGATCTGCAGTAGACCCTGCCTTACTTGCCTTGCATTTGTTCGTAAAAGTGTTGGTGCCGAGTGATTTCATAACCTGCCTTTTTCTCTCCCGTCCTAACGAATACTAGAGTGCCATCTAGGTTAAAGCATTCACCTCTGTCTGCAAATAAGTGGTGCCGTTGAACCTAGACTTGTCGAACTATTGTTAGGGGGATTGATCTTTTTCTTATAGTAATCGTGATTGAAGTTGTTTGCCGTATTAGTCCCAGAGTCTTTTTCATAGATGTGCTGTTATAAATAAATACCTTTATATCTTTACGCCGAAGCCTTGTTCCGTCTTTACTTGTTCTACTGTGTAGATTGCCCTATCTTGTATACTCCACATACTGCCTAACTCTTCCTGTGAGAAGTCTGACTGCTCAGCCACAGCTACCAAGTGAATCTGTGTGGTACAGACTGCTACCAAGTGGGTTTACTGCCAAACACCTGTAGTCCTAAATCTTTTGCAGTGGTCCCAGAGGGAACTGCACAGGTTTCCGCCTAACATCACTACCAACCTACCCACAACATTTTCACAACATTGGCCCTACTTCTTAAATCTGCACACAGCATAGTGAAGAACCCATACAAGCCACGCTTCAACCATACCCTCTGCCAAACTGCCAGTATGCACACACTGCACCCAGTGCCCACACTGTGTGACTTTTCGTTGCACCATCTCCAATCACACATCCAACACTTTACCATGTTCTACCAGCGCCCTCACGTGCGGAATCAAACATGCACACCTGCCAGCTCGCTTCTGCTGCTCTATGGCATCTGACATGTACTGCACAACCATTCTTTACAGGTCACCACCCTCTACCCGATACACAGTCAAAATGTCATTACTGGCATGGGTTTCGTCAAGTGCTTGGCTCTTCAATGCATGGCCTACGGTGCTGCGGCCACACATTCACCCTACTTCAACAAATCTGCACACAGCATAGTGAAGAACCCATACAAGCTATGCTTCAACCATACCCTCTGCCCACACTGTGTGACTTTTCGTTGCACCATCTCCAATCACACATCCAAAACTTTACCATGTTCTACCAGCGCCCTCACTGGTGGAACCAAACATACACACCTGCTAGCTCACTGCTGCTGGTCTATGGCGCCTGAAATGTACTCCACAACCATTCTTTACAGGTCACCATGCTCTACCAGATACAAAGTCAAAATTGCATTAGTGGAGTGGGTTTTCTCAAGTGTTAGGCTCATCAATGTTTGGCCTACGGCCTTGGGCCATTCACCCAATAGGCTAGGCCTTGAACACAGGCACCGCAACGTAATGCTACCATGCATGTGACCATATCACCAACTACGCCTATGCACATACACACCACTGCTACCAGCACTCTTACCCAACCTGTACACACACCCACCAATCACATACTGAACCTCTCCATTGCACCCAATTATGAAAACAGGTCGCAATCCGGACAACCCACAAACATGCCACAGTCTCCACCACCCCTACCCAGACCCATTCATTCTGTCACTACCAACCTACCCACAACCTTTTGCACAACATTGGCCCTACTTCAACAAATCAGCACACAGCATAATAACCATCCACATTTAAGGTGCACATCTACCATATCCTTTTCCATACTGACAGTATGTAAACCCACTACCCAGTGCCCCACTGCATGACTTTTCAGCTCACCATCACCAAGTGCACATCAAAAACTTTAGCATCTTGTAACAGCGTCCTCACCTGAGAAACAAAACATGCATGCATGACAGCTCACTTCTGCTGCTGCATTGCACCCAATAGGTTGGCCTTGAACTCATGCACTGCAATGTAATAGCACCATGCATTTCACCATATCACCAACTACGACAATCAACATACACTGCACTGCCACCAGCACTCCTACCCAACCTACACATGCATCCACCAATCACATACTGATCCTTTGCATTGCACCCTTTCAAGAAAACAGTTCCCTATCACCAGAATCCACTAAAATATCACAGCCTCCACCACCCCTACCCATACCCATTCACAAAGTATTGTGTCACTAACAACATGACCGCAAATTTTCACCACCTTGGCCCTACCTCAACAATTCAGCACACACCATAGTAACCAAATACAATCAAGGTGCACGTATACAATATCCTCTTCCATACTAACAGTATGCAAACCCAGCAGCCAGTTTCTACACAGCATTACTTTTCACAGCACCATCGCCAAGTACACATCAAAAACTTTACCATGTTGTAACTGTGTGCTCACCTGTAAAACCACACATACACACATGGCAGCTCACTTCTCCTGCTCTATTGCACCTCAAATATACTCTTGTGGGATATATTGACCCACTCAACAGTATTTCACCACATCACCAAGCAGCCTGTCTGCAGAAAACAGCAAATGGCTGCGCTGGCTCCTGTGCGCACCAGGACCTCAAAACTGCGTTTTTGCAGCAACAAAAATATGGATGCGCCTTCTTGCCAAGCATACATTGGGTAGGATGGAACAAGGGGACACACTGAAAGAGCGTGCCATTGTGTTCCTACCTGTACAAAAGAAAGGGAGTGAAAAGGCAGCACTGCTTTGCTGAAAAACCCCAAAATCCCCATTGATAAAGGAAACTTTTCACCTTTAAAATAATGCTTCTGACAGTATGTGCATCTGTTCTTCCTTAAATCACTGTGAGTAATAAGGCCGTGCCATGACCAGTATATCATTGTGCCTCAGCAAAACCAGGCATGATTTCTGAATGATAGGCCCTGTCAAACCAATTCTGAGAGAAATCAACAAGAAACTTCACTTTTTACTCACACAGGAAAACATGTTAATTTCTTTACAAATGTATCAAAGCTCAGTAGCTCAAAAGAGACTCCAGCTATCTCAGTTTCAATGCATCTGTGCTTCAAATAAACTACTGCCTAGAAGAAAATAACTATGGCTGTGAGGCAATATTGGGAAGTCAGATGTCAAAATCGAATTTGAAAGGAAATGTTAGCAGTTTTCAACACATGGGTAAAAATTGGCTTTTGCAAAAATAAAGGAGAAAATGCCCATGAAAAAGTAAACTCTTGAATGAAAGCCTGCTTATTTAGCAATGTGAAGGGGTTTTGGTGCTGGTGAAAATACGTACATGGGCTATTTTATTCCACATGTTTGTTTTAATTCAGAAACAAATATCAGAAAATAAAGGCTTAAACCGCCTTGGCTGGATTTGCAAGCTGTCAAAAACAGGTTATTCTGGTTGGCAGAGTTAAAGCTTCCCCCTAGGAAGTGAGCCACAACATAAATTTACAGGACATGAAAGTGATAATTGCTAGCTTGAAAAATTCTGTATGGACCAGGACAAAGAAAGTTCACACGCTTGTCAGACATTCGTCTAGGCTGGGACAATAGAAGTCCTGGGACACTAACCTGTGAAGTGAAGGGTGCCATAAAATCTTCAATCAAACTGGGAACCCCTACTGCACACATGGCTGAAGTGACAGTTGATGGCAGCTGAAAAATAAAAATAAAATGGTCCAGTGCAAGACAAAGGACTGCCATTTGCTTCCAAAGACTATTTTATAAATAAACATTAAAGACATTTTATCTCTGCAGCAAGAATTAGGAAGAATGTAAAAATGTTATACTTTAAATATAATTTTATAGGGCTTTTATTGTAGACATGGTAGAATTCACTGACAATTTGGGGACAGAAATGGCAAAGTATTGCAGATTACAAGAAAAGCATCCATGTTGTTACCCATGCAGTAAATGCACATTTCTGTACATACATACCTGATGATAATATACACATGTGTCTAAAGTTATAGAATTTTAGGCTGAATATTTCATACTGAAAATGACCAAAAGAGTATAAAAGACAAAACAATGTCTCACAGATTGCAGGTTTGGACAGCTGTGCTCTACATAAAATATGTAACCTGATTATGTCATTTATTAAGGTGCCACAACTGTACAAATGTGTAACTTCTGGTATGACAGATTCTTGGCAAAAAGGTCTGTGGGAAGTCTTTTTTTGTGAAAATTAAAGTTTGTTCACATTTTAGTTATAACATTACAGAGTATTCAATGTATCTCCCTTCCTAACAATTATAACTATTTCCCCCTCCCTTCCCACCTCTGACCCCCTCCTATGGCTGCGGGTCAGCAAGATACATCTGCAATACCAACAGGGTTCATCATTAGTACTTCATAAAACATTTACAACTACAGCATCGTTCACACAGGTTTGGGCTAGGTACTGCCCGTCTGACGTGCCACAACCTGTGCAACATGCCTCCCCTATCAAGGCGTGGCTCCCAGGAGTCTAGCGCGGTCAGGCACTCCTCCCTTCAGGCCTCCACCACCTCAAGTCCCGTGTCCATACTTCTCAAAAAAGGGAAGCCACAATCCTTCAATGTTTGTCTTGGATTCATCAATTAGATGCGTTAGAAATTCCATATCATAGATACCTCAAACTTTGATGACCCATTCCCTCTCCCTAGGCATGATCAGAAAATGTCCACTTCTGGGCTAGGCAACACCTAGCTGCAACCAACTTAATCTGCAACATGTGACCCTGTGCCGCCACCTGGTCCCCACCCACCTCAATTCCAAAAAGGAGGAACCACAGGGACATGGATCTCTTCATTCCGTCCACCCCATTAATCCAGGACAGCACCTCTTCCCAATACATCTGTACCACTGGGCATTTCCACCACATATGAATGTAGTCCCCTATCTCAGTCCGACATTTCCAGCAGTGTGGGTCGTAACGTATGGAGTACCTTCAGGGCCTGGTGCTGGAATTGGAGTGAGGCCGTTGAGTGGTAGGCCCACTTAAACATCTTGGATTATCTCTTATCATCAATTTCCTCCCATAAGTCTTTCCCCCATTGTGTCTGCGCTGGTGATGGGTCCCTTGGAGTTGCAAACATGAGGAGTTTATAGAGAGAAGATATAGCCCCCTTAGAACCCTGCCTTGAAATGAGGAGTTTTTCAAGCTCTGTAAGAATCCTTCTGAGGGTATCACCCCAATTAGATTCCCGTGAGTACCCCTTCAGCTGGATATAGCGGAACAGGGGAGATTGCTATGCCCCAGGGCATCCTCCAAATCTTTCAGGGGCATAAAGGATCCCGCGCCCACATCTGACCCATCCAACTGAGGCCTTCCTCATACAGTTGTTGAAAGGCACTCAGATCATCAATCTTGCCTCTGATTGGGGGGTCCCAGATGCAGCTCAGCGGGGAGGGCCATGTCATAAGCCACCTATAGTAACCCCCTTCTTTCCAAACAGACCACAGGACCCCCCATATTGGGTGCTGTAAGACCCTCCTAGAGATGCGTGCCCTAGGGACTCAAAGCCACTCATCCAATGTAACCGCAGTCAGAACCTCATTGTCCATTGCCACCCATTGTTTCTCTGTCCCCGGGGTAAAATGATCCACCAGTATCCTTAATTTGGAGGCCTTGTAATAGGTTTTCAAGTCCGGGAATCCCATCCCACCCTCTTCCTTGGGTCCGGCCAACACCTTGGAGGAGATCCTATGCTTCTTGCCTGCCCATATAAATCGTAGGAGGGCGCGCTTCACCTCTGTCAAAAATGTTTTGGGTTCCTGTGTCGGAAGCATTTGAAACAAAAATAAAAACTTGGGGAGAACCACCATTTTTACCAGGTTAAGGCATGTCAGATATGAGAGCCCCAATCTTGCCCACCTTTCGATGTCCCTCCTGATTGATACCCAAAGGGGAAGGACGTTGTCATGAAAGTGACTCTCCGAACTGTGTGACACCTGGATGCCCAAGTAGCGAAACCCACCCTCTGAACGCAGAAGGGGAGCCCACCCACATATACCACCTCTGAGCCCAACAGGTTGCCTGCCATGAATGCCACTGATTTCCCAAGATTAACCTTAAACCCAGAAAGGTTTCCATAACGTGTCAATCCCTGCAATACCCGGGGTACTGTCTCAGATGGTTTGGTAATATAAAGCAATGCATCATCGGCCAACAACCCAACCTTACAATGAGTTTCTCCGATCCTCACCCCAGTGATCCCAATGTCATTGCCAACGGAGGTCGCCCAAGGTTCCATAACCAATGCATATAAGAGGGGGGACAGAGGGCATACCTGCTTCATGCCCCTCTCCAGGGGGAACCACCCGACTCAGTCCCATTTGCCACCACCCTGGCTGAGGGACTGGAGTACAATGCTGACATCCAGACCATCCACCTCAGGCCCATCCCATTGATGTGAAGACCTCTCCCATAAATGCCCAGCTAACCCTATCAAAAGCCTTTTTTCAGCATCCAGGGCTAATAATAGAGCCCCCTCGTCGTTGACCGCCCTTGAGTGCAACACATGTAGGGTCTTTCCAGATTATAAAAGCCTTGTCTGTTCATCACAAACCCCACCTGACCGGGTGGATCAAGCGAGGGAGGTATCTCTCTAGACGTGTTGCCAGAATCCTGGCGAAGATCTTGGTGTCTGTATTCAGGAGGGAGATGGGCCTATATGAGCCACAGTCTGCCGGGTCCTTAGCCGGCTTGGGAATTACAGCGATTAGAGCATGTAAAAAAGTAAGCGGCATGGTATCCTGACCCCTAATATGATTAACAAGTTGGCCAGTGGTTCCACCAGGATGGGTTGAAACTGCTTATAGAAGTCAGCCGTGTAACCATGGCCTCCTGGGGCTTTCCCTGTTTTCAGTCCCTGGATGGCTATCTTCACCTCTTCTGGTGTTATCTCCCCCTCTAAGACCTCCCTTTCTGGATCTATCAGGCGGGGCAGCAGGAGTTCAGCCAAGTAGGCCTGGATGTCCTCTAGCGACTCACCCTCCCGTCTGGTATACAGCTCTTTATAGAAGTCCACAAAACTTTCTACAACTTCTTCCCCCTTCCCCCACAGGCCGCCCCCTCTGTCTCTGATGGTCTGACCCTCCTCTCTATTCTGCATCCCCTTGTTCTTCATGATAGGAGGGTACCCACCCCATCACCCCTTTCCTAGTACCTTTGTCGTGTATATATCATCCTCTTGGCCACTTCCCCTATAAGGACCATATGTAATGCCTGCCTCCTCTCTCGCATCTCACCCAGGAGGGCTTCCCGGTCTTCCCCTCTATGGGTGAGCCTGGTTCTAAGTCCCCCAATTCGCCCTGGAACCTGTTCTCAATGAGCGTCCTTTCCCGTTTACGTCAGGCTCCCTCCGCAATCAGGGGGCCTCGAAAGGTGGCCTTAGCCGCTTCCCAAACCATCACCATTCCTGTGTCCCCATTGTCATTAGTTTCAAAATATGCCTTCATTTCATCCTTTAAAAAATTCCTGAAGACTTGGTCCCTAAGGAGCGTATTTTTGCAAAACCATCTAAAGGTCCTTGGGGTGCCTTGAAATGACCAATTGACCACTAGTAGTTTGTGGTTAGAACAGGTAATTGCCTCTACCCTGTGTACCCCAAACTCTCCTCCCCTCTCATCAGAGGCTAGCAGTAGGTCAAACCTTGTGCCTCATTATAAGGCTGGCAGAAAGGGTTTAACAGCACCGGTAATAGTGCTGGTGCCATTAAACCCACTCCGCCCTATTACGAGGTTCCCTCACGGGACTCGGAAAGGACGTCTGGTCAGACCAGACGTCCTTTCCGGGTCCCGCAAGGGTAGCAGGGAGCTAAAAACGGGCCTGTTATTAACGGGCCTGTTAGCTCCCTCCCCATTCCCATTTGAGCCCTATGGGGCTCAAATGGGAATATGAATCAACTTTTACCGGGCCCATGTAATGGGCAAATCCGCCAAGGTCGGCATGACCCGGTAATTGCCCATTCCATGGGCCTGGTAAAAAATCATTACCAGCGGCAGCCGTGCCCTTAATAAGGACACGGCTACCGCCAGCCTCGTAATGAGGCCCCTTGTATATGTGTGGTGTGGGGGTGAGAAGAATGTGTAGCCTCCCAGCCGGGGGCATGACTTGCGCCATATGTCAACCCAATAGTGCTCCCACATGAGATTTCGCAGGGCAATATTATCCTTCATAGTCTCCTTAACACCGTACCCTTAGCTAACCACCAATCTAGCTAAAGGTCTGTTATAAAATTCAAATCTCCAGATAGTATCATGGCCCCCTCAGCCCACTCGTCCATCACCCCAAAGATCTGTCTCAAAAACCGTATCTGTCCTACGTTTGGTGCGTACAAGGTGGCAAGTGTGATTCGTTCACCCTTGCAGGTGTCTTTGACCCAGAGAAACTGCTCTCCAAAGCGCTTCTTCGTTTCTACACTTTTTAGGTGGAGTGACTTGTTCAGGAGTATGCCTAACCCTCCTTCTTAGTGCTCCTATAAGAAGTCCAGAAATTCCTCCCGATGTCCTTCCCCCTTATCGCCGACTCTTTACCCTGTTTGTAGTGGGTTTCTTGTAGGAAGAGGACCATTAGCTGCTGCTTACGAAACATGTTGCTAGCTAAATCTCTTGTTTTGGGAGTTCAAGCCTTTAACATTAAGTGGGCCCACCCATCCTTCAACCATTATCGTCCTTTGTCTTGTTCCCTAGAACCACCCCTTCATAGACTATTTTCAAAGCCTGTTGCAACACATTAATCCACTGATCCTGCAGACCCTTCCCCTATCCATGTCCCCATAGTACCTTCCTTTCTGCTCCCCCTTCGACCCCCTTCCACCATGTCACACCCTATCCTCCTCCCTCCCCTCCCCTCCTGTGAGGCGTCTCTCTCCATCCTCCAAAATGTCACCACCAGGGACCCATCCGTAGCCCCAAACCTTCCGGCCAGTGGGTGTCCCCAATCCTAAGATATCTTCCTATAAATTTGCATTCAGCGTATTTCAGTGATCCTAAGCAGGATCTCCTCGATTTCCCCCATCTCTTCCCACCCCAACCACATTGTATTCCCCCCAACGATTCATGTGTCTCACATCCCTTCAAACGTAAATGCAGACAAGCTGGTGCCTTGTCCACCACAGGAATAGTAACAACAACCATTAAACCATTAAATTCGGGAGCAAACCCGTCTCATCAGGGGCCCCAACCATATGATCTGCTTTCATTCAATCCCCACCCCCGTGGGGGCAGCAAAGCAGGCCACAACCTATAAGTAACTCCAAGAACAACTTCAACCTCATTTCAGGTGTACCTCAGAAGCAAAAGGGGGGGTGTCTGGTCTTTTGAAACTTCTGGGTCCCCTTCACCTTGGCCTTCCCCCTAAACGCATCTGGGCCACTGGGACCCCTAGCTGGATCCAAGTCCCCCTCCTCCCGGCCCCCTGCAAGACCAGCCCGGCTACCCACCAGGTCCTCCGTGACTCTCTGAATATCTTCCTCCGATACCAGATGGTGTTTCTCCCCTTGCCACTCAAACGTCCGATAGAAGGGGTGGCCCCAGCGATATCTGACAGCCTTCTCCTGTAGCCATCTGGTGAGGTTACCACATTTCTCCAACATCAACACCATATTGTATGCTCTGAAGATTCTTGGCCTTTTCCTAGCTTTATCTCAATAATAGTGTTATCTTGCTAGCACTGAGCGTGGACCCCTTCCTCCACCTCCAGCACGGTGCACTCTGTCCATTATTATCTCCTCTCCTGCGTCTGCCCCAGAACAATCTGTACCATGTCCTGTACTTTGCCTTCCAGTCCATGTGGCCTTTTGCCCTCCGATTCCACCAGGCCAAAGATACGTAGGTTGTTCATCCTCTCCCAATTTTCCATGTCATCAAATTTGAAACGTAATTCCTTTTCACTCCGTTGTACTTCCATAAATCTCACCTCCATTGGAATTTCCAAGAGCTCCGTTGAAAGCTGGTTGTTCTCTACCCCCTCCAGCCGGTCCTCCAACGTGGATACCTTTGACGTGAGGTCTGCTAGTTTGGCACCCATGTCAGTCCTTATCCCCCTGATCTCCTCCAGGAACATCGGTATGTTGTTCTGCATGATACCCAGGTCAGGGGCCGGTGTGGGGGGCCTCCAGGCGCCATTTCAGCACTACCAACCTGAAACTGGTATATGGACAGAGCTACCTTCCAGCTCATGGATGTCGTACCATGGCATAACTATGATAGGCAGACTCAGGGTGGGTCCCGAGCTATATATGTGAATACAGTTGATGCACAGATAGGGAGCAAGACTGTTGTTGTGGCACTACACCGGCAGTCTCCTCACATGAAGCTCAATGCTTAGGGGGGGCTCTCTAAGAGACAGAGGCCAATCCAAAAAGTTTTTCAATCTCCGCCACCCAGGTCAGGCTTTGGATCTCTAGAGATTACACTGAGCTACCTATCTGCACCAGTGTGTAGTGTACCCCGGCTGCTCAGATATGTGGGTTGGATGTCAGGTTGAGGGGGAACAGTATCCTTACAGGGCTGCTCCTGGGGCCTCAATGGAACGTTCTGAACCCTCTGGTACCAGGAGCACCTCAGCCTGGTGTTTTCCCACTGTGTTCATATCCGTCTCCGAAGCGGCAGGCAATGGGCAAGCCCAGGCACCACAGCCAATCAATAAACAGAGGTGCAGGCTTCTTGTGGGCCCAGTTTTGGGGAGTGCGGGTGCCACAGTGATCCAAGTTAACAGCACTATTACTAGGACCGTCGAGGTTCCTTCAAGTGTTCACCAGGAATCTTAAAGTAACTCAGTAGGGATCTCAACAGCCAGTCCTGAACTGGAATCTGTTTGTGTGCATGTGTCTCTTCTGTGCGTGGGGGCCGAGGGGGCAAGAGCTGCCCTTCCAGATCCTTTCCTGCTCTCCCCTGCAGCGCCGGGTGCACTGAGGCCCTGCAGCTTAGCATCCGCTCCTGGAGCAATTCCAGGGGCTTCTCCGTGTCCCTGTGCAATCACTGTGGTCCCGGGGGATGGGGGGAGACCGAGCCCGATCACCGGGGCTTCAGCGACTCGGTGTCCTACAGGTGCCGACACAGCGGGGAGTGCCCAATCTCCCCGCGGGTTGCAAAGGGGCACCGGCGTCCCACAAGGCCATGAGGGTAGCTCCTTCTCTTCTCCGCTGTACTCCGTCATCGTTGGGACAGGTGTCCTGGATGCGCACTGCAGGGGGTCCCCCGGGTGAGTGGGTAAAACGGGTGTGTCTGTCAGGTCACCGCCGCCTGGAGGAGAGTCACTGCCTCTCATGTCCTCAGGTCCGCTGGGGGGCCCGAGGCCCAGGCTCGCTCTCCACTGCCTCCGAGGACTTTGTTTTAGGCACGGTGGTGAGGGAGGGGCAGGCCTGCGATATCTCGATGCAGGGGCCACCCCCGTTCACCGGGCTAACACCTCCAGGTGGGTAAAGATGTCAGACACATGTTTATGCTTCTTTTATGGGGATTGGATTCCCATCTCCATGCAAACTCCTCTGAATTCTTGGGGCAGTGGACAGAGCTACAGGCTCAGGCTGCCATCTTGCCTGTGCTCCCTGGTGGCCTCTGTGGGAAGTCTTTTTACATCAAAAATTGCAACCTCCTGAACTGAGTCACATCCCAGGGGAGGCAACCAACATTGTCCAATCCAGTTGTCTAGAGGCGGGCTTAGCTAAAATGGCCCAGCAATATAGCCTATGATGTCACTATGCATTATAAATAAGAGTCCCTGACAAGACTCTACACACACACTCTTCCTGACGTTCCTGCGCTGCGTTCCTGTTCCAACTACAAGGCCAAAGCATTGCTGACCCTACTCCAGTGCCCGCTGCAAAACCCAAGCAGTGCTGATCCCATTCCCAGCATTGCCTCACTTCTGAAATCCCATTAAAATTCCCAAATAACCAAAGGGGAAAGCTGTGGTGTTTTTGGGATGCATCCTGATACCCCTAACTTTATGTCCGCTGAAATCCTGCCATCCAGCTGACTTTTAGTATCCAGTGACCAGAATTGCCAATCCAGAAGTGTCATCTGGTGACCAGAACTGCCCAGCTGTTTGCCAGGTGTGCTGCCGTGTAGTAACCAGAACAGTTGACGGTCCAAAAATCCCAACAACTAAAAAGTGTACAGTGAGTATAATCTCCACTCCATAGAAACCCATAGCATATCTTGTCTTTGTCCTTATCACACTCTCTAAGTCATCCTATCCTTATCCTGATAATGTATTAAAACTGTCAGAATCACACTTGCAACCTTGACCTTGATTTCTAGTGCTAGCGCCATTTCTTTAGTAATTTTGTCTTGTGTAATCCTAAACCATTAGTCCAATTTCAAGTGATCAGACTTGTTTCCACCAGGGTTGGGCGCTGGGGTGACGGGGTTGAAGTCGCGAATCAACCCTGGGTCTAACTGTGTCCATCTTTGGTGGCCTAGCCTGAATACTCTAGTGTAAAGTAAAACTGTTCTTGCTACAACTGATTTCCTTTCCTATTTCACAGCTCCATTTTACTCAAGGCAAACCTTTTTATATCTTGCATAACTCCTCCAATTTACCAGCTAGAGACCTAATTTCACTTCCATATTGTTCTTGTGATATACCTCTACACCCCAACCACCCGTTTTTATTAAGATTCCAACGTGTCATTTTACTGCAATCTGTTTTAAACTTTCCACTCATTTTCGAACTGTATGATTTTGGTAACCCATTCTTTGTGATTGTTAGTGTCTTTGCATTGTTGCTTTAGTGGGGAATTATATTTGCTTCAAGGTTTTTTAACACACATTAATTATTTATTTGTCCATTTCCAAGTGTCATTTCATAACGTTGCAATGGGTTCAAATCTATTTTCTCTCTTCTTTGGGGGGGGGGGGGTCAGATTTGAATTCCATTTTCTGTTTCTTATTCTGGATTACCTGCTGCTTCTTTTTATCCTCTCAGAATTGATTATTTGTGGTTTGTGGGAACCTGCAGGGGTAAATCATAATTTGGTTGCTATCGTTCCTAAACCAAACGTGTTCCTATTCCGCTTTACTGTGTATATCTTCCACTAGCAGGTTGACCCAGTGCATTGCTCACCTTCTCATTGTAATGATCACCCCATTGGTGATTGCTGTCCCATATTAAAAATGATCTGATTTCTTTTGAATTTTAAAATAAATAAATAAATATTGTATTTTACCAACCAGTCTGGTTCATGGTCCATTGTGACCAGGGGTATTTGTAAAGGTGGTGTGATATGAGTGGTGTGCCATCTCAATATTGAGTTTAATATAAAGAGATAAGTATTTCAGTCGTGCGCTGCATACTAGGCCGAGAGAAAGGTGTGCGTCGCCTGATTGAAATCCTTAACAAATTTGGGGGCTTGTGCCGGGGATTGAGTTTGGTTGCCATCTGTGATAGTCTAACACAGCAGACTAACCTGCAAGGTAGTGATACTTTGTGTGGTGGAAATACTGGGTTACACTGTACAAGCGCCTCCCAAAAACAAATACTCTGAGTACCAGGCCTGTGTCTAAAAATTAAAGCTAAATCAACCCCAAAATAGACAGAAAGCCATTGAATGCAGGTTACCCTTACATAAATAAATACATTAATAAATAAAGAACATGTTCAAAATGACAATAGTAGAAATCGACATGGCTAGGGAGCACCTTCTGCACAAGCTATTTGTCAGAGGTGAGTGGCCAGAACAGGATGAAAAAGTCTGGCTACAAGAAATAACACAACAGGTCACCGCCATGAACGTGTCAGGACGGTGGCCTATTACACCAAGCTTTGAGTGAATTATATATAACCCCAAAAATTAAAGAGGCGCAAATTAAAATTGTCAGGATTGCGGACTACATGTATCTCCACATGGGAGTGATGCATGAAAAGCAGGAGGAAAATGAAACTCTAGCTCAGAATCAATCTGAACACTTAAATCAAATCCAGGCTGAACTAAAATTAGCGGAACAAAAACTACACAAGAGCCAAGAGTTGGAGGTAGAATCTGGCAATTAAATACAAAAATTAAAAGAGGACTTGGTCCTCCAACAACAGAATAATGTAGACCAGGAGACCCAATTAGACGCAGTAAGACTAGAGTGTCAGGAAAAGGTATACTCTCTACAAGAGAGTCAACAGAAGCTGACTCAACAATTAACCTATAACAGGGTCTGCACAGAGCAGATAGTTACGCGACAAGACCAGAAAGAGAAATTGAAAGAGGAAAATAATAAGTTAATTTTGAGAGACCTCCACTCTCAAACAGAATTTGATGAAGAGCGCCAGAAATTCAATACAGTCAGGAAACAAAGGTATGACCTGGCTGAACAGAGAGGCACCCTAAGTCAGGAGAGAGATGCACTAGGCCAGGAAGTAAGCAAATTAAACATAGAGTTACAGGGAAGTGAGTTAGCCCTCCAGAAACTAAATGACCTCAAAACAGAGTATGGGAATCTACTGGAGCACGCCAGACATGTAGAAAGTGCTCTGGAAGAGAACACCCAGACCAAAGATGCACAAACTAAGGAGGTGAGTCTCCTGCAACAGAAATAGTTGCATTATTCTCAAAC
The DNA here is from genome assembly GCF_040938575.1 of Ambystoma mexicanum. Lineage (NCBI taxonomy): Eukaryota > Metazoa > Chordata > Amphibia > Caudata > Ambystomatidae > Ambystoma > Ambystoma mexicanum. The sequence goes on along the minus strand of NC_090937.1, from coordinate 1,238,328,522 downwards.
CAGGCATGAAGCGCAGAGAAACAATGAGGCCCTCTGTGAAAAAAATGATGGTTTCCACAAACAAGTGGCAGAGCAAGAGCGGGTCATACAGGCCAATAAAGCCTTGATAGCTGAGCAAAAGGATAAGATCTTTGCTTATTATCAAGAAGTAGGGGCTGAGAAGGAGAAACTAGCGAGGTTAGAGAAAGAGGGTGCTAGATTTAATCCTAACTGGAAGGACCCTGAACAGGTAGAGAGGGACAGGGTAACCCCTGATCATAGTATAAGGTCCTCTGTACTAAGGGACTCAAACCCATTTCATACCGTGAACAGTGCCAAATTCATGTCTACCGGTTCCCATGAGATGGAAATCATGAGGCCGGCAGAATTCGATAGGTTTAGAAAGATGGAACTAACAGATCAGCGCCCCCAGAAACTGATAGCCGGGCGTCCCTGTATAGATATTCAAACATTAAGGCTGATGTCTCTGACAAGGAAGACTCCTATGAGGGGAGAGTTAGGGAATTAGAACCACAGAAATACTACCTTCCATGGGACCAGTTGGTTCAATTTGATGAAAAACCAAATGAAATGAGGCCCAAAAAGAGCATCCTGAAGACCTCTTCCCAATTAGGGCAGTGGGAGGGATACTCTGCCAACCCTGGGATCAGGGAAGAGTCAGAAGACTGCTCTTCTGAGCACCACAGGAATAGAGAAACTAGGCCCCTCTATTCTGCGAGCCCCTTTCAAGCTTGCATAATCAGGGAGTGCCTAGATGATCATGAGGGGACCTCAAGTAGTAGCGCCGCTGAGTCTGAGGGCGAGTGGACTCGGGTTACTAAGCCAAAGAAGGCAAATAAACTCACGAGAGTTATGACAAAAGACCCCATTAGGCAGATTAAGGCCCTTAGTAGGAGGGAAAATACCATAAAAACGCAAAATATTCTGTTTGGGAACACTTGGAACTCTATCAGCAGATGATGGACACGTTTCACCTGAAAGATAACCCGAACTTCTTAGAGTATGTAAAATGGACATTTTCCCCCGAGTACTCCAGCTTCTTTGCTGGACCGGAGGACCAGAACCATTCAAGATGGTCCACCTAGAGGGCGGCCATCTTGAAACACTTTTCTTCCCACAGAAAACCCCAAGAGGCTCACAAAGCAGCCTACAATCTGGAGTGCAGGGAAGATCAGGCCCCACAAGAATTTGTGCAGGAGCTCAAACAAGTTCATAACTACCTTCTTTCATGCACTCCCAAAGTACATTATGACCCAGCTGGTGAGGGATTTCCATGACAAAAGATCTCTGGACGCATTTATGAGGTACAAAAACCTGCAGAAAATAAAAATCTGAACAAAAACCCCAAACCAGCCAACACCCCTGCTGCTGCTAAAGTGGCCCAGGTGAAGGTTGCCCTATTTTAGACCTAGAGATGGGGGCGCATAAAAATATACCTGTACAAAATCAGCAAAATCAAAGACCCAGAAGGCCTTCAGGCCAATCACAAAAAGGTGGCAGTCAGGGATGTAATCCCACAAATGGGACCCCTAACTCCCCTGATTATATCAACCCCCAATACAAGGGCAACCAACCAATCCTGTGGTATGTATGGACTCCCCTAGCCCAAGGGGGGGATCCAATCAGGTAAGTACTGCCCTGGGAAACCTTCCTTCCTAACTTCCTCCAGGAGGGCAGTAACCCCCCAAATGGTGGGTTAAGTTTCTTCACTCGATACTCACAAAACCCCCACCTGCAGGACCACCCTCCTTTCATTCCCCTATTTCAAGAACCCAGACAACCCAATCCGGGAGAGGGGAGGCCAAGGGTGGAGGGTTGCCAAAATCCAAAATATCCAGGGTACTACGGGAGAAGGGATAGTTACCCTTCTCATGATCCACCTAGAGCTGACCAGAGTCCCCGTACCAGCAGGAACGGGTGTACCAACTGGAGCGCCAGGTCCAAAACCTTACCCAGGATCTGGGCCGCATGTTGAGGGCTCAACAAAACCCTGAGGTGAACATGACGGCTCAGAACCCCACAAACCAAGGGTCTGGAACCCCAGAACAATGACGAGAACCCTGACAACTCACCGGTTCCAGAGGGGGAGACACTGGGAGAAGGGAGGTGCAAAGCTCTAGAGGAAGCTTCCTTCCTCACTCGTGGAAAGCTCCTGGACACCCAGGAAGCAGAACAAAAATCTACTGCCCCCGAAAATCTGCAACCCAAGGAACAGAGGGTGGGTAGGAGGAATAAAGAACTCAAAAGGGCCCATTTTGTGGAGGAAGTTAGTGTCCTCCAATTTGAAGGGGAAGAATCCTTAGAGGATTCTGGGAAAAAGATCTTCTCCTTCAGGGACAGGGGGACTCCTCCCAAAGAAAAATGGGTCCCAAGAGATCTAAATGAAGACTGGGTGGGTGTGGAGACCGAGTCAGAATCGCCCATCCCAGAACCCCAGAATGAGCATCCAGGAAACCCAATAGTAACAGAGGGATCCCAAACCTCACAAACCAATTCTGTTGACTGCCTACAAAAAGGGGGGGGCAGCCCAGAATCAGAAAAAGGGGAGCCTGAAACTCCCCAAATATCCGAATGCAAAATTTGTCTTTCAGATCCCCAAACTCCCACACAGAATTATGCCCAAACTACCCCTGTGTCGGAGTCAAAAATAAGGACATTGACCACCAAGCTTCCCCAAAATGCACATTATCTTTGCCCCTTTGAGGAGAAGGAATGTAGATGTTATGCCCCGGTACAAGTGCAAGGGCACTGTACATTTCCAGCACTGGTGGACACTGGATCCCAAGCTACTCTTCTGTCAAAAAGGGCCTTTGAACAGCTAATTTCGGGAAGAGGGGAGAGATACCAGATCCCTCCCACCCCTCTGCCTGAACAACTTCAGAACTTCGACGGGAATTAAATACCTGTCGAGGTGACTGCAGAGCTGGAAATTAAAATAGGGAGACACAAGATGACGCACCCGGTCATAGTCGTGACTCCAGAGGGCGCACCCTGTCTGCTGGGGAATTACATCCTACGCAGGATGTCCCCCCTAATAGACTGTGTGAACAAGGTCCTCTGGACTCAGACTCACAGGCCAATGAAATTGAAACAGAGTGTGAACCATGTTAGTTTAAAAGGCACATGCCACATGGTTGAACAAAAACCTGATCATATTGAGTTTCATTTTCAGAACATTCAAATACCTGACATGACAGTACCTGCTGTAGGACAACAAACTGGCGATGGGAACTCCTCTCCATTCCTGAAAATCAACCTTCCTTTCAGTCTCAAGTGGCATTCCACAATGGAAGGAAATACTTTTATTCACAATCTGAAAATCCCAATTCCATAGCCAAAAGTGATACAAAAAAACCAGCTCAGCTTTTAGCTGACATTCAGAAAATTAGAGAACAGTTTTTCATCCCTATTCTGTTAAATGAGGGGAAGGAATCTGTTCTTGGCCAAGTGTGTGTGAGCAACGGTAAGATCTCCATCAGCAAAGCCATGTTCCGAAAGCTCCCAAAAGATCCAGCCATTCCCACATTTAAATTGATCGATACATTGGAAATGAGCCTGGAAATTCACAATTCCAAGCATCTCCTGCCTAGCAGGTGTATGCTTAAAATGTATATAGGAAACAAAGGCATAGTACATAACTGTTGGGTCGTGCAAGATGTCCCTGCTGTATTTTATTTAGGCATTGACATTCTCAATCGTTTTGCCATTAATTTGGACCTGATCAATTACAAGGCCTGGTCCCGACTAGGGGGTAATCCCCTGGAGTTTGATGATTCAGAAAAAGTATTTTGGTCAGACCAATTGCTGCTGTATGCAGTTCAAGTTCAAATTGGAGAGGAGGTCACCATCCCAGGATGGACACAATTATTCCCACTTGAATTAAAAATTAAAAGAGGACAGAAACTGCAGAGCCCTGACGCATATGTACACCTCAACTCCCATCTCCAACAGCAGGGGTTGAGGTTAAACCCAACACCATTAGTCAATGTAGAACACAACATCATTCCAATAATGATGGATAACAGCGACCTTAGGAGTATCACTCTGGGCGCAGGCACCATTGTTGGAATGGCAATTGATGACCAACATTTCTCCATGGATCTAGGTAATGAACTGATAGGACCAATCCCCAATGACTGTTTTGACAGTGATAGTGACAATGACATACTACCAGACAGGATCTTTACCCGGCAAGGGGGGAATTTCCTAGTGTACTCTTCCTGCTCTTACAGTGAGGAAGAGGTGGCCTGTGACATCAGGCAGGAAGAGGTGATCTTCCAGGTCCACAATGAATGCCTCGCATACCTGAAACCCTCTGTCCAGGTCAATACTCGAACCACAGATCTCTCTACCCAGCTGGAGGAGGCAGCTGAGATAGCAAACCCGGAAGTCTTTCCAGGCTTCAGGAAAATGGTTGAAGAACGAGTCAATCTAGCTGATGCCTGTGAGACTCCGGAGCAAAAGCAAAAGCTGAAACAGATTTTCTTAGATTTTCAAGATCTCTATGCGGTGGACTCGTATGACTTTGGTTGCACCGAAATCCATACAACAACAATTTCCACGGATCCTGGAATGGCTCCAGTGTTTGTGAAACAATACTGCTTGCCTCTCGCATCCATGGAGTTCCTTATGGAAATTATCAAAAACCTTGAGTCCCGTGGGATAATTTGTCCAGTTCACAGCACCTTTAATAATCGGGTGCTGAGGATTTTAAAATTGAACAGCCAGTGGAGACTCTGTGCCGACCTTAGGGAGCTAAATAAATGGGTACACATGTCCCGATGGCCTCTCCCCTACATTGACAAGGTACTGGCCCAGATCCAAGGGTCAAAGGTATCCACTGTCATTGACCTGACCAATGGGTACTGGACTGTGCCTGTCAGTAGGAAGGACCAATACAAGATGGCCTTTCCCTTAAGGGGGCAGCAGTAGACGTGGACCTGGACTCCCTTCGGATACATCAACTCCGGCAACAAATTCAACATCTTCCTACATAAGGCAATGCCCGACATAGGTGAAAGGAGTAAACTGGCCTATGTGGATGATGTCTTGATAAAAAGCTTAACTGTGGTGGAACACATAGCGGAAATCTGTTATGTTCTGACACAGTTGAGGGTTGCTGGAGAAAATCTATCCTTACAAAAAAAGGCACAGTGGTGCAGAATCCGTGTCAACTTCTTGGGCATGAGATAACTCCCGAGGGTCCTGTCCCCAGGAGAAGAAAGTGGAAGCACTCCTACAACTGAAAGAACTCACATATCTGTGTGAGCTAAGAAGTCTCCTTGGACTGACTAATTACAGTAGGAAGTTCATTGAGGATTATGTAGAAATCATAAGACCCCTGATCTATATGTTGAAGGGGGATCAAGTGGGAGTGGGGTCCAGAACAAGCCGAGGCAGTAAAGCAACTCAAAATAAGCCTCTCACAAGCACCTTGACTAGCTTACCCTGTCAAAAACAAAGAGTTGGTCTTGGGGACAGGGTTCTCAAATACATTCTTGACAGCAGTATTATGTCAAGAGCATGACAAGGTTAATAAAGTCATCTCCTATGCAAGCAGGACTTTATCCTCTGTGGAGGAAAAATTCAACAATTGTGAGAATGCACTCCTGGCAACCGTGTGGGCATTGAAGAATTACTGCCCGTTTATCCAGGTGGAACACATCATAGTGAAGACTCCACACCAGCCTTTGCAATACCTCCAAAGTGACAGAATCCAGGCCGGAAATGTGAGTAATTCCTGAATTACTTCCTGGATTCTCTCAATGCAAGGCTTTCCTGTGGAGGTTAGATATGGCCAAAACAAGAAGAGTCCCATTGCGCAAGGTCTGGCTGACTTGCATGATTGAGCCAGAGAAAACTGTCTCGAGGACGAAAGTCTTAAAACCCAGGACAAAATGGAGGCATGCCTGAATTCCCCACACAAAGTCTCTGAAGAAGACAAGTGCGAGGGGATGCCCTCAGTTTGTGTGGATGGGTGCTCCTACCATGTTTACAACAACGAAGAAAAAGAACTGGTGGCCGGCTTTGGGAATGCCTGGGTGAATGATGCCCCACAACCCTCCGCTGGGTACAAAATCGCTCTCCGTGGTAGTCAGGTGTCAAAGTTGATGGCAGTTCATCAAGCTATCGTCACTGCCATCAAACACCAACTACACAAACTGGTCATAATCACTGATCCAGATTATGTCCGGAGTGGGTTCGTGGAGCAGCTTGTTAATTGGAAAACCAGAGGCATGCTATGTGCTAACAATAAACCGCTTAAACATGGCAAGCTCATCCAAAATATTGATGATCTGGTCACCTCTAGTGGGATGACATCTATTGGAAGAAGATCAGGGGTCATTCCAGAATAGAGGGACCAGACAAAACTGGAAATGACCTAGCAGATCAGCTGGCCAAAACCAGAGCCATACAAGGGGATCTCCTTGAGATCGACTCCATGTTGGGGGAATTCCAAGTCACTGCTATCACTAGGTCTCAGACAAATGCTCACAAAGCACTCTAAACTGCCCAGTGGTGTAAGTAGAGACCCCAGATATTTATTTAATCATGGCACAAAAAGGGAATCTGATTATTGGTACATTTTATCAACACATTGAGGACCCTGAGAACTTTACCCTGACAGATGCCGATTACATTGAGAGAGGACCTCAGAGTGTTGTTGAAATGTCAAAAAAATGTCTGAATCCAAGACGGTTTGTTGGTAAGGAGATCCATATATGGCTGTGACCAGTGGGTGGTCCCTACCTCATTCCAAAGCCTGATGCCTAGTCACGCTCATGATACGGCCACAGCCGGTCATCACTAGTTTCACTCTACTTTAGAAATCTTGCGAGAGGTTGCCTACTGGCCACACATGGGGCAGGACCTCTACCAATACTTGAAGGGTTGCCTTGTGTGTGCACAATTTCAGCCAACTTCACTCACATACTGAGCTCCCCTCCAGAAGAGGGGGATGACACTGCCTTGGTCAGATTTACAAGTAGATTTCATCGAGCCTGTGATTCACTCCTCTAGGGGATACAAGTACATGTTAACCGTAACATGCTTGTTTACCAAATGGGTGGAATGTTTCCCGGCCCCAAATTGCAAAGCAGAAACAGCAGCTGTCCCGTTGATCAACCAAATCTTCTCGCGTTTTGGCGTACCCCAAAGGATTGAGTCAGACCGAGGTAGTCACTTCACCAGTGATGTTTTAGATACTTGCGGTAAAAAGGAAACTTCATATTGCAAATCGGTGCCCTCTTGTGGTGGAGTTGAGAGGTACAATAAAACCATTGTGAGCATTATAAAAAAGTTTGTGGCAGACTCTGGGCCAAGTTGGGAAATCAGATTACCGCTTTTCCTGATGGCCATCAGATCTACCCTTTCTTCTGCAACTAAGATGTCTCCATTTGAGCTGATGATTGGACGAAGGATGGTGCTACCTCAGCATTTGCTCTATAGAACACAAGAGCAGACACTTATCAATGCCTCTAAAATTTATGAGTATGTTGAGAATCTAAGAAAACACCTTCAACATGCTTTTGTGTATGCTCAGCAGAATATAGAAAGATCTTCAGAGAGCATGAATATTCAGTATGATCCAAAAACAACCAAAAAGAAATACCAAGTAGGAGACAGGGTCTACTTGTACAATTTCCAAAGGAACCAGACCAAAGAGCGCACATTTTTGCCCAGTTGGCACGGTCCTTTTGAAATTGCAGATACAATTTCACCTGTCGCCTACAGAACCCACATCCCCAAAGGCAAATTGACAGAAGAGAAATGGGTCCATATTAATCAGCTGAAGAGTTGTCACCCTAGGCACACTTTGCTACAAATTGAGGAACCCAGCGAGAATCAAATAGAGGAGACATCTGAAACATGAGAATAACAGGGAGTATTTTTCTTCATTATCAATTGCCATCACTGAATGCCTGCGTATCCCACGGCTGTCAACCCAATTGGAGGGCAGTTAGTGGGAAACTAGATTTGTGTTCTCTTTCATAGATTTGTACTGGTTGCACCTTCATACCAAGGAAGACCACCTCAGGGACCTGGAAAGTAGAAACCCAAGGAAGTCTGGGGTTGTCGCTCAACACCATAAAGGAAGATCCAAGAGAAAGCTGGGGGTGTCTTTCCACTGTCCAACGAGAGACAGCGAGAGGGTCAGGACGTTCCGCTCTCTGATGGACGAAGAACTCATACCTGACTGATCCTGCTTGGACCCATTGAGAAATCCGACTTGCCCGATTCTCCCTCGTCTTGGAATCTCATAGGAGTCAGGGGGGATATGTGGGATATATTGACCCACTCAACAGTATTTCACCACATCACCAAGCTGCATGTCTGCAGAAAATAGCAAATGGCTGCGCTGGCTCCAGTGCGCACCAGGACCTCAAAATTGCGTTTTTACAGCAACAAAGAGATGGCTGCACCTTCTTGCCAAGCACACATTGGGTAGGATGGAACAAGGGGACACACTGAAAGAGCATGCCAGTGTGTTCTTACCTGTACAAAAGAAATGGAGTGAAAAGGCAGCACTGCTTTGCTGAAAAACCCCAAAATCCCCATTGATAAAGGAAACATTTCACTTTTAAAATATTGCTGCTGACGCTATTTCCATCTGTTCTTCCTTAAATCACAGTGAGTAATAAGGCCTTGCCTTGTCCAGTATCTCATTGTCCCTCAGCAGGCACGATTTCTGAATGACAGGCCCTGTCAAACCAACTCTGGGAGATATCAACAAGGAACTTCACGTTTTACTCGAACGGGCAAACACGTTCATTTCTTTAAAAATGTATCAAAGATCAGTAGTTCAAAAGCAACTCCAGCTATATGAGCCATTTCAGTTTCAATGCATTTGTTTTTATTAGGGAGAATTCTTCAGAATGGCTAATTTCCCTTACCTACTGAGTCTCTCAGCAGCTTTGCTTGATTTCTAGGATTTATATTAAGAGTGTGAGCCTTTTTTCTCACTCTTACATGTCTTCTTGCTGTGTGTGTTTAACATTTTCTTGTGTTCATTGACTGTGGAGCCTCACATACTCCATAGGCAACATCTTTTTACTATATGTTACACAGCACCTTCACTGCAGTGACACAGTGTTGTGTTTTTGGCTTCCCAACTCTGACTCCATTTTCTGAGGCTGACTACTGTCTCCCAGAATATGTAAAGTTGCCATTGTCTTTATTAGTCTCTTTTAAAACTCACAGACCCAGTAAAAACTATCTGAAATAGAGTTCTGGAAAGGGTTAATACTTATCCCTTTTTGTCTGTTTCTCTTGGAGCATTGTTTCGCTCCCTTTTCATTAAGACTTGCCTGGTGGCAGTGGTAACTACCCTATTTTTTTGTGGTTATCTTAAATAAACCTGGTATTGTTTTAGGCTATCTTGGTAGCCTCGAACTTAAACCTGCTAGATCATATACGTTTTTATACGGTTCCAGCTGGGTTTATTCATCATTTCTTTTTGTAAAAGTCTTTCTCGTGTTTTTCTCTGCACTCCAAACCAGGTCTGGTTCTTTTGTTCATTGTCATTTTGCGGGTTCTACACAGAAGCCCTCCTTAGGCACTTGTATGTCTGGGGGGGACAGGATGTGAGGGAAAGGTTTAGGATTCCCTGCACATGGTCTACTTGGAGACCCATGTCACACTGTGATCTGATTGGCTGGATGTGAATGTCCCAGCGGGACAGCCACCCTGCTGTGTGATTGACAGCCAGGCTGTGTGAATGGGGGAACACTGCATAAAAATCAGGTCTCTGGGTCTGGAAAGGCAGAGTCGCTACTGGAATGAAAGAACCGACAAGGAGCTGACAGAAGAGGACCCATATAACAATTGAACTGCTGGTGAAGCCCTGCTGCAGGCCTGAATCTTCAGACTCCAATGACAGAGAAGATCTACCAGGAATCTTCTTCCAATGAGCTGGTGGGACCAACCAGTTCGCACAAACTGCAAGCCAGGACTCCCTCCTATCGTCGAATTTGCTGTACAGAGCTACAGTGAACCAGATAGCCAGGAAGGTCGGACCCTGCTTGGGTTTTAAGGAGCGCACCTTTTATTCATTGCTTTGCTCTGCTGCGAGTGTCTTCCCTGGGTAGTGCACGACACTCCAGTCTTCCTACTTCATGTCAGTCCGACAGTCGCTTCAGGAACCGTGAGCCTGCAGGACCTGCCAGAAACGTCCGCCTCAGATACAGCTTCTTCTCCATTTACAGGTACTGTGCAAATCCGGTTGTTCGTTTCATCCAGCCAGGTGAAGGTGTGTGAAACCTTTCGCCAATCTAAGGGCTTGTCCTTCTCTACTCTTTAAACTAACTTTTCTGCTGACCAACTTCGTCCGGAACTCTTGGCAAAGACTTAACCGCGAACTACCCTGAACTGTGTGATCTTGAGCAAAAAACTTTTGTCCTATTGACTTTGGCCCCCAGCCTTTTTGAATCTGATTTCCTCACTGTAGTTCCTTTATCTAGATTGCCCTGCTTACTGACTTGTTGGTGTTACTCAATTTCTGCCTAACTTTGTCTTTCCCTCCCTTTTAAATTGCTGGAGTGCCATTTTGCTCACACTTCATTTTGAGCCTAACTTGTCCAGAATATATTGGGAGTGGGAGTGGTGTGGTGTATCAAGAGTGTGATTTTTCAACTGCTTTATTTAGTGAAATGTTTTATAACTGATGTGTAAATAAATGTATATTCTTTTACTCAGAAACCTTGAGTCAGTGTTTGTTTGAATCATAGTAATTGCTTTCCTTTGTGTAACTATTGATACGGCTCACTTGCTCTTGAGATAAGTCTGGCTGCTCAGCCATCACAACCACTTTACTGTGTAGTACAGGCTTGTACCAAAGGTGAATTTGAACTGTCACTTGTAGTCATAATTGTGTGTGGTGTTCCCAAAGGGTACTGCATATAATTCTGCCTAACAGTGCTTCAAATAAACTACTGCCTAGAAGAGAATAACTATGGCTGCGAGGCAATATTGGGAAGTCACTTGGCAAAATCTAATTTGAAAGGAAATGCTAGCAGTTTTCAACACATGTGTAAAAATTGGCTTTTACAAAACTAAAGGAGAAAAATGCCCATTTAAAAAGTAAACTCTTGAATGAAAGCTTGCTTATTCAGCAATATGAAGGGGTTTGGTTGCTGGTGAAAATACATACATGGGCTATTTTATTCCACAGGTTTGTTTTAATTCAGGACCAAATATCAGAAAATAAAGGATTAAACCGCCTTGGCTGGATTTGCAAGCTGTCAAAAAACAGGTTATTCCGGTTGGTAAAGTTAAAGATTCCCCCTAGGAAGGGAGCCACACCATAAACTTACAGGACACGAAAGTGATAATTGCTAGCTTGAAAAACGTTATATGGACCAGGACAAAGAAACTTCACACGCTCGTCAGACATTCGTCTGTACTTCAGGCTGGGACAATAGAAGTCCTGCGACACTAACTTGTGAAGTGAAGGGAGCCATAACACCTTTAATCAAACTGGGAACTCCACCCCACACAGGGCTGAAGTGACCATTGATGGCATACCTGATGATAATCCACACATGTGTCCAACGTTATAGAATTTTAGGCTGAATATTTCATGATGAAAATGACCAAAAGAGTATAAAAGGACAAAACAATGTCTCACAGATTGCAGGATTCAACAGCTGTGCTCTACATAAAATATGTAACCTGATTATGTCATTTATTAAGGTGCCACAACTGTACAAATGTGTCATTTCTGGCATGACAGATTTTTGGCAAAAGGTCTGTGGGAAGTCTTTTTACATCATAAAATGTAACCTCCTGAACTGAGACACATCCCAGGGGAGGCAACCAACATTGAGTGTCCAATCCAGTTGTCTAGAGGCGGGCTTAGGTGAGCTGGCCCAGCAATATAGTCTATGATGTCACTATGCATTATAAATAAGACTCCCTGACAAGACTGACAAGACTGACAAGACTCTACACACACACTCACACTCTTCCTGACATTCCTGTGCTGCGTTCCTGTTCCATTCATCCAGATTCCAGATCCCAACTACAAGGCAAAAGCATTGCTGACCCTACTCCAGGGCCCACTGCAAAACCCAAGCAGTGCTGATCCCATTCCCAGCAAGGCCTCAATTCTGAAATCCCACTAAAATTCCCAAATAACCAAAGGGTAAACGGTGGTGTTTTGGGAAGCATCCTGATACCCCTAACTGCATGCCTGCTGAAATTCTGCCATCCAGCTGATATTTAGTATCCAGTGACCAGAACTGCCTGTTCAGAAGTGCCATTCGGTGACCAGTACTGCCCAGCGGTTTGCCAGGTGTGCTGCCGTGTAGTAACCAGAACCATTGACGGCCCAAAAATCCCAAAGCTAAAAAGTGGACTGTGAGTATAATTGCAACCCCATAGAAACCCATAGCATATCTTGTCTTTGCTTTGCCCTTATCCCACTCACTAAGTCATCCTATCCTTATCCTGATAACTTGTTAAAACTGTCAGAATCATTCTTTCAACCCGGCCCTTGATTTCTAGTGCTAGCGCCATTTCTTTAGTAATTTTGTCTTGTGTAATCCTAAGCCATTAGTCCTATTTTGAGTGATCAGAGTGACGGGGTGACAGGGTTGAAGTCGCAAATCAATCCTGGCTCTTACTGTGTCCATCTTTGGTGGCCTAGCCTGAATACTCTAGTGTAAAGTAAAACTGTTCTTGTCACAACTGATTTCCTTTCCTATTTCACAGTTCCATTTTACTCAAGGCACACCTTTTTATATCTTGCATAACTCCTCCAATTTACAAGCTAGAGACCTAATTTCACTTCCATATTTTCCTGTGATATACCTCCACACCCCAGCCAAAAAAATACAAATCAATGTATTTCACCCATTTTTATTAAAAACCGTTTGGGTAATTTCAGGCGGGAATTAGAAAAATTGCAAAGTTTCCAACATGTCATTTTGCCGCAATCTGTTTTAAACTGTCCACGCATTTTCAAACTGTATGCATTCTTTGTGATTGTTAGTTTCTTTGCATTGTTGCATTAGTGGGGAATTATACTTGCTTCAAGGTTTTTAACACACATTCATTATGTATTTGTCCATTTCCAAGTGTCATTTCATAAAGTTGCAAGGGGCTTAACATCCTTTTTCTCTGTTCTTTGGGGAGGGAAGGTCAGATTTGGATTCTGTTTTCTGTTTCTTATTCCTGATTACCTGCTCCTTATGTTTATACACTCAGAATTGATTATTTGTGAGTTGAGGGAACATTGCATGGGGAAATCATAACTTGGGTGCTATCTTTCCTAAACCAAAAGTGCTTCTATTCCATGGTGCTGTGTATATGTTCCACTAGAAGGTTAAACCCAGTGCATTGCTCACCTTCTTATAGTAATTATCACCCCATTGTTGATCGCTGCCCATATTTAACATTATCTGATTTCTTTTGAATTTTAAAATAAATAAATAATTAATATATTGGATTTTACCAACCATGCTGGTTCATGGTCCATTGTGACCTGGGGTATTTGAAAAGGGGGTATGATATGAGTGGTGTACCATCTCAACATTCAATCTAATATAAAGAGATAAGCATTTCAGTCGTGCGCTGCATATTAGGCCAGGATCAAGGTGTGTGTCGCCTGATTATAATCTTTAACACTCTATACCCACTATTTACAGGTCACCACCCGCTAACTGTTGCGCAATCCAAAATGCATTGCTGCCGGGTGTGTTGGAAACTGCTAGCCTCTTGACAGTCTAGGCTGTCAACACTCTCACTGCTACATAATGGCACCATTAATTCCACCATGTTACCAACTTCAACTATCCACATACACAGCACTACCACCAGCACTCCTACCCAACCAGCACACCACCATATAAATATGTAGCAACAAATTGAACCAGTTACCATAATGTAGAAAGAATACACTCTCTCCTGCACCTCTCTACACGTTCATTCACATACCATGGCCATCCCCACTTCCATTCCCAAACTATTGTGTTACTGCCAAACTACCCACAATCGGTTTGCAACTCTACCCTACTGCAACCAATGGACACACACCGCACTGTGTAAGCACCACCCTGTACCAGATGCACACCCACACTTGCATTACTGCAGTGGGTATGCTAAAGCTGTACGCTGTTCAGTGCATGCCCTACGCTTTACGGCCTTTGCCCATGCAACCAATAGTCTAATCCTTCCACAGACCTAATGCAACTTCCTGCACCCGTGCATGCCACCATGTGCCCCAATGCCGCATTCCATCCGCATAGCACAGTCACCCGCGCTCCCATCACACCTATGTCATGTGCACTTCATTCCCCTTCTAAAATTGCTATACCATTGCTCACCACGGAAAGAGGTCAGCGCAAACGGGTCTCGGCACAAGCTATCGGGCCGTTATGAAACCTGCCTTGTGCTCTGCATCCACTATTTACAGGTCACCACCCGCTAAAAGCTGCACAATCCAAAATGCATTACTGTAGGGTGTCGGAAAATCCTAGCCTCTTGAGTGCATGTCCTTCGGCCAACAACCTTCGGCCATGCACCCAACAGTCTAGGCCTTCAACACTCTCACTGCTACATAATGGCACCATCCATTGCACCATGTCACCAACTTCGACTATCCACATGCACAGCACTACTGCCAGCACTCCTGCCCAACCTGCGCAACCCCATGTAAGTATGTAGCAACAAATTTCACCAGTTCCTATAATGTACAAAGAAAACAGTCTCTCCAACATCCCTCTGTACTTCTATTCACATACCATGGCCGTCCCCACTTCCATTCCCAAACAATTGTGTCACTGCCAAACTACCCACAATTGTTTTGCAATACTGCCCTACTGCAACCAATGGGCACACACCGCACAATGCAAGCAGCAACCTGTACCGGATGCACAACCACACTTGCGTTACTGCAGTGGGTATGCTAAAGCCGTATGCTCTTCAGTGCATGCCCTATTCTCTACGGCCTCTGCCCATGCACCCGGTAGTCTAATCCTTCCACAGACCCAACGCAACTTATTACACCCATGCACGCCACCATGGCCCAACTATCGCATTCCATCTGCATAGCACAGCCACCCGTGCTCCCATCCAACCGTTGTCATGTGCACTTCATTCCCCTTTTAAAATGGCTATACCACCACTCACCATGGGAGAATGTCGCTGCAAACAGGTTGCTGCACAAGCTATCGGGCCATTACGACACCTGCTACCACACAAAGTACTTGCCTGTCTAGCTACCTGTGACTTGATGCAGTACGTGCAAAAACTGCAGGCACTCCTCTGTCTTCTTCCACCTATGTACATATGTCACATTAATCACTTCTCCCTCCTCCACCCGTTCCCTCCCTTATTGCTGCCAACACATTCCATATGGTGCATTTTCCAGACCCTTCCGCCGCTGCACTGTCCTCCAATACACCATGGCGACTTCCCCAAAAAATGTTGACGCACACCACGCTTTCCTCCAGCCAACCATCCAATAGTCTAATCCTTCCACAGACCCAACACAACTTCCTGCACCCATGCATGCCACCATGTGCCCAACTACCGCATTCTATCCCCATAGCACAGCCACCCGCGCTTCCATCCAACCTATGCCATGTGCACTTCATTCCTCTTCTTAAATTGTTATACCACCACTCACCATGGTAAAAGGTTGCTGCAAACAGGTAGCTGCACAAGCTATGTTACATTAACCACTTCTCCCTCCCCCACCCATTCCCTCCCTTATTGCTGCCAACACATTCCGTACGGTACATTTTCCAGACCCTTCCGCCGCCTCATTGTCCTCCAATAGACCATGGCGGCAATCCCCAAAAAATGTTGACGCACACAATTCTTTCCTCCAGCCAACCACTGGCCGCGTTCAAACTTCTCCGACAGCACGACAAGCAATGACACTTCTGTCCACGGAGCAGACCCAGATATCACACATTTTTTGGGACATACTTTTCAGTTCTTTGCAACAAAAGTATCAGTCAGATTTCCACCAAACACACAAAAGCACGCTTTCTGACCCAGGTCCCCGCTCCTGCCATAAATTTGCTGAAAGTCCATCCAGCCATGCGGCCGGTAGCCGTGGGCAAATGTGTTCCCCATTCAGTCTATAAAAAAACAATTTGGGACCCGCCTATAACTCTGCCCCCCTGCACGAATCGTCCCCCAACTTGACAAGGCAACCATATACTTTTTTTGCAAATTTTGGTGAGGATACGTCCAGGGGGAGCGAAGTTATAAGCCACAAGTGCTCTTCCTAGGAGTTTAGCAACTTAACCATAACTACACGGCTGCTACCGCGGGCTGTGTAATATAGATATATCCAGTGAAAAAACGTTGTTAAAGGGACGTTATGTTCCAAGTAAAACTGAAAAACCCCTGAAATTCACAGGTTTTGATAAGCTAAGCAACCATAACTTGTGCCACCACCGTGCACTGCTAAAACTGACACCCAGGACATAAAAGATGACATCACAAATGTCACGTTTTTTCACTGAATTTCATAGGTTTTTAGTAGCATAACCTAACCATAACACCCCTTTAACAAAGTTTTTTCACTGAATATAGATGTACATAGCATGAATTTGATAGGTGTTTACCAGCATTCCCTTAGTTTATATGCATGTAACATAGAACATACTGAACCCCCTGATTTTACTGTCCGCGGACAGTGGAGAGATGCAGTTAACATCAACACTATCCAAAAACTCAGGGGGTATCTTACATTGTTGTATTATACAACCGAAACACTGAACAAGTTCAGAAAGCAGCACATAAACACATTGGCCCTCATTACGAGGTCTGCCGGTAAGGGAAAAACGATGCCGGTATTACCATTCCGTAGCATTCTGACCTGGAAACCCGGTATTAGCGGCATACTAAACAACGGTGCTGCTAATAGCGGCATAGGCGCGTACACGCGCCCCTTCAGGGAGCAAATACCGGCACGCCAGTAATAGGGGGTAATTCCAACCCACGCATGCATGCAAATACCGGCATCGCGAAGCCGGTAATCACGGGCTGCACGATGCCGGCCATACAGGCATCGCGGGCCACCCGCAAAGAGCAAGCAGGATACAAGGCAGCTGCCACAGATGCACACAATCCCACAGGTGGAGCCAATGGAGGCTGTGCCAGTATAAACTGAGCACACCCACACACCACAACCCCCCCCACAGGTGTATGCAATTCAGAGCGGCCCAGTACAAAAGGAGCACACCTACACACCACACCCCTTCCTACACCAAAATGCTACCACTAGCAGTTGCAATCATGGTGCTGGAGGACATGCATATACTGCTACAACTACAGCAACAACAGCAACAACAACAACAACTACAGCATCAAGAACAGGCAGCACAGAGGAGACGCAGGAGGAGAAGGAGGGTGAGACAGGCCCAGCAATTACCACCAGTGCAGGCAGCTGTGCCTCGTAGGCAGCCACCAATCCCTCGCACCAGACCCAGCCCATTCAACCTAACCCCTGAGCAGATCCACACCCTGTACCGGTTGGACCGTGACACCATCACCACCATAGTGGACATGATACAGAACGACATTGCCAGCCAAATAGAAATACGCACTGCCATCCCCCCACTACTGAAGGTGGTGTCTGTGCTACACTCCCTGGCCACAGGCACCTACCAACACACAGTGGGACAGCTGCATGGCATTTCACAACCTACTATTCTCACGCATGCTGAACCAAGTGCTGGATGCCCTCCTGAATCACGCAAGCACCCCAAAGTAGGCTTCCATGCACTGGCAGGCATGCCCAATTGTGTTGGTGCCTTCAACTGCACCCTTGTGGAATTGGTAGTCCCCCATGCCATAGAGGTGGTGTACCACAATCGCAAGCAATACCACTCCATCAATGTGCAAATGGTATGTGACTCCAGCAAGATCATCACCCATTGCTGCACCCGATTTCCTGGATCCACACATGATGCCATGGTACTGTGCAGCTCAACGCTACCCCGTCACATGGAGCGACATGCTGGATCACGTACCTGGCTGCTCGGTGAGTTGCACAACAGGCCCATGTCCATGCTGTGGGGTACTGATGTGTGCAGATGCAGAGGGGGGGACTACTGCACCTGGGTGGGAAATGGGGGGAATAGTGCACCTGGGTTGCACTAGCCAGTGAGTGGAGAATGCATGCAGAGCTAAACACTCCTCCCCTAAACCAGCAAAACAGAACACAACACATCACTGGGCCACTTATCACAAATATTGCAGATGGATGACAACAAGTAAAAAGCACAAACAGGCCACCATCGTTATTGCAAGCAATGCATGAATGAATAGGATGGCAACTGTGGCAATGCGGCGAGTGTGACCATGCATATTAAAGAATATACAGCATGATTTGGAGGCCAACCATTTGTGCACTACCAAACACATCTGCCAGTGCATGCATGATTACACCCAGCATCATCTATTGAACCCCATCCAGTGTACCACACCTCATTACAGTATACATTGCATCTAGGTGATTATTTTGTACACGTACAGGGACATGTACATGCCCACACCAAGTAGCTCCTGCCATGACTGCGCTCCCTGAAGGTGGCAGTTCTCTGTGACACACACCTATTTGTATCTGCTTGCAGGTGATGGGGGATATCCCTTGAGGCCGTGGCTACTTACCCCTGTGCGGAACCCGCAGAACAGCCATGAAGAGGAGTACAATCGTATGCACACTCGTACCCGTGTTGTGATTGAGCAGACCTTTGGCCTGCTGAAGGCGCGGTTCCGCTGCCTAAGCAGGTCTGGTGGGGCACTCCTATATATGCCTGAGAAGGTGGCAAAGATCACCATGGCCTGTGTCATGCTGCACAACATGTGTGTCCAAAGGAATGTACCACTGCCACCTGACATTGACATGCATGGGCTGGGTGAGGATGAAGGGGATGGAGCGGGAGGCGAAGGAGCCCCCCTGCCAGTACGTGATGCATGGGATGGCCATGCTGTACGCCAAGCACTAATTGATGAATACTTTTGAAACGCATGGACAATGTAAGTAATGTGTCCGCGACACACTGAATCTGGACATGCACACTTTTTTTGTCCGAATTGCCCCACTGTACACCATCACACAATAAATGTACATGTACAAAAAGAACGATGTCCAACCAATGATTTGCTTGCACACAACGGTGTATTTTCAGCAGACGTGATATGGTGAACATAATCCCCTCACAACCCCCATCAAACTCCCTCACCCACCCCACAAACCCCAGAAAATACCCCAGTGAACTCCCTCACCCACCCCACAAACCCCAAAAAATACCCCAGTAAACTCCCTCACCCACCCCACAGATCCCAAATGTCCACATACGTCCAACAAACAGTGGTCCCTTCACCAATGTACTTTTTCTAAATGTCATTGCCTGTCCTGTTATTTCTTGGCAATTTTTGGGTCTGGGGGTGCCATGGTCAAGCGCTGTGCACTGCTCCGCATTAACCGCACAGGGCTCGATTGGGCCGAGGTGGAAGGGGTTGTTGCAGTGGAGGTGTCAATGGTCAGTCCCATGGCTTGCCCAAGGTGTGGGCGCTGCATTTGTGGGAGATTTGCAAGAAGGGCCTGTGTGAGTGACCCCATACACTCCCTGAAGGCACACGTCGATGCCTCCACAGCAGCAGTATTGGCTGCAATGGCCGTGGCAATGGCCCTCATGGCTTCATTCCCAGTGTTCACTTGTTGCCGCATGAGTTCCAGCATGGACTCTTGTCAGGCCTCAACCCTTGCCAGGCGAGCCTCGAAAGAGTTGTCGGCTGCAGGAGTACCGGTGGTCAGGGTGGTGGCTGGCAGGGTGGTGGCTGGCAGGGTGGTGGAAGGCACCTGCGTGGGGCCCTTGTCCAGGGCCATATCCTCCTCAAAGATGCCAATGTCAGATTCCCCTAGGTCCGAGTCATGGAGGCACGGATCGTACATGTCCTCAGACTCTGTAGGGGGGAGGCTGGTGATGGGGCTTGGGGTGGGTGTGCCGGACATGATCTCTGCCTCATTATCCACCTCTGTAGACATTGATACTCAGCCAGCCACCACGTACGTGGTGGCTGGCGGAGTATCAATGGAAACGGCTACCACTGTTGTGGGTGCCTGCTGCTGTTCTGTGGCTGCAGGTGTCCTCTGCGGGGTTACTGCCTTGCGTGGCACACTGGCTGTTGCTTTAGGTATTTTCTTGGGCTGAGGGGTGGCTGTGGCACTGGTCCCTTTGCGTGCAGTGGATGTACTTGCACCCCTGCCTTGCGTTCCACCTTCCTCATCGGTGCCTGGGGGATAGAAGAGATGCAGGTCATCAGTGATGTTGTCAAATGGCAGCTATGATGTATTGCGGTGTGATATGTTCATACATTCGGGCATCATTTCATTTCTGGGGTGTGGCATTTGGTGTTCTGAGGGGGCTTGTGGGCAATCAATGCATGGCTGGTGGCATGGCATTGGTTTAGTGTCTGTGTGGTGAGTTCCATGGGCATGGTTGGGTCATGTTGCGCCTCTGTTGGGATTGGGATTGGCACTCAGCATGCGTGTGGTGCAGGGTGTGGCACTCATTCTTCAATGGATATGTTGATGTAGCCTTGGGACATGCATTACTTTGCCTAGTCTCACTTCCACATCACTTGTGCCACTTCATGGTTTAGTCTACATGGATGTGATGGTTCACTCACCTTCCTCTGTGGTAGTTGCAGCGCCAACCTCCTGGTCTCCAATTCCCTCAATTGATTCTGGGTCGATGAAGGAACTTGCGGTCTCCCCCCATGCCGTCAACTTCACAAGGGAGTGTGGGCCCCCGCCTGTCGCCATTGCGGCCCTCCTGTTCTCCGCCAGGATCTTCCTCACCCGGAGGTGGTGGTCGTCCTACCGCTTCCAGCAGTCACGCACACTCCTTGGGGTGCTCCCTACTGCTGACACCCTCTGTGCGACCTCCTGCCAGACCTCTTTTTTTTTGGTTTGGGCCGCATGCTTGAGGTCATTGCTCCTGATTGTATCTGCATGCTGTTCAAGGGTGTTGGCAAGCATGGTGAGTTCTGCGTCTGAAAAACGCTGCTTTCTCTTCATTTGGGAGGACTTCTTGGTGGCCTTTGACATCCTGCTTCTGTTGCGACACACAACAATACGAGAGAAGTGGTGGTTATGGAGGATGGCATTGGATTGTGTTTTTAAAGATGGCCGCCGGCCCATTTCCCGTTCCTGCGCGATGACGTAATTTCCGGGTCTGTTTTTTGCGAACACAGTAATACCGTGCCGGTATTACGGTGCCGGTATTTGGGGGTTGGTATGAGGCGGTACCGCTATGGACGGGTCCCGCGATGCCGGCATAGGGGAGTTGGAGGCCCTTTAGCGGCATGGCGGTTTTGCCACTACCGGCATGGGGGAACGCGCGTGATCGCGCACTCGTAATTACCCGCTATTAGCGGGTTCATAGGAGCACGGATCCGCTCATTCCAGCATGCCGGTAATGAACCCGGTTTTACTGGGCAACTCGTAATGAGGACCATTATATTTAATAATAAATAAGATGTGGAAACTGTATATGTAAAACATTAACAGTCCGTTTAAATAGCATATGCACCAGAATGGAATATAACAAAACAAAATAAATATGTCTCCAACATAATTACCTCACAGAAACTGCACAGCAAAAAACAACAGCAGACCTACACAGCAGTAATAGCAAAACTTACCAAGAAACTAGTAAGTATACTACATTTATTATATATAGTAATAAACTTTCTGTATTTAGTACACTAAAACTAATATTTATTTTTTTTACACAGAAATGTCCAGTACTTTGGATTGGCTGGAAGAAAATTTCCCACGGGATGAAATGAGTGAAGACAGTGATACTAATGGCAGACACAATATTTCTCTATATAAGCCAATTAATAACCATTAGTTTATGTGTACTTAACACATTTTTTTTTAACAAACCATACAGAAACCAAAAATAATATACCAAGAGAGATATTAGAAAATACTCTGAAGCGAATGGAACTAAAATGGATATGTTAATGAAAAATGTCATTCTTATAAAACACTTTGTGGAAGACCACATAAAAGAAAACATTAAATATCACTTTCCCACATGTACCTGTTCCCCCTCTCCATGTCCCAGCCAACTATCCCCAAACCCTCCCCAGCAAGAAAAACGTTACGATGAGACTTCCATCCCTTCCTCCCCTACCATCCATCATGTCCATCATGTCCAAACCCCTAATGCCAAAAGCTTGTTCAAACAAGGTGAGCTGCACTCAGTGCAAGATGGTGCTTAGTCGTGGAAAGACTGGTTCGTATAGCTATGGTACTAAATCAATGAAGCGACACCTAAAGTCGTTCCATGGTGGGGCTATTCGTAAGGTTGTACTTTGCAATAAACGTAGTAGGTTGAATTCCAATGCAGCATCCTCCGTTTCCACTCCTGCCACCACAAGAGACACTCCTGTGGGACGCGCATGCCTCCAGCTTCCTCGCAGGCCATTCATGATGCTGCTGACTCTTACCTTATGAGGGTCACAGTATTGTGCATATTCTGCGACACAGTATTCTGCAGGGGCGAGAACCTTCAGAGTGCTATCGAGACTGCAGTCAAGGAGCACGAGAAGAACTGCCCACTACCTGAATAAGACCCACCCTACATCTTCCTTCCTTACCCTCCTTTCCCCTCCTTTCCTTGTGTGTCGTGTTTAACAAACCAAAAAAATATATAAAACAACAAAAAAAACAAAAAGGCTCTTTTCAGAGCCTCCTTTAACAGTCTAAAAATAGAAGTACCAAATAAATGGTGTATGGTCCTGTGCATTTTTTTTAAATGTCCACGGACATTTACATTTTTGAGGTGCTGCCCTATAAGAACCATTGCACTTTTCTCTGGGAGGAAGTGGTGGCTCTGAAAATAGCCTTTTGTGTTTTTTTTTGTGTTTCAAAAACTAAAAATGGTCAACACCTACTACAAAATGAAGTGCTATAATTCCAAAAAGGGTTGCAATGCATTTCGTATATTTTGCAGAAAAATCTGATTGCCAGCATAAGTAAGATGTACTCCATCTCTGCGTAAAATGTGTGTGCTACTAAACATAATATTTTCAGATGACATGCCAACATCTCTCAAAAACGCACAAACAGCCTTATTGACATTGCGCCACGCTTTCTCCATTTGTGGACCAAATGAAGAAGAATGCAGCCACATTTGTCTCTGTGCAATACGAGAAAAAATTACCAGAGAATTTGGAAACAGGTCCATGACCTTCCCAAATCCTTCTTTCATTGCAAATTGCAAATAGATTCCAGAGACATGTCCTAAACTGTCCCTTCACAATGAATACTAATAATGTCTGGATGACACTGGGCCTCATTACGACCCAGGCGGTAAGTTACCGCCTGGGTCGTACCTTTACCACCATGGCGTGAACTACGTTTACGCCATGGTGGTTGGCGGACTTACCGCCCCATTCCGAGGTGAGTGGGGCGGTAAGTCCCCATTAACCCATTTACCCTTCCCCATTCCCATTTTTGCCCCATAGGGCATAATGGGAGTGGGGAAGGCGTTAATTACGCCACCGTAAATTACGGTGGCGTAATTAACAACAAGGTCCCTTAGCGCCATGGATTTTAACACCTGCTAAAAGCAGGTGTTAAAACCTCCATGGCGCTAAGGGACCTCGGAATCAGGCGGTAAGGGTCGGCGCTGTTTACGCCGTCGTAAACCCCTTACCGCCTGGGTCCTAATGAGGCCCACTGTCACCAAAGTAGCGCAAAGATGTACCAAATCCAGCCACTTCATTCCACATACTCCATGCCAGTGCACTTCCACATGAGGGAATCCATCTGCATGCACCTCTAACCAATTTATCCATGAGTCTCCCAAAATCCAGATAATCTGCTTTCTGAAACACACAAGCATTGCTATCTGCTCTCCTCTCAAGAAAAATACTTTCTGACAAACTCTCTCCTTACACACCACATCCAGTAAACCTTATTGACCAATCCTTTACTCTGCTCAGTCTCATTTGCATGCCTCTCAACCCCAAAATCCCTGTATGTAATACGTGCTGTCTGCGGAGAACCGTGGTGTCCGCAGACAAATAAAAAAATCTGAGAGCGGCGAATGAAAATTCAAATAGTATGCCCCATTTCCCCTTTGAGGTTGGCTCTGAAAAGAGCCTTTTTCTGTATTTTTTTAAGATGCTTCAGAAACACGTTTTATTTTGTACTTTTTTCTTTTTTTTCTTATTTGCATCCAAGAATCTTCACATCAACTTCTCCAAAGCAATCCTTACATTCCGAAACGGTTGTAGGTCAATGATCGAATCTAAATGGTCAACAGGACAAATGGTCGACACCAAAAGGTCGACAGTACAAATGATCGAATTTATTTATTTATTTCCCCCTTTTTTTGGGGGGGGTCCCCCCAAACCCCTTTTTTTTTGCTTAAAACCCCTTTTTTCCCTAAACGAAAACGTAAAAAAATATATATAACTAAAAAAAAATTCGATCATTTGACCTGTTGACCAAATTGTGTCGACCTTTTGACTGTCGACCCTTTGTCTGTCGACCATTTGATTAGACACCTTCCAAAACAGAAAAGCATTTCCAAATAAAAGGTAAACACATACCATCTTCTTTAAAATAATCAACATCAGCAGAGTCAATGTTGTCATTATTACAAAAGAACATGTCAGCTCTAAACATAAAAGCAAACATGCCCCGGTTAATTACACACCTAGCAATATTTTGCTGAGGACAAAAAACAGAACTATTGTCCCATATTGCCATAGGTACCAAACCTGAAAGAATTGCCTTAGCATTTGGAAGTAATTTAATTACTGTCTCAAACAAGTTTTCTAAATATTTCCACAAAGTAGTTGCACTGACATAGCCCAAACGCAGAGCCACACAGTATAAAACAACCACATTTGGACTGTTCACCCTACCCATATCTTCACAAACCTGTACAATTGCCTCTAAATTGAAACCAGGCACAGTCTTCCACACCACATCCACTCATTTAGGGGGTAATTCATAGAATTCAGCGCACAAGTCGCGCACGCGGCTGGCGCACAGTGTGCGCGTGCGAATCCCTGCGCCAGCCGCGTGCGCTAAAATCCATTTCCGCGCACAGCGTATTCATGGATTCCAACCACCAAAACCAGCCGTGGCGCACAGTGGCGCAGCGACCCTACAGCAGCGCCAGTTACGCCCCCAAGAACGCCTCTCGCGCAGGGAAAAGCCATCAATATACCCAATCCAGCGCAAAGGGCTGCGCTAACCCTGTACCAGCACAGCAAGCGGGCTACGTGTATCACTGTGGTGCACGGAAAGTACCTCACGCGATTGGCCCCGTGAGAGCAGGGTACGCGTATTTCAGGGGTGCGCGGGAAGTTCAACACGCGATTTCATCATGGTACGTGTATTTCAGGGGTGCGCGGGAATTTCCACACGCGATTGGGCCCGTGCGAGCAGGGTACGCGTATCTCAGGGGTGCGCGGGAAGTTCCACACGTGATTCCATCAGGGTACTTGTATTTCGGGGTGCGCGTGAAGTTCCACACGTGATATCAGCAGGGTACGTGTATTTCAGGGTGCAGGGGAAGTTACACACGCAATTTCTGCATGGTACGTGTATTTCAGGGGTGCGCGTGAAGTTCCACACGCGATATCAGCAGGGTACGTGTATTTCAGGGTGCAGGGGAAGTTACACACGCGATTCCAGCAGGGTACGTGTATTTCAAGGGTGCGCAGGAATTTCCACACGCGATTGGGCCCGTGCGAGCAGGGTACGCGTATCTCAGGGGTGCGCAGGAAGTTCCACACGCGATTCCATCAGGGTACGTGTATTTCGGGGTGCGCGTGAAGTTACACACGCGATATCAGCAGGGTACGTGTATTTCAGGGTGCAGGGGAAGTTACACACGCGATTTCAGCAGGGTACGTGTATTTCAGGGGTGCGCGTGAAGTTCCACACACGATATCAGCAGGGTACGTGTATTTCAGGGTGCAGGGGAAGTTACACACGCGATTGGGCCAGTGCGAGCAGGGTACGCGTATCTCAGGGGTGCGCGGGAAGTTCCACACGCGATTCCATCAGGGTACGTGTATTTCGGGGTGCGGGGGAAGTTTCACATGCAAAATCAGCAGGGTACGTGTATTCCAGGGGTGCGCTGGAAGTTCCACACGCGATTCCATCAGGGTACGTGTATTTCAGGGTGCAGGGGAAGTTACACACGTGAAATCAGCAGGGTACGTGTATTCCAGGGGTGCGCGTGAAGTTCCACACGCAATTCCATCAGGGTACGTGTATTTCAGGGTGCAGGGGAAGTTACACACGCGATTTCAGCAGGGTACGTGTTTTTCAGGGGTGCGCATGAAGTTCCACACGCGATATCAGCAGGGTACGTGTATTTCAGGGTGCAGGGGAAGTTACACACGTGACTTCCGCAGGGTACGTGTTTTTCAGGGGTGCGCGTGAAGTTCCACACGCGATATCAGCAGGGTACGTGTATTTCAGGGTGCAGGGGAAGTTACACACGCAAAATCAGCAGGGTACGTGTATTCCAGGGGTGCGCGGGAAGTTCCACACGCGATTCCATCAGGGTACGTGTATTTCAGGGTGCGGGGGAAGTTCGACACGTGATTCCATCAGGGTACGTGTATTACAGGGGTGCGCGGGGAGCACCACACGTGAATTGCACGTGTGGGCCCTCCCAGGTGTTCCCTCTACACCCTCCATGGCCCCTGCAGGTGGCTCACACCACAGGGGCCTACCCTACACATGTCCTGCAGGCACCCCATCCACCATGGCCATGCCCCCCAGCCAACCCACATGTCAACTTGCACTACTGCCCACCAACGCATGTCCCCCTGCACCCCCAGGGGCAGCCTCCACAGGCCCCCACCCATGTCTCCCACCACCCCCCAGCAGTGCAGGGGCACCCTCCACCAGGCCCCCACCCATGTCTCCCACCACCCCCACCCCCCAGCCACCAGGGGCAGCCTCCACCAGGCCCCCACCCATGTCTCACACCACCCCCACCCCCCAGCCACCAGGGGCAGGCTCCACCAGGCCCCCACCCATGTCTCACACCACCCCCACCCCCAGCACTGTGGGGCACCTGCCAGCAGGCCCCCACCCATGTCCAACTCATGTTCCCCACCACCCCCACCCCCCAGCACTGTGGGGCACCTGCCAGCAGGCCCCCACTCATGTCCAACTCATGTACCCCTGTACCCCCACCCCCCAGCACTGTGGGGCACCTGCCAACAGGCCCCCACCCATGCCCAACTCATGTTCCCCACCACCCCCACCCCCCAGCACTGTGGGGCACCTGCCAGCAGGCCCCCACCCATGTCCAACTCATGTTCCCCATCACCCCCATCCCCCAGCCACCAGGGGCAGCCTCCACCAGGCCCCCACCCATGTCTCCCACCACCCCCATCCCCCAGCCTCCAGGGGCAGCCTCCACCAGGCCCCCACCCATGTCTCCCACCACCCCCATCCCCCAGCCACCAGGGGCAGCCTCCACCAGGCCCCCACCCATGTCTCCCACCACCCCCACCCCCCAGCCACCAGGGGCAGCCTCCACCTGCCCCCCCATGTCTCCCACCCCCCCGACCCCCCAGCCACCAGGGGCAGCCTCCACCAGGCCCCTACCCATGTCTCCCACCACCCCCACCCCCCAGCCACGAGGGGCAGCCTCCACCAGGCCCCCACCCATGTCTCCCACCCCTCCACCCCCCAGCAGTGCAGGGGCACCCACCACCAGGCCCCCACCCATGTCTCCCACGACCCCCACCCCCCAGCCACCAGGGGCAGCCTCCACCAGGCCCCCACCCATGTCTCCCACCACCCCCACCCCCCAGCAGTGCAGGGGCACCCACCACAAGGCCCCCACCCATGTCTCCCACCACCCCCACCCCCCAGCCACCAGGGGAAGCCTCCACCAGGCCCCCACCCATGTCTCCCACCCCCCCACCCCCCAGCAGTGCAGGGGCACCCACCACCAGGCCCCCACCCATGTCTCCCACCACCCCCACCCCCCAGCCACCAGGGGCAGCCTCCACCAGGCCCTCACCCATGTCTCCCACCACCCCCACCCCCCAGCCACCAGGGGCAGGCTCCACCAGGCCCCCACCCATGTCTCCCACCACCCCCACCCCCCAGCACTGTGGGGCACCTGCCACCCAGCACTGTGGGGCACCTGCCAGCAGGCCCCCACCCATGTCCAACTCATGTTCCCCACCACCCCCATCCCCCAGCCACCAGGGGCAGACTCCACCAGGCCCCCACCCATGTCTCCCACCACCCCCATTCCCCAGCCACCAGGGGCAGACTCCATCAGGCCCCCACCCATGTCTCCCACCACCCCCATCCCCCAGCCACCAGGGGCAGCCTCCACCAGGCCCCCGCCCATGTCTCCCACCACCCCCACCCCCCAGCACTGTGGGGCACCTGCCAGCAGGCCCCCACCCATGTCCAACTCATGTTCCCCACCACCCCCACCCCCCAGCACTGTGGGGCACCTGCCAGCAGGCCCCCACTCATGTCCAACTCATGTACCCCTGCACCCCCACCCCCCAGCACTGTGGGGCACCTGCCAACAGGCCCCCACCCATGTCCAACTCATGTTCCCCACCACCCCCACCCCCCAGCACTGTGGGGCACCTGCCAGCAGGCCCCCACCCATGTGCAACTCATGTTCCCCAGCCAACATGTCATCACAATCTAGATCCCTGGTCCCTATGGCCAGCCTCCAAATGCAAAACACCCACCCGAGTATTGCATCCACCCACTCATAATTTGCAATTACATCACAGAACACCAATTGCAAGTTCCGAAACAAACACATTTCCCTCACATACACCCAATGGGTGTCAGTGAATCTCAAAACACATATCATGAAATGCATGAAACCAATGAGATACCACACATTGAAGTTCACCAAAAATAATATGTATTAAAGGAAACATCAATAGAATAAAAAATGAAGAAACAGAAACGTGAATGTACAAAAATGAAAAGAAGCATGTCCGTCAAAAAAAGCAAAACCAAAAATAAAAATCCAAAGTAATGTCCAAAGTCAATGTATACAAAACAAAATCCAATGGGAAATAAAAAAGAAAGCCATTGCTCCATGGTCAAAAATAGAAAAAAAAATACAATCCATCTGTCAACTATGTACATGGGAACAATCCAGGGTCCATTATCCCAACAAAATAAAGGAAACCTATCTAACTACACTAACTAATAAAATAAACTATATACAAAAATGTGGCCAATGTCTGAAAGGTCCAAATAAAATAAAAACAAAAATGAAACCTAACACTACCTAGAAACTATGTACAAGGGCAGCGGGCTAGTTTCACGGCTCACATGTGGATGTTCCGGGCCAGGGCATCATCGAACTCCTCCTCAATGTCCCGGAGGCGGTCCTCCTCCATGGCCCCGAGGTTCCGCAGGGCCGCCGACTTCTCCACCTCCAAACCCCTGCGGATTGCCTCGAGGCACTCGGCCCGCCTCAGGGCCCTCCGCATGGAGTTCTCCGCCCTGACCATTGCGAGCCGTGCCTCTTCCGCCCGCTGCCGCTCCGCATCTATGGCGTGGCCCAACCGCTGCCACACGGAAGACACTCTCTGTCCTGGGTCCTCCTGCCCTCCGGCCAATGCCTGCCCCTCCGAT
Source organism: Ambystoma mexicanum (assembly GCF_040938575.1). Lineage (NCBI taxonomy): Eukaryota > Metazoa > Chordata > Amphibia > Caudata > Ambystomatidae > Ambystoma > Ambystoma mexicanum. The sequence goes on along the minus strand of NC_090937.1, from coordinate 1,238,298,863 downwards.
GTCGAAGGCCCCGAGCCTTCATGGCTCCCACCACGTTGCTGCTGCTGCTGTGCCTCTGCCCGTGCACTGCCTCCTGCTGCCTGCACATCCTCCACCGGCTGGGGTGCAGTTGTTGATGTGGCCACCCCTGCTGGACGTCCGACTCCCGACTGTGGCAGGGATGCCTCCTCCACCAGCCTGGCCGCACCGTCAGAGGCAGCTCCACAGGGCACCCAGGTGACTGATGGGTGGGAAGATGGCACAGAGGACGACTGGCGCGTAGGGGGTCCAGTTGAGGAGGGGGTCGGAGCAAGCCCCATCAGACGGAGGAATCCGGCCTGGGTGACCTGTCCCAGCAGGCTGACGTGGTCAACGAGCCATTCGAGATGACTCGCAGTCTCTTCATGAAAAGACTGCAGGTCACCTCGCATGGCCCGTTGACGCAACGCCACACCAGCCAGGACAGGCTCAACCCGGACCTGGATAGCCACGTCCGCAGGCAGAGGAAGGCCAGTTGACGTGAGCTCATCCCCTGCCTGAAAACGGGTCTGGACGTAGGCATCCCTGCTGGTGCAAGATGATGCAGGGACAGGATCGGGGACAGGATTGCACACAGGCACCTCCGGGCGGCCTGTGCTGCCTCCTGTCCCTGGTCCTGCACTGCACCACTAGCACCAGTGGGATCCCCACCTCCAGACCCCGTCTCTGGTGCTTGCACGGCCTCCTCCTCCACCAAACCCCCCACCAACCTGGATGACTCCGTGCCATCTTCCCCTGTTGGGCCCTGTGGGGTCCCAGCTGCCCCTTCTGCTGCCAAGGAGTCCAACTCCAACCTCCCCCTCTTGGACCTCCCCCCGGCAGCTGCGGCCTGGGACGCGGCACCGGACTACTCACTCCCCAACGAGATGACAACCTGGGAGGGGAGCCGGGCCTTGCGTCTCCGGCTGGCGGTCGGATCCCTGCCGCTGTGCTCCACAGCACCTTCTCCGCCCTCTTCATCAGTTGACGCTGCAGACAGGGAGAAAAAAACACAGGCATCAGGGCACTGTACAATGGACACATACACACATGACAGTTGTACATGAGTGGCATTGGCAAACCTCAGACATGTCATCACAATCCCCAACACACATGTCATTACAACTCGCACACATGAGCCATACCACAGCCATATCGCAACTACCACCACCATCCATACACATACAACAGCATGAGCAGCCAAAGGTGAGCCAGACATCACATGCAACACAGGAAGTGCACCACACATGTACACACACCACCACACTTGCATGCATGTGTACACCTCTGCCAAGTGTCGCACTGTTCAGACGGGCATCCATGTCACATCTGCCAATCAGGCTTCCACATACCGCTGTCACATGCATCCATGTTGCATCACTGTTGCACCCTTGTCAAATACACACACATGCACATGTACACAGTGCTGATACATGCAGCCGAAAACAACATACATGTGTGACATCACGGACATGTCTACTTACATACACATTCATCCAAACATGTGTGCCCACACAACTGCATATGGCATGCAAGCCTACACACACAAGCACCATCCATGTCTCACACATTACAGCCCTCGCATGTGTCAGCCCCATGGCCCTGTACACCCCCACCCATACTCGACCCCATACAAACAGATGTGCAACCTGCACACTACTGAATAATCAACACACGCACTGCTCACAATCAGGATGCATGTACACTCACCGCTCGACTCCAGACGGGTCTGCTTCTCAAGGACCTGGACGTGGAGCGCTGGGGATATGCGTTCCAGGACCCTCATCTGTTCTTCCGACAAGTGGCCCCGGCGCCCCTTGGCATCCGCTGCCTTCAAGAGGCGCCGGGCCTTGTTCAGGGTCCTGGACCTGAAGTCCTCCCAGCGCTTCCTGACATGTTGTAAGTCGCGGACTGCCACCCCCTCCGCGTTGATGGCAGTCACGATGTCAGTATAGATCCGAGTCCGTCCTTCCTTGTCGGCGCAGGAACTTACGAAGAGGGCATCATACTGCCCCAGGACTTGCTCCACCAGGACACCAACTTCGGTGGCACTGAAGCTGGTGCCCCTCTGCCTCTCTGGCCGGGGGTTGTCAGTGGACACAGATGGTGTTTGCCCCGACATGACAACCCCAGAGGCAGGAGTGGGTGGGCAACTGGGTCCTGGGGCTGGGCTGTGGAGCGATGGAATCCCAGTCGGGAGTCTTCGGTTCCAGCAGGGGTGGTCACAGCAACAGCACCTGGCTGATGTGCAGGCAGCAAATGGCAGTGCACGTGGGCAGCAGGCAGTCAGGCAGCAGCAGATGGCAGGTGGGAGCGTGCTCGGGGTTCTGGGGGGCAGTAGTTCGGCCTTCTTGGCAGGAGCGTGGTCTTCCGTGTGCTTACGCGTGGCCAGCTTGATACGGAGTGATTTGGCACGTGAAAAATCTGCACGTCAGCGTGTAATTCGAGGAAAGGCCCTTAGCGCGTAAGCGCGTCTGCACGCATATGCATTTTCATTGGACAGAAGGCCCCTCAAGCACAATCGCCCCTGTGACGTGACGCGTACAGACGTGCCTGGGCATATCAGCGCGCGTGAAAAACTGCACGTCCGCGTGTAATACGAGGAAAGGGCCCATGCGCGTAAGCGCGCGTGGAAAACTGCACGTCCGCGTGTAATACGAGGAAAGGGCCATGCGCGTAAGCGCGCGTGGAAACTGCACGTCCACGTGTAATACGAGGAAAGGGCCATGCGTGTAAGCGCGCGTGGAAACTGCACGTCCGCGTGTAATACGAGGAAAGGGCCCATGCGCGTAAGTGACGTGACGCGCGCGTGCGTTTCCCTCAGCACGGGTTAAAGGTGAGCGGGCCCAGCAGTTCGCTGTACGTGCCTTTCGTGGAGACCGACGTGTGTTGCTGCTTCCTGTTGTTTCACGGGCCATCACAACTTCACAGCTATCAAGGACGTATCTCTTCTTTTGGTGGGGGTATTGGCTACGCGTGTTTTTCTGCATCGCGCTAGTCAGACGGTGAGTCGCACACGCTCTTTTTCCCACTGCGGGTGCCCCTGTGTATCGCACCCATTTTCGATGTCATAGTAGCCTGCGTGTCCCACGCGTACGCGTTATTCGTGTTACTGGGTACCACCGTGTACTGCGGGAGGTTGAATCCACGCACGTATGCTGCAGGGTTGCGTGCACGGTTTTACTGCAGTTTTGGGGTGCCTTAGCATTGCGTGGCCCGTCACCACATCACCGGGGTCACATACAGCCTTGCAGGTGCAGGGGGGCTGTTAACATCTTGCTTCCCACCCCCTTCACCCCAATTGCCCAGGTCAATTGTGGTGTACACCTCCCATTGGCACCACTCCATCTGTGCTAGCACTACTACATCTGTGCCATGGTTGGGAGGCCACCAAAGGTGAGGGGCGCCTCAGCTGGGCGTACTCCTCGTGGCGGGCGTGGTCGGGGACGTGGCCGTGGTGACCATGGAGTAGGGGGACTCCAGGTTGTCCAGGGCAGCCACAGAGGGGGAAGAGGCAGGGGTGCGCCACTTGAGCACAATGTTGTGCCATGTGTCGGTGCAGCCATGCCACCACCCCCTGTGGTTCCGGGGGATGCAGCTCCTGCATCTGGCACTGGCACCCATATGACCCGGCAGTCCGTTCCATCGACTGCCACGGGCCCAAGGGTAGTGGTAGCTGCAGGTGCAGCTGTGGACACCGCCACCCAGGCTCAGGGTCTGCCAGCGCAGGCTGCGTTGGCACTTGAAGAGCCCTTGGTAGATCTCCAACAGGCCAGGGGGGAAACCATAGGGGCAGGCCGGGCTGCTCAGACCAAGACATGTGTCCCTGGGGCAGTCATGTCATCTGCTGCCCCGAACAGCCGGGTGTTGGCAAGTGCAGGGGCAGATGCACCCAACAGCACCCCGGTTGTGAGTCTGCCAACCAGGACCGTTGCGGCCAACGACCCTGCCACAGCTGATGTTGCTGTGCAGGGTCCATTAGTGGGCACCCAGCTGCCACTGACACAAGTCAGGCCTTTGGTCATCCCTCCACCTGCCACTCCCTTGGCTCAATCCACCGAACCCACTGGCCATACTGGTCAGGGCGGCATTAGCCAGCCAGGGTCTGCGCCACAGTCCAAGAGGAGGAAGGTTGCACCTGCAGCACAGGCTGGGACCCCACACACAGCCACGACCTCCTGCACGTCGAGGAAGAAGCCTTTCTGTAAGCAGGAACTGGACTTCCTCGTGGACTACGTGCGGGGCCACAGCCGTGACATGCTAGTGGGTGCCAATAGTCAGACCACGGCTGCCCAACGTGACACCCACTGGAAGCATGTTGCGGAACATGTCCGTTAATTCGGCCATGAGGTGCGCACGGCGCAGGAGTGCAAAAAGCGTTGGAATGACATCAAGCGAAGTACTAAGGCCAAGCGTGCCTCAAATTACAACTTGACTCTGGTGGCGGTGGGCCTGCACCAGAGGAGGAAGAACTCACTCCGCATGAGGCTCTCGTTGCGGAGTTCATACCACCTGAATTGGTCGAAGGAGTGGGAGAGAAGCTGGACTTTGATTCCCAGTCCAGTGAGTGTTGATGCATGTTTGTTGAGGACGTGTGTGTTTCACTTGTGGGATGTGTTGTGCATGATTGCTGCTACATGTGATGTGTACATGGTTCTGATGTGTAAGTAATGCAATGCTACCGTCATGCATGTCTCCTCTGCCTGCATGCGGGACTCCATGTAGGCATGCTCCCTTGCCCCTCCTCCACCACTCTGCACCCCAGTTCCACCTTTGCACTGGTCTGCTTCAATCTTGCCAATGTGTAGTTTCTTGTTCATGTGTCCTGTGTAGATGCTAACTTCCAGCGTAGAATCTGCCAGACATATGCCGTGTGGTACAGCCTTAGTACTCGATGCAGGGTATCTCACTTGTACTGTGCATGGGTCAGATGTCCCGCAGGGACATGAGTGCCCATTCATGCTCCATGTGCATTGCACGCATGCCCCTATGTGTCCTTGACTGGATGATCACTGTAATATTAGTCCTTGGTTACATACATTGCCTGCCATGTCATCAGCCTTCCCATGTCAACTGTGCCTCAGTCCTGCGTTACACACATGTTTAGGCTCTGACAATCTGTGTGGCTCACAGGCCTCAGCCTGTTCAATGGCCAATGACTCTGTCCAACTCTTGTTGTGTCTTCTTCACACGTGGGCGGCCTCCAGAGTTTCCATCATGTGTCCTGCCCACTGTCCCAGCATCATTTGCAGTGTTGGAATTTGAATCACATTAAGCTGTTGATGCCAGTCAACACTGCCTGTCAATACACAGGTGTATGGTCAGCCTTTTGATACCATGCTAGGCATCCCTGCTTTGGTACTGGGGTGGAGGGGTGCTTGGCTTCTAGACATGGTACACATTGAATGCACAATGCAGGTGAAGTCTGAATTTGACATTGCACTGCCTTCACATTTCCTGGCACACACCATGTAGTGCTTGTACATGTAGGTAGTGAGTGGCGTACACATTTTCTGCACTGCATAGACCCACTTCCATGGAAACTGCCACCTTTCAACAGGTCTGATCACAGAAGCTATTCAAATTATACCCAGCATGCATGCCAGGTCATATGTTGTGTGTCACATGTCTGCCGGATGCCTTTGCTGTCGGTGTGTGTGTGTCGTGTGCTTCTGACATGTGTATTGACCTTTTTCTCTCTATTTTTCAGGTGATGACGCAATGGAGGCAGAGGATGGTGTTGTCATGCCAGACACAGGGTTGGTAACGCCACATCAACCCGGCACTAGTGGGGGTCGTGGGGTGGTAGGCCACGAAAACCCCCAAGTGCTGCAGTCCATCTTGTCTCTGGCTGCCTATGAGTCCAGCCTTGATGACGACTCTGACGTCCATGTTGAGTTGGATGAGCATCAAGTCCATGTGTCAGGGGTGAGTTATTCTGATGTGGACACTCCTCTGTCTGCGACACCTGCACTGAGGGATCAGACAGTCTTGGTTCCTCCGCCCGTGGTGGATCGGGACTCAGGGTCATCCTCCACACCAGTCACTGATGTCCCTGGGACATCACGTCAACGGGGGCATGTAGTCGTGCAGCCGCAGGCGGTGCCAACACAGCGAGGACCCCCGGTCCTTGGGTCCTACAGGGGTCAAGCCCAGCAACGCGGTCGCCGCGCGCAACCGCTGTATACTGAGTGGGAGCAAGACATGACTGCCAATTCCGAACGGCAGGGGGCAGCAATGGAGAACATCGCTGAGAGCATGGAGCGTGTGGCCCGATCTGTGCTCCCCACTGCTAGGCAGGTGCTTCTCCAGCAGCAGGCGGCATGGTCCATGGCCCGCTCGCTCAGGCTGGGCATGGCGGCCTCAGACAGGACACGCCAGGCTGAAATGTCATCTCTGCGTCAAGCAATTGCTGCTCACGCAGAGGCGCACATGGATGCCCTGAGGGAGGAGTATGCTTCCCTCAGATCCACTCTGGGTGTCCTTATGATGTCCCAGAGGCAGCAGGCAGAGGAGAGGTTTGCACAGCTTGAGCGTACCATCTCGGCTGAGCTACAGGCTTGCCGGGAGGTGCAGCGGTTGTCCAGCCAGGCCTTGCAGGAGGAACTCCGTGTTACACGTGCTACCTTGCAAGAGGAAGCACGTGTATCACGGGTGGTTCTGCATGCAGATCTACGTCACATCGCCACACAGAACCAGGCTCACCCGTCCGGCAGACTTGCTGCTGACGAGGGGCAAGCTGTGGCTAGGCGTGGCTAGGCTACTGTGCCATGTCCTCCTTTCCAGGATGAGCCAGACTCGGACGACCATCTATCTCCCACATAGGTCGTGCTGTGCAGGCGTTGAGCCCATGGAGGATTTTTTTTTGGCTCAGCATCATCGCATGTGGATGTTGAGCAGCACCCTGTACCTCCCCCCTCCTGGGTGCCTCCCCTCCCCCCCGGGTCGTATGTGGCCATTTTTGATTTTTCTTTTAGTTTAGTTAGTTAAGTTTCTGTTTGATAGTTAGTTTAAATAGGTAATGTAGGTTTTCCATAGTTAGTGTAATTAGTTAATAGTTGATTTAGTTTAAAATTGCTAGTCTATTGTGCTTTCATGTGACGGTGCGGTGCTTTGTGGCTTTTGAAGGCATCCACTGTCTGTTCCAGCTGGACCCTTCATGGTTGTCTTGTGTATGTGTTTGCTGCTTGGGTTCCTTGACTCACATATGCCACTCCTGCCTCCCTTATCCATGGGCTCGCAAGGATGTTTCGGTGTTACAGCATTTTACACAAGGGCTTTGGACTGTCATATCTGTGGCATGTCTGGTGCTGTGTGACTTGTGTTGACACCCCTAGTGGGGATGATTTAGGTGTCATTGTCCACTGTTCAGCTTTTGCTAGATGGGGTGTGTCATGATTAATGTGGACATTGATTGCTATGCATTATGTAGTATGTTTCATATCTTTCCTGTACATGTGCTTGTTGCAATTCATGCTGTAGATAGTGTTCCACACTTTGGAGGTGAAAGACGGACTGATGGTGTGATTTGTGATGTGACTCTCTGACATGGTCAAGTAATGAGATGCCTGATGAGACACACACAGATGACTTTGAAGCATTAATCATGTATTTCATGCCCTTTCTGCAGGGGGATGAGCCTCCAGAGCACCTTTGCCAGCAGACATGGCCCATTGGATGACGGAATTCTGGACCCGTTTGTTGGTGCCCACATGCACATGTGTGCAGAAGCAGAGGCACAGTGATTGCAGACCCACATCCTAGAACTGCTGACATGTTCCAAGGAACTCCAGGCAAGGTGAGCATCACAGGGGGGCCACGACACAGCAAAGCCTGCACCAGGCGAGTTGCACATGCAGGCTTAGTCACAGCACTGAGGGTGAGCTTAGACGAATATTGGTGTTGAAGCACACGATGCAGCTCAGATGTGTTTGTGGACTGATGGCTGCTGATAGTAGGGTTGTCTGGGACACATGCAGGGGCAGTGGCACATACCCTCCGGTACACCAAGGTCCATTGAGGCACTTGTATCAACCATGTAGCCTTCCGAGACATGGAAAGGGGCAGCTCACAGGGACATACAGCAAGGGACATACTCGGGTGCAGTGCATGTCTTTTCCACATACTTCATGATAAATGCACTGCCAACTTTGTTTCGGTCATGGTGGTACGCAATTTGCTCTGTAGTCATGGCTTGCTATATGGGTCTGTCTGCTTACCCAGGGAATATTGCATGTTGTGTGAATTGTGACACATTGGTGTTCCATTTGCCACGCACCCAGCAGCGGCTGCCTTACTGCATTGACTGTGTATGACCCGTCACAGGGGTGATGTTATATATGGGTACGAAGCATCAACCACAGATTGTCTGTTTGTAGAGTAGTCTGTTGCTATGGGGCATGTTTGGTGTTGTGTTTTTGTGCAATTGGCACGTACAGGTTGTTCACTGTGTCTCTCTTTGCAGCATTGCAGTGCTCCTGTAACCGGACCTGAGAGTGCGCAGGCAGGAGGCCAGCACTCAAAACCAGAGCTAAGTGTCTTGTTGTTTTTCTTACGAACTGCTCTGCATAGGCTTGCTGGGGAGTGTACTGATGCATGGATGTATGTGTGGTTCAATTTGGTATGTTTTTTTCTCCCTAATCACCCGTGATCCTATGCAATTTTGAAACCTGTACCCTCTACCCGGTGTTCCTGCTTCCCGTGCCTATCCAAGCAACATTCCCTGACCCTCTTTCCCCACTGGGGTTGCGGATGCCTGTGTAAGCCCCGAACTTGCAGGCGCCAAAACCCTAGAGGGGGTGGTTGGTTCGTACCACTCCTGAGCCTGGACTACAGAAGGCCATGACAATGATGTCCAAGTTTGTTTGGATTGTGTATGTGTTCATGCAGGTTGTACATTTTCGTGCATTCCCTAGTTTCATGTGTCATTCCTCCTCCCCTCTCCTGCCGCTCATTCCAGTCATCCAGTGTGTCAACACCTGTCCCGACTGCATATCCCTGAACCTCATTCCCCACCAGGGTCTCAGGGGCCTGTGTGAGTTTGACCTTGCAGGCACCCGGGACATGGTGGGGGTGGTTGTTTTGTGACACTCCCGCGCCTGTACTAGGGACCTGTGAGAGTACACATCCATTCATGGTGCATCATCCTATGTCATGTACCACACATGTCTCACATCCTGTCGTGACATTGTTTTGCTGTGCTACTTTGGTTGTTGCATCATTGTGGTAGTACTTGGCCTTTGTGAGGTACTGCTATGTCAAGTCATCTACTGGAGAGTGTTCGGGTTCATTTATATGCCTTGGATTTTGTGATTTTTAGAAATGAGTGTGGATTCTGAGGGTTCAGGCATCTTTTTACACACAAGGTGGGAGATGGTGACGAAGGGTAAAGGTGATCCTGTGGCCAGGTGGAATTGAGGTTTGGAGGCTCCATGACCCAGGTGCAGTTGTTCAGTGGGTCATGGTCATTTGTGAGGGAGGGGGGGGTTGTTGTTGATAGTTGCCTTGCCCTGCAGTGTGATGGGAACTCTGACATAGTAATGGTGGTATCCTAAGTACATGTTGTGTTCTGCTGATCAATGCCTGTTCATGTGTTGTGTTTTCCTTTCAGGTGCGAGGGGATAGTTGTGGTTTGACATGCTGGGGTGTACACATGGTGGATGTTCACATGTGATGTGTAGGGAACACTGATGGTCACTTGAGTGCACATGCATATGTGGAGTGCATGTCCTTGCAGAACCACACACTTGCACTCTGATGCACTACATGTACTCCCACCCTTGCATATCCACGTGTACACTGTTTGCCTTCTGGTGCCCACTGTGTCCCGGCAGCACATGTTCTGTGACCGATCATGGATCCAGTACATGCCTAATTTGATGTTTGACGTGGTCTGTCACTTAGATGTGATGCTCAGTGTGTGCATCACACACAATGGCTGTTCACTGTGCTGTGCGCTGAGCAGTGTGATGCAGGGGTAGGACACTGCACACATGAGCTGCAGTGTTGATTTTGCAATGCATAATGTGCATGTAGACAGGCATTCATTGTGATGTTACGTCCACGACTGTTGTAATGCATTTGGAAATTACTTATTTTGGGTGGGAGGTTGTTGGTCTGTCATTTCATCTGATTCCGGGTCAGGCAGCAGTGTCCGATGCCACTGTGCATTTAGGACATGGCAACGTGTACCTTATCGTTACTGCGTTGGTGTATGGGTATTGCGTGCCATGTCATGTTGATGTTTGGGAGGGTTTGAGTGACATGACAGTGATGGCCATGGCCTGGTTTGCAGGTGTGTGTGATGCACACCTTGCATGTCCGGGTCATCCGCTTCTCAGAGCAACTAGCTGGGGGTAGATTTCTCTCCGCAGCAGGGCCCTCCCCCTGGAACAGACTTCCGGCCTGACTTGAACTTGAGGGGAATCATCTCCAGTTCTGGAAGCACCTCAAGACCTTCCTCTTTGCTTCTGCTTACTGTCTGCCTCTCCCTTGCAGAATTCTCCACTGGAACTGTACAGGAGCTGCAACTGGGCCACTCTCACCGACCTCCATCCCTGGCCCAGCCACTCTCCACTTGCACTGCCTCCCTGGCAACCCCTGCACTGCAGTACTGTCTCTCTATCCCTACAGCCCTCCCTTCCCAGCACTTGTCTTCACTTACCTTTGTAGTTGCCACCAGGCGACCTATGTATTGTTTTTTTGGGCTACTTCCCCTGTACTGGACTCCCCCCCACCCTTCCCCTTGCACTTTTCCCATTCCCCCTACCCCTGCACTTGCACGATCCCAATGACACCTGGCCTAGTAGTACCGTTCTCTGTGTTCCCTTGTTCCCCCCTCCCTGCCTCATTGCGCCTTGGAATACTTGTGTATGGCCCATATCATGTCATATGTCATATGTGTGCCTTTTGGTCACACAGGATAGCTTGTGTTTAAGTAGCTAGGGATGCAGACGATGTGGCACTTCCATGGCAACTTTCTCAGGGTGGTAGGGTTGTGACAGTTAACTGTCTCATTGCCATCATCGATTGTCACCTGGTATGTGCCAGGCCTGTGTGCACTCCGCAGGGGTGGGAGTTTAGGTGAAAAATGTGGCCACAAGCTGGGTCCGGGCTTCCTCGCCACGTGCCCTGTCCCCTCCCATGGGCAGCACCTGTGCCTGTGGTTGGGGATGTGGGGGCACCACCATGTCCACCGGGACGCCCTGCCGTGTTGCAACATTGTGCAGGACACATGCTGCCACAATGATCCTGCACACTACTGGTGGTGCATAGAGTAGTTGCCCACCAGAGCGGTCAAGGGAGCGGAAACGTGACTTGAGCACTCCGAATGTGCGCTCCACTATGCCCCTGGTTGCAATATGGGCGGCGTTGTATCTTACCTGGGGTGGTGTGGTGGGGTTCCGGATTGGCGTCATCATGTGGTTGCTCAGAGGGTAGGCACTGTCCCCTGGGGAGGTGATAATAGTTGAGATTATTAGGTTTTGGATATTTGTCTGTGTGTGACTTGCATGCATGTGCAAGGGCATTTGTACTGACCTAGGAGCCATGTGTCGCCATGCTGCCCAGCTTCCAGGGCCCGGCTCAGGGTGGACATTCTGTATATGAAACTGACATGGGTGGAGCCAGGGTAGTTTGCATAGATAGAGGTGATGATTCCCTTTGCATCACATACCACCTGTACATTGATGGAATGCCAGTGCTTGCGGTTTCGGTAGATGTGCTCAATGGCCCTAGGTGGACGTAGGGCCACATGGGTGCAATCTATGGCACCGAGCACTTTGGGGAAGTGTGCCACCCTGAAATAATCCAGGACAACGGCCTGCCTTTCTGCGGGTGTTCTGGGCATGTATATGTGCCTGCAAACTGAGGGGTGCGCTGTCATGATTGCCAGTACCTGGTGTAGGCAGCGTGACTGCGTGACCTGTGAGACCCCCCCCACTATGGTAGTGGTCCGCTGAAATGACCCAGTGGCCAAAAAATGCAGGACATTGAGCAGCTTCTCCAAGGGGCTCAATGCTTGGGAGCAAAGGGTGGGGGATGTGAGGTCATCTTCCCACTCCCTGACCAGGTCTAGGATGATATGGGGTGGAAACCTATACCTGCCATAGACCTGGTCGTCAGGCATCCCAAAAAGGCTTGTCCGTGGTGTGAAAATGCGTGCCCTGGCTATTCTCCTCCTCCTGCGGTGTCCCACGATCAGTGCAGCGACAAATGGGGCATTCATCGTAGCTGTATATACGCGTTTGTTGTTTGCGCGCACTTTTATGCTGTGCGCGGGGACGCTTCCGCCTACCTTCGTGTGGCAGACGCGTTGACGCCTGTGCACGTCTTTTGCCGTGCGAGGGTTTCCCGTATTCGGATACTGTCCGATTGTCATCGCGTGTGATCGGAGGGGAGTGAGCGTACACGCAACTGGCCTGGGTACGTGTGTTTTGGGGTGCGCGGGAAGTTCCACACGCGATTAGCCTGGGTACGTGTGTTCCGGGGTGCCGGGAACTTTCACACGTGATTGGTGGAAATCCACGTGTGTTCTGTCATCACGTGCAATGAGGGAAACACCAGCGCGCGTCACGTCACAGACGCGCTCACGCGCTAAGGGCCTTTGGTCCAATGAAATCGCATATGCGTGCTGCCGTGCATACGCGCTAAGGGCCTTTCCTCGTATTACACGCGGACGTGCAGTTTTTCACGCGCGCTTACGCGCATGGGCCCTTTCCTCGTATTACACGCGGACGTGCAGTTTTTCACGTGCGCTTAAATGCCCAGGCACGTCTGTACGCGTCACGTCACAGGGGCGATTGCGCTTGAGGGGCCATCTGTCCAATGAAAATGCGTATACGTGCAGACGCGCTTACGCGCTAAGGGCCTTTCCTCGAATTACACGCTGACGTGCAGATTTTTCACGTGCCAAATCACTCCGTATCAAGCTGGTCAAGCGTAAGCACACGGAAGACCACGCTCCTGCCCAGAAGGCCGAACTACTGCCCCCCAGAGCCCCGAGCACGCTCCCAGCTGCCATCTGCTGCTGCCTGACCGCCTGCTGCCCACGTGCCCTGCCATTTGCTGCCTGCACATCAGCCAGGGGTGCTGTTGCTGTGACCACCCCTGCTGGAACCGAAGACTCCCGACTGGGATTCCATCGCTCCACAGCCCAGCCCCAGGACCCAGTTGCCCACCCACTCCTGCCACTGGGGTTGTCATGTCAGGGCAAACACCATCTGTGACCACTGACAACCCCCGGCCAGAGAGGCAGAGGGGCACCAGCTTCAGTGCCACCAAAGTTGGTGTCCTGGTGGAGCAAGTCCTGGGGCAGTATGATGCCCTCTTCGGAAGTTCCCGCGCCGACAAGGAAGGACGGACTCGGATCTGGACTGACATCGTGACTGCCATTAACGCGGAGGGGGTGGCAGTCCGCGACTTACAACATATCAGGAAGCGCTGGGAGGACTTCAGGTCCAGGACCCTGAACAAGGCCCGGCGCCTCTTGAAGGCAGCGGATGCCAAGGGGCGCCGGGGCCACTTGTTGGAAGAACAGATGAGGGTCCTGGAACGCATATCCCCAGCGTTCCACGTCCAGGTCCTTGAGAAGCAGACCCGTCTGGAGTCGAGCGGTGAGTGTACATGCATCCTGATTGTGAGCAGTGCGTGTGGTGATTATTCAGTAGTGTGCAGGTTGCACATCTGTTTGTATGGGGTCGAGTATGGGTGGGGGTGTACAGGGCCGTGGGGCTGACACATGCGAGGGCTGTAATGTGTGAGACATGGATGGTGCTTGTGTGTGTAGGCTTGCATGCCATATGCAGTTGTGTGGGCACACATGTTTGGATGAATGTGTATGTAAGTAGACATGTCCGTGATGTCACGCATGTATGTTGTTTTCGGCTGCATGTATCAGCACTGTGTACATGTGCATGTGTGTGTATTTTACAAGGGTGCAACAGTGATGCAACATGGATGCATGTGACAGCGGTATGTGGAAGCCTGATTGGCAGATGTGACATGGATGCCCGTCTGAATAGTGCGAAACTTGGCAGAGGTGTACACATGCATGGAAGTGTGGTGGTGTGTGTACATGTGTGGTGCACTTCCTGTGTTGCATGTGATGTCTGGCTCACTTTTAGCTGCTCATGCTGTTGTATGTGTATGGATGGTGGTGGCAGTTGCGATATGGCTGTGGTATGGCTCATGTGTGCGAGTTGTAATGACATGTGTGTTGGGGATTGTGATGACATGTCTGAGGTTTGCCAATGCCACTCATGTACAACTGTCATGTGTGTATGTGTCCATTGTACAGTGCCCTGATGCCTGTGGTTTGTTTCTCCCTGTCTGCAGCGTCAACTGATGAAGAGGGCGGAGAAGGTGCTGTGGAGCACAGCGGCGGGGATCCGACCGCCAGCCGGAGACGCAAGGCCCGGCTCCCCTCCCAGGTTGTCATCTCGTCGGGGAGTGAGGAGTCCGGTGCCGCGTCCCAGGCCACAGCTGCCGGGGGGAGGTCCAAGAGGCAGAGGTTGGAGTTGGACTCCTCGGCAGCAGAAGGGGCAGCTGGGACCCCACAGGGCCCAACAGGGGAAGATGGCACGGAGTCATCCAGGTTGGTGGGGGGTTTGGTGGAGGAGGAGGCTGTGCAAGCACCAGAGACGGGGTCTGGAGGTGGGGATCCCACTGGTGCTAGTGGTGCAGTGCAGGACCAGGGACAGGAGGCAGCACAGGCCGCCGCGGAGGTGCCTGTGTGCAATCCTGTCCCCGATCCTGTCCCTGCATCATCTTGCACCAGCAGGGATGCCTACGTCCAGACCCGTTTTCAGGCAGGGGATGAGCTCACGTCAACTGGCCTTCCTCTGCCTGCGGACGTGGCTATCCAGGTCCGGGTTGAGCCTGTCCTGGCTGGTGTGGCATTGCGTCAACGGGCCATGCGAGGTGACCTGCAGTCTTTTCATGAAGAGACTGCGAGACATCTCGAATGGCTCGTTGACCACGTCAGCCTGCTGGGACAGGTCACCCAGGCCGGATTCCTCCGTCTGATGGGGCTTGCTCCGACCCCCTCCTCAACTGGACCCCCTACGCGCCAGTCGTCCTCTGTGCCATCTTCCCACCCATCAGTCACCTGGGTGCCCTGTGGAGCTGCCTCTGACGGTGCGGCCAGGCTGGTGGAGGAGGCATCCCTGCCACAGTCGGGAGTCGGACGTCCAGCAGGGGTGGCCACATCAACAACTGCACCCCAGCCGGCGGAGGATGTGCAGGCAGCAGGAGGCAGTGCATGGGCAGAGGCACAGCAGCAGCAGCAACATGGTGGGAGCCATGAAGGCTCGGGGCCTTCGACATCGGAGGGGCAGGCATCGGCCGGAGGGCAGGTGGACCCAGGACGGGGTGTGTCTTCTGTGTGGCCGCGGTTGGGCCAGCAGATAGGTGCGGAGCGGCGGCGGGCGGAAGAGGCGCGGCTCACAATGGTCAGGGCGGAGAACTCCATGCGGAGGGCCCTGAGGCGGGCCGAGTGCCTCGAGGCAATCCGCAGGGGGTTGGAGGAGGAGACAGCGTCGTCCCTGCAGACCCTCGGGGCCATGGAACAGGACCGCCTCCGGGACATCGAACAGGAGTTCGATGATGCCCTGGCCCAGAACACCACGGAGTGAGCCGCTGGACTTGCCCGCCGCCTTTGTATATAGTTATATAGTTAGTGTTAGGTTTCCTTTATTTATTTTTTTATTTGGTTGCTATTGGACAATGCGCTACGTTTTTGTATGTAGTTCAGTTTTTAGTTAGTTGTCATAGTTAGGTTTCATTTGGTTGGGCTCATGGACCCGGGATTATCTTGTAAATAGTTCTTCAATGGAGTTTTCTTTTTTATGGATTTTTTTCATCGCCATGGAGCAATGGTTTTTGTTTATCATTTACCCTTGGATTTCTTTTCTGACTGTGACTTTGGACACCATTTATTTTGATTGTGCTGTGTGTTTTTGATTTTTTTCATCTTCTTTTGTTTGTTTTGCTTTGTGGTTTTTCTCATTTCATTTCCATTCAAGTTGATTTTAAATACATTTATGTTTTCATCCTTCAATGTTTCGTATCATCACATTGCTTTCATGCATGTCATGTTGGGTGTTTTAACATTCACTTGCAGCCATTGTGTGCGACAGACATGTGTTCATTTGCATTATTTACATTGGGTGTGTAACATGTAATTGCCTTTGATATGTGGGTGGATGTGATAATTGGTTGGGACTTTTGGCAGGGGAGGATGGCCATTACAGACATGATTGGGGATTGGTGGGACCCAGGTGCAGGGGGGCATGGATGGGACATGGGCGAGGGCCTGGTGGAGGGTGCCCTGCACTGCTGGGGGGTGGGGGTGGTGGGGAACATGAGTTGGACATGAGTGGGGGCCTGCTGGCAGGTGCCCCACAGTGCTGGGGGGTGGTGGGGAACATGAGTTTGACATGGGTGGGGGCCTGCTGGCAGGTGCCCCACAGTGCTGGGGGGTGGGGGTGGTTGGGAACATGGGTGGGGGCCTGGTGGAGGCTGCCCCTGGTGGCTGGGGGGTGGGGGTGATGGGAGACATGAGTGGGGGCATGTTGGAGGCTGTCCCTGCACTGCTGGGGGTGGGGGTGATGGGAGACATGAGTTGGACATGGGTGGGGGCCTGGTGGAGGCTGCCCCTGCACTGCTGGGGGGTGGGGGTGGTGGGAGACATGGGTGGGGGCCTGGTGGAGGCTGCCCCTGGTGGCTGGGGGGTGGGGGTGGTGGGAGACATGGGTGGGGGCCTGCTGGCAGGTGCCCCACAGTGCTGGGGGGTGGGGGTGCAGGGGTACATGAGTTGGACATGAGTGGGGGCCTGCTGGCAGGTGCCCCACAGTGCTGGGGGGTGGGGGTGGTGGGGAACATGAGTTGGACATGGGTGGGGGCCTGCTGGCAGGTGCCCCACAGTGCTGGGGGGTGGGGGTGGTGGTACACATGGGTGGGGGCCTGGTGGAGGCTGCCCCTGCACTGCTGGGGGGTGGGGGTGGTGGGAGACATGGGTGGGGGCCTGGTGGAGGCTGCCCCTGGTGGCTGGGGGGTGGGGGTGGTGGGAGACATGGGTGGGGGCCTGGTGGAGGCTGCCCCTGGTGGCTGGGGGGTGGGGGTGATGGGAGACATGAGTGGGGGCATGTTGGAGGCTGCCCCTGCCCTGCTGGGGGGTGGGGGTTGTGGGAGACATGGGTGGGGGCCTGGTGGAGGCTGCCCCTGGTGGCTGGGGGGGTGGGGGTGGTGGGAGACATGAGTTGGACATGAGTGTGGGCCTGGTGGAGGCTGCCCCAGCACTGCTGGGGGATGGGGGTGGTGGGAGACATGGGTGGGGGCCTGGTGGAGGCTGCCCCTGGTGGCTGGAGGGTGGGGGTGGTGGGAGACATGGGTGGGCCCTGCTGGCAGGTGCCCCACAGTGCTGGGGGGTGGGGGTGATGGGAGACATGAGTGGGGGCCTGGTGGAGGCTGCCCCTGGTGGCTGGGGGGTGGGGGTGGTGGGAGACATGGGTGGGGCCTGCTGGCAGGTGCCCCACAGTGCTGGGGGGTGGGGGTGATGGGAGACATGAGTGGGGGCCTGGTGGAGGCTGCCGCTGGTGGCTGGGGGGGGTGGTGGGAGACATGGGTGGGGCCTGCTGGCAGGTGCCCCACAGTGCTGGTGGGTGGGGGTGGTGGGAGATATGGGTGGGGGCCTGGTGGAGGCTGCCCCTGCACTGCTGGGGGGTGGGGGTGGTGGGAGACATGGGTGGGGGCCTGGTGGTGGGTGCCCCTGCACTGCTGGGGGGTGGGGGTGGTGGGAGACATGGGTGGGGGCCTGGTGGAGGCTGCCCCTGCACTGCTGGGGGGTGGGGGTGGTGGGAGACATGGGTGGGGGCCTGGTGGAGGCTGCCCCTGGTGGCTGGGGGGTGGGGGTGATGGAAGACATGAGTGGGGGCATGTTGGAGGCTGCCCCTGCACTGCTGGGGGTGGGGGTGATGGGAGACATGAGTTGGACATGAGTGGGGGCCTGGTGGAGGCTGCCCCTGCACTGCTGGGGGGTGGGGGTGGTGGGAGACATGGGTGGGGGCCTGGGGGAGGCTGCCCCTGGTGGCTGGGGGGTGGGGGTGGTGGGAGACATGGGTGGGGGCCTGCTGGCAGGTGCCCCACAGTGCTGGGGGGTGGGGGTGCAGGGGTACATGAGTTGGACATGAGTGGGGGCCTACTGGCAGGTGCCCCACCGTTCTGGGGGTGGGGGTGGTGGGGAACATGAGTTGGACATGGGTGGGGGCCTGCTGGCAGGTGCCCCACAGTGCTGGGGGGTGGGGGTGGTGGGAGACATGGGTGGGGGCCTGGTGGAGGCTGCCCCTGGTGGCTGGGGGGTGGGGGTGGTGGGAGACATGGGTGGGGGACTGGTGGAGGCTGCCCCTGGTGGCTGGGGGGTGGGGGTGATGGGAGACATGAGTGGGGGCATGTTGGAGGCTGCCGCTGCACTGCTGGGGTTGGGGGTGATGGGAGACATGGGTGGGGGCCTGGTGGAGGCTGCCCCTGGTGGCTGTGGGGTGGGGGTGGTGGGAGACATGGGTGGGGCCTGCTGGCAGGTGCCCCACAGTGCTGGGGGGTGGGGGTGATGGGAGACATGAGTGGGGGCCTGGTGGAGGCTGCCCCTCGTGGCTGGGGGGTGGGGGTGGTGGGAGACATGGGTGGGGCCTGCTGGCAGGTGCCCCACAGTGCTGGGGGGTGGGGGTGATGGGAGACATGAGTGGGGGCCTGGTGGAGGCTGCCCCTGGTGGCTGGGGGGTAGGGGTGGTGGGAGACATGGGTGGGGCCTGCTGGCAGGTGCCCCACACTGCTGGGGGGTGGGGGTGGTGGGAGATATGGGTGGGGGCCTGGTGGAGGGTGCCCCTGCACTGCTGGGGGGTGGGGGTGGTGGGAGACATGGGTGGGGGCCTGGTGGAGGCTGCCCCTGGTGGCTGGGGGTGGGGGTGGTGGGGAACATGAGTTGGACATGGGTGGGGGCCTGCTGGCAGGTGCCCCACAGTGCTGGGGGGTGGGGGTGCAGGGGTACATGAGTTGGATATGAGTGGGGGCCTGCTGGCAGGTGCCCCACAGTGCTGGGGGGTGGGGGGGTGGGGAACATGAGTTGGACATGGGTGGGGGCCTGCTGGCAGGTGCCCCACAGTGCTGGGGGGTTGGGGTGGTGGGAGACATGGGTGGGGGCCTGGTGGAGGCTGCCCCTGCACTGCTGGGGGGTGGGGGTGGTGGGAGACATGGGTGGGGGCCTGGTGGTGGGTGCCCCTGCACTGCTGGGGGGTGGGGGTGGTGGGAGACATGGGTGGGGGCCTGGTGGAGGCTGCCCCTGGTGGCTGGGGGGTGGGGGTGGCGGGAGACATGGGTGGGGCCTGCTGGCAGGTGCCCCACAGTGCTGGGTGGTGGGGGTGATGGGAGACATGGGTGGGGGCCTGGTGGAGGGTGCCCCTGGTGGCTGGGGGTGCAGGGGGACATGCGTTGGTGGGCAGTAGTGCAAGTTGACATGTGGGTTGGCTGGTGGGCATGGCCATGGTGGATGGGGTGCCTGCATGACATGTGCTGGGTAGGCCCCTGTGGTGTGAGCCACCTGCAGGGGCCGTGGAGGGTGTAGAGGGAACACCTGGGAGAACCCACACGTGCAATTCACGTTTGCTGCTCCCCGCGCACCCCTGTCATACATGTACCCTGATGATATCGCGTGTGGAACTTCCCGCGCACCCCTGTAATACACGTACCCTGATGGAATTGCGTGTGGAACTTCCCGTGCACCCCTGGAATACACGTACCCTGCTGATGTTGCGTGGGATACTTCCCCCGCACCCCAAAATACACGTACCCTGATGATATCGCGTGTGGAACTTCCCGCGCACCCCTGTAATACAGGTACCCTGATGGAATTGCGTGTGGAACTTCCCGCGCACCCCTGGAATACACGTACCCTGCTGATGTTGCGTGGGATACTTCCCCCGCACCCTGAAATACACGTACCCTGATGATATCGCGTGTGGAACTTCCCGCGCACCCCTGTAATACACGTACCCTGATGGAATTGCGTGTGGAACTTCCCGCGCACCCCTGGAATACACGTACCCTGCTAATGTTGCGTGGGATACTTCCCCCGCACCCCAGAATACACGTACCCTTATGAGATCGCGTGTGTGACTTCCCGCGCACCCCTGAAATACACGTACCCCACTCATTTGCGTGTGTAACTTCCTGCGCACCCCCGAAATACACGTACCCCGCTCAATCGCGTGTGTAACTACCCGCGCACCCCCGATATACACACGTACCCCGCTCAATCGCGTGTGTAACTACCCGCGCACCCCCGAAATACACGTACCCCGTTCAATCGCGTGTGTAACTACCCGCGCACCCCCGATATGCACGTACCCCGCTCAATCGCGTGTGTAACTTCCCGCGCACCCCCGAAATACACGTACCCCGCTCAATCGCGTGTGTCACTTCCCGCGCGCCCCCGAAATACACGTACCCCGCTCGATCGCGTGTGTTGCTTCCCGCGCACCCCCGCAATACACGTGCCCCGCTCGCACAGGCCTGATCGCGTGAGAAACTTCACGCAAACCCCTGAAATACACATAGCCCGCTCCCCCAGGCCCGATCCCGTGTGAAACTTCATGCGAACCCCTGAAATACACGTAACCCGCTCCCCCAGGGCCGGTCGCGTGAAAAACTTCACGCGAAACCCTGATATACACGTAGCCCACTCCCCCAGGCCTGATCGCGTGAGAAACTTCACGCGAACCCCTGAAATACACGTAACCCGCTCCCCTAGGCCCGATCGCGTGTAAAACTTCACGCGAACCCCTGATATACACGTAGCCCGCTCCACCAGGCCCGACCGCATGAGAAACTTCACGCGAACCCCTGAAATACACGTAACCCGCTCCCCCAGGCCCGATCGCGTGAAAAACTTCACGCGAACCCCTGATATACACGTAGCCCGCTCCCCCAGGCCCGATCGCGTGAGAAACTTCACGCGAACCCCTGAAAGACACGTAGCCCGCTCCCCCAGGCCCGATCGCGTGAAAAAGTTCATGCGAACCCCTGAAATACACGTAGCCCGCTCGCACAGGCCCAATTGCTGTATGTTGCCACTTTTGTAATGCGCAGGGACGCTACCGCCTGCCTTCGTGTGGCGGACGTTTTTCGGCTTGTGCGTGTCTTTGGCTGTGCGTGGCTTTGCCCTATTCGATTCCATGAATACGTGTGGTTCGAGTGCGTGTAGGCGTTCCGTCTGCTTCCCTGCAGTACATCCCCAGTTACGCCCTTATTTTCGCGCGTTGTTCCCCATTCCGCGCGTTACGCCCCGT
Organism: Ambystoma mexicanum; assembly: GCF_040938575.1. NCBI lineage: Eukaryota > Metazoa > Chordata > Amphibia > Caudata > Ambystomatidae > Ambystoma > Ambystoma mexicanum. The sequence continues at coordinate 1,238,277,528 of NC_090937.1, read as the reverse complement.
GTCCCGCCCACTTTCTGGTGTATGCGCCGAGTTTGTGCGCTTTCTCTGTGCGCGTCGCGCACGCCTTTCGGGATGTTGCAGTGACTTGTGTGCCATGCACGGGTTTGGCGCACATCCCGGGGTGTACACGCGCAGGGACTTCCATGAATCGCACGCGTGCGCGTGCGCCTGTTTTTTTCCGCTTGCGCCTGCTTGCGCCTGCTTGCGCGTAGATTTTCGGCGCACGTTTGTTCCATGAATCGGCCCCTAAATATCAAAATGGTTAGCCACATTCTTGCCTTTAGCATACTGCTGCAAACCATGCACAAACATATCTCCAACCACAAACACCCTGACGTTCTCCACCTCTACAATTTTCACAACACAGCCTTTTTCAATACAAACCACAACCTCTACAACTGATTGGCTGATCCATACAGACCTGTTTCCATGCCAGATATGTTGAGAAGTCCCGTATGTGGCATGCCCTGCCTGCGGATAGCTGCAGTGTCCACGGAGTACATAACAATGGGGCAGCCTTTCTACCCTTTCCACTTCACTCTGCACCCTTTCCTCATTGGCTACTGTTAAGCAGTCACACAACCATCTGCCAATCACATGGAAGAGCTCTACATCTAACTCCATCATGACAGATCAGCACTTAAGATGTACTTTTGATCACTCTCAGTACAATTGGGCTGTGACTGCAAAGGACCTACAGCAACAACTACTAGAAAACTCCCCAAGAATTCTACTTGCAGATTCATCCACATGCACATGCATGAACACAAACTACAGGCATGAATATTTTCTGCACATTACATGTATAGCTCTTGTATGAATGCATATAAACAGAATAACTGACACTTACCCTGTATAACCTGTAAAATAAACATACTGTTATTTCTCCCATCTGCTATCATCAAGTGTCACTTGCAAACCTGTCTGCTCTCCAAATTTTTGTTTACACATACAACTATCTAAAAAAGTGTCATTTCATATTAAACGATCAGAGAAATAACAGTGTAATTGTGGAAAAAGGCTTTGTACTGTATTACAAAATAACACACAGCCAGGATCCGCACATGCATCTTTATTCAAGCACACAGATAGACAATATCATTAGAAAGACTCCCAACTGAAACAACACCACTGCCTGCTACATTAAGGGGCCGAGTCATAGAACAAACGTGCGCCGAAAAAAGTGGCGTAGGCTGGCACAAGCAGGCGCAAGCGTGAAAAAGGAAGCGATCCATGGAAGTCCCTGTGCGTGTTTGTCTCGGGATGTGCACCAAACCCGTGCGTGGCACACACGGGCGCACCTGTCATTGCAACATCCCAAACGCTGTGCGCGATGCACACAGGGAAAGTGCACAACGTCCGCGCACACACCAAAAAGGGGAGGACACAGGGCGTAACACGCGGAATGGGGAACAATGCGTGAAAAAGAAGGCGTAACTGGGGAAGTACTGCAGGGAAATACACAGAACGCCCACACGCACATGAACAACCCGTAATCATGGATTCCAATACGGTAAAACTGTGCACAGCAAAAGACGCGCATAGGCGTAAACGCGTCCGCCACACGAAGGCAGGCGGAAGCGTCCCCGTGCACAGTATAAAAGGGCACGCAAACAACAAACACGTATATACAGCTACGATGAATGCCCCATTTGTCGCAGCACTGATCGTGGGACACCGCAGGAGGAGGAGAATAGCCAGGGCCCACATTTTTTTTCCCCGGACCAGCCTTTTTGGGATGCCTGACAACCACGTCTATGTGAGGTATAGCTTTCCACCTCGTATCATCCTAGACCTCATCAGGGATTGGGAAGATGACCTTACATCCCCCACCTTGGGCTCCCAAGCATTGAGCCCCTTGGAGAAGGGGCTCAATGTCCTGCATTTTTTGGCCACTGGGAAATTTCAGCGGACTACTGGCATAGTGGGTGGGGTCTCTGCCTACAACAGGTGTTGGCAATCACCACTGCACGCAGGTGTGCTCGGTGCTATAGATTGCACCCATGTGGCCCTACGTCCACCTAGGGCCACTGAGCACATCTATCGAAACCGCAAGCACTGGCATTCCATCAACATGCAGGTTGTATGCAATGCTAAAGGAATCATCACCTCTGTCTATGCAAACTACCCTGGCTCCACCCATGACTGTTTCATATACAGACTGTCCGCCCTGAGCCAGGCCCTGCAAGCTGGGCAGCATGGCGACACATGGCTCCTAGGTGAGTACAAATGCCTGTGCACATGCATGCAAGTCACACACAGAGAAATACCCAAACCCTTTTAATCTCAACTATTATCACCTCCCCAGGGGACAGTGCCTACCCTCTGAGCAACCACATGATGACGCCAATCCAGAACCCCACCACACCACCCCAGGTAAGATACAACGATGCCCATATTGCAACCAGGGGCATAGTGGAGCGCACATTTGGAGTGCTCAAGTCACGCTTCCGCTCCCTTGTCCGCTCTGGTGGGCATCTACTATATGCACCCCCAGTAGTGTGCAGGATCATTGTGGCAGCATGTGTCCTGCACAATGTTGCTACACTGCGGGAGGTACCGGTGGACCTGGTGGTGCCCCCACATCCACAACCACAGGCACAGGCCCTGCCCATGGGAGGGGACGGGGCGAGGCAGCCCGGACCCAGCTTGTGGCCATATTCTTCACCTAAACTCTCACCCCTGCGGAGTGCACACAGTCCTGGCACATACTGGGTGACAATCGATGATGACAAAGAGACAGTCAACTGTCATAACCTTACCACCCTGAGAATATTGCCACGGAAGTGCTACATTATGTGCATCGCTATCTACTTAAACATAACCAATCCTGTGTGACCAAAAGGAACACATGCAAGGTGTGTATCACACACCCCTGCAAAACAGTCCATCACAATCCCTGGTATGTCACCCAAACCCTCCCAAACCACATCACCCTTGTCTGCTACACCATGACATTGCATGCAATAGGAAAAGGCCAAACCATGACCAATAACATACAAAGTGACATGTCATACATGAAAAATGGCATGAGACAATGATGTCGGACATGGAATCAGATGAAATGACTGACCAACAACCTCCCACACATACAAAGTCAGACACAAATGCTTTCCAACAGTCGTAGCATGAACACAACACTGAATGCCCGTTCACATGCGCATTGGGCATGGCAAAATCCCGTGTGTGTCTCCTGCAACACACTGCTCAGCACACAGCACTTTGATCAGCCATAGTGCTGCAGATACACCTTGAGCATCACATGAAAAAACCAATGAAATCTACCACCAAATGACGCATGCACAGGGTACCCAAGTGGAAATAGATCATGTGCTGCATGGACACCGCGGGCATGAGAATGCAATCTGTGTGCACCTGTGGCCATGGAAGGGTGGATGTACCTGTGGTGGATCATCGTGCAACTGTGTGTGTCATTAGGGACATGCACTCAATTTATGCATGTGAAATCAAGTGACCCTCAGTGCCCTGTACACATCACATGTGAACATTGCCCATGTGAACACCCCAGCATGTCAAACCACACCAATCCCCTGACACCTGAAAGGTAAAGGCAACACAGGAACAGGCATTGAGCAGCACAACACATCATGTACATAGTACCCCACAATTACAATGTCAGAGTGCCCGGAACACTGTAGGCCAAGCCAACTGTCCAACAAAAAAAGGCCCTCCCTTACACATCTCCGCCACCTTCTGAACAACTTTCTCTGGGGTATGTAGCTTTCTTTCTTCAAGTATACCTGGCTACAGGATCACCCTACCCCTTGGTCTCCATGTTCCAGCTTGCGTGTAAATAGGGTCCACCCCCATCAAAGCCCACCTTGACTGGCAAAAATACCAAATCGCAGAGAACTCCAAGTAGGCAAACCCACAAAGCAGGGAAAAAGGCTGTAAGCACCAAAAAACACTGTAAGAGTCTCAGTAGATGACTTGAAGTAGCAGGAAATGTCAAAGCACATGTGCAAGCACAAATTTTTATTTATTTATTTTACATTTTTAAAGTGCTCACACAGCCCACAGGCATCAAGGCGCTGTTACAGGAATTGTTTGTTTTTTTAGTTGCGTATTTATAACGCGCTTAAACACCCAGAGGTTTCTAAGCGCTGACCCGGGGATCGAACCTGTGTTGCTTCGTGTCGTCTTCCTTCCAAGGCGTGCACGTTGCCGCTGAGCTATCCTCCCGAGATAATGATAGAACAACCAAGGTAGCACAGTTGAACAATGGTCCAACAGGATGGGTACCATTTACGGTACATTACATACAATGATGATGCAACAACTGATGGGTAGTGTCACAGCTCCGGCTTCCAGGCGCAGGAGTAGCACGAACCAACCACCCCCTCCGTGGTCTGGGCGCCTGCAAGGTCAAACTAACACAGGCCTCTGAGACCCCGGCGGGGAAAGAGGGTCAGGGATATGTTGCATGGACAGGCATTGGTATTCAGGATAACTGGAAAGAGGGGCAGGAGAGTGGATGTGGATTTGCAAGGGAAAGTAGGCAAAATACAACTATTCAGTAAAACACATACTCAATTACAGCAAACATGTTCATCATGCACATAGTACCAAATCAGTCAAATGCAAGCCAAAGAGGCACTTATCTCTGGTGTGAGTGCTGGCCTCCTGCCTGCGCAGTCTCACGTCCAGTAACAGGAGCACTTCAATGCTGCAAAGAGAGTGTGAGTTACTAATCTGAATGTGTGTTTACAACACACACACACACAACTCCATCCATGCCCCAAAGTAATGACTTCTCCACAAACAAACACCCCTGTCTGCTGCCACGTACCCATACGTTAGCTATGCCCACCAACGGCACATACACTGTCAATGCAGTAAGGCTGGCGCATGTGGCCCCGCGGGAAATGGAAGACCAATGGGTAAGTAATCTGACATGATACAATGGTCCCTGGGTGAGCTGCTAGGCGCGTATAGCAAGGTGCAACTTCAGTACAAGTTGTGTTCTGGTCGCCGCTGATTCAAATTGGTAGTGCACGTGGCAATTTGCACATGCAAATGGCATGCACTCACCACAAGTCTGAGCCTCGCTGGTCGTCCCTGTGCACTGTATCAGTTCCTGGCTAGGAACACTACTACCCTAATTACTCTGCTTCAATGGAGCAGGGGGTACTTTAGGATATATTTGATGGCCCCTGCGTTTGCCCCTGACAACTTGCAAAGACACTTGCCATGAGGCCCTCAACGCATGTCAGCTGTACTGTGTGCTTCTCCAACAATGCCTGGCAAAGCTCCCCAGCACAGGTACTGCTTAGCATCCATGTGCAAGTGGCCTGGTGGGAGGCAGTCTGCGGCGTGGGCCCTTGTGTTGCTCACCTTGCCAGGAGCTCCTGGACACACGTCTGCTTCTGTCTGACGTCTGAGAATAAACCCTGTGCATCTGCTTGCACACACATCCACACGTCTGCACCAACGAACGTGGCCAGTTTCCTGGATCACTGTGTCTGCTGCCAAAGGTAGTCTGGAGGCTCATCTTTCTGCAGAAAGGGCATTAAACAAGGCAATAAAGCTGGAAACATCCTTGTGTGTGTGTCTACATGCTGGTTGTCACAGGGCCTGGTTACAGAGCTACATCCAAACTACTCCCACCATCAGTGTCACTTTGACAGGCCAAGGGTGCAGGCTACTGTCTACAACATGAAGTGCATCAAGCACATATACAGGCAAGAAAATGACATACATCACAATCCACATCAATTAATGGATAAAACAATCACATACTCACCCAAAATCATTACAGACATCGGGTGGATGAAATGCAACCAATCTCCACTAAGGATTTTAACACAAGTAGTACAGCAGCAGACAGGCCAGAGTTATGAGGCAAGTCCAAAGCCCTGGTGTAATATTTTATTACACCGAACAATCCTAACGAGCCCATGGATAAGGGAAGCAGGGGTGGCCTATGTGAGTCAGGAGCCCAAGCTGCAAACACATACACAAGACAAGCTTCAAGGGCCCAGCTGGAACAGACAGTGGATGCTTTCAAAAGCCACAAAGCACCACACCGTCACATGAAAGCACAATAGACAAACAATATTAAACTATATTAACTAATTAAACTAACAATGAACAACCTACATAACCTAATTAAAATTACTATCAAATAGTTGATATTAACTAACTAAACTAAAATCAAAAATCAAAAATGGCCACATACGACACGGGGGGGCACCCAGGAGGGGGGATATACCGGGTGCACCTCAACACCCACATGCAATGATGTTGAGGCCTGCACAGCGTGACCTGTGTGGGAGATATTTTGTCGCCCGAGTCTGCCTCATCCAGAATAGGAGGACGTGGGCCAGGAGCCCGACCACGCCTAGGTGCAGCTTGCCCCTCGTCGGCAGCAAGTCTGCTAGACGGATGAGCCTGGTTCTGTGCGGCAATGACACGCAGGTCTGCATGCAGAACCTCCCGTGATACACGTGCTTCCTCTTGCAAGGTAACGCGTGTAACACAGAGTTCTTCCTGCGTGGTCTGGCTGGATAACTGATGCACCTCCCGGCAAGCACGTAGCTCAGCCGAGATGGTACGCTCAAGCTGCTCAAACCTCTCCTCCAACCGCACCCTCTGGGACATCAAGAGGGCACCCATAGTTGATCTGAGGGACTGATACTCAGCCTTCAGGGCCTCCATGTGTGCCACTGCATGAGCAGTAACTGCTTGACGCAGAGACAACATTTCAGCCTGGCGTGCCCTGTCAGAGGCGAATGCCCAGCCTGAGCGAGCGGCCCGTGGACTGCGCCGCCTGCAGCTGGAGAAGCACCTGCCTAGCAGGGGGGAGCACGGATTGGGCCACATGTTCCATGCTCACAGCGATGTTATCAAGTGCTGCCCCCTGACGTTCTGAATTGGCAGTCATTTCTTGCTCCCACCCAGTATACCTCAGTGGCGCGCGGCCACCGCGTTGCTGGGCTTTACACCTGTGGGACCCAAGGACCGGGCGTCCTCACTGGGTTGGCACCGCCCGCGGCTGCACGACTACATGCCCCCGTCTACGTAATGCCCCAGGCACATCAGCGACTGGTGTGGAGGTTGACCCTGCATCCCGATCCACCACAGGCGGAGGTCCCACCACTGTCTGGCCCCTCAGTGCAGGTGTCACGGTAAGAGGAGTGTCCACATCAGAATCACTCACCCCTGACATATGGACGTGATGCACATCCAACTCGACATGGTCGTCAGAGTGGTCATCTGGGCTGGACTCATTGCCAGCCAAAGACAAGATGGACTGTAGCACACATGGGTGCTCGTGGTCTACCACCCCATGAACCCCACTTGTGCCGGGTTGCGGTTGTGATAACAACCCTGTGCCTGGCATGACAACACCATCCTCTGCCTCCATTGCATCATCATCTGAAGAGTGGAGAGAAAAAAAAACATTAGTACACATGTTAGAAGCACATAACACAGTCACACATGGACATCACACAGACAGCCAACACATGAAGCAGACATGTCACACACAATAGAGAACCTGCCACGCATGCCTGGTCAATTTGACATTGCATCAGTGAGTATGCATGTAGAACGGTGTTACATGGCTCAAAAGTGGGCTTATGCAGTGCAGAACATGTTTACATTACTCACTAGCTACATGAACAAGTACTTCATGATGTGTATCAAAACACGTGAAGGCAGTGCATGGACAAGTTCAGGCATCACGTGCAATGTGCATGCAATGGGTTGAATGGCTACAAGCAAACCCCCCCCCCCCCGAGTGAAAATCCAGGGATGCCTTGCATGGTAGCAAAAGGGTGTCCAGAGACCTGTGTATTAGCAGCCAGTGTTGACTAGCATCAATGGCATCATCTGAGTCAACTGACAACACAGCAGATGATGATGGGACAGTAAGCAGGACACATGACGAACCCTCAGTAGTACACCCATGTGTGCAAAACCCACTACACCAGTTGGACAGAGTCAGTGGGCATGAAACTGAGGGAGAACTGTGCCCCACACAGACTGTGACACCCTAAACATGTGTGTGATGCAGGACTGGGCCAAAATGGCCATGGGATGGATGGTGGAATGCCATGAAATGTAGGTCACCCTGGACACGTACTACAATGATCATCCAGTCAAGGACACATAGGGGGACGCATGGAATGCACATGGAGCATGAATGGGCAATGAGGTCCCGGCAGAGCATCTGCCATCTGCACAGTCCAAGTGAGACACCCTGCATGAAGGACAGAGGATGTACCCCACTGCATGTGTCTGGCAGTTTGGCTGGTGGAAGTTAGCATGTACACAGGAGGCTTGAACAGGCCATTGCAGTACTGCAAAATGATGCAAAACAGTGCAATGGTGAAATCAGGGTATAGGGGGGGAGGAGGGGCAAGGGAGCATGCCTACGTGGAGTACCCGCATACAGGCAGGGGACACATGCATGTCACTCATGCAATGACATAGTCCCAGTGCTGAGAGGAAGGACAACATAGGCTACATGCAGAAGGGCCAGTGAGCTGGAACATGGACCAGAGGGGCATCTGGGTGACTAGCATGTGAGTATGGTGCAAGTGTGGTGATGAGGACAGTCCCTGTCTGCTCAACATGTCCACCATCCTACACAACAGGCACGCATCAGTGAAGCATTGCATGACTTGCACATGAAAACGGTTTTCGGGCAAATGTTTGAATGCAAAGGATCGAATGACCAAAGGGTCAATTTTTTTGGCCCAATAGTTTGTGGTTTCCCCCCACAACCCCAGTTACTGTAGCGAAAATCACTTCTAGTTTTAACTATACGAAAAGCATTACCCATATATATATATGATGTATGACAAATATGACCCCTTTGTCTTAGGTCCAATTACCCCAACCCTTGCATCATTCAATTCTTTTGGTGTTGAATCTTCCACAGGACACCCATGAGAACCATGTACACATGACATGTAGTGGCAGTCATGCCCAACACATGACACAAGTAAAACAACCATGGCCTAGACACACACAGAGCAGCAACATTCACTGGACTGGGCATCAAAGTCCTGCATCTCTCCCACTCCTTCGACCAATTTTGGTGGTATGAACTCCGCTAAGAGTGACTCGTGCGGAGTGAGGTCTACATCCTCAGGTGCCGGCCCACTGCCAGTTACCAGAGTCATGTTGTAATTTGAGGCACGCTTCGCCTTAGCGCTGCGTTTGAGGCCATTCCAACGCTTTTTGCACTCTTGGGCTGTGTGCACCTCATGGCCGAATGCACTCACATCTTCCGCAACTTGCTTCCAGTGGGTATCACAATGGGCAGCCGGAGTCTGACAATTCGGCCACACTAGCATGTTACGGTTGTTGTCCCGCACGTAGTCTGAGGCAGTCCATTTACTGATTGCAGAAAGGCTTCTTCCTCGATGTGCAGGAGGCCGTAGCTGTGCCTGGGGTCCCAGACTGTACTGCAGGTCCAACCTTCCTCCTCTTGGATGCTGGTCCGGACGCTGGCTGGCAAATGCCACCCTGATCAGTATGGGCAGTGGCACTGGTGGAATGAGCCAAGGGAGTGGCAGGTGGAACACGGAGTGAGGCCCTGACTTGTATCAGTGGCTGCTGGGTGCCCTTGAATGGACCCTGCACAGCAACATCTGCTGGGCCAGGGTCATTGACCGGGACTGTCCAAGTTGGTAGATTCACAACTGGGGTCGTTTCGGCTGCATCTGCCCCTGGAGTTGCCGACACCCGGCTGGTCGGGCCAGCAGATGGAATTACTGCCCCAGGGACAGGTGCCTTGGTCTGGGCAGCCCTGAGTGCACCTACGGTGTGCCTCCTGAACACCTGGAAATCTTCCATGGACTCCTCAAGTGCCAACACAGCCTGCGCTGGCAGACCCTCAGCCTGGGTGATGGTGTCCACAGCTGCACCTGCAGCTACCACTACCCTTGGGCTCGTGGAAGTCGATGAAACAGACTGCTGGGTCACACGGGTGCCAGTGCCAAATGCGAGAACTGCATCTTGTGGAGCCGCGGGGGGTGGTGGCATGACTGCACCAACATGTGGCACAACATCGTCCCGAGCTGACGCACCCCTGCCTCTTCCCCATCTGCAGCCACCCTGGACACCCTGGAGTCCCCCTACTCCCTGGTCACCCCAGCCCCGTTCGTGACCACGCCCACCACAAGGAGTACGCCCAGCTGAGGCGCCCCTCACCTTTGGTGGCCTCCCAACTATGGCACAGATGGAGTAGTGCCGGCACAGATGGAGAAGTGCCAATGGGAGGTGTACACAACACCTCCCTTGCCACCTGCAAGGCTGTATGTGACCCCGGTGATGAAGTGATGGGTCACGCAATGCTCAGGCACCCCAAAACTGCAGTAAAACCGTGCACGCACCCCGGTAGCCCATATGTGTGGAATTAACCTCCCACAGTACGCGTGGAACCCAGGGACACGAAAAACATGTACGCGTGGGACACGCAGGCTACTATGACCTCGAAAATGGGAAGCGATACACAGGGGCACCCGCAGTGGGAAAAATAGCGTGCGCGATTCACAGTCAAACTAGCGTGATATTGAAAAACACGCGTACGCAATACCCCCGCCAAAAGAAGAGATACGTCCTTGATCGCTGTGAAGTTGTGATGGTGCGGGAAACAACACGAAGTAGCAACACACACGTCGGTCTCCAAGAGAGGCACGTACAGTGAACTGCCGGGAGCCGCTCACCTTTAACCTGTGCTGAGGGAAACACCCGCGCGCGTCACGTCACTTACGCGCATAGACCCTTTCCTCAGATTACACGCATTAACACGCGGACGTGCAGTTTTTTCATGTGCTGAATCACTATGCACACATCACGAGGGAAACGCGCATGCACATAATGTCACAGATGCGCTTATGCGCTAAGGTCCATTCCTCAATTTACACGCTGACGTGCACTTTTTTCACGTTCCAAATCATTCCGTATCAAGCTGGCCACGGGAAAACACACGGAAGACCACGCTCCTGCCCAAAAGGCCATTTTCCTGCCCCCCAGATCCCTGAGCACACTCCCACCTGCCATCTGCTGCTGCCTGCCTGCTGTCCACGTGCCCTGCTATTTGCTGCCTGCATGTCAGCCATCTGCAGGGGTGCAGTTGCTGTGTCCACCCCTGCTGGAACTGAAGACTCCCGACTGGGATACCATCACTCCACAGCCCAGCCCCAGGACCCAGTTGCCCACCCACACCTGCCTCTGGAGTTGCCATGTCCGACATCTGGCACCACTGGCAACCCCCAGCCAGAGAGGAAGAGGGCCACCAGCTTTAGTGCCAGTGAAGTTGATGTCCTGTTGGAGCAAGTCCTGGGGCAGTATGATGCCCTCTTTGGAAATTTGCACGCAGACAATGAAGGACGGAAGAGGATCTGGATGGACATTGTGACTGCCATCAACGAGGAGGTGGTGGCAGTCTGTGAGATGAAACACATCCGGAAGTGCTGGGAGGACTTCAGTTCCAGGACCCTCAACAAGGCCAAGACTCTTGAAGGCAGCGGATGCCAAGGGGTGCCGGGTTCACCTGACCAACAACCAAATGAGGGTCCTGGAACGCATACGCCCAGTGCTCCACGTCCAGGTCCTTGAGAGGCAGACTCATCTGGAGTCGAGTGGTAAGTGTACATGCGTACTGATAAGACACTGTGCATGTTGTGGTGTGCCAGGAGTGTGCAGGTTGCACATATATCTTTGTAGGGACATGTATGGATGTGTATGTACAGGGACGTGAACCTGCCACATGTGATTCCTCTCATGTGTGAGACGCATCGATGGTGTATGTGTTGGTAAGCATGCTGTGCAAATGTATGTGTGGGTGCACACATGTAATAAATTATGTGTATGTACTGTGGCATGGTTGGGGTGTCACACATGGATGCTGGTTCCTGCTGCATGTATCTGCACTATGTACATGTGCATGCGAGTGTATTTGATAAGTGTGCAACTGTGATGCAACATGGATGCATGTGACACTGACATGTAGAAGGCTGAATGCCAGATGTGACATGGATGGCGATCTCATGACTGCGACAGTTGGTGGAGATATACACATGCATGTGAGTCTGGTGGCATGTGTGCATGTGTTCTGCACTCCCCGTGTTGCATGTGACATCAGGCTCACCTTCGGCTGCTCGTGCTGTTGTTTGTGTGTGGATGGTGCTGCCTGGTGCAATATTCCTGTTGATTTGCTCATGTGTATGAGTTGAAATGACATGTGTGTTGGGGAATGTGATGCCATGTCTGAAGTTTGACACTGCCACTCATGAACAACTTTCATGTGTGTATCAGTCCATTGTACAGTGCCCTGATGCCTGTGTTCTATCTCTCCCTGTCTGCAGTGTCAACTGATGAAGAGGGCGGAGAGGGTGCTGTGGAGCAAAGCGGCAGGGATCGCACTACCAGCCGGAGACGCAAGGCCCGGCTCCCCTCCCAGGTTGTCATCTCGTCGGGGAGTGCCGTGGAAGGAGTTGGGGATTCCACTGGTGCTAGTGGTACAGTGCAGGGACAGGAGGCAGCACAGGCCACCACATAGGTGCTTGTGTGTAATCCTGTCCCCGATCCTGTGACTGCATCATTCTGCACCAGCAGGGATGCCTACGTCCAGACCCGTTTTCATGGAGGGGATGAGTGCACAACAACTGGCCTTCCTCTACCTGTGGACGTTCAATCCGGGACCGGGTTGAGCCTGTCCTGGCTGGGATAGGTTTGCGTCAACGGGGCATGCAAAGTGACCTGCAGTGTTTTCGTGAAGACACTGCAGGTCATCTCAGATGCCTCGTTGACCGCGTTGGCCTACTGGGAAGGGTCACCAGGGCTGGATTCCTCCGTATGCTGGACCTTCTTCCGACCCCCTCCTCAACTGAACCCCCTATGCGCCAGTCGTCCTCCATACCATCTTTCCACCCACGTATCACCGGGGTAACCTGTGGAGCTGCCTCTGACCCAGCGGCCATGCTGGTGAAGGACACATCCCTGACACAGTCGGGAGTCGTACTTCCAGCAGGGGTGGCCACCGCAACAACTGCACCCCAGCCGGAGGAGGACATGCAGGCAGCAAGAGTCAGGGCACAGGCACAGCAGCAGCAGCAACAAGGTGGGAGCGATGATGGCTCAGGGCCATCAACATCCGAGGGGCAGGCATCGAGCAGAGGGCAGGAGGACCCAGGATTGGGAGTGTCTTCCATGTGGCAGCGGTTGGGCCAGGCACAGCTCACAATGGTCAGGGCGGAGAACTCCATGCGGAGGGCGCTGAGACGGGCCAAGTGCCTCGAGGCAATTCACAGGGAGTTGGAGTTGAACATGGTATCGTCCCTGCGAACACTCGGGGCCATGGAAGAGGACCGCCTCCAGGACAGGAGCAGGAGTTCGATGATGCCCTGGCCCGGGAAATCAGAAAGTGAGCCGTCGGACTAGCCCGACGCCATTGTATATAGTTTTTAGTGTTAGGTTTAATTTTCCTTTTGCTTTATTTTGGGGTGATTGGACTTTGCCCCACACTTTTGTATATAGTTATTTCTTAGGTAGTTTCTTTGATAGGTTTAATTTCTTTCGTTGGGCTCATGGACCCTTTGAACATTCGTTGTACATAGTTGTACATTGGATTTGTGAGAACTTATTATCTTTTTTGTTCACCATGGATCAATGGATTTTACATTTTATGTTTCCTTTGCATTTGCTTTGGTGGACGTAGAGTTTGGACGATTTTTCTTTTGGATTTCTTTGGATTGGTTCTACATTTCATTTTAGTATGTTTTGGACATGCATTTCATTTCATATTTTACTTCCATGTGTGGAATTCACCTATTGGGTTCATGCATGTTAAAATGTGGGTTTACACAATCAATGGCACCCAGTGTGTGTGTGTGTGACGGACATGTGTTGATGTACATAGTTGACTTTTGGTTTGTGTCATGAGGTAGGCATGTCAGTGTGGGGTGGATTGGGAAATTCATTGCATCTCAAGACTGGGGTGGCGTGCTGTGGGATTTTGGTGGACATGAGGGCCATGATTGTGCATCTTTATGACGTGTTGGGGGGGACATGAGTCGGGGCCTGCTGGCAGGTGCCCATCACTGCTGGGGGGGTGCAGGGGGACATGAGTCGGGGTCTGCTGGCAGGTGCCTGTCACTGCTGGGTGGGGAGGTGCAGGGGGACAAGAGTCGGGGCCTGCTGGCAGGTGCCCGTCACTGCTGGGGGGGCGCAGGGGGACATGAGTCGGTGCTCACTTGTACATGGTGACATGTGGGCTAGCTGGGGGGCATGGCCAGGGTGGATGGGCTGCCTGCGGGGCATGGCCAGGGGTGCAGGGTAGTCCCCTGTTGTGTGGGCTGCCTGCAAGCCCTAGGGAGGGTGGTGAGGGCTCACCTGGGAGGACACACACTGCCAATTCCCATGGGGGTACCCCAGTCTTACAAGTACCCCGCTCGCACAAGGCCTATCACATGTGAGACTCCTTGTGAACCCCAGTAATACACGTACCCGCTCGCCCAAGGCCTATCCCGTGTGAAACTCCCCGTGAACCCCAGTTATACACGTACCCCGCTCGCACAGGGCCTATCGCGTGTGATTCTCCCCACGCACCCCCGAAATACACGTACCCCGCTCGCACAATGCCTATCACGTGTGATTCTCCCTGCGCACCCCCAAAATACACGCACCCTGCTCGCACAGGGCCTATCGCGTGTGATTCTCCACACACACCCCTGAAATACACGTACCCCGCTCGCACAATGCCTATTGCGTGTGATTCTCCCAGCGCACCCCTGAAATACACGTACCACGCTCACACAGGGCCTATCACGTGTGATTCTCCCCGTGCACCCCCGAAGTACACGTACCCCGCTCGCACAGGGCCTATCACGTGTGATTCTACACGCGCATCCCCGAAATACATGTACCCTGCTCGCACAGGGCCTATCGCGTGTGTTTCTCCACGCGCACCGCCGAAATACACGTACCCCGCTCCCACAATGCCTATCGCATGTAATTATCCCTGCGCACCCCCGAAATACATGTACCCCGCTCACACAGGACCTATCGCATGTGATTCTCCCCACGCACCCTCAAAATACACATACTTTGCTCGCACAGGGCCTATCGTGTGTGATTCTCCCCGCGCAGTACGTGTATTTGGAGGGGTGCGCAGGGAGTTTTACAGACGTTTTCGTGGTTGGGGGGCTGTATGCTGGTCCACTGGCCTGTGCGCCATGTACGGGATTTGTGCGCTGTTCATGGCGCACGGGGATGGGTTGGGAGCGTAACTGGCGCTGCTGCAGGGTCGCTGCACCACTCTGTGCCATGGCTGGTTATGGACGTTGTGCGCTGAATTCTATGAATTACCCCCTAAATCCTTATGCTTTATTTCCCACACCTTCACAAATGCATACATTGCATGTTTTTTGTACAATTCCTGTAATTTACCCTGTAAAAATAGCAAAAAAAACCATATGATTATTTCTTCTATCTCCTAATATCCAATAACACAGCCTTAAGAAGCCAAGTGTGCTCTGTACACTTACTATTATACTCATTTGTAAAGCATGTTCAACTAACAGTTTCTAAGTAAAATATACAGGATGCACATAGGTAAAGGCAAGAGCAAGTACATACAATGCACAGTTATCAGAAACACTAATACTGCAACAACAACAAAAATCAATGTCTACATTAACAACAGTGCTATAAAAACACATATTTACTAACTTCTTTCTTTTAAAATTACAGTGAAGAGCATTCTCCTCAAAAGCAGCAGCGTCTGAAGTACGAACAAGAATTTAGAAAAAACCTACTCTTTCGATACAAAAAAGTAAGTGCAATACTACCATAATGTTTTAACTGTTACTCAAACACACTAGATTTCTATTATTGTAGCACAAACAAGTGTATTCACCCAGTACCATTAGATTTAGTATTAGTGCTTCCCCTCACCAGCTACATACTTTGTATTGTCATCCTAACCCCAGTATAGTAACAAACAACTACAAAAAAGCCTACCCACCTTGATGTAGCGGCCCATTGCACAATCACACACCTCCACATACATCCTTACCATCATACTCAGACACTCATGCACAAAGCACACATACATTGCACAACAGCCCAACCCACGCTTTCTTTTTTTCTCCAACAGACCCCAAAGAATGTTAACCATAAAGCAACTCCGTAGAAGCAAAACACAGAAGTAGAGCAAATGAAAATAAAAGTGGCCAAAATAAGCATCCATCTCTATCAAAATGTGTACAAAAAGTTCAAACAAAATAGCTAATGCAGTCATTAAGTGAAACAAAACAAGCTTCCAGCACAGAAACGTTACCTTCTCTTTCAAAATGTAAAACAAAACATAAAGTGAGTACCAAGACTTCACCTACCACTACTGGTAACACGGCTCCTATACATTTTGATGTAGTGGCAAGTAACCATACCAAAAAAATATTTTACAAAAAAAATTCCGCCACAGAGTCCTTCAGAACCTTATAAAAACAGGAGAGAAATCATGCACAACCCTTAAAACCTACCGTAGAAAATGAATCCTAGAAGCACTCACAGACAGTGCAATCCTTCGCAAAAGGAAGTTATTTATTTTAGTTTTAAACAGAATGAAACCACTAACAAAACTAACTACTAAACTACAAAAAAGACTTCTCAATAAACAGATTATCAACAAAAATAGCTTCTTAAACATCTGTGGAGGTGAATGGAGTCATACCACGAGCACAGAACCATATTTTCATGAAGAACCATCCAAACAAAAGCAAACAAACCCCATTGCCATACATAGCAGTGGACAAGGGTATGACAAACTTAATAATACCATTATGGAACAAGAAACGCTGCTCACAAAAATATCCCCAGAAAACTTAGTATCACCTCTCCATTCCACTAAACCAAAATGACCAGTCTACAAATGGCCATGCACATCAATGTGCCAAAAGAAAATTCTAATCTTTATGCCAGTTCCTCAATCAGTATGTAAAAAGCAAAGACAAATTCAAAATGAAACTACTACAAAATATGGACCCCTGTCCAGTGCGCAAATACACAGGACTACAGGGACATTCATTAGCCTGCATTTCAGGACCAATTTGCAAAACCACCTTCCATCATATCAAAATGATATCAACACATTATTCAGCTATAAGAAATGTAGTCCAAGAACTAGCCAATTTAAATAACAATCTTCTACATGGTACAATTTCTTCGAAGAAATTGAGCATATCCAGAGAAAATATTTTGGAAGTGATAGCCACTTACAAAATGCAATAGCTGTACAACAAACTAGCAACCACTATACAAATAGCAACCTTCTATTACACACATACAAAAAAGAAATACTAAAGTTTAAAAGTACATCCGCTGAAGTACCAAACCATGTGTGTGTGTGTTGCCGTAGGACTTTTAATAAAAGTAGCACAAAAACTGTAGACATAACATACAAAATAGAAGACAAACTCGGAATGGCCCGGTAATTCCTCATTCTGTGGACCCGGACCCGGACAGGATTTCGGCGGCAGCATGTCGCCAATAGCGGAATGGCTACTGCCGAGGTCGTAATGAGGGCCATAGATATAAAAACACGAGGAGAACTCTGCTCTCTAGATCCTGTAAATGTATCAAGATATTTTCATCATCGTTTCATTGCTATGCTACACTTTATTTGTAATAAAAGTGTTCCTCCCCTCCGAGAAGTACAACACTTCTTTTGGTGAAAAGAATACCAAGCCAGAGGAGCACCACACATCCACATGCTTTTATGGATTAAAGATGCTCCTAAATTTGGTTAGGACAGTGATGTCACTGTTTTTCAGTTTATCCAAAAATATGTCACTTGTGAAATTCCTTCACAAACAACACATAGGGCCTCATTACGACCCAGGCGGTAAGTTACCGCCTGGGTCGTACCTTTACCACCATGGCGTAAACTGCGTTTACGCCATGGTGGTTGGCGGACTTACCGCCCCATTCCGAGGTTGGCGGGGCGGTAAGTCCCCAATCCCCATTTACCCTTCCCCATTCCCATTTTTACCCCATAGGGCATAATGGGAGTGGGGAAGGCGTTAATTACGCCACCGTAAATTACGGTGGCGTAATTAACAACAAGGTCCCTTAGCGCCATGGATTTTAACACCTGCTAAAAGCAGGTGTTAAATCCTCCATGGCGCTAAGGGACCTCGGAATCAGGCGGTAAGGGTCGGCGCTGTTTACGCCGCCGTAAACCCCTTACCGCCTGGGTCCTAATGAGGCCCAAAGTGACCTTCCTGCACACATTTTACAATTTCAAACACACAAATGTGGGAAATATTGTTGTCACAAATATAAAAACAAAGGAAAATACTATACCAAATGCCGCTTTGGTTTCCCTAGACCAGTTACAACAACAGGTCAAGTAAACAACTTCATGTCTTCAGTTAGACATAGTGAGTCATTCCGAGTTTGGAGGCAGCCATGGTGCTATTAGCACCATGGCTGCCTCCAAACTCGGGTCTGGGTAGGCGGAATGGGGACTAACGGGGACATTCCGACCTATGCAGGCCCGGTACGTCCCCATGCCAAATACCATTCCCCATTCCGATTTGAGCCCCCATTGGGCTCAATGGGAACGGGGAAGGCGCTAATAACAGGCCCACAAATTGTGGGCCTGTTATTAGCTCCAAGGTCCCTTAATGGGTCCCGCTAAGAACGGCTGGTCAGACCAGCCGTTCCTGGAGGGACCCGCGAAGGGACCTCGGAATAGGCGGTAGGGGGTTACCGGCACCGGCATCCTTACCGGTGCCGGTAACTGCTTACACCCCAACTCGGAATGAGGGCCATAATGTCAAAGGTAAATCACCTAAGAACACATATTAAATAAAAAGAACAGAATAATCAAAATATATCAATGATTATAATGCAATCATTGCCCTCCTATGGAATGCAAACATAGATGTGCAGTACATTGCAGACAATTCCACTGCAGTTGCAGGATATGTCAAAGCCTACTTAACCAAAGCAGAAAACAAGGAGCTTCAAAACCTCTGAGATTACATATCATCTGACAAATGACTGTCTCAAAAATAGTACAGCTTAGGCATAAAAATGCTCTCTCATAGAGAATGTGGCTGCTATGAAGCTGCAGACCGTTTAAATGGTACTGCCTTGTATGGAAAATCTGAAAACATAGTATGGCTAAGTCTTGGTCCTGCTAAATGTAGAAAAAGAGGTCTCAAATGATATGAGGACATAAAAACAATAGCTAAAAATTATCCCAACAGCCAAGACATTTTAAAAAAGAATTTACTAGACACATACTACCCAAAGAGGAGTACCAATTTGGAAGCCATGTGTCTCTACCACATAGCCCAAAACTTCACATACAAAAATATATAAAACCACATGAAAAGAAAGGTAGATACAGAGTGGCAAATTGTGAGTGCAGCTTAGTGAAACTTACCAGACAAAGCTAATAAATCATATCAAATTGTCATTAAAAACTCCTCAACATAAAGAACTATATTACATGTCTGCTACAACTTTTTAAACCATGGAGAAAAGAAGAAGAGTTACTAGATACCTATGACTCCTATGAAGATGCTTTCAAAGCAAATGAAAGTACTATAACAGATGTAAACTATACACACTACAAAACAATGTTGCACAATGAACAGCAACACAGAGAAGAACTACATGCCCAACTAGATGTGGACACTCATGACAGTAGTCAACCTTCTGTAACAGGAAGCCAAGAACCACTTTGACAGCCACTAATAGCAAATGAGGCAGTATTAGCCATGACATAATTAGAAAACACCATGTGTCAGTATGAAAAATCTACAGAAGACTTCACTGTACTAAAATCACAACTCAACAATGAGCAGCGTAGCATTTACCAAGAAATAACAAAACAAATTGAACATGGTCAGCAACATGAAAATAAATATTGTACCTGCCAAGACTACAAACCTATACTGCTATACGTAGTGGTCAAGCTGGTTCAGGCAAAACATTCTTAATCAAAATCATTAGCAAGTTCCTCCAACAATTGACAAACAACAAACTGTCAGCTATTGTAACTGCCCCCACAGGTTTAGCTGCCTACAACATAAGCGGTGTCACTTTACGCCGATTACTACTCCTTCCAGTAGAACACCAACACAAATTAGACTATTACAAACTTTCTACAGAAGCTGCAATGGAACTATGCAGAGTTTTCAAACAAATGAAAATGCAGTTTATTGGTGAGGTGAGCCTGGTCTCCAACCTAATGTTGGGTTTGATTCACCTCAGATTACAATAGGTCCTTAAAACAGACGACAAAGAGCTCTTTGAAGGAAAACACATTATTGTTTGCGGTGATCTTCTTCAATTAACACCAATGAAAGCTAAAACTATTTTTAAAACCTTAGGGCAAAAACTGTGCTGTAAAACTCTTGGCAGCATAGGAAACGTCAACCTTTGGCAACATTTCCAATACAGAGAATTAACTGAAAAACATGCGCCAGTCTGCAGATCTCACATACGCCAACATTTTAAAAAGTATTAGAGTTGGTGTACTATCTAAAGAAGCACAATCAATATTAAAAACCAGGAACATCCATGCACTCTATGGCCATAACTCATATGCCACTGATGTCATGAACCAATTAGCACACAAATATATCAATTGTATGTCCTTGATGCCAACTCTTGCAAGCTGTTCAAAATTCAATTAAACAATATTGAAAAAAGAAATGCAACCAATAATTGAAATTTGCTCCAAAGACAAACTGGATGTACATGGCATGACACTACCCATGCGCCAACAAGCCACAACACAACAAAATACTTTAGAAATCTCCCACACCGCTGGTTTGGAAAAAATATTAAAATTATCTTTAAACTTTAGAGTAATGCTTAAACGTAACCTAGATGTGAAGCAAGAACGTGTACAATTGTTGGCTTTCAAACATACAGTTCAAAAGTTGAGTATCAAGGAATTTGATTGAACCTGATACAAATTTAATATATGAAACAAATCATGATTTAATCTGCACTTGTAAAAAACAATTTACATAGCATGTCCATTTTTGTTGAAGAAGGGCACCTTTGTACAGAATTACATATGAAACCCACAGAGAGAAACACAACATTGAAATATGAAAGTCAACACCCTGCCAGTCTGCTCCGCAACTTACCTTACGGTATGTTTCTACGGCTACGCCGCAATTGCACAGATATTGCTAATTTTGTAAAACACGCAGCAATTCTGGAAAAAAGATTACTAGAACGTGGGTACCCCAGGAAACTCATAAAACATTCTAAAAAGAGAGCTCGATTTATGAATAGAGATCTGCTATTGTTACCCAAGCATGATACTGGTAAGAAAGAGGAGCTAGTATGTGTCTCAACTTTCTGTCAACACAGCAATGCAATTAGAGGTATTATTCTAAAGAACTGGCGAATACTAAATGCATCAGGGACTACTATATCTAAACCCATGTTTGCTTTCAAAAAAAGCAAAAATCTGAAGCAAAAGATAACTCGTGCCAGTAGAATTCCCCCAAAAATTCATACCATTCGAGATACCAATTTGAATCCAGTGGTGGGACATTATCCATGCACTTCATGTGTTGCATGTAAGTTTTCAAATAAGACTACCTCATTTAGCTCACACAATAAAAGGTGAGACCTTCGCACTTTTACCACGTGTAAGAGCAAGAATGTTATATACGCTATTTGCTGCCCATGCCAGGTGCTGTACGTTGGGAAAACAACTATAGAGGTGAGTACCCGTATCAATGAACATCGGTCTAAGATCAGAACACGGAACCTCAATGCCCCCATGGTAATCCATTTTTTTTAGATGGGACATACGGCAGATCAATTGGAGTGGTTTTGTATAGAAAAAGTATATGCCCAAAATCAGATCCAACTGCTGAAAAATTTGGACTACAAAGAACAACTGTGGATATTTAACCTAAAAACATTGACATTGGGTCTGAATACTCTGGAACCATGGCACTCGAGCAATTGATTTCACCTTTTGTGCCTTTTGGGTCTAAATATCCTGGAACTATGGCACTTGAATAATAAATCATAGCCCCGTGGTCCACGGCTCCTCCTAGCTAATTTAATCTATTCAAGTTAGCAGCTAATACAGCAAACAGGACCCGAGGTCCTAAGCCCCCATTATTTTCACTTTAATTAGGTCTTGTTATTTGTCTTAAAGACTTCTGGGGAAATTTCATTATTTAAATACTATGTGCCGCTATTATAGCACCATTTTCCAACGTTTGGTAAAAGATGGTGCTGACCATGAACAACTTAAGCTATAAATACATATTGTGCTTTTTGGTTCTTACATGTGGTTTAACAAACTAACCTCTTCTGATGGGGTCACTTGGCCGGTCAGATCATACGAGCCTGGTCCAATGGGTTCTCGCTTCAGTGCTTACAGCACTGTTGCTATGGCCGCACGTATCCTAATTGAGAGCCGTTCGTGTTTGTTCGCGAGCACGGCTCCGTTTTGGGATCCAGCCCCCAGCCTTGAGCGGTGCGGCTGAATGCGTGCCCACGTGACATTGAGAAGTGATCACGTGATGGAATGAACGCTATTTTAGCCCCGACGGATATGAAGAGGGTGCTGCTGAGAACGTCTCACTGCCAGAGCTTGCCCTTGGATGAGTGACAGGCGCCGCGAGTGGGACCACATTTGCTGTGTGCTTCAGGTGTTGCACGTTGACTTTTAGAGGCTGAATGCTATTAAGCGAGGCTAGCCTTTATTTAGGTGACTTACTTTTCTAATTGTTTTCTTTTTTGAGGCAAGTACAGCGGACATTATATGCTGTTGGAATTGTTGGATTCCACTGGGGAGGGTCTCCAATTCATGAACCTAGGACAAGTTTCACTTTGGTATATTAAAATGCCTGTTGGATTGACTAGGCTTTGTTTACTCTATCTGTTGTATGTACCAATTACAGCTGGTTCTGCATGCTGTTAGAATTTGTTACACCCCACTGGAGAGGGCTTTCTAACCAATGGGACTATATTAAGTCCTTTTTTGTATATTAAAATACCTGGTAGACTGCCCAAGCATGTCCTCTATCAGTGTTACTAGAACAAGTCTAATTTTCTACATACTAAAATACCTATTTTTTGTTTAGGCACGTCTAACACCGGTTCAGCCTATTTTGGACCCTTGCAGCCACTAATACACCTATCCTCGTTTGGGTGTCCCTTATAGGAAACATTGGGTGGGAATGGTCAACTGACAACTCTTCATTCGAAATTTATACAGTGTGGCCTTCACTTAGTGATGGTTATTTACTAAATATTTTTTAGGTTGGAGCATCTCCGGTGCTCAGCATCCTTGTGTGCAGGAACTTTTCGTGGGAAGCTGGTAATTAATACATACAGGTGGACCCAGCTAAAAATGAAAGGGAGATACGAACAGCCTCCCCATGTGTGTGTGAAGGTTAGTTTACTTCTTTTTGGCTTTGGCCCTTAGCTCTCTGGGGCTTAACTACAAGTCTTTAGTATAGAGCAAGGATTACCATGCCTGAGAGTCACATTATACTATTGTAACTGGCTATAGCACAATAGCACATATTAGAAGTTAAGTATATGGCTTATGTGTTTACATCCTCCAATTTCTGGACTCGTTACAGTCATCCTCCTTTTTTGCCCACAAATTTTATATTGAGATCTGGCAATTTATTGGTATCGATTCCATCTATAACCTAGTTCCACTGTGACCTTGAGACACCAAATCCTGTTGGTAGCACTTTTTGACACCTCAGGTCTACCTTGGAGAATTCCATCCAGGTTGAGAGCAGGATGCAGTTTGTGTCTACTAATTGATGTTTTAATGATGTTTTATATGGTCTATCGTTTCATGTTGTCACCAAAGTTAAGGGAATTTATGCATTTATCTTTCTCTTTTATTTCTTTCTTTTTTCTTTTCTTTCCTTCTTCATTGTTAGAATGTAAACTTTTTACTCCTGATGAAGACGTCACTACAATAAAGTATACACGTCGAAACCGGTTGAGTGTGGATTGTGATGAGGTTGTGGTCGGAGACTTCTGAGACCCATCATAATTGCCTAGACCACTGATATTATCTATTGTGGTCCGACAGATGGATTGAACATTCTTTCTATACATTTTTCTTGATGAATTACATGTCATGAATGTTCTTATAGATTTTATATTGTACATTTAATGGTGTTTAGTATGAGTGGATCATTGGATGGATGTTTGTGGATGAATGCTTGAACGATTGAATAAGATGAATTTTATTATTTAGATGTGTTTTTTATATAGAAAATAAGCTGTTTCCTGCTATGTAAATTGTTTTTTACAAGTGCAGATTAAATCAAGATTTTTTCATATATTAAATTTGTATCAGGTTCAATAAAATTCCTTGATACTCAACTTTTGAACTGTATCCTTTGGATGCCTTTCTGTGATCCAATTGTATAATAATACTCCCATCCAGAGCGTGGGGTCTCCTGTGTCTTTCAGAGAACACACAGCTTTCAAACATACCCACATGACAACAACTTTTAGTTTGTCAATATTCTCTTTGACAAACTATGAGAAGATAGGGCGCTCAACAGCGCGCTTCCTTCTTTTCAAAGACATGTATGTACGCAGAGAACACTTTTCATTAATTCCAGCATGCAGCACATCCACCCTGACCATGCCCTGAAGGCAGCCCACCCCACAGGGGACCACCCTACACCCCTGGGCATGCCCCACAGGTAGCCTACACCACAGGGGGAAACCTGCAACCCCTGACCATGCCCTGCAGGCAGGCCACATAGCATCATGCACTTGAGAGCCTCAACACAAGTCCCCCCCACCAGTGATGGGCACCTGCCAGCAGGCCCCGACTCATGCCCCCCCACTAGTGATGGGCACCTGCCAGCAGCCCACAGCAAATGTGCCTCCACCCCACCCCACCCCCATTGATGGCAACCTGCCAGTAGGCCCTGATTCATGCCCCCCCACCAGTGACGAGCACTTACCAGCAGTCCCCGGCACATGTCCCTCCACCCCACCCCTATTGATGGCAACCTGCCAGCAGGCCCGACACATGTCCCTCCACCCCCCCCACATTGACGGCATTCTGTCAGCAGGCCCCGACACATGTGCCTCCACCCCACCCCCATTGACGGCAACCTGCCAGCAGGCCCCAACTCATGTCCCCCCCACCAGTGACAGGCCCCTGCCAGCAGGCCCTGACACATGTCCCTCCACCCCACCACCATTGACGGCAACCTGCCAGCAGGCCCCGACACATGTCCCTCCACCCCACCACCATTTACGGGAAACTGCCAATAGGCCCCGACACATGTCACCTCAAACACCACGTCATAACAATACAGACCCATGGCCCTAATGCCAACCCAAATCCCACTCCTCGACCCCCAGTACAAACACGCAACCATCCACTGGACCCACTACCTAGTAAATTACCCATGCCATGAAAGTCTGAAAAGAACCAGCATGCCCGTGAATAAATGTCCTACAGAGCCACACAGTGGCAACACATGACTGAGTCAATGCTCATAGACACACGCATGAAATCAATGAGAGTAGACCACAACAATAATGAAAATTCATGAAATGTATTAAAAATAAAACAAAATGACAAAATGAAAACCACACATGCAAATGAAGAAATAATGAATGCAATATGAAAAAGAAAGTGAAATCCAAGGAAAAATGAAAATCCAAGACATGAAAAATGAAAAGTGGTCCATCGCCAAAGTCCATAGAAAAAAATCCAGAAATTTAAAGCATAAAAAAAAACATTACTCTATTGGATGACGTCAAAAAGAAAGTATGTAGATGTCTGGAACTATTTACAATGAAAGCCTGGAGGGTCCATGATCCCAAAACAAAATGAAACCTACAGAAAACCCTATGTAAACCACAACTATTTACAAACATGGGAACAATGTCTGTGTACTCCCAATCATAAAAAAACAAAATGAAACCTAAACCTAAATAACTATATAAAAAGGTGGCAGGCTAGACCGATGGCTCACTTTTTGATGTCCCGGGCCAGAGCATCATTGAACTCCATGTCGATGTTCCGGAGGCGGGCCTGTTCTCTGGCCTGGAGGTTTCGCAGGGATGCAGCCATGGCATCCTCCAACTC
This sequence comes from Ambystoma mexicanum, assembly GCF_040938575.1. Taxonomy (NCBI): domain Eukaryota; kingdom Metazoa; phylum Chordata; class Amphibia; order Caudata; family Ambystomatidae; genus Ambystoma; species Ambystoma mexicanum. Next base: position 1,238,251,403 of record NC_090937.1, on the reverse strand, counting down.
CCTCCGAGTGGCCTCAAGGCACTCAAACCGACACAAAGCCCGGTGCAGGGAGTTCTCAGCCCTGACCATTGTGAGCCATGCCCTCTCCTCCCGCAGCTGCTCTGCATCTATTTGCTAGTCCAACGGCTGCCACACAGAAGACACTCCCAATCCTGGGTCCTTCTGCCTGCCGGCCAATGCCTGGCCCCTAGATGTTGATGGCCCCGAGCCATGATGGCTCCCATGTTGAGCCTGCTGCTGTCTCCAATGTAACTGCCTCTGGCACCACAACGGCATCCAGGCTGATGGAATCCTCTGGTGCCGCCGTGCATGTACCCTGCTTGTTGATGCCTGCACATCCTCCATTTGCTGGTGTCCAGTTGGTGGGGTGGTCATCCCTGCTGGACCTCCGACTCCCGACTGTGGCAGGGATGTGTCCTCTACCAGCCTGGCTGCTGGCTCAGGGGCAGCTCCACAGGGGCCCAGGTGATACTTGGGTGGGAAGATGGCACGGAGGATGACTGGCACATAGGGGATTCAGTTGAGGAGGGGGCCGCAAGAAGATCCAGCACACAGAGCAACCCACTGCCGACGAGCAGTTCTAGTAGTGCAACGCACCCAAACAGGTATTCAAAATGATGTGCATTTTCCTGATGAGAACCCTGCACGTCATCCCCAAAACCACCTTGGCGCAATGCCACACCAGCTAGGACAGGTTCAATCCGGTCATGGATTGCCACATCCGTAGGAAGAGGAAGGCCAGTTGTTGTTTGCGCATCCCCTCCATTAAAACGGGTCTGGACGAAGGCATCCCTGCTGGTGCCGGATGATGCAGTCACAGGATCGGGAACAGGATTAGGTACAGGCACCTCCGTGGCGGCCTGTGCTGCCTCCTGTCCCTGCCCCTGGACTGCACAACTAGCACCAGTGGAATCCCCCTTCCAGGTCCCGTGCATGGGGCTGTCGCGACCTCCTCCTCAACCAAACCCTCCACCAACCTGGATGACTCTGCGCCGCCTTCCTCTGTAAGCCCCTGTGGTGGCTCAGCTGCCCCTTCTACTGCCGAGGAGTCCACCTCCAACCTCCGCCTCTTGGACCTTCCCTTGGCAGCTGCGGCTATGGATGCGGCACCAGACTCCTCACTCCCGGAAGATATGATTACCTTGGAGGGGAGCTGGGCCTTGCGTCTCAGGCTGGCGGTTGCTTCCCTGCCGCTGTTCTCCACAGCACCGGCTCTGCCCTCTTCATCAGTCGACACTGCAGACAGGGAGAGATAGAACACAGGCATCAGGGCACTGTACAATGGTCTGATACACACATGACAGTTGCAAATGAGTGGCAGTGTCAAACTTCACAGATGGCATCACACTCCCCGACACTCATATCATTTGACCCCACACACATGCACACATTAAAAAGGAATTGTGCAGCAGGCAGCAGCATTCATACACACACAACTTTATGAACATCCGAAGGTTGGCATGACATCACAAGCAACATGGGGAGTGCCAAAAACATGCACACACGCCACCAGACAGACATGCATCTGTACATCTCCAGCACCTGTCACAGTGCAATCATTGGCAAATATGTAACATCTGCCAATCGGGTACCTACATGTCTGTGTCACATGCATCCATGGCATCTCACAGTCACACCCCCCAAACAGACACACACACATGTACACCGTGCACGTACATGAAGGCGTGACAAGAATCCTTGTGTCACACCCCAAACATGGCTGAGTACATACACAGGCATGCAAACATGTGTGCATCTTCACATGCAGTTGTGCATCATGCTTTGGAACACTTACACCATTGATGTGCATCACACATGACTGGACTCACATGCAGCACGATCATGTCCCTGCACATACACATCAATACATAGGCCATGTCAGACATATGTCCAAGCTGCACCCTCCTGGCACACCTCAACATGCACTGCGTCCAATGAGTATGCATGGACACTTACCGCTCGACTCCAGACGGGTCTGCCTCTCGAGGACCTGGAGGTGAATCGCTGGGTGAATGCGTTTCAGGACCCTCATCTGGTCGGTGGTAAGGTGGACCTGGAACCCCACTGCATCCGCTGCGTCCAAGAGGCACCAGGCTTTCCTGAGGGTCCTGGACCTGAAGTCCTTCCAGCACGTATGGACGTGTTTCAGGTCATGGGTTGACACCCCACCGCTGCGTTAATGGCACCCACGATGTCCAACCAGATGCTCCTTCGTCCTTCCTTGTCGGCGCATGGTCGGCCGAAGAGGGCATTATAATGCACCAGAACTTGCTCCACCAGGATGCCAACTTCTCCTGCAGTGAAGCTGGCAGCCCTCTGCCTCTCTGCCAGGGGGTCACCACTGGTCCCAGATGGAGTTTGGCCCGACATGGCAACCCCTGAGGCAGGTGTGGGTGGGCAACTGGGTCCTGGTGCTGGGCTGTGGAGCGATGGAACAGCAGTCGGGAGTCTTCTGTTCCAGCAGGGGTGGTCGCAGCAACTGGACCTTTGCAGATGGCTGATGTGCAGGCACCAAATAGCAGGGCACGTGGCCAGCAGGCAGGCGGGCAGCAGCAGATGGCTCGTGGGAAGCAGCTTGGGGCAGGAAAATGGCCTTCTGGGCAGAAGCGTGGTCTTCCGTGTGTTGTCGCGTGGCTAACTTGATCCAGAGTGAATCCGCACGTGAAAAAAAAGCACATCAGCGTGTAATTCGAGAAAAGGGCCGTAGCGCTTAAGCGTGTAAGTGACCTGACACGCGTGGGTGTTTCCCTCAGCACACAGGGATTGGGAATCTGCATGTGTAAAAACAGCACGTCCGCGTGTGTATGCGTGTAATTTGAGGAAAGGGCCTAATCACATAAGTGATGTCACGCGCGTGGGCATTTCTCTCGGCATGGGTTAAAGGTGAGCGTGGCCCAGCAGTTTGCTGTACGTGCTTTTTGTGGAGACCGACACGTGTGTCGCTACTTCTTGTTGTTTCACTCGCCATCACTTTGCAGGGGATAGAGGACGTATCTCTTCTTTTGGCGGGGGTCTTGCCTACACGTGTTTTTCTTTCCCATGCTAGTCAGACGGTGAGTCGCGCATGCTATTTTTCCCACTGCGGGTCCCCCTGTCTATCGCTTCCCCGTTTTTGAGGTCATAGTAGCCTGTGTGTCTCAGGTGTATGCATTTTTTGTGTCCCTGCGTACTGCAGGAGGTTAATTCCACACACATGGGCTACTGGGGGTTGCGTGCATGGATTTATTGCAGATTTGGGGTACCTGAGCGTTGTGTGACCTATCATTTTCTCACCGGGGCCACATACAGCCTTGCAGGCGCACAGAGGTGCTGTGTGCATCTAGTACCCCACCCCCTTTACGCCAATTGCCCAAGACAATTGTCGTGGACTCCTCCTATTGGCACTAGTACATCCGTGTCATGGTTGGGAGGCCACCAAAGGTGAGAGGCGCCTCAGCTGGGCGTCCTCCACATGATGGGCATGGTCAGGGACATGGCCAGGCTGACCAGGGAGTAGGGGGAGTCCATGGTGCCCAAGGTGGCTGCAGAGGGGGAAGAGGCAGGGGTGCGCCACTTTGGCAGGATGTTCTGTCACGTGTTGGAGCAGTCATGCCACCACCCCCTGTGGCTCCAGGAGAAGCAGCTCTTGCATCTGACACTCGCGCCCATGTAACCTGACAGTCAGTTTCATCTACTGCCATGGGCCCAACGGTATTGGTAGATGCAGGTGCAGCTGTGGCTAACACCACCCAGGCTCAGGGTCGGCCAGCACATGATGCGTTGGCACCTGAGGATTCCCAGGCAGAATTCCAGGTGCTCATGAAGCACAAGCAAAGTGCGGGCAGGGCTGCTCTGACCGAGGCACATGTCCCTGGGGCAGTGTTGTCATCTGCTGCCCCGAGCAGCCGGGTGTTGACAACTGCATGGGCAGATGCAGCCAACACCACCTCGGCTGTGAGTCTGCCAGCCAGGACAGTCTCAGTCACAGATCTTGGTACAGCTGCTGTTGTTGCACTGGGTCCAGTCAAGAGCACCCATCAGCCACTGATGCAAGTCAGGCTTCCGTCCTAGTTCCACCTGCCGCTCCCTTGGTCCAGTCCACCAGCACCACAGCACCTACTGATCAGGGCAGCATCTGCCAGTCAGGGTCCGGACCTCTGCCCAAGAGGAGGAAGATTGCTCCTGCACAAGAGGCTGGGACCCCAGACACGGCTCCGGCCTCTGGCATGTCAAGGAAGAAGCCTTTTGTCAAGCAGGAACTGGACTTCCCTGTGGGCTACATGTGAGAAAATGAACATGATATGCTAGTGGGCCCAAATTGCCACACCATGCCTGCCCAGCGTTGGGACCACTAGAAGCATGTTGCGGATGGTGTTAGTGCATTCAGACATGAGGTGCGCATAGCTCAGGACTGCAAAAAGCACAGGGATGACCTCCAACGCTGTGCTAAGCTAAAGCGTGCCTCCAATTATGCCATAACTCGGGTGACTGTCAGTGGGCCAGCACCTGGGGAGGGAGTACTGACTCTGCACGAGGTGATCGCTGCGGAGTTCATCCCGGTGCAATTGGTCGAAGGAGTGGGAGAGATACAGGATTATGATGCCCTGTCCAGTGAGTGTTGTTGTGTGTTTGTCCAGCCCATGTGTGGTTTGCTTGTGTGATGTGCTGTGCTTGACTGCCACTACATGCTATGTGTACATGGTTCTCATGTGTGAGTCATGCAATGCTTCACTAATGCGTGCCTGTTGTGAAGCATGCTGGACATGTCAAGCAGATGGGGACTGTCCTCATCACCACGCATGCACCCTACTCACATGCTAGTCACCCGGCTGCCCCTCCGGTCGATGTTCCAGCTCACTAACCCATTCTGCACGTAGCCTGGGGTGTCTTTCCACTCAGTACTCAGATTATGTCATCGCATGACTGACGTGCATGTGTGTTCAGCCTGCATGCGGGCACTCCAGGCGGCATGCTTCCTTGCCCCTTCACCCCCCTGCAACAAATTTCCCTATGGCACTGGTGGATCACATGTTGGACTACTGCAATGGCCTATTCCAGGCTCCTGTGTACATGCACACTTCCTCCTGCAAACCTGCCAGACACATACTGTGGCTTACATCCTTTGTCCTTGATGCAGTGTGTCTCACTCAGGCTGTGCAGGTGGCAGATGCTCCCTGGGGACATGAGTGCCCATTCATGATCCATGTGCATTCCATGCATGCCCCTATGTGTCCTTGGCAGGATGATCATTGTAGTACGTGTCCAGGATTACATACATATCATGGCATATGGCCATCCATTCCATGCTAACTCTGGCTCAGTCCTGCATCACACACGTTTAGGGTGTCATTGTCTGTGTGGGGCACAGGCCTCCCCCTGTTGCAGGCCCCCTGACTCTGTTCAACTGGTGTAGTGCCTTCTACACGAATGGGTGTACTACTGAGGGTTCATCATGTGTCCTGCTTACTGTCTCATTCTCATCTGTTGTGGTGTCCTTTTGACTGAGATGATGCAATTGACGCTAGTCAACACTGTCTGCCAATACACAGTTCTCTGGTCAACCTTTCATTGAGGTGGAATGCCTCCCAGCATTTTCACTAAGGGGGGGGGGTAGCCTGTAGCCATGCAACCCATTGCATGCACATTGCACATGATGGCTGAACTTGCCTTTACACTGCCTTCATGTTTATTGATTGACATCATAACGTACTTGTTGATGTAGATAGTTGGTAACGTACACATGTTCTGCACTGCACCCACCCCCTTCTGAGCCACGTTACACCGTTCCACATGCCTACTCACTGCTGCAATGTCAAAGTGACCTTGCATGTATGTTCAGATTGTCATCACTTCACTGTTATGAAACACACGGGCGCAGGTGCATCCTGTGACACATGTACTCTATATTGGAACACCCTAGCAGGTGTTTAGCAAAGTTGATTGGTCAATTTGCAGCATATAATAACTGGTATAGGCCGCAGATTGATTATAGCCTGCCAATCGGGTTGTAATGACTGTGTAACTGCCTGCATGCGTGTATGTGTACACTTTCACATACATCAAAGCAAGCAGCATTGTAGCTGCTTACTTTGCTGTATAGGATGCTGGTCATAATCACCATACGGGTGCATATGAACACAGGTGTATGTGAACACTTTCACATATACATATGCAAGCAGCTTCAATGTTGTGTAGTGCAACATTGCAGCTACTTACTTATGTATGTTTGAAAGTGTTTTACACATTTTTTGTTGAATGACTAATATGTTGTTATTTAACGTAAATGCTTCTGAGATTTCAGCATTGTGCACGTTATGTTCAACTGGCACAATCCTGAAGGGGCACTGTCGTGCAGTACGTGTACGCCCAGGCCCACTTAGCAAATCTGGTGGAGCCTGGGCATGATGATTTGACACACTGAATAATGTTTTTTTGGCACATTCAATGTACAATGTGCTGAATCAGGCCCTGAGGGGTGTTCTGGAGGCTTCAAGGACTGGCAACTCGGTCTGTACTGGGTGTTATGGTCCCTCATCCTTTGTTGCAGGCCCTCACTTTGCTCGGGACATTCACTATGTCTACATGGCCCATGACGCCCGGTAAGGGCTTTGCTGCAGATGGATGAAGCTATATTGGTGATGATAATTTAGTGATGCATGTGTACATGCATATTATGTGTGTTATGGTGTGTTTTGATTCACTTGTAGATGTGGCCATTTGGCTGTTCAGACATGCTTACCGTATGTGCCATCTCTTTGTTGCCATCTGTCATTTCTGCCTTTGATAGGTGCCTGACAGAGGTGGTGTGTGATGGAGGTGATATACTACAGTACATGTGTAGGCTTCGCAATTTACATGCATCCATTTCTGCTTTCAGGATGCCATTTCATATCAATAGCCAGTCCGATAGCACAGCGAGTTGAGCGCTCTCTTTGACATCTGTGCAGAGCCTGCTGACGCAGGTTCGAACCCCGGCAGGGCCAAACTCAGCCTTTCCTCCTTCCAAGGTCGAAAAATGAGCACCACACACCGTGGGTAATAATAAGCAGCGCTCAGATACCAGTTGTGTGTGACATGTCTGCTTCATCTGTTGGCTGTCGATGTGATGTCTATGTGTGTGTGAGTTATGTGTTTCTGACATGTGCACTTATGTTTGTTTCTTTCACGTTGCAGGCAATGCCACAATGGAGCCAGAGGATGGTGATGACATTCCAGACATGGGGTTGCTATTACATCAGCAACCTGGCACAAGTGGGGGTCGCGGGGTGGTAGACCATGAGAACCCACTTGTGCTCTAGACCATTATGTCCACGGCTGGCAATCAGTCAGGCTCTGATGATCACTTTGAGCACAATGTTGAGTTGGATGAACGTCATGTCCATTCGTTGCCGGTGAGTGATCCTAATGTGGACGATATTCTGTCCACGAAACCTGCACTGAGGGGCCAGACAGTGTTGGAACCTTCGCCTGTGGTAGTTCTGGATGCACAATCACACTCCACACCAGTTGCTGATGTGCCTGGGGCATCATGTCAAAGAAGGGATGTAGTCCTGCAGCCACGGGCGGTGCCAATCCAGCGAGGACAATGGCTCCTTGGGTCCCACAATTGTCATGTCCGGCAACGCAGTGGTCCTGCGCCACTGGGGTATACTGAGTGGGATCAATCCATGTGTGCCAGTTCAGAGCAACAGGGGGCAGCTATTGATAAGATCGCTCAGAGCATGGAATGTGTGGCCCAATACATGCTCCCTCTTGCTAGGCAGGTGGAGCTCCAGCAGCAGGCAGCGCAGTCCACAAGCTGCTCACTCAGGCTGGGCATGGTGGCCTCAGACAGGGCACGCCGGGCTAAAATGGTGTCTCTGCATCAAGCACTTGCTGCACACGCAAAGGCACACATGGAGGCCCTGAGGGATGACCATCAATCCCTCAGATCTACTCTGGGTGTACTCAACATGTCCCAAAGTCAGCGGTCAGAGGAGAGGTTGGAGCAGCTTGAGAACACCATCTCGGCTGAGCTACGTGCATGCCGGGAGGTGCTCCAGATGTCATGTGAGGCCATGAAGGCAGAACTCCATGTTACACGTGCTACCTTACAAGAGGAAGCACGCGTATCACGTGAGGTGCTGCATGCTGACCTATGTGCCATCGCCACACAGGACCGGGCTTACCAGACTCGCAAGCTTGCTGCCGTAGAGGGGCAAGCTGCGCATAGGCATGGTCAGGGAACTGTGCCATGTCCACCTTCTGATTTCCATCCAGAGGGTGAGCAGGACGACGACTTATCTCCCACACAGTTCGGGCCGTGCAGGGGTTGAGCCCATGGAGTGGGTGTTGAGGTGCACCATGTACATCCCCCCTCCTGGGTGTTCTCCCCACCCCCGAGTCGTATGTGGGCATTTTTTTTTTTATATAATATTTTTTGTCTATTGTGCATTCATGTGATGGTGTGGTGCTTTGTGGCTTTTCAAAGCATACACTGTCTGTTCCAGTTGGGCCCATACAAGCTTGTCTCGTGTATGTGTTTGTAGCTTGGGGTCCAGACACATATGCCACTCCTGCTTCCCCTTTCCATGGGCTTGCAAGGATGGTTCGGTGTAATAGCAATTTACACAAGGGCATTGGACTTTCGTCATATCTGTGTCCAGTCTGCTGCTGTACTACTTGTGTTTACACCCCTAATGAGGATTATGGATGTTTTCTCCACGGCATGTCTGCAATCAATTTTGGTGAGTACACTGTTGAACTGTGCATTTATTGAAGTTGACTGTGATGTTGTTTCATTTCTTGCCTGTATATGTGCTTGATGCACTTCATGCTGTAGACGTTAGCCTGCAACCTTTAGATGTCAAAGCCACACTGATGGTGGGAGGGGGCCGGATGGTGAAAATGTCAAGTTGGTACGTGTTAGGTTCAGCCCCTGGGAATGGGGCAAAGGTGGAAGCATTAGGAATGTGACCCAAGAACAACAACTCACGGTCCAGTCCTCACCTGAGATGTACGTCTAGACTACTTCTCCGCTCCGTTCTGTTTGGACAGCACATTTTATCTGTCTTTCCTCTTGGACTTTGCTACTGTGTGACGGAACAATTTTCCTACTGGACTACAGCTGTTTTACTCATTTTCACACTCTGGTGCCTTTAGTCCCTGTTTTTCTTCCTTTCACTGTTCTTGTTGCAGATCTGTCCGCCCGTCTCTTGGGCAGTTGTTTCTACATACTTGTACGCTGCCTGTGTTTGCCTCGGAACACTTCTGTATGACAGCATCTCTCTCTCTCTCGCTCCTCCTATCTTTCACTCCATCCATACCTTTATGTTCACTTTGGCCTTTTACCAAAGCTATTCAACTGTTCCAGCTCTTAACTTGCTGTTAGCTGTTTCCGGCAAACTCGCATTTACTGTGCCTATCAAGACTTGTGCTGTCTCTGCCTTTCTCCATTCACACTATCAAGGATTGATTGGGCTTCAGCTCAACCATCCAGTTGTGCCAGCCTACTTGGTTATTTTCTACTCATGTTTCAGTCTACCCATCAGTTGTGGCATCCTCATTGATTATTGTGTACTCAAAATCCTACCCATTCTGTTGAACCATTGTACAACTGTGCAACCTTGGGAGTTATTCTATCATTTAGTTTGGACATGTACTTGGCCATATTCTACAACTTCAAGTCATCCACTGGAGACTCTTCCGTTGTTTTTTGGTGCTTAGAGGCTATTTCCCTGGTTTGGGGGTTTGGCTCCTTGGAGTTCTTTGCAATTTGGTATTTTTACTGGTCAAGGTGGCCTTTGAGGGGGCTAGACCCTATTTACACAAAAGGAAGAATAAGGAAACCAAGGGGAAGGGGGATCCCAAAGCCAGGTAGACTAGAAGGAAGAAGCTGACGGACCCCAGAGACAGTTCTTCTGAATGTCAAGGTTATGAGGAAATGAGGGAAGTGCTTTTGTTGTCGGACAGTACGCATGGACTATAGTGATTGGTCACTGTCTGACATTGTCAATGTGGGGTACTATGTAAATGATGTGTTCTGCTGGTCAATGGCTGTTCATGTGTTGGGTTTACTTTTCAGGCGTCAGGGGATTGGTGTGGTTTGACACACTGGGGTGTCCACATGGGCAATGTACACATGTGATGTATACAGGACACCGAGGGTAACTTCATTTCACATGCATGCATTGAGTGCATGTCCCTACTGACACACACACTTACACAATACACCACCACACATACAGCCAGCCATCCATGCCCACACATGTACACAGATTTCCTTCTCTGCCATGCTGTGTCCCTGCAGCGCATGATCACTTACCAATTTTGGATCCTGTTCATGCGTCACTGGGTAATTTTTGTTGCTTTTTTATATGATGCTCAAGGTGTATCCCCAACACAATGGCCGCTCACTGTGATGTGTGCTGAGCAGTGTGTTGCAGGGGACTCACACAGCACACGGTTTTGGTATTTGCCGATTTGGATTGGCCAATGTGCATGCCAACAGGCATTCTGTCTATTGTTGATGGTACCGCTGGTAGCATGCATCTGTGTATGACTTTGTATGTGTGAGAGGTTGTTGGTCAGTCATTTCATCTGATTCCATGTCAGGTGTGATTGTCTCAGGACTGTTTCCATTGATCATGTGGTACTTCATAACTAATTTGTCATGTGTTGCGCATTTGGTTTGCTATTTTGCTGTTGCATGCCATGTCATGGTGTGTCCGACGAGGGTGATGGGGGTTGGGAGGGTTTGGGTGACATACCAATGATTTTCATGGCCTGTTTTGCAGGTGGGTGGTGTGATATGCACCTTGCATGTGTTCCTTTTGGTCACACTGGATTGGTTATGTTTAAGTAGCTAGGGATGCACACAATGTAGCACTTCAGTGGAAACATTCTCAGGGTGGTAAGGTTGTGACAGTTGACTGTCTCTTTGTCATCATCGATTGTCACCTGGTATGTGCCAGGCCTGTGTGCACTCTGCAGGGGTGGGAATTTAGGTGAAAATGTGGCCCCAAGCTGGGTCCGAGCTGCCTCACCATGTGCCCTTTCCCCTCCCATGAGCAGCACCTGTGCCTGTGGTTAGGGATGTGGAGGCACCACCACGTCCACCGGTACGTACCGCCGTGTTGTAACATTGTGCAGGACACATGCTGCCACAATGATCCTGCACACTACTGGGGGTGCATATAGTAGCTGCCCACCAGAGCGGTCAATGGAGATGAAGCGTAACTTGAGCACTCCAAATGTGAGCTCCACTATGCCCCTGGTTGCAATATGGGCTGCATTGTATCTTACCTGGGGTGGTGTGGTGGGGTTCCGCATTGGTGTCATCATGTGGTTGCTCAGACGGTAGGCACTATCCCCTGGGGAGGTGATGATGGTTGTCATTAGTTGGGTTTGTGTATTTGTCTGTGTGTGACATGCATGCACGGGCACAGACTTTTGTACTCACCAATGAGCCATGTGTCACCAAGCTTCCCAGCTTCCAGGTCCCGGATCAGGGTGGACATTCTGTATATGAAACTGTCATTGGTAGACCCAGGATAATTTGCATAGACAGAGGTGATGATTCCATGGGCATCGCATACAACCTGTATGTTCATGGAATGCCAGTGCTTGCGGTTGCGGTAGATGTTCTCAGTGGCCCTAGGTGGACGTAGGACCACATGGGTGCAATCTATGGCACCGAGCACTTTGGAGAATTGTGGCACCCTGTAAAAGTCCAGGACCACGGCCTGCCTTTCTGTGGATGTTCTGGGCCTGTATATGTCCTTGTGGACTGAGGGGCACGCAGCCATGATTGCCAACACCTGGTGTAGGCAGCGTGACTGCATGTGCTGTGAGACACCCCCAACTATGGAAGTTGTCCGCTGAAATGACCCATTGGCCAAAAAATGCAGGACATTGAGCACCTTTTCCAAGGGGCTCATTGCTTGGGAGAACAAGGTGGGTGATGTGAGCTCATCCTCCCACTCAGTGACCAGGTCTAGGATGATATGAGGTGGAAACCTATACCTTCCGTAGACCTCATCATCAGGCATCTCAAAAAGGCTGGTCCTGGGCAAAAAAATGCAGGGCCTGGCTATTCTCTTCCTCATGCAGTGTCCCACGATCACTGCTGCGAGAAATGGGACATCCGCTGTAGCTGTATATACGTGATTGTTGTTTGCATGCACTTTTATACTGCGTGGGGACGCTTCCGCCTGCCTTCGTGTGGCAGACGTGTTTACGCGTGTGCGTGTCTTTTGGTGTGCGCGGGTTTCCCTTATTCGATTCCATGAATACATGCTGTTCGTGCATGTGTGGGCGTTACATGTATTTCCCAGAAGTACCTCCCCAGTTACGCCCTCATTTTCACGTGTTGTTCCCCATTCCGCGTGTTCTGCCCCCTTTTTGGTGTGTGCGCTACACATTGTGCGCTTTCACTGTGCACATCGCACATAGCGTTCGTGAGGTGGCAGTGACGTGTGCGCCTGTGTTCGCCATGCACGGTTTCGGCTCAGCTCCCTGGAAAAACACACAAACAGACTTTCATGAATCGCTTGCGTGCGATTCGCACGGCTGTGCTGGATTTTTCTCGCTTGCGGCACGGATTTCGGCACACAATCATTCCGTGAATCAGCCTGTAAATCTCATAAAGGCAGATCTATAAGCCAAATCCAGCGATCTAATCAGATATAATGGCAATACACCGCATTTTTTCAAAATAAACAGCTCTCAATGGAATTTCTTATATGCCATGCATTGATGCCTTGTTTTTATCCAATCCATTTCCCCTAGCTTATTTTTTGCCATATCAGTGTTCGTGATTAGTAATTCCAATGAGATGCCAGCTTCATGTAGAATGCGCTGGACTTTAGTCCTCCACTGTACAGCAAATTGGTGCAAGGATGTATTAACATACACTTACATCAGAGAAAGCAACTCAACAATATTCCGACCAAGTGCATATTTACGATACAGTAAGAACAACTTCAAAGTATATATACAGCTCAAGGATAACAAATCTAGCTCATTCCGCACAATGGGCATAGGCTGTGATTACAGAATGGCTAAAACAGATTTCCAAAATGTACCTTCTAACTGCTGCCAGTAGATGGAAGAGGTACATGTTTTGGACTCAACACTATATAGCAGAATTGGAGTAACTTTTTGCTTATAATAAATTATCAATGGGATGATGGAGAATTTGCCATATCAACTATTTATTATTCTCGTCTGAAAAATCTGTGTGGTCAGTTTTCCTTTTAAATTCTCATGATGAGTATGGTCCAGAGGTTGGTTATTTATATTAAGTCCTAGATATATATATATTCTGAAACTACCGGCAGTCTTTGATCTTGTAAATACATCTGTATGTTTTTTTTCCTCTTCCTCTTCGAGAGGGATGACATTTAAGTAGTTGTTTTTTAATGGTGTTCACAGTTAAATGGTTGGCTAATGCAAACTTGTCCAATGCACTTAGCATGCTTTGAAATCCTTGTGGAGTCTTAGACACCAGGACCAAATCGTCCTCATAAAGGAGCCATCTGACTGTCAAATCATGCAACTTGGGAGAATCAGAAATCAGGCCCTCAAAGCATCTTCCCAAATCAGTAATAAAGAAATTAAAAAGGGCCGAAGCAAAGATACATCCCTGCATCCATCCTCTAAATGTGCCAATAGGTGCCGAAAGAACCCCATCTGAAGTTAGGTGAATCTGTATGGTGGTTTTGGAATGAAACTAATACAGGAATTTCAGAAGATGTGAGGAACATCGCAAATCGACCCGTTTTAAAAAAATCTATTCTTTTGGGATTGAATCAAAGGCCGTACAGAAATCTACAAAGGCCAGGAACAGAAGTTGATTAGCCCGGAGGTTATGGTCCTTTATCGCATTGATGCCTGTCCCTAGGCCTGGCACAAAGCCAGTTTGAAAAGGATACTGTAAATTGTTTTCAGAGAATCACAAATTAAAATCATTTAGTAGTAAGCTAGCAAATATCTTCCCTGGAGAGTCAAGTAAGGCAATTGGTCTATATGAAGCCAGGTCAGTCCTATCCTCCTTTTTAAAAATAGGGATTATGACTGACTTCCTCCAGGATGATGGAATAGTACCTGATTTTATGACTCTCCTGTAGATCTGACACAAAATGCTAGCCCACTCTTCAGGATGTTGTTTTAGTGTGGCATTGCTTAGGCTGTCAGGTCCAGGAGCTCTGGGTGAGCTCAGTTTCATTATTCGATGTAAAATAACATCTCTATCAAATTCCATTTGACGATCAGTAAACAGATTCCCCAGATAAAATTCACAATTCGGAAATGGCGTTTTATATAAGTCAGTGAAATAGTGATTCCATTTTTGCTCTGAAATGGCACTGACCTGGACTGCAACTTGTATGTGATTTGTGTCCCGATTTAAAAGTAACCAGGTGTCTGCAGAAGATGTATCTGTTATCTGTACCAGCCTCTTTGCCCCATCCTTTTTGCAATTGTAAGTGTTTTCTTGCATGCATCCAGTTTTTATAGACATATTTCATATGTCTTATCTGCCTATTTCTAATCTCTGATGGAAAATGCATTAACACTCTAATATTCTGTCTTAAAAGAGCTTGCTTACATTGTAGTTCATGATCAAAAGCATGCCTGTGCTTAAAAACTGTTTGTTTGCCTATAGTAGAGCCGTGCACAAAAGACTGTAATGCAGACACATAGGTATTATCCTTGTTGAAGTTACCCTCGTCAACGTGTCTAAGTTTATCCTGTAAGCAACAGACTTCCCATTATTTACTGAAACGTGACCCTGATATTTATCAACCTTCATATCCCACTGGTTGATTAACCAAGTCCACGTCAGACATAGTTGTTTGTGATCACTTTATTGATTATTCTGTACTATCAGAGAATCAGCTAAGGACATGAGATTGGAATCAGAATATATATAATCTATAGTGGCATTTTGCAATCCCCTGGTCCATGTGGGGTGAGAAGGGTTATCTCCCGGGATTGTGCCATTGAGCATTATAAGATGTCTTTCACTCATAAGGGTAATCCACCTTTGTCTAATGATTTGTTATTGACCAATTGTTTCTACCTGGCAGTGAATATGCAAATCACCTACAATTATTGCATGAGTTAAATTTGATTCCATCAATATCATGTCCAGTGCAGCTTGTATCTGATGAAAAAAAATATCTACAGATACATTTGCACGGCACCAGTAGATATTCAGTAGAGCAATTGTGTAAATGCTCTTCATGATTTTTACCAGCAGAATGTAAGGACCAAAGCATAGACATTCTTCTAAACTAAAGTTATTTACGAGTAGCAACCAGTATGCCAGCCATCAGATGCCCTATGGGAGGAATTTTTGCGGGGATTGAGATAATATCAAAATCATCCCAGGCCGGGATTGTTGTCAGCCAGGTCTCTTGAATAGCCACTATATCAAATTCATGCAAGTTACTTGTCTGGGAGTTCAATAAATGACAAGACACCCTAGAATTCCATGAAAGTAAATGGATTGTCTCTTGTTCTTGGGTTTGTTATGTTTGAGGATAGCACCTATTGGTTATTTGACTGGATTCTTTCCTCGTTTCACCCAAAATGCAATTGACTCTCAATGGTTCTTGTGCATAGGACATTAATTGATTAGTGTTAGCTTCTAATGCCATACTATCATTCACTAAATCCTTCACCAAGAGAAACCCTAATTTATATAATTAATCTTGCTTCCGACAGGGCATTCAATACAACTCCTGATCTGATGGTAACTTGAGCAACAGTTATATCATATTCATGAATGATCTCGGCTGCCTCAATGTTTGTTGAGGCAATGTCCTCCAAACTATGCACGTCTCAGAAGATGTTAAGTATGCTTGAACAATTTAAATCATATTGATTAAATGGCAGTTCTCTCCAATGTATTAATAGATGTGGTATTTCCTGTATTGGTGTGAATTATCAGTAGGGGCATTTTGGTAGTTTGATCATATGTGTTCGGCGTTCCTGCTCCCTATTATACTCTCTATTATGTAAGACTGTATTTGTTACATTCTTTTGGTGAGTAGTAGTATTCTGCGGGGCCCGCAATTCTGGTTGATGTGATGGCACTGGTAATAACTTCTGCACACCAGCAGAAACCTTATTAAGGGTGAGATAAGGCTCCATTGATTTTTGAATTTCAGATCTCATTTGATCCATCGTAGGAAAAGAAGGCTTAATATGTATCATTTCAGGAAAATCTATACAGTATGATTGAATTGTTGAATCATTATCCTGTATAGTTTGCACTGTTGAAATCTTGTCACTTGCCTCCGATGTACATTTGGGGATTTTATGTCTGTAGTTGCCATTGTCAATTTATCTGTTTCTGGCTGCTGGATTCTTATTTGGGTCAATATACGCAACTTTTTTTCTCGTTTATCACAGGGTGCTGAGATAGCAGAAGTGCCCAAACCGCTGGACGGATTTTCACCAAATTTGCGGCAGGAGCGGCAGCTTGGTCTCGAAAGCATACTTTTGTAAATTTGATGAAAATCTATCCAGTAGTTTATTTTTAAAACGACCAAAAAGTGGGTCTAAAACAATTTGTGATATCTATGTCCGCTGTGTGGACACACTTCCCTGTTTGCTCCCTGGACAGGACTCCGGTTGGCTTAGAAGGCAACGTGGTGTCCACGACATCGGATGCGCCCATTGATTAGATGGTGAAAAGCGTGAAGTGTGTCAGATTTCTGGTAACGCCCACCATCTTGGATCTGCGGACAGCGACCAGTGTTCAAGACATCGCGGTAAAACATATTAAAAAACACAACATTGAACTTGTCAAACTTATCGAATAATTTGTGGGGAGGTGAGGGGTGATGAGGATGGGATGGGATATGGCTTTCACTGTGGAAGACTGCTAACCGTCCTGAGAAGGTCGCAGACATCTCAGCATTTCAGGGTTGGTGAAAAGCAGTTGGAAATTTTAATTGAAAAAAGGCACTCATTGATGCACCTCTGCTCACTCATGGACAGAAAACCAACATTTTAACAAATGTGAACATGGACCTTTAATGGAGAAGCAGGAACGAAAGAAAAAAGTGGTTGGTTCCATCTTCACCTGCACACAAAGCTCTTGAGAAGATCATGTTTCATAAAACTCTATCAAGAGATCTGAAGGGACTCACAGAATTCTGTCACACAGGAGATTTGGAGATGTTCCACAATATGCGCCTTAAGTACCGGCCCAAGAGATTGCATTTTGGTATACAGGGTATGGAATCTCGCACACTACTTGCGTTATTAGCGCATAACAAGAATACTTGCATTATTAGCGCATAACGAGAACATAGGCAGACAACAATCTAGAACTGCTTGCAAATTTGGGATGCTTCGATATGAACTGGTATTTTGGAAAAAGAATCAAAAAGTGGGTGGTCAAGCTAACATACCAGGAAATGGAATTCGATTTCATGAAAGAACTGATCTTGACTGTGTTGGACTTGCAAACTCATGGAACCGTTCGTGAATGGAATTCGATTTCGTGAAAGAACTGATCTTGACTGTGTTGGACTTGCAAACTCATGGAACCGTTCGTGATTTAGTTCCTAGGACACATACATTGCCACAAAACATTGCAAACGTGCCCTGTCCACAGAAAGCAGAACTTGTGCAACAGTTTGCATCCCGATACAAATGATTTTCAGCTATTTGTATGTTCAACAGTTTTGATACACTGTACATGACCAATGCAAACCATATGTAACTTGAATTTAAAAGCTATCAAAAGTATAGATTGTCCAAGTAAAGCGTACAAAAAATGTCTTTCCAACTGTACCCTGCTTGGCAATTTCTTTTGCAAGAGGTGCCCTTTTGAGCACTCCATATGAGGTATATGGGAGGTGATTTTGAGGTGGTGTGGGTTTGGGTGTGAAGGCGCAAGGACCCCAAAATACAAAATGCTGACAGGTGGTTATAAAATGCGTAAATCTCTGAAAATTTTGCGCGGTATTGCTGTATGCAAGTAAACAATTTGTTTGTTTTTCCTAAATATTCCTAATGCTACAGTGGTGCACGAGGGAATCAATGCTGTCAGCCTCAAGGTCAATGCATTGAGTTGCTTACTCCCTCACATCCTGCCAAGCTAATTTGTCGCTTCCATTTACCAAAAGCAAGCTAGGCATAAGCCCCTATTGTTTTTTGTCCTTGGAAATAAAGGGAGTTTTCATAAGGAAAGGAAAGGAGTGGGGTGTGGTATGTAGAAACTTCACACATGATAAGGGTCAGCATTTGAAAACTGGACAAAGTAACATTTCATTTCATTTGATGAAAAATCATTGATCTGAACAGACACTCTGCATTACACCAAGAGAATGGAAATGCTGATTAGTATGTACGTTTTACTGTACACTTATTTGTAGACAAAAGAGTCAAGGTTTCATTTTGTGACCGGTATTGATGGCTGGCTATTATTGCAATTCCTTGTTGGTTTTGCCAATTGGTGAGGAGACTCAGAAATAACCGGTGTGTACTTGTATTTGTCCCATGGCACGTGGGCAGTCCAGCACCAACATGCATGGAGTCCACGTCTGTGTTTGCACAGGTTCCACCAATGCCAAATTCTAGGCTAATGTTACGTTAAAATGCTGTCTATTTTATTCAAATTCTTCAATCAACTTCCTCATAGGCCTCCAATTTGGAGCTAAACACCCTGCATAGCGCTAACCTCTGAATCACATCGTTGACTTCAACATTGCACGTTGTTTTCTCTGTGTTTGTACTGTTTCTCGTTTGTGTTCATCCTTACTTTTCACATGGTGCAAGTAATGGATCGATTATAATAGATTTAATAACGGCTACTGAGACACATTTCTGTTATGTTTTCTACACAGCCACATCCGGCCCTACTGCGAATGTCATAATTTCCAGATACCAAGTGATTGCTTCTTCAGCCGGAAATTGATGATACACCTCAATGGTTGGATGAGCATAGCGCTGTTTTTGGATGATTGCCCCAGGCCCATATGCCCTTTTGCGGTACCGGCAATAAGGAGTACCGTGACATCGTTTACGGTGGTGTAGCAACAAGCAACAACATTTAATATAATGCAAGTCAGCATGGACTTACAAACTTGTAGCAGAGCTCCATAGCCACTGTTCTGTACCACATGTTCCGTCCCTACTCTGGGACTTCTTCAAGGTAGTTTTGCAGTTAAAAGCTCTGCAGCAATTTATCTAGTGTTCAAACAGGAAGTTGTAATGCAACCTGCCATGTGACTTTCTTAGTTCCATATGTGATGGATACGCCGACTGGCCATGGTGTGCTAGTCATTATTGTCTGATTTCTCCTCAGTTATGTTCTAATAAATATTAGTTCAACATTTCACATTATTCATTTGCATTTATTTTACATTCCTATTTGTTGCATTTATAATGTTCTAAAAAATCTGGCTGCAATGATGAAATATCATTTTTCATAATAAATATATTATTTCTATGCAGTCCATCCTGCATGGCAGCGGTTAGAAAACTGCTATTTCTGAATGCTGGCAAGGCTGCAGCAGCTACGCCTTCTCCATAACACATCTCTAGTATTCCGAGAACACATTACATGCAATTACCAAAGTGAATACATGGGTGATTTTCAATCCTGATACCCATATAATGCTGCCCAAGTGGGCTAAAATAGATTATTATTCTCAATACAAATTACTAATGCAAAGATGTCATACTTCCAGAAGCTAGTAAAAATAAGAAAAAGTGCCAGTGCAGTCTCTTACAACCATGTTTTTGTGTAAAGTGCTAGTGCATCATGGACCATGTAGTCTTGACTAAAACACCATAAAGCATTTAGAATCTTTAAGTTCAAACACATTTCTATCAATGCACATGTGTCCCCTAAACTTCGTACCAACTCAATGACGCCTGAGTGAGCAAAAGACAGACCCATTTAAAACTTCACATACTAGTGCAAAAATATTAGTACAAAAGTGACAGAATTCTAGCAGCTATATCATACAACTAAAGTGTCAGTGCAACTTCTTACCACCATATTTCTAAGTATACAGTGCGAGTGCAGACCATATTGTATGATTTGACACTAGCTATGCTTGTTAGCAATCTGAATTATTATTGCTTTCTCACTTATGTTAACTGGATATCACCGTAATGGACAGTAACATATCTAGCAAGGCCTACAGTAACTTGCCCAATTCCAATATAAAGTGCTGGTGTAGATGATCAAAACCTCATAGTTCTAGCAGTTGTGTTACACAATCTACCATCATCTAGTATCAATTTTTAACATGTTGAATACACTGTTCCTGGAGATTCAATTTGTCTACAGTAAAAGAGTGTAGCTACTCTCAGTCTCCCAAAAGATGGACACCCAGTTTTTCCCCTGAATTGTGCCCATTGGGTTTTTTGTATTGAATGTGATAATAAGTCTAGATTCTAATTTTCTGAATTTACTTTCTCTGTTACCATCTCTTCTGTGAACCGGAACATGAGCTAGTGCAACAAATCTCATTTGGGTAGCATCCGGCAAGTGTTTTTCTGCAAAATGCACTGCCAGTGGATATGCCAAATCCTTATTTAGAATAGCCCTATAATGTTGCAAGATTCGCAACTTCAAATGGCGGATGGTCGATTCTATATACATCAGATTACAAGGACAAACTATGGTGTATACCACAAACATGGTTAGATAATTGATTCTATTTTTAATTTCCCAAATTCTATTTGATTTCTCTCCATAGTGTAACATATTCTTAGGTTCCGCATAATTGCACATCTTGCAGCTATTGCATTTGAAAAACCCTTTGGATTGTTTTCATTTCCCAAGCCAAATGTCTGAAGTATTTCCACAATCTATCATACTGGAAGCTATCAGATATTTAAGAGATTTGGCATTTCCAAATGTTATCATTGGTTTTTCTCCAATAGCCTCACATGTAGTCTTATCAGTACATAGAATCGGCCATTGTTTTTGCAAAATTTGCCTAATCTCTTTGGCCTGATTACTAAATCTACTGATAAATCAGATTGGTCCCATGTCTTGTGTCATGGATGTTTTCACTTTTAGTAAATATTTTCTTTGTCTAGATGCTGTTTGTGTATTCGCCCTAATAATGTCCTTTTTCTTGTAACCTCTTTCAAAAAAAGCAGGCACCCTCACCCTACTTCTTCCTGAAATTCCAGTTCACTGAACAGTAATACAAGAGCCCATTATAAGGTCTCAGACGGTCTAGAGGAGGTCCCACACATGGCCTGCACCCCTTCCCCTCATTTCGAGGTACCAGGAGCGTACTCGCCAAGGTATGTGACGTATGAAGAGCAAATTAACCTACAAAGAGCTGCAGTGGGACTCTTTCCAGTATATATCAGAAGATCCCTACCGGTTGAAGCACCCATAACCAGACAACCCTGGGCAGCACGATACCCTATCAGACAACCATACCGGCCACTGATATGAAATGAGGAGAACCTACACATGGTCCACGAAGAGACCCCAAAAGCCTTAATGGAAGGCCAGTGGAAATGACACAAGGGCCTGAACAGATCCGAGAATGAACAGGAGCAGCTATCGGAGATAACACGCCAGTGCGAGTAACTACGAAATTGAATGGAATGGGCACAGAGAGGAGACAATGTTACAACGTGAGGAAACAGTGCTACGAGACAAAATGGAAGCAAGCGTCCTGTTAAACATGTGTAAATAGGCTTGAAACGCAAGATGCTAAGAAATCGATATAGCTTGCAATGCTCGGTAGAAGATAGAGCGGCAAGCGCCAACCATATATCTACCTCAATAAGGCACATTATACAAGTGCGACTCCATTTTGTAAAAGCAGAAAGGTACCCAGGCGGCCAGAGGCCTGACAGGCCAAGTTTCGAAACCCAGCCAAAGGCAAGAAAAGGAGCGGAATCAAAACTCAACAAAGAGGGTCTCATGCCTAGGAAATCAAGGTCAACCAGAGAAGGGGAGGAGAGTGTCAGCTCACAAGACTCCTACTTCAGAGCATACCAGTCTGCCTCATGAAGGTCAAGATAAGAGGGGCCCATGCAGATGGCTAGGCCGACACAGAATGAAATGCACTAAAAGCTGGAAACTGAAGCAGATTCATGATGAACTAACACGTGACCAGCCAGGCGCAAAGAAGTACCATCGCCTGATGTCATCCAGGCCCCGAGGATGCCATAGCTTTTCCCGATAAGAGACTAGAGTTTCGAGGCCAACCTTAGCCAGCTAATTGACACGTCACCCTAAAACACTGATTAATGGAAGGGAGGCATGGTGAAACTTGGGACACCAGGCACAGGGGTGTCCATTCTGCATGCTGCTAATTAAAAGTGGAAATTTATGTATACGGGTGTAACCTGCCCAATCACAATAGACCAAGTTATCTGGAGTCCTATAGATATTGTAACCAATAGGACGTTGTAATTGTAGTGACGTCTATTATACATGATGTAGAGGGATGGGCATAGATGCCCACCCGATAAGAGTTATCCAATCTGCATGCCCTACTATCATATACAGATATAACACCTATACTTAAGTTACCTTTCCTAACCAATTATATTGCATTGTGATTTTTGCAAAGTTAGACGTCAGTAATTACGATTTTTGCCTATAAGAAGTGCTGTTTTATAGGCAAAAAGAGCGAACACCAGAAATCATGTGATCAGCTACGAGAATCTGGCATCAAAGGATCAGGGATAAGATGGGAAATAAACCCAAGACTGGACGTTCAAGGAAAAACTGCAGAAGAGGCTCAAACCTGGAAGAACAGAGGCCAAATGCATATCTGGGGGTCACTGGTCTCCCCAGATGGATGGGAAGACGGAGTAGTAATCTGCCGAGCGTGGATGGTCCTTGGAGCCTGCAAGGAAGCAATAGAGAATTCACAGAGGTTATGCAGACCTCTATGGCCAAAGCTAGTAAAGTTGCTAACATGGGTCGAAGATAGAGGGGGACCAATACAGATAGTGCCACTGGAGAGCCCGTAACTATGCTTCAGAAACAATGGCACAAGGAAGATGGGAGAGAACCAAAACTGTGGACGAATCTTTGAAGCTCCGGGAATGACACAAGGAACCACAGTTATTATGGACCATTACTGGGCGTATGGATCCAAGGCATACTTAAGGCTACCGAAAAACAGGTGAGGCATATGCACACTAGTGAACGTCCACATTCACGCACTAGTGATCCCTAAGAATGACCTAAAGTTGGACAGTTTCCCGAAAGCAGATGCTCATCTAAGAAGAAGAAGATCTGTGGAACTGGTATCCAGGATGAAGAGGGAAAATTACTTTTCTCTCAAATCAGAAGAGGCATTCCATGCAATCCCATATGAACATAGGCTGTTCAGCCTCACCTCAACATTATTCACAACACTACTCCTGCCACACATCCAAGTTGGAGTGAATGCTAAATGGTTGCAGATAACCAGATGGGAGTTATTGCAGAACATCAATACCACTATAAAAGAATTCAACGCAATCAAAGAAGAGCTGAGAGCAATCAGACTGATGACCCTCCAAAACAGATATGTGCTTGACATGATCACTGCGATGGATGGAGGTGCTTGTGCAGAAATCGGAGAATCATGTTGCACATTTGTACCATCACATGATGAAGAAAACAGAACCGTAACAGAGGCCATAAGCATGCTGACAAGCCTGAAAAACCAGATGATCAATGAAAGTGACGAAGTAGACGATGGTTTGGAGACCTATTTCTGTGGATCCCACAGTGGATGGCAGATATATTCAAGTTTCTGGGAGCTCTACTAGCAATGGTATTGCTACGATTCTGTGTAATCAAGATAATCATTACACAGTGCCAGAAAACTGCAAAGAAAGCCATAGGGATGAAAATAATGATTGATGTAGAACCAGGATGGAGGCCCAGAGACCTGACTGATGAAGAAATAAGAGACTTTGCGAAAGCCAGCAAATTTACGCCAGAGGGAACAAAGTTCACATACCTTAAGAAACGAAGAAGATATGAAGGAAAATTGATCTACTGCAGCCCAAATGGACAACGTCAGCTAATGACATGGAACAAAGACGAACATGTGAAAACAGCGGGGAGTTTGAAGGGAGAGATAAAAATATGGACTCCAAAGGCTCACACATTCACACCATCATGTACCAACGCAGAGGACGATGAGCATGACACCGAAGAATCAAAAGAAATGAATGCAAAAGAGATTGCAGAAGTGGTCAATGAACCGACTAGAGGAGGGAGTGTAGAGGAGGTCCCAGACATGGCCTGCTCCCCTTCCCCTCATTTCGAGGTACCAGGACCATACTCGCCAAGGTATGTGACGTATGAAGAGCAAATGAACCTAAAAAGAGCTGCAGCGGGACTCTGCCTAGTATACATCAGAAGATCCCTGCCGGTTAAAGCACCCATAACCAGACAACCCTGGGCAGCAGGGTACCCTATCAGACAACCATACCAGCCACTGATACGAAATGAGGAGAACCTACACATGGTCTACGAAGAGACCCCAAAAGCCTTAATGGAAGGCCAGTGGAAATGACACAAGGACCTGAACAGATCCGAGAATGAACAGGAGCAGCTATCGGAGATAACACGCCAGTGCGAGTAACTACGAAATTGAATGGAATGGGCACAGAGAGGAGACAATGTTACAACGTGAGGAAACAGTGCTACGAGACAAAATGGAAGCAAGCGTCCTGTTAAACATGTGTAAATAGGCTTGAAACGCAAGATGCTAAGAAATCGATATAGCTTGCAATGCTCGGTAGAAGATAGAGCGGCAAGCGCCAACCATATATCTACCTCAATAAGGCACATTATACAAGTGCGACTCCATTTTGTAAAAGCAGAAAGGTACCCAGGCGGCCAGAGGCCTGACAGGCCAAGTTTCGAAACCCAGCCAAAGGCAAGAAAAGGAGCGGAATCAAAACTCAACAAAGAGGGTCTCATGCCTAGGAAATCAAGGTCAACCAGAGAAGGGGAGGAGAGCGTCAGCTCACAAGACTCCTACTTCAGAGCATACCAGTCTGCCTCATGAAGGTCAAGATAAGAGGGGCCCATGCAGATGGCTAGGCCGACACAGAATGAAATGCACTAAAAGCTGGAAACTGAAGCAGATTCATGATGAACTAACACATGACCAGCCAGGCGCAAAGAAGTACCATCGCCTGATGTCATCCAGGCCCCGAGGATGCCATAGCTTTTCCCGATAAGAGACTAGAGTTTCGAGGCCAACCTTAGCCAGCTAATTGACACGTCACCCTAAAACACTGATTAATGGAAGGGAGGCATGGTGAAACTTGGGACACCATGCACAGGGGTGTCCATTCTGCATGCTGCTAATTAAAAGTGGAAATTTATGTATAGGGGTGTAACCTGCCCAATCACAATAGACCAAGTTATCTGGTGTCCTATAGATATTGTAACCAATAGGACGTTGTAATTGTAATGACGTCTATTATACATGATGTAGAGGGATGGGCATAGATGCCCACCCGATAAGAGTTATCCAATCTGCATGCCCTACTATCATATACAGATATAACACCTATACTTAAGTTACCTTTCCTAACCAATTATATTGCATTGTGATTTTTGCAAAGTTAGACGTCAGTAATTACGATTTTTGCCTATAAGAAGTGCTATCTGACTGAAGTTCATGGCAGAGCGAGACAGGTGATCGCACTACAGCTGATTCCCATTTGTTTCCCTGTTTGATGTATGTATCATTAAACGGACTTCCCTTTGCCAAACTACGAGTCCTTGTTATTGGGTCATGTCGGAGTAAGTGAATCCTGCACCCCCTGTCCTCACATGGTGCAGCTATCTTGTCTTACAAGTTCTAGAGGGTGAGTGCTGACCAATGGGCCCGTCAGTGAATTCCTCTCCTCCAGAACAACGATCCCCTAGAAGTTACAGGTTATATAGGGGAAAACCTCATATTAGCATACATAGGTTACAATGTCATTCCACCTCCCTCAATGGCAACAAACTAAATAGCATGCTAACACCCCCCTAAAAACTCTCTCCAGGCTGGACTTCTGTACAGGCATATTTCTGAATCTGCCTCTTTCCTCCCTTTACCCACTTCAACTAATCCAAAATAGGACTGCAAGATGAATCCTTGGCCTCAAGTCCAGAGGCAACATCCCTCCCACCCAAAAAGCCCTAAACTGGCTCCCGGACAATGCAAGGATCAAATTTAATCTGCATCACCCAGAAGGCTTTCTAGGGTCAGGGACTGCACTACATTCAACTTTCTCTCACTAAATACTGCACTGCTACAGTCCTTAGGTCCTCCAGCTCTAACTCTCAACAGACCAGACGAGACTTTTCTCCAAGCACAGTGTGCAGGGGAAAGATCTCTTTTGTCGGCAGGAGCCTCCCCCGGCAAGGCCTCCCTGCCCCTCTCAGACTTGAGCCAGATCTCCTTATGTTCCAGAAGCTTTCTCAAGACCTTCCTTTTCTCCTCCTTACTTCTCATAGGTCCTTGCTAATGCCCCCCTCCGAATCGACTGGCTCCCTGGTCCATTCTGAGTCATACAGGGTCTAAACCCTTCCTCAACCAGTCTGCCTCACCACCCTCCCCTACCAGCACTTGCCTTTGGGCACCCTTACTTGATCAGACTACTATGTCTGGTCCACCGCCCTTCCTCGCACTACTTGACCCTCTTCCCAACCCCCTCATACTTGCCCTCCAGGTCTCACCTAGCACTGGCCATCCAGCCCGCACCTAGCACTTACCCAACCCCGGTGGCCCACGTCTTCCTGCATCCCACTTACCTTCCCTACGCCTTGCCCCTCCACCCCCATGCACTAACTGTTAGCTGCACTTGCTCAATCCAAATGTCACAAGACCTAGTAGGACTGTTTATTGTTGTTTTTATCCTCCTCTGTTACCCTTCCCCGTTAGTCATGCCTGGAAACAATTTCTGCTGTATAGGTGCCATACAAATGTTCAATAAATAAATACATAGCTACATAAATAGATACATATAAATATTCCCTGGAACGATTATCCACACCTTATCTTTTTTTATTGTAATTTAGCCAATACTATCGACTTTTCAAAAACAAACACTTAAACAAAGTACTTTCTTAAAACATTTTCCAGATTAAACTCATCAATATAAATATTTAAGATTTAAAAAGAAAAAAAAGAAAACCCGTACAGTAAAAGTTCATTAAAATTATTCTACAAAGCACAAAACAAAGAAAAAATCGAATATAAATCTGTAGTAAAAAAGGAAAACTCTAGAAAATTGGAAATCACCAACACCTGGCTCCTTTCACTCAGGAAGCCCAGAGATCGGAGAACTTCCACAACCTGAATCATCAAACCTGTTTCATGCCCTGAAACTAGCCTTTCCAAAAGGGAATCCATGCAAAGCCAATCAGGTTTATCAAACAAACCTACCTAGTATTCTGCATCTTCTTTAATATGCACTTGTGCGATCTTAAATGTCACTGGGCCTAGTAAGATCTTATTTTTTCTCCTGTGTTCCCTTTCCTTTGCCTGGTCACGCTCTGAAACATTTGTGTACGAGCGCAATATTAATAAAATATCACATCATATCATGTATTTTTACATTTTAGGAGAATGTGCTTTAATGATTGAGGAACTTTTTCATTGCATAAGCTACAGCTGTGATCTCAGGGTTCAGCATTATCCCTGATGGCTTTAATTTCACCTGTATTAATTATATTTAGGCGTACCCTTAGAAAATCTTTCCTGCATGATTTATCTGGGAAACAAGTCAGGTACTTTGGAATGTGGACACACAATTTGTCGTACTGTGACAATGACTTTGCTGTGCTCAAACAACTCATCATGTGAATTGTTTCTATCCAATCCATATGTAAAAGAGCAGTCTTTACGCCCAAAGGATTGGAACGCAAGTCTTCACAAATTCTACAACAGTGAAATAATCTCATAGTGGCATCATTTTTAATCTGGACCAGAACAGGGGTTGTACCTTTCCTAATATCCTCACTTCTTTCCTCGTGCAGGGAATCACTCTGTGGGATCATCATTTGTCTATACATGGAGATTATTTTCCACTCCAGATCCACTTTTATGGAAAAAAGGCCCAGTTCATATGTAAGACTCACAATTGGGAGGCTTACTGGGAGATTCAAAACATTTTTCCAAAACTTTCCCTCGATCTTAGTCCAATTTACTGCCTGTGAATACTGAGATATTTCTAGCCCATATAGTATTGCTGGAATCATCTTCAATTTATAGTATCTTATTACAGGTACAATAGAAAACCTGTCATAGGAATTAAGGAGTTTTTTCATGTGGGCCACCAATGTCACAAGTTTAAATTCTATATCTAGTTCCAGTTGTCAGTGATTGAGTCAAATGTAATTTTAGGCCCAGATAAGTGAGTTCCTTCACACAGGGCACTGACATACTCAAGAGGTGCAAGTTGAATTTGGGGACTATCCTCTGCGATCATTTAAAGACTACAATTTTTGATGTTTTGGAGTTTACCAGGAGGTCATTCTCTAGGGCATATTTACCAAAGACATACAGTAAACGTTGTAGTCTCACTGGTGACTATTCAAGCAGAACAATACAATCAGCGTACGCTATCCAATGTATGGATCTTCCGCCAATCCTGGGACTAACCAAACAATGCGATTTGAATGAAGATGCCAAGCCTGCTATGTGTATAATGCATAGATTAAATAATGTGGGTTCCACAATACAGCCTTGTCTTTCCCCCCTTTCAGTACAGACCACCCTGGATAAATCACCCTCAGTGTTCCACCTGACTCTCAGTTTTTAGTCTTCGTGCATACTGATTAGAATTGCCAACAGGGATCTTGCCATTCCAAAACTTTCTAAATTCTTCCACAACCATTCCCTATTAATATTGTTGAAGGCATGTGATAGATCTAAACATGATCCTTATAAAATGGCACAATTTATTTTCCAGGACACATTTGACTCTTCTGACATAATTAAGAA
Source organism: Ambystoma mexicanum (assembly GCF_040938575.1). NCBI lineage: Eukaryota > Metazoa > Chordata > Amphibia > Caudata > Ambystomatidae > Ambystoma > Ambystoma mexicanum. The sequence continues at coordinate 1,238,222,478 of NC_090937.1, read as the reverse complement.
ATAACTTTCCTAAAACAAATCTGTAGTTTTGAGATAACCTTAGCCTTGTCGGGCCAGCTTTACACTTCATGCAACACTGCCCTGGCAAAAACCTTGTGGTCAGCATCAGCAAGGTGGTCAGACCGTAATTTGCAGGGACTGTTCAATTGCCTTTCTTATGGAATGGGATGACAACTGCCTGGCTCCATGATAATGATATTTATTTAAGATCTCTTTAAATAATAGCAACAGGACTCTTGACCAGAGCTGCAGGTTTGACTTAAATATGGAGATGGTTAGGCCATTTGGGCTGTATGCTCTAGTCAAAGAAGATGTTTTATTAGATCTACAAGTAAATCGTCCTCCAGGGGCAATTTCAATTTTATGTCACAGCTGGATTTTGGAACATTCTGTGGTTATACAGGTTCCTAAAAACTGCTTCCTGGATAACCTTGCTTTGTGCTAGATTTTGAGTGGCATTTGTGTTGTTAACTAACACCGAGAATCAGCGAGAATTGTTATTTATTAGAATGCTCATCAATAGTTAGGCATCTTGGTCTAGGTGTAAATATCTTTTATAGCAAGACCACCCTCTATAGCTATTCCACAATCTTCTAGACTCCAAATTATATTCTATTTTGGTGTTACAGGAGGATTTCAGATTTCTAAGATTCATTCTCAGCTCTCTCTATTTTTGCCTGAGGTCTTCATTATATCCATGTCAATGTTTAATATAATTAGGATTATATAGTTGACCGGTAGGATCTAGATCCCATATATAATCAAAGAAATTCAATGGACAACCTTTAGAGAGAGTCATTGTGGGCGCCATCAATGTATCATTTAAGCAAGTTCCATTACGTCTAATTTTCACAACTCTATTCTTGCCTTGATTTACTAATTTACTAATTACTAATTACTATTAGTCTTTCATAAAACTCTCATCATAAACACCTTCCTTTGCCATGCGAGATGTGAAAAGAACCAAGCAAAATGTCATGATCACTAAAGACCTTGTTTAGGACCCGAAATTCAGTGCACTCTGCTAATAGATTTCTCGAGAGTAGTAAGTAATCAATTGTGGACTCAGACTTACCTCGAGACCATGTAAAGACAGGCAGGATATCTCCACAGACATTACCATTCACCATCACTAAGTCCCAAATTGCAAAACAAGTTGGCCACTTTTCTCCATTGGTGTTGGGACTTTTATACTGCTCTGAGCACTTCGCTTTAGCTAGCCTAATGCATTGTGAATTGAGATCCACAGCTCATATGATTTCCATGGGACCATACAGTGTTTTGATTCCTGTGAGCAAATCAGACAGTGCTGACAGGAAAGCGTCTAGATTGGATGAGGTGGGGTTCCAATAAAAAATTACGATAACCAAGGACCCAAATGAACTAGCACCTCTCAGGGTGACCCTGACAGCCAATATCCCTTCTACTGTTGTTCATATAATTTCAAAGTTTGAGGATATAGCTGATTAAATTGCTATTAGAAGTCCTCCAGCTGGGCGACCACTAATTTCTTTGGATAATTGTTGTGCAGTCAGAAATCATGTCTTCTGTGGCAAAGGCAGCAGAACCCTGCATATTCCAATCCATCAATTTTAAATTACTACACACTAAAGCACATTTTCTATTGCTCTCAACTTATCGACTACTTGAGTGATAGTTTCAGGCAACAAGTTCCATATTTGTTTTGTTTAGTCCATTGTTGAGGAATTTCCATTAGACACTCCTGGTGATACAGAGGCAGAAATTCTTTGATTTAAATATTTGTTGATTTTGGTTAATGTGTTAATTTCTAGTCACTTCATCATGTTTATCTTCCTGGAGCAGTACTGAAGACATTTCTATGCCCAGAAGTTTCAGATCTTCACAGGGCTTCTGCTCCCTGGCACATTTTTAAGCCAAATTCAGTGATATTGTGAGTGTGTGATTTATGAGAGAAATGGACAAATTCGATTTCCAAGTATGAAAAAAATATATAACGTTGTAATTTACTTTATAATTAAAAGAATTTGTCTTCGATTGAGAGTATGTTTTTTCCAGCTCTCTTTCTTCACCAGTTTAACCCATACCCTTGGAATGGCAAAAGGTTGAGTCAAACAGCTAGTCAATGGACTCATGTGTTCTACTGCAGTATTCACATAGACTTACATCTAGTTGGTTATCTATAGGTGCCAAGTGTGGGTGATTTGTTTTAGACCTCTGAATTGTTTCCAATCTAGTCAAAAAATCTTTAATGTGGACTTCTTTTAAATTCTTTCAATATTTGACCAATTCTTTTTCTGTCTCAAACCCCTGGTATTTCTTTACTTTATAAAAGATTGCCTCCAACGTTCAAAGGGCAGCCCTTTCCTTGGTGTGTGTTCCGGAGGTAGTGGTGATTGTTTTTGCTGTAATCGTTTCCCCACTCTCTATATTCTCCAGAGTTTTTTACAGCTTACTTAGCGTAATTGTGGTGAGCAGTCAGATTTGTACCTCCCCTAAAGAAAATTCGGGCCCATTTTGATCTATCATTGGGACTACTTGGTTGTTTTTGCGAGCTCACAGTGACGTGGCTGCATGTTTTTTCTTGGGCAAAGGTTGCTTTAACCCATTCCCCATTGGGGATTTCCTTCTCGACACACATTTTTTTGAGACACTGGATTAATTGATATGGATCGCATAAATTGAGACTTTCCAGCCTTTTTATATTCTTTGCACCTTCCGATCCTTAGATTTGGTGACTTGGTTAGGAATTGGACCCAGATCGCTTTCCTTGTTCTTATTCCTCTTGTTCCTCTGTTGTCCCTTTCAACCCCTTTGCTCAATATCAAGATGAGGTGAAACCTTGTAACAGTCTAGTGCAGCCATCTCTATTTGAACTGGGTTAGAAACATTGTCAATAGGAGTGTCGTTGGCAGTCTCAGCCAATCTCAGGAAAGACTTGAGAGAGTTGGGTATCATTAATATCAATGGCTCCAGAATCATATGATCATCTTTGACATGAATTAAATCAGAGACATCTCTTTGGCTAAGGGGATCAGATCCCTTTAGCTCTAGAGACTTAGCTTTGTGATGTGCCTCAGTAATCATTTTTGTTGTGGTATTATCCTTCATTTGTTCTCCAATACTATGATCTTGTCACCCAATGACGGCTTGTAGTTCTTTTAGTGCATCCAAGATTGTAAGATTTAAAGCAGTTTTTAGACCGACCAGCATTGATTCGGTGTTGGAGACATCCTTAGTGAGTTCCAAAGGATACCCAAATTAACCTGAACCTCAATTTTCAACATTTCAAAAACCTCCATAAATTACATAAGCACAAAGTTAAGGGCTGGCAGAGTGGCAACTATTTCAGGTTTGTTGACAGGGATGGAGGTATTCTGGGGACCTCGTTCACCAGGAGAGATCTGGGCCAAAGAAGTGTTAGAAACACTGAAATTGTTGGCGATTTAGTAAAGTTGCATTGGGGTCGTTCGGGAGCCCAGAATAGATCCCAAAAAAGATTCATTCAACCGCAAAGTCCCTCTCTCTGCCAGAGCCTCACCTTGTAATATTAAGCTGGAATTACTTGTTGGCTCAAAACAGAATGTGTCACCCAGGCTGCAGCATTTCCTTGACAAGAAAAAGTAATTGATTATTGGGGGGATTTACGATATTCGTAGTGGTGATGGTGTACTACAAGCCACCCAACAAACCCTTATTTAAGTCATCTGTTGAGTTGGAGGGAGTATTAGGTGAAGACTCAGTTGGTATGCCCCATGATAACTTGTGTTGAATATTTAGAACTTTGCTGTGAATTAGAGCGACAGTTACTTTTATGGGAGAAATAGTTAATCCACTTTCCTGTGATCTATTGGTATTCATATTGGTATTGTTTATTTATATAGCGGATATACACCGGCAAGTGTTTCAAAGCGGTCAAGGAGGGTGGGATACATCGGGTAAAACAACAGTCGCTCAGGGCCCATGAAGTTTTGAGACGATAATAGCCTGCACAGGCAGAATAAGTGCACAAAATACATTTAACAGTTGAGACAATAGATAGGCCTGACAGTGATTCTGCTGTTTTACCAAGAGAAACAGATAGACAATCTTCAGGCATGGTGCATTCAGATCGTGCAAGTGCACAGATGGTCAGGAAGGGGTGGAGTCCAAGTGCTCTGAGTCGGTGAAGACTGGAGTAAGTGCAGAGAGAGTCACTCTTATGGGTTGTTTCTCAAGTGCAGTGAGGATGGGTTGTAGGACCCTGAGGCAAGTGCGAGAGAGTACTGGTGGGCCTGCCCTGGACCAGTGAGACTCGGAGGTACACCAGGCAGCCAGTCAGCAAACTGTAAGTGATAGGAGAGAAAGAGGGAAAGAGCAGAGAGCTAGGGTAGCAAGGTAGAGGGAGAGAGAAGGCAGAGGAGAAGAGGAAGGTCTTGAGTTTCCTGAATTTAAGAAGATCAGGCTCAAGACGAAGGGTGGCAGGGAGGCTTTTCCAGAGGGAGGCACCTGCAGAGGAAAAGTAAACTCCCTCCAAATCTCTGCTTGTAGAAACAGCTCACTCGCAGTAGGTTAGAAGTAGATGAGTGGTGGGCTCATCAGGGACAGTATTTAGGTAGGCAACGTTGCAAGTAGGTAGGCCCCAGGCACCAGAAAGCATTGTGGACAATGCAGAGGGTCATGAACTTGATCCTTTCTGCCATGGGGAACCAGTGAAGGGATTTTAGCACTAGAGAGATATGGTCTCTGGGCCTGTTTGGATGAAGCCTTCATAGACTGGACCTGTCTGGCAACCTCATGGGGTGAGATGGGTGAGAGAGAAGAAATGGGAAGCAGAGGGGTGGCCAAAGGAGGCTCTGGTGTTGGTGCATGCTGTGGTCTGAAAGGGAGGGAGGAAAGGATGTCTTGTTTTTTTCCGATGAAGTGTGCATCCAGGGCTGAGCAAAGGTCATGGGTGAGTTTTACAGAAGAAGAGGCTGCCGCAGGATTGGCCAGTTCTTTACAGGCAATGAAGTTTTGGCCATGTTACTTGGTGTCACTGCGATGTGCGCTTGAATAAAGACTCTTTTTTGGAGTGGATGCAATCGATACTGCCTTTGAAGGAGGCGGTAGCTCAGTTTGTCAGATGGTTCGCACAACAAATTCCATTTCTGCTCAGGTGCCCTACATTTGTGTTTAAGGGCAGCTAAATCGGAGTCATACCAAAAGTTGCACTTTGTGGAAGGCTTCAGTCAGACCCTCATGACAGGGGCAAGAGTAACAAGAGTGCTGGAGATTGAGGCTAGCTAGGCATGTGTCAGGGTGGGAGTAAGCCACAAGAATGGCGGAGGAGAGTAGGTGGAGGCAAAGGCAGCCACTGTCACTTTTTTCATGGATCTGGTGACTTTTAAGCTGAGTGGCCGTGTGGGGCTGCTGCTGCAAGAGGAGAGGAGAGCTTAAGGTTTGTTGAGAGAAGAGAGTGGTCCATCCAAGAGAGAAAGCTAGCTAGAGGGATAGAGAGACGGATGTCGGTAGAGATGAGAGCATCCAAAGTGGGACTTGCGATGTACGTGGAACCAGAGGGTAGGATAGAGAGGGAGAGAGAGTCAGATAGGCTGCAGAATTGTGGCACTAGCAAATGATTTTGGGTTTCCCCGTCACAAACAAAGACGCTGTCTAACTCTGGTGCTCTTAAGTCATCTGTGAGGACCCGCTCTGTAGATAGTACATTTTAGACATTTTTTGTTTTAAAAGTCAAAGAGGCAATTTATTCTGGTCTGAGACCAACAAAAGAAACTATCCTTTCTCAACTCTTTGCCAAACCAGTCTTGGTTAATGCAGTGTCGCAAAGAGGAGCTCCCACCTAATAGTGCATGAGTGACAGCAATGGGATGCAGTGCAAATGGCAGTCCCCTCGGAAACACTTATATGGCGGACAATGTGCTTCAGAAAAATTTTAAAAAGTTTCTTTTTTCTCATCTCCTTCCTCTGAACAGTTGAATAATAGATGCCAAAGACTCACCATGCTCCAATCCTCAACTAATCCACCTTGATGTTAAACGGTGACCAAGTGGCAAAACAGCAGGAAACACAGTAAACACACATGCAGCACTCTAATTTGCTTCACTGGGGAACAAGTTTTTGTCTTCATGATCCACCTCCTTAATCAATGGTACTGCAGAAAGATGTTTTCCAATTAAGAAAAAAGCAGAGCTCCAACACAGTAAAATCACTCACAGCACTCTGCTGCAATTGGCTTAGGAAAATGCTGTTGTCTTCTGGATCTGATTTCTCAATCAAAGGCACTGCAGAAAGACTTGTTCCAAATGAGAAAAAAAGCAGAGCTCCGACACAGTAAACATACTTGCACCACAGCTCACCTTATCTAAACCCATTCCCCTATCCACGTGGCTCACTACATCATCACTAATGAATACAGGTACATGATTGGCTGACAGGTACAACGATACACTAATATATTGTGACGTCACATGTTGTGCACCCCTCGGTACAGACACATTCAATGTAAGACTGGTGAGGCCAACTCTGCTTCCACTCCTCTCTTTCCTTCCTCCCTCAAATTCACTATTTTGCCAAGAAGGCACACTTTCAATTCCACCTCCTCAACGGAATTCTTCCTTTCCTCACTTTCCCCCAGAAGCTCACTGGTTCACTGTAGGCTATACTACTGCAATAGTCTCTTACTTAAAGTACCCTTTTATTCTCTGCAACCCCTCCAGCTAATCCAGAATAGGTCTGCACGACTTATGTTTGGCCTCAAGCCCAGTGACTGCATCTCTCCAGGCCTAAAATCTCTCCACTGGCTCCCAGTTGCTGCAAGGATCAAAATTGAATCCCTCTGCATCATCCATAAGGCTGTCTGGGGCTGGGGACCACGCTACCTACAATTGACTCTCACTAAATACTCCCCCCTCCAGATCTCAACTCACTAGGTGTCAAGCGCTTCACTAAACAGCGAGCTGGTGGCCGTTCTCTTTCCCCGGCAGGCTCGCTCCTATGGAACAGCCTCCCCCTTCTTCTTCGTCTTGAGACAATCTCCTCAAATTCTTGAAGCTCCTCAAGACCCTCCTATTTATCTCCCCCTTCCCTTCCTCCATCATCTGATAAACCCCACAGTTGCTGAGATTGCTGAACAGGGTCCCTATGTGTCCTCCTGCTTCCTGGCCTCCCACACGCAATCGGTTTCAGCCTCCACCCAGTCCCAGCATTTGCCTTGGCCCCCTCTGGCCTATGCTACCACTGACCTGCACTTATTTATGGACAGCTGACTACGCTGACCAAGTCACTTAACAGCTGCTTACACCCTAGCACTTTCTTTCTTGGTACACTTAACACTTAACCCCCACACTCCAATCTCTTCTCTCTCTTTGCACGTGCACAGTCTGAATGCTAACAACGTCTAGTAGGTCTGCCTCTATTTTTCATTATTATATTTGCTTTCATTCCCATGTTCCCCCTCTGTTGCCCTGTGGGCGCTTTGAAACACAATGACTTGATGTATAAGCTCCTTACAAATGCACAACTAACTTTACTGGCATCATCTCTGCTGCTCCTATCCCAAATCACAAACAGTCCAGACAAGGCTCCCCCTTATCTCCTTCAAGCCGCAAGTGCTCAGTAATGACGTGGCCAGGACACCACTCATGAGTCTGAATTTCAGGGATGTATTTGCTTTTGTTATGCGCCTACTTGTAGTTCAAATGGGGTTACTGCTTCTTGGGTGAGGGCAGTAGTGCTCTAAATATTCATCTGGCCTATTGGCATCCAAAATCTTATGCCCTATTCTCATGAATTTGTCCTTCAAAGGGCACATCCCCAACTGCCCTCCACGGTCGGACTGGGACAAGAAATAGGCCTGGACATCCAAAAAAAAGTGGGCCACCACACGCCTCAAAAAGGGGCCCACCCCTCGCCTCATGACCCTTGACCTCTGATGACATCACCTCAAAGGGACATCCCGGGAAGCGATGAAACATGACCTTTCACCCCTTGACAATACAGGAAGTGGCATCAAATAGCATTCTTCCTAAGTACACTACGGACAATATGGTTATGATTTCACTAATGTGATCTGCATTGCATACAAGAATGGATCACCATATGTATCATTAATATCTGTGTGTATAGATCAATATTGTCAAATTACTGTGAATGCAAGCAGACATCCAAGGCCAAATGATAATTTTATTGTATAGCACTTATGCTTAAGCTCTATTTTTATAGAACAAACATGCAATATCATCCAGCCTGTGTCGGTACTCATTTATCGACCTAAGAAGGATGAAAGGCTGAGATGGTCTTGCTGGGATTCGAACCTGCAGATCACACACACACATCACAGCAGCAAGCACTCAACCCACTGAGCTATCATATCGGCTATAGTAAAATGAGCAATTATTCTGTAGTGGATACCATTAAACTGGTAAGTGAGATTTAACAGCAGACCAGTTAAGTTAATCTGCAGGTCTGGTGCAATGTTGGCCGCATGACACGTCTGCATGCAACTACTTTCAGGTTTCAAAGGTTCGCAAAATAGGGAAAGCAGCACACTCACAGGACATCCCATACTCTGAGCACTCGTTACCTCATACATGCAAACAAACATCCTGAACAGCATGCCAGTGGGATTGGAAAGATAGACACATTACAACGAAGCATTCATTGTGGCACAATGAAGTCAATGGCCACTGAATGTGCTCTGGTCAAATAGTTGTACACTGTACAGAAGCTTTTAGGCACAAGGATTTTGTCAAGTGACCGGGGACACCGAGATGGAATGTCTTGTCATGATCGTAACAGAATCAACGGCAGAAAAAAAACACGCTATTACTGAAACTTGCGAAAGACAAAATACATAGTCCGAAATGGATGCTTATTCTACTCTAAAATTGGTTATTTATCACTAATATCACTAATACATATTTATCACTAATACAACAGCACAGCAACTCAAAGGGGGAACCGTGCTCTCTGGAGTGGCAGCATGGTGACAGCCGCCAGCGTGATGGCAGCCCAGCCACCTCAACTTTGCATGCTGCAGCAGCATGTGAATGATTCATCCATCAAAATGTATGATGCACACATCATGCATGCAAATAAATCATCAAAGCAAGGTAACATCTCTTAGTATCTGAAGGTATTTTATTTCAAATATATATATATATATATATATATATATATATGTATATGTATATATATATATATATATATTCAGTGAAAAAACTGATGACATCACATGTGCATTTACTTTTCATGAAAACTCTGTAGGAGGGATTCTTATAATGTTGACCAAGAAGTGTCAAGGATCATTTGAATGCATATCATGAGCTAATTAGTCCATTAAGCAATGCATTAATATAAATAGCATTCTATTATGAAGTTCTATCCAGTATACTAAGCAACTCATGCAGAAACTTAGGCAGTGGGTGCAGTATACACGATGAAGGTGCAATATTCATAATCTTGCCATGTAGAATAATGAAATGATAACTTCTTTCTTATTAGAGTTTCGCGTACTGTGAAGCATGTAATAAGTAGCTAATAAAACCCACTTAATACATAATTACATTATTACAGACAAAACACAAAGAGACAACAACATATACAAATATGAGTATATACAGGGACAGAGAAGTAAGCAAAAAAGCAGAAGTAGTAGCAGAAATAGTTCATAACCTAACTGATTATCTTTATGCAGAGAAATTATTGCTCTGTTTCAAAGCTGCTACTTACTGTATGTTTGTGTATCAAATGATGTCAGTGAACTCTAAGTAAAGGAGTGTGAGTACAAAGTATACAAATATGAGCATATACAGGGAAGGTATAGTAATGAAAATAAAACTATGAGAAAGTGCTCATAACTCTAATGATTATATTCATGCACTGAAAGGATTGCTCTCTTTCAAGCCTGTGTCTTCCGCTATATTTATGTTTCATATGATATGACTTGACCCTAACGCTACAAATATATATTTTCACTGAATTTCATAGGTTTTTAGTAGCGCAACTTAACCATAACGTCCCTTTAACAAAGTGTTTTCACTGAATTTCATAGGTTTTTAGTAGCACAACTTAACCATAAGATCCCTGACATGTAACATAGAACATACTAACCCCCTCGTAGTGATTTTCATGTCCGCGGACTACCGCCATGTCCGCGGACACATCGAAAATCTGAGCGTGGTGAATGTAAATTTAAATAGTGTGCCCCATTTCCCCTTTGAAGTTGGCTCAGAAAAGAGCTGTTTTTTTTTTACAGATGCTTGACAGACACCTGTTATTTTATATATTTTTTCTTGTTTTTTTTTTCTTACTTTACTCCTAAAATCTTCACATAACCTTCTCCAAAGCAACCCTTACATTCCAAAACAGAAAGGCATTTCCGGTAAAAGATAAAGAAATGCCATCTTCTTTAAAATTAACAGCATTACTGGCATCAATAATCTCATTGTTACAGAAGAACATACCAGCTCTAAGCATGAAGGCACAGATGCCTCGGTTGATGACACACCTAGCAATGTTTTGCTGAGGACAAAAAACTGAACTATTGTCCCATATTGCCCTAGGTAGTAATCCAGAAAAAATTACTTTCGCATTTTGAAGGATCTTCATTACGGCTTGAACCAAGCGTTCCAAATCAGCCAACAAAGTAGGGGCACTGACGTTGCCCAAATGGAAAGCACCATAGTGCAAAACTACCACATGCGGACTGTTCATCGTGGCCATATCTGCACAAACTTGTACAATTCCCTGTACATTGCAATCAGGCACAGTGCTCCACACCACCTCCACTCCTTTCACATCAAAGTTCTTTGCAACATGCCTGCATTCAGCGTACTGCTGTAAACCATGCACAAACATATCTCTGAGCACCAACACCCTGAGTTTCTCCACTTCTGCCATCTTCACCACACACAGTCTCTTTCAACACAAATCCACAACCTCGACATCTGATTGGCTGATCCGTACAGTCTTCTTTCCATGTTGGATTTCCTGAAAAAACCCGTATGTACCACGCCCTGTCCACGAACAGCCGCGGGTTCCGGGAATGGCGTCCACTTTACTCTCTGTGCCATTCCCTCATTGCATACAGCTAAGCAATCACACAATACGAATAACGTCCTCAGAACACCCCGATTTTGTGAATTTTCGAACATTTCAGGACAATTATCATTTCATTATTCAACATATTAACATTACAAATATTATACTTTTATCTTGTACTCTGCACACAATGCTATCTTTCTCCATTAGTAGCTCAGTATACTATATAGAATCCCATAATACAATGCTATTTATATCAATGCATCGTTCAAAGCACTAATAACGGTATGATATTTATTGCAATATCCTTGACACTTTTTTCGGAACATTATAATAAAAATCCCTAGTACACAAATTCCATGAAAAGTACATACACATGTGATGTCATCAGTGATTTCATCAATGACATTTGCGATGTCATCTTTGATGTCCTGGGTGTTAGACTTAGCAGTGCATGGTGGTGGCGCGAGTTAATTTTCATAGCTTACCATAACTTGCTATTTTCAGGGGTCTTTCGGCTGTACTTAGAACCATAACGTCCTTTAAACAAACTTTTTTTAATATCACGCAAACAATATACAAACATGGCGTGCAAAAACCAACTTCTACAGATGGCTTTACACAGAATGTTGCAAAGTAAGAATCTATGCTCGTTCACAGTGAAGGTCAGCTGCTTCCATTTTTTTCTCGGGCCCCGGAGAGGCTCACGAAGCAGACTATAAGGTTGTATTGTGTTTTGACCTTGACAGACAGAGATTGTGATGAAAGACTTCTCTTGAAGGAGTGTTGCTAAAACGTAAGAGAAGATAAAGATGAAATTTCTGAAACAAAACCACTTTTATATATTATATCACTATGCGAAAGATCGTTGGCACGCACGGAGTCGTATTTTGGGACTGCACCACTCGTAGACAATGGAAATTGCACTGTAAGTAACCCTTTAGATTACTTTATACCAAATATAATTACAATAGCGTAGCATTAAAGACCGCTGAAGTTGAACTTGTTCGTTGAAAGTGGCATAATGTTTTCTACCGCGCACTGTCACCGCCAAATTGATCCCCTGTCGTTTAGAGGGCTCTGAAAAAGGCAGACGGCACAGGGTGGGTTAATAGAAATAATTTAACCGGTCTATAGGCGGTCAAGCGCTCTACTCGCTGTGCCACTTCACTGTAGCATGTCAAGTGGCACAGCGAGTACAGCGCTCGCTTTGACATCTGTGCACAGCTTGCTAACGCAAGTTTGAATCCCGGCAAGGCGAAACTCAGCCTTTCACCCTTCCGTGGTCGATAAATGAGCACCACACACCGTGGTTAATAATAAGCACCGCTTACATACCTCACGTTTCTTAGCGCTATATGAATGGGAAAATATTATTATTTTATTATTAACATACTCTGTTGCACTATCTTCGATAGCAAATAGTTTCACGCCCTAATAAATAAAATGATGATTTTTAATGAAGATCGGCTGGTGAGACTAATTTATGTTTTTTAAAACAGGTACGTGGCCCCATTTTGTCTATGTCACGATTTACAGACTCCAGCGGATGGGGTCTTCAACTGCCAGGTGCAAGTCCAAATATGCAACTTCATGACCCTCACCATTTTATGGGACAATCGCCAAGGACCAATATGCCCTTATGCAGTACTAGCGGCTACAAACAACATACCAACCAATAGAGTGGTCTAATGGCTCGTTGTTGGAGCAACCTTCCGATTATCAGAGCGACTATTTACTGCTTTTATCATAAACCAACAGCCTATCTACCGCAAAGGAACAACGCGTGGCTCCAAATAAACTTTTCCTGATAGACAGCAGAGACAATAGAAAATCGCTGAATATTCACTAAACATTTCATGTGAAATAAATGTACTTTACCAAATGTACAATCCTGCTGTTTACTTTTAAACCACAGTTTCATATTCCGAATTGTGGCGCACTGAGTTGTAAGCTGATCTAACACTCTCTGTACCGCAAAGGAACATTGCGTGTCTCAACATGAACTTTTGCGGATCGACAACAAAGACAAATGCAAATTGCTGAATATTCTCTAAAAATTTGATGTCAAATAAATGTACTTTACAACATTTACAATCTTGCTCTTTGCTTTTAAATCACAGTTTCATATTCCGAATTGTGGCGCGCTGTGTTGTGACATAATGTGTGTTGTCTTCCTGGTTCTGTGTAAAGTCGCGTAGTACTGGAGACGACTGGGTGCGTTTGATTACGCACCCTGTAAAATCACGGAGAGAGGCGGGGAATATGAATGCTTTGATAATATCAGGCTTAGGGGCGGGAGATATGATTTAGTGTCGCAAAAGCAAGTCAGCCAGGTCAATAGCGCCAGTCATAGGATTATCACATAATGTCGGCGCACACCAGCCGGATTTATCGTTTCTTTAGTGAACAAAAAGTCGGTTGACGCCCCTAGGAAATTGTACTATTAGCGAACAAAAGGAGTGCTCTTAAAACACTTTCACCCTGACAACGAACAATACAAACAACGTTCTCAGAACACCCCCATTTTGTGTAATTGCAACCATTTCGGGACACTGCGAGTGTTCTTAGAACACATTCAACTAGACAGATTACAATACGGACAGCGTCCTGAGGACACCCCCAGTTTGTATATTTACGAACAATTAAGTACACCGTGAGTGTTCATAGCTCATTTTTACCTTCCTTGCGAACAAAAATGACACATACTCCGTCCTCTAAACACCCCACCATTTAGTTTATTTACAAAATGTTAGAACAGCCGTGTTCTCCGCGGACAAATCGAACGCAACAAAAAGGTCTAGCACATAAAAAAACAAAACATTGAACCTATCTCATACTCCCCCACCCTCCCCAAACACTCTTACACGCCAACACGCTGCACTAAATACAATTTTTTATCCACGTTTCACTGCGCTGTACGCGGTCAAATCGAACGCAACAAAAAGGTCTAGCACATAAAAAAACAAAACATTGAACCTATCTCATACTCCCCCACCCTCCCCAAACACTCTTACACGCCAACACGCTGCACTAAATACAATTTTTTATCCACGTTTCACTGCGCTGTACGCGGTCGACTGCCGTCCAATCAGCGAACACGTTGCATGTCCTCGGACATGACGCAAGCCCATGGGCCAATCGGGGTGCTATCCGCGGAGCGAACAGGGAAGTCCGTCCGCGAAGCGAACACAGATATCACTAATTTTTTTGCCTTACATTTTGGTCATTTTTAAAAAAAACTACTGGACAGATTTACACCAAATTTACAAAAGCACGCTTTTGGAACCAGGCCGCCGCTCCTGCCGCAAATTTGGTGTAAATCCATCCAGCGGTTCGGGCTGTAACTTTTCCCCCCCTGGACGAATCCTCACCAAACTTTGCAAATAAATTCAGAGTGACCCAACTACTCTTTTTGCAAAGTCTGGTGAGGATCCGTCCAGGGAGAGCGAAGTTATAAGCCGCCCAAAAAGTGCTCTTCCTATGGAAACAGCAACTTAACCATAACTACATGGCCACTACCGTGCGTATATATATATATATATATATATATATATATAGATCTGTTTTCAAATTTCTTTTTTCACATTATTTTGTTGGTCCAAACCGGCCTAGGCATGGCCAGAAACCAGTCCCCACTTCCCAGGGACGATTTTGGGCCGGCCACGGGGGGCAATCCAACCCTGCTGCCCTCCCGACAGCTAACATTCCATTCCTACCATGTTCAGGCTCTGCGGCTGGATATAATTAGCGTTTATCAGTGCACTGCAGGTGTCTCTGACCTTGGTTTCTCTCTTGGCGGACATATAGGGGATTTGTCTTGAACAGAGCCACAGCTACACATCAGGGCCTTCGTTCTGTTCATTTTGTACTAGGCCTTAAAATCCTATATGGCAGCACTACTGGAATGTTAACATGCTGACCTCACTCTTACCACAGTGCCTGTCTGACTCCATCTTTCACCTACTTCAGCTCACACCTCACTGAAGAACATAAATGTGTGTACTTCTTCTAAACACAGGGCCTATAGGTGTGCCCTATTTCTATCGTCTGCAACCACAACATTAATATATATGTTGCTTATTCTGTGCTGCTCTATGATATATCTACTAAGTGTCAAAACTAACTACAAGTAATATGTGTGCCTTCTATGATGCAAAACTCAACCTGCTCACACTTTGGTATGTGCTAATAGGTTTATTTTAGCCTGAACCTTTTGGCCTGCCTGGGACACTGTACATGCATCTCAACTTTGGTAAATGGGTAAAGGGGCCTCGAGCCTGCTAGTTCTCCTGGTCATCTCGAATGTGACAAACACAGTTAATCATCAGACACGTCTCACCCTCCATGCACACAGGTTGGATTTCACTGGAACTATCCTAAAATAGTTCACATCCTACCTGTCCGGCAGACCCGAGGCTGTCCAGATGCGTTCCCAGAGGACAATGGCCTGTCAACTTTGGAGTCCCTCATGATTTCATTCTCTCTCTAATCATCTTTAACAGATATAGGGAATCACTGGCCTGACTCCTCGATGACCACAGTATCATGATAGAGCAGTATGTATATGATGCATAGTTGTAACTAAATGTCAAGTGCCCACAAGATATTGCTTTCCTTTGTTATGCCTAGAAACAATTAAAATGTGGATGACGAGTGCCTACTTTAAGCTTAGCCCCACTAAGACCACACCCACACTCTTAGCCACTCCTTTAAAAGAAAGTTCAATTTATGATCCCCCAGGCCTCGGTTTCCATCTACTTTTGCCCGCATTTGTTATAAAAAAGTTGAACATCTGAGCCCCACTCCCCCATTTCCATCCACTTTGCACGCTTTTTTGTGCAACGAAAGTGAAACTTCTGAGCCACCAGCCCCCCGTTTCCATACACTTTGCATGCATTTTGTGCTACAAAAGTTAAACTTCTGAGCCCCCAGGCCACCGTTTCCATCCACTTTGCATGCATTTTGTGCTACAAAAGTTAACCTTCTGAGCCCCCAGCCCCCAGTTTCCATCCACTTTGCATGCATTTTGTGCTACAAAGTTAAACTTCTGAGCCCCCAGCCTCCCCGTTTCCATCAATTTTTGCCTGCATTTGTTTAAAAAAAGTTAACCTTCTGAGCCCCCAGGCCCCTGTTTGCATCCACGTTTACCTGCATTTGTTTAAAAAAAAGTTAAACTTCTGAACCCCCAGAACCCTGTTTCCATCCAATTTTGCCTGCATTTGGTTAAAAAAAAGTTAAACTTCGGAGCCCACAGGCCACAGTTTCCCCTGGCTGCATCTCCCTTCTGGATTTCCACCCACTGCCCCTGATTGGACCCAGCTGACCATGTAGTCTGAGTCTAGTGACTCATACCATCATCCTCGCCTGTTTGTTTGCACCTTCCAGGAGGTGAATGCTGGGTGCGTCTTGTTGTGCCTTCTCTGCCTGCATTCTGTTAAAAAGTAAAAGCTTTGAGCCCCCATGCCCCAATTTCCATCCACTTTTGCCTGCATTTGTTATAAAAAAAGTTAAACATTTGAGCCCACAGGCACCAGTTTCCTCCGGCTGCATTTCCCCTCATGATTCCCGCCCACTAACCCTGATTGGCTCTCCGCCAAGGTCATATCTGACGACTCCAGGGCAGCCCTCCGCCCGTGCAGCCCCTGAGGCTAAGGACCTGAGGCAAAGGACGGGTCTGATTGAGGTGTCTCCAGATCGTGTCTGCAGGTGTCCGCAGGGGAAGCCAGTGAAGCCAGCCGTTAACCAGCAACTACTAGGACCAGTACGGTAGGAGTGGCCTAGGTGGGGAGTAGAGCAATTACTCTACCCAGGAAGCCTAGCCACCGGCAAATATGTTTCCTAGGCGATTGTTCAATTGACTCTCGAATCTAGCAGTGTTTAGTAGTAGACTTCCTTGCTCTGTTAGGCGCAGGCCTTTTCCCACTATACAGGACTCTCAAATCTAGCTGTGTTTACTACTGCACCCAAATGTTCAACTGACTCTCGAATCTAGCTGTGTTTAGCATTAGACTCGATTACTCTGTTAGGCGTAGGCCGTTTTACCATTATACAGGACTCACAAACCTAGCTGTGTTTAGTACTGCACCCAAATGTTCAATTGACTCTCGAATCTAGCTGTGTTTAGTATTAGACTCCATTGTTTTTTCCCACTATACAGGACTCTTGAATCTAGCTGTATTTAGTATTAGACCTTTTTTCCCAATATACAGGAGAGTCAAACCTAGCCGTGTTTAGTATTAGACTCCATTGTTCTGTTAGGCGCAGTCCTTTTCCCACTATACAGGACTCTCAAATTTAGCTGTGTTTAGTATTAGACTCCATAGTTCTGTTAGGCGTAGGCCTTTTTCCCACTATACAGGACTCTCAAATCTAGCTCTGTTTAGTACTGCACCCAAATGTTCAATTGACTCTCAAATCTAGCTGTGTTTAGAATTGTAATCACTAGTTCACTTGTTTCTCAAACCTAACTCTGTTTAGCACTGCACCAATTTAATCTGTCAGGCATAGGCCTCTCCCCCACTATGCAGGGCTCTCATATCTAGCTGTGCCCTATTTCAAATTGTATTGTTGATTGTGGCCCTCTCTCCCACTGTGTAGGATGCTCAAATCTAGATATGCCCTGGGTATATTGCATTCTTGATTAGAGGCCTTTCTCCCATTGTACAGGACGCTCATATGTGACTGGCCAACACACCTCTCAAATTTAGCCGACGACATCCGACGACTCTATAGTTACCAGCTATACCCTTCTTCACACCACATAGTGTGTTACTACTTTCAACCTCTCGCAAGAAGACCCACACTAGGGACAGCCACTGGAAGAACCCAACAAAATAACCCTAGCAAACCTCGTCAACCCTACTCGGGACAGCGACTAAACAAACAAGCAATATCAGCTGCCTAGACCACCAACAAACTGAACCCAAACTAATACCGGGAAATCCCCCACACCCAGTACATAACCACAAAACAGCCAGGAGAGAAAGCTTAAAGTGCCATGCAAACATATTGGACCAAAGGATAGACAAACACAAAGAGCAGAAAGAACAAACACACTGAACACCACCAAAGACTTAATGCAGAGCACACTCCCACAGACAGGAACGACTACAGAACAAACACAGAGAGAAGAGAAAAATCCCTCTACTTAACTCCATACCTCGCAAACAATAAGTCAACAGAATGAACCAACCCAACATACGAATCAACAACAGCAGATAACCAAACACAACCATGCAGAAGAGGAACGGACAACGCTAGAAATAACAAGAACTTAACCGATGCACTAACACCTTACATCATCAAAACAAGAGGAACCTCCACTCGACAGACACAAAGCTTTAAAGAGGAACTTGATGCAAACCTAACGCCAAGACTGATCCTAGAGGAACCTTTTCTATGAGACAGACTCAACTGTACCAACAGCTCAACGGGAGACTGACCTGCGAGGAAATAACAACACCATTCAGGAAACAAAGCCGACAATTAAACACAAACCAACCCACATCCTCAAACTCCACTGTAACCTAATAAACACAAGAACCATGTCAAAAAACACAACATAGATTTTTGACCTTCTCTGCGACAACAGCATTGACATCCTATTTATCACAGAATGACAACTACAAAATCACACTCCAAAGCTGCCTCCCAACCAACTTCAAATGCCTTCAGATAAACAGGAACAATAAAAAAGCAGGAGGCCTCACAATAGCATTCAAAGAACACCTGAAAATAAAAAATGATGATCCTCTCAACATCATCAACTGCAAAACGATGGTCGTACACCGATCAGTGCGTCCAAAATCTAACATCACATTCATTCTGGTTTACAGACCACCGAAATATGATGCAACCATTGTCGAGAACTTCATAGAAGCCATCACCAACATAGCCATCAAGCACCACCATCTAATAATCCTGGAAGACTTAAACATCTGGTTTGAAGAAAAACACGCCAACTCCAAAAACTCATTAATTGGGCAGCTAACAAGCATGAAACTGCAACAGTTGGTCAAAGGGGCAACACACTCAACAGGACACACCATTGATGCAATCTTCACCAAGAAAAAACTTATCACCATGGCACCACCGATACAAATACTTTGGAGAGACCATCGTATCATCCCATTCATGATCAAACTACCAACTCAAGTCCACATCCACCCCCCCAAGCACACAACCATCACACAAAGAAACTGGAAAACCGTTAAAACTGGCAACCTTATCGAACAACTGGAGATGACCAAACCTTCAACTATAGAACTCGAGATGGCACACCTCGACGGGAAAGCAGAGCTACTCCACAAATGGATTACAGATACTATTGAAAACATCGCCCGAAAAACAATTTACCCCCTCAAAAAAAGAGCATTGGCAAAATGGTTCACACCACTACTAAGCACCATGAAAAAGAACAAAAAGAAGGTGGAATTGGAATGGAGGAAAGAATACAAACAAGACAAGAAAACACTGTTCCAAAACAAATCAGCGCATACAAGAAGGAAATTCAAAAGGGCGAAGAGAAGGCATTATGATGACAGGATCACCAATGCCAACAACACACAAAAAGAAATGTTCAACATAATAAAAGAAATGAGAAACCCACCGGGCGTGACAACACCCCAACTCAGAGAAACTGTGCAGCAACTTGGCAGACCATTTGAAGAACAAAATCAACATCTGACAAATCATACAAAACAGACCAACCAACCATAACACTCAACCAACCAGACCTAACAAAGACCGCAGCCCAAACTCCAAAACCTTCTGGAAATATCAGGCGAGGCATTCACTGAGTTGGTAAAACACAGCAAGAAAGGGGAATCACCCATGGATCTCTGCCACCCACCCCCCCAAATCTACAAATCAATCCTTGCAAAAGGAACGCCATCAGAATACTACAGAATCCTCTTAAACTTCTCACTCACTACAGGATCTGTATCACGATCTTTCAAATCAGCATATATCAAATCACTTTTAAAAAACAAGTGGCGACGTGGAGGACCTCTCCAACTACAGCCCGATTTCAAACATTCCCTACCCAGCAAAACTCCTAAAAACATACGTATACAAACTAACCCAAGAACAAGTAGAAAAACACCACTTGCTAGACCAAGCACAAGTCGGTTTCAGACCTGAAAGAGGAACAGAATCAGCACTACTATCCTTCTGGGAATGACCTAAAAACAAATGCTGACTCCAAAACAACCTCAGCTCTGATTCTCCTTGACTTCTCTGCAGCTTTCGACACAGTAAGCCACAAAACCCTTACCAAAAGATTAGAAGATATAGGTATAACGGACACAGCACTATTCTGGATTAAATCATTCCTAGCAGACAGAACAGACACTGTATGAATAAAACCATTCAAATATACTCCACGAGTTAACGACTGTGGAGTACCACAGGGATCCTCACTATCAGACCACAGTAATCACAATCTTCAAAAATACAAAATTAATTGTTACAACTAAACAGACGACACTCAAATCATCTACAAAATCGATGACAATCAAGCCAACCACTCAACTCTAATTGAGTGTCTAAAATAGGTCTTTAACTGGATGAACAACTTGAAAATCAACCCAGAAAAGGCAGAAATCATGATTATATCCAAAAACCAAGAGAACAACATCTACATTCCCTGGCGGACGGAAATGGGAACCAAGCCCACACCTTCAAAGGTAGTAAAAAATCTGGGAGTCCTGATGGACAACGTTCTAACCTTAGAACCACAAATAAATGCAATAATCAAGAAATGCTTTTTCCTCCTTCACACAACAAGAAGAATCCTACCTTTCCTCTCCTTCACCCACAAAACACTCACAATCGTCACCCTCATCATGTCAAGACATGACTACGCAAACTACCTCTTCCTTGGGATGCCAGAATACCTCCAGAAGAAACTTCAAAGCATCCAAAACGCAGCAGCTAGACTCCTCCTCAAACTATCCAGAAGAGACCACTTCCAACAGCACTAAAATTACTACATCAATCGAACATTGCATCACCTTCAAGACAATGTGCATAATACACAGGGCTGCCAGCGGACAGGGAGCTGAATTCCTACAAAATAAAATAACAATCTACAAGCCAACATGACTCCTTGGATCAAGCAACGAAATCCGCCAGGAACCAAAACCATACGTCAAGAAAAAACTAGGGGGCTCATCCTTCTCTCAACTGGCCGCAAAAACCTGGAACACCATCCCTAAACAAATAATAAACACCAAAGATCACCTACAATTCAGAAAACTACTGAAAACCTGGCTCTTCAACTCAACAGAATCATATTGAAACAACTAAACAATCAAACAGGAAACGCAAAGAACAAGTTGACAGAACTTAGGAGGACACAGACAACCCCAGAACCGACTATGGGAAACTCCCACAATAACAGGATAAACAATGCTAGGTGTAATAATCAAAGAAATGACGAGAAGTGGAAAGAGACACAAACGACAACCCTATTAAGGATAGAATTTAGCATCCCAGCCCAACTCCATCTAGCAACCCCGCCCGCTCTATGAACACTACCAAGTGCCACATTCGGATGGAATTCAGAGTGTAGGCGCAAGGCACATTTGAACGGAGTTGTGAATGCTGGATAGAGCCAGGCATGGACAGAGCTGGGAATGATGGCAGATGCCACACCTGGACGTAATTGTGGGTGTTGCCATGTTCCACGCTGGGATGAGGTATGAGCGGTAGCCTGCATGAACGGCATGTCCAGCTGGATGGGATTGTGAATGCTGACCATGGCCACATCTGGATAGAATATGCCAGATTTGGATGGAATCTCGAACAATTGCTCGCATCACAGACAGACAGGCTTGAATGGTGGGTAGGGGCGTATTTAGACACAGTTGTGAATACTGATGGGCCTTATATAGGAAGGATTATGAATATTGCTGGATGTCGGTTCTAGACAGAAATACAGAGATGTTCCCAGGCCACACCTGGAATGAACGTAGACATTTTAGCACAACGCTTCCAGACAGGGATACCAATAACCAACTCACTAACAACCTCACCCCTCTGCATAACCCTCTAAAACTCTAACCAAACACAACCACAACCCTACAGCACAACAAACCACACAAACTTCACTACACCACAACAACAAAACAAACCACACATAGACTCGCACAACAACACACCACAGCTAGCGACCAAAAAAAGCACCCCAAGCCCAGCGAGCAATGTTATCTGTGTTGAGGCTGCCAATGGCACATCACTGTTTTCTTCCACTTTTCCTGCTTACTCCCACTAACTCTCCCTCTTCCCCCTTTCAGGGCCAAATCTTTAGGCTTCATTGTTGATAGCAATATATCCTTCCAACAAGAACTCATGATAAAAAGGCTCAATTAGCTTGATATCAGACCTCTATACAAGATCAAGCCCTTCCTACCACACCAAAACCTATGAACAGTGATGCAGACCAAGTGATGTTTCATATTGACGTGGGTAATGCCCTCTTTGCTGGGCACCCGGCTATTCAACTGTCCCAGCATACAGTGTGGCATTCCTCCTCACCAGCTCTAAGAAATGTGCATACACTGTTGTTTCATCAAAGCAAATTACCTTGGAGTAATTTATTTCACTGAAATTACCTGACAGTGGTAAGATAAGTAAGAGCATGTTGAGGGTTAGCGAGCGTAGGGAGATGGTTAAAGGTAGGGAGATGGTACTTTGGGGGTAGGTAAGGGAACCCCCCATTAAATGAAAAAAATTAAAAATACCACAAAGTAATTTAAGCAAAGAAAATTGCCACAAAGTATTTTACTTTGATGAAACCACATAGAACTTAAAATGTGACCACATCAAACCAACCTTGCGTAAATTATTCTGGCTTCCCATACCAGCTAGGATCTGGTTTAAAACTGTGTGCTTCATCTACAAGGTAACATAACCACTGCTGGTTATGCTGCCCTACCTGACAGACAAACTAAAAACATTGGGCGGCACACCGTAATCTTGCGACCATTTCCAGACTTTAAACTAGACTGGCTACCAAGGAGAATCCTAGGAACAATCCATGTCTGTTAGGGAGAATTCTCAGAAATGTGCCAATTCCCTCTACCTTAGAGACCCCCAGCAACTTTGCTGGATTTTGACTACTTGATTTTTTTTTTACCTGGAGAGAGTGAGACCCTTTTTTCCCACTCTCTCATGTATTTTACTGTATTTTACTGTGATTTTTAACTCTGTGTTTCTTTTGGTTGTGGAGTCTGACAAGCTCCATAGGCATCAACTTTTACATTGTGTCACACAGCTCCTTCGGTGCAGTGACATTGGGAAGTCTTTGGGATTTCCCCAAGGTTTAAATACCTTCTCTGGGATAAACTACTGTTTCCCAGAGCAGTAAAGTGAAATTGACTTAACTTACCATCGTAACTTTCTAGACCCAGCACACACTATTTTACAATAGGGCGCTGGAGGGGTTACTTAGTATCCCTTTGTCTAGCTTCTCATGTAAATATTTGATGTTAACCTATCCTCACTGAATGGCTGGTGGCAGTGGTTTACTTTTTACTATCATTATGGGATTTTACTGCGGGCTAAGTTCGCAGCCACGGTAAAGCACCCATGGGTGCCATTTTGGTAAAAATGGCCCAGTCTTCTTTTTTCAACATTTCTTTGTGGAAAGGTCCTGTTTGAGATTTACTCTGTGTGTCATACCAGGTTTGGTCCCTTTGTTCATTTTGTCTTTTTCAGGATTTATGAGTGAGTCTGGCTCCAGGGTGTCTGGCGGGGACAGGAATCGAGGGAGGTGCCCGAAACGCCTTGTGCTTAGTCTCCTAGGAGACAGAAATGCACTCTTTGGTGACTGGCCAGCTGGCTGTCCTGCAAGGACAGCCACCCTGCTGGGTGACTGACAGCTAGGCTGGAATGAGTGGGAGCAAGCTGCATAAAAGGCAAGGCTGTTTGGCTTGGAAGGCAGAGTCGACCACTGGGCGAAGGAATCTGAAGAATAACTTGAAGCACGGTGAAGCCCTGCTGCTGTGCTGAAACTCCAAATTCGCATTGAAATAGAAGCTCCTGCAAGGATGACTTCTCCCTTTGAGTTGGTGGGACCAATCAACTACAAAGTAAGCCACCTGGACACCCTCTCAACGCTGGTTGAGTATCCACTGCAGTGCTGCTGGAACCGGATAACCAGGGAGAGGAAAACCAGTTTGTGTGCTGTGCTTTTAAGTTGTCCAGAGCTCCAGTAAGATCCTGCGAACTCCCTGGAAGCTGGACTAGCCGAGCCTGAGCCCCCTCAACACAGTGCAGGACCCCAGAAGCAAGGAAAGTCCATCTCGACAGCCAGGAGCTGAGGTGGTGCTATTTGCAGTAAACAAGAGGAGCTGAAACACCGAACAGCCACTTGTATTGAAGATTGCGTGTGGTGACAGTCCCATTGCAGTGCCAGAATACCCCCACATCCTCCCTCTTGTCCCCACGGCTGAGACCCAGGAACAGCGAAATCTGCAAAGCTGCACATGAACAGAAGTCATCTGCTGCACGTTTTCTTCAATTTAAAAGTACTGTACAGTCTAAGAGAATTTACCTCTTGTTGTGTGATCACTTGTCCTCATTGGAGACTTGCTTGGTTACATTTGAAGAGTCACTGCCAGCTTCTTTACTTCATAAGCGTAATCCGTTTGTGGCCCTCCTTTGATGTTCTTCTATCCTACAAGACTGTTATAGCATTCCGAAAGCCTTTCCACTTCCCTGCAAGAAGTGCTTCAGTTCACCTGACCTTTGCCAACGTAACCTTGGCTGGCCTGGCTCCCTGAATGACTCTTCTCATCCCTTTTTAAGTGTTTGCTACCTTCCTTCCAGGAAAGGGTTAACTATATTTGCATCACAGGGTCATTGAAAGTACTTACTTGATTGAGAATAACTGTGTGGATATTTGCTTTATTCTAACACCTCTTTTCTTCGACACTACTTCTAAGAACATTCTAAATGCAAACAGTGATATATTAATGTCAACAGCACCCTAGCTATTGAAGTCATCCGTGGGTGTAGGTAGTGCGTGTATGCCATCGCAAATGGGTATTTGCTGATTTAGAAAACTATGACAGTGGGGGTCATTACGAGGTGGCCGGTAAGGGATTACTGGCACCGGTAAGGGCACCGGTGGCGGTAATCCCTTACCGCCCTACTACGAGTTCCCTTTGCGGGTCCTTCCTTAACGTCAGGTTTTACCAGGCGTTAAGCACAGGACCCGCAAAGGGATACCGGGGTCAATAACGGTACCGCAATTTGCGGTACTGTTATTGCCGCCTTCCCATTGAGCCCTATGGGGGCTCAAATGGGAATAGGGAATGGCTCTGGTGAATGGGGAATTACCGGTCCCGCCGACCTCGGACTGGACAGGTAATTGCTCCATCCACCAGACCGCAGTCGGAACGATTTTGGAGGCAGCCATGGCGCTAATAGCGCCATGGCTACCTCCAACCTGGTGATGACCCCCAGTGTATTTTTGTTTAGTGTATTTGTGTGGTGTTTTACGGTGCTTCCTTCTGAGGAAGGCTTACATTAACTGACAGGTAAATACATTTATAATTGTTTTATCAAAAAAAAAACTGTGTGTAAGTGTTTAGTTGAATACTTGTCACTGTGAACCTCTGTGTAACTCCCCTACAGCTCACATTGACCCCTCTTGGGATAAGCCTGGCACTCGTCCACACTACCAACCTGTGTAGTACAGACTTATACCAAAGGTTGGGGTGCTACTGCTAGGAGGTTGGGTTTGTTGCAGTGCACCCAAAGGGTACTGCATACAATCGTGCCTAACATTGTCATACTACGCTCTGGTCCTCTGGACTGCCATCCTACTGGAAATCTGCACTGCTCCAAGTCGATTTAGGAAATAACTGAAAATCTGGTTCTTCTAACAATATCTCAGCATAGCCTAAAATCCAGCTATTGTGTGCATTGTGTGTATTGTACTATAATTATTACTAATTTTAACTTGATTTATATATTTCTGTCAGCTCTATGACCTGTTCATTGATTTTTTTTTTCAGAATGCACCTCTGTAATGAGTGAAATGCTCATTTCTTCCCGGGTTTGCACAATGCTGTTCAAGAGGGGAAAAGTGAAATGTTTTGATCCACACATTCAGAGGTTCTTTGTCGATATGGCAAACGCATTTGTCACACTAGTGAACTAAATCACTTCCGTAAAAGAAAGGTTTGTGTTTGGGCCGTACTGTTCAGTTATTGAACTAAGAAAAGGACAACGTGTCGATGCTGACATTCAGGCGCATATTTGTATAGCGGAACAACATTTTGCGAATACATATAATTGTTTAGCACTCTCATCATTATTATGGGTTCACGGCCGCGATAGTATTTATCAGAAGCCAGGCATAGTATCATCTTCTCGGGTTTTGCATAAGAAGCAGAAAATACATCACCTGTCTTTAAGCTGCATTCATTGCAAGTTTTTCTGTATCGTATGTATGAACATCTTCACTCAAGCAGACAGCGTTTTATGAGCCATATGCAGCGTAGTGGACCTCGTTATCATTTCAGTCGACTTCGGCAATGATAAAATCACTGGTGTGCGAAGTAGATGCGAATAATATATTTTAAGTTGTGACGTGAATTATGTGCGCTGTAACAATAATTCCCAATGTGAACTCTAAGTAAACCATCCCTCCAGGTGCTGTTTTATGCCTCTTTTATTTCCTTCATGATCAATGAATAAACTGAGTTTTTATGTGCATGCTTCTTGAGTAATTTATCTTCGGTTTTCATGGGAAACAGCCTGCAATTACTTGTGAAATAAAAGCATGCATGAAGATCTTGAAGTATTCTATCACTAATCAAACTGTGTACCCATAGGCTAGTCAGGGAAGTAAACACAGACACAAGCTAAACGTTTGGAGCAGCCTCCACAGCACTGGATGCCTTTACTGCTACTTAATTTCCAGTGACAATAATGCATTCTGTACAGCACATGCACATCCAATTGATATAGATCATTGTATTACTTACGAATGTATTGTTCTGGGTTAATGCAGTGGGCTGGATGCAACTATGATCTTGAGGTATTATCCTATAATAGTGATGATTTGCACTATGCATATGAGTATTGGGTGTCTATTTTCTC
Organism: Ambystoma mexicanum; assembly: GCF_040938575.1. NCBI lineage: Eukaryota > Metazoa > Chordata > Amphibia > Caudata > Ambystomatidae > Ambystoma > Ambystoma mexicanum. Next base: position 1,238,195,358 of record NC_090937.1, on the reverse strand, counting down.
TCATACTAACACAATAACAGTACACACTCATGCTGCTCATGGCATATGTTTTAAAATCTTAAAGTTAGTAGATCATTGCACACATGCAAAGTTTCTGGACTATGCGCCTGACTAGCTGCAATTTTAACTATCAGCCTACTTTTAATGGTAATGTTTCTCCTCCTTTCCCCTGTTCACCCCTGACGATGTTCCAAGACAAGTCAGATCTATGAAAGTCTCATCAAATCAAGCTCTCGCCTGCTCACCCAGTACTATCAGGGACCACATTGTCAACCTTGCTGCAGCCATGGCCGATTTCCGCAATCACTCTTTTGCCACGGAAACTTTCCCCTCCCCCTTAAGCATTCTCTTGTGCACCCCCTTCTAAAGAAGCCCGTGGCTGATCCTTCCTCTCTGAATATGTATCGCCCCATCTCCATCACTCCTTTCCTCTGCAAACTCTTCGAAATGCTGGCTATCGCCCAGCTTAATCTACATACTGAATCTATTGGTTACATCCATGACCACCAGTCTGGCTTCAGAGCTGTCAGAAACACAGAAACTGCTCTACTGAACACTCGTAAAGATTTGCACTCTAATGTTGACTCTAATCTCCCTTCTGTCCTCATTCTCGTTGATCGATCCTCTGCTTTTGACATGGGCACCATGCCATCCTGCTCAATCGTCTCCGGGATAACCTTGCTATTACTGAAAGGCCCTGGCATGGTTGATGTCCTATCTCAGAGACTGACCATCTCAGGTCCAACTCGGGTCTTTCCTCTCTTCTATCCCTCTCTCTACTTGTGGTGTTCCACAGGGGTCTAACCTCTATCTTCAGCTCGTCAACCACTACCTGACACCTCTTGCCCACCAGATCACTACTTTCTGCTCCAATTTTCAATGTTATGCAGATGACACTCAGCTCTCTTTCAGGCTCCCCTCAGCCACCTCTGCTTCTTCTCTCGTACCAGACCGACTGGCCCCAATTCAGGAATGGTGTGCCATCAATGATTTCTGCCTTAATGCCAGTAAGACTGAGATCATCCTCATTGGGCCACCCATCCCCTCTTTTCCTTTTTCTCTCTGGCCGGCTACTGTTGACCCTCTTCCTGCTCCTTCCTGTGAGGCTAAGAACCTTGGTGCCATCTTCGACCCCACCCTCTCCTTTTCTACTCACATCTCTGACGTCTCTAAGAAGTCAAACTATCAGCTGCACTTTCTCAGAGGTAACCTTCCTTTTCTCACATTTCCCCAGAAGCTCACTGTCTCCCTAGCTCTGGTCCTCTCTAGACTGGACTATTGCAACAGTGTCTTTCTAAATCTTCCTGCCTCTACTCTTCGACCTATAAAACTTATCCAGAAGAGGACTGTGAGACTTGTCCTTGGCCTCAAGCTCAGGGATTGTGTCTCTCCAGCTCTGAAATCTCTTCACTGGCTCCCTGTGGCTGCAAGGATCAACGTCAAGACCCTCTGCAATTCCACAAGGGTTTCTGTGTCATGGGGCCGCTCTTCTCTACCTCCAACTTTCTCTTCCAAATCATCTTCCTTCTCCATCTACCGACTCATCCACCTACAACTCTCTAAGGGTCAGACGCTGCTCCAAGCAGAGAGTTGGGGGCAGATCTATCGCCTCGGCTGAGGACTCCCTCTAGAACAGCCTCCCTGCCTCACTCAAACTTGAGCAGAACCACCTCTGGTTCCGGAAGCAACTCAGGACCTTCCTTTTTGCTTCTGCTTTCTCTCTTCCTCTCCCCTGCTGATGCACTTGACTGTTCTGCGCACTGGTCACCTGGTCACCATCTGAACTCAAGCCCAGGCTGCTGCATGTTCAGTTGCCCTCGCACTATCTCTGGGCGACCCAGCACTAGAGGGTCTGTATCTGCAACCCTACAGTACCGCTTCTCTGCACTTATGAGCCACCTACTGGCTGCAATTGTGAGTTAACTGCACTTACCCCTTCTCCTCCCACCTGGCACTTCCCCTTCCCTCTTCCCCGCACTTTTGCAATATGAATGACACAAGGCCTAGAAAGATCATTATTTTTTCCACCCTTGTTTCCCTTCCTTGTCTTGTCACACCTAGAAACACTTGTGTACAAGCAAGTTATAAATGCCACATCATATCATATACAGATAAAATTATAGTAAAAGGTACACTTGTTGTTTATGGCTGATATCATTGCCAATTAAGTAAGTGATGCCATCTGTCATCTGTGATGCATACAAAGTGAGGAAAATGTATTATTAGATATGACCTTAAATTCCATCTGTGATGTTTCACTCTAAACTGCTCATGAGACATACACTTGTATGCCATGAGCGGTGCATATGTTAGTAACTAAGTTGATTGGCATTTGATATTTGCCTTTTAAATAAAAAAAAATTCCAACAACTTTATTTGCATGAATGAATGTTCACCTTAGGAATCAAACATGCATACATGATCAAGCAGTACCCCATGAACTCATCTGTTGAAAAAAGATAATCTGTGATGCTCCAGCACATTTGTTGAGTCTTCATAATAATCACCTGTTTCTCAGAAAGTATCTACATCTCCCATAAAACTCATGTGTGACTGACCGAGATTGTGTATACCTTAGAGAAAAGGTAAACAAATGTTGTGAGCACACAAGATTCCTCAATTTTTTGTAAAGGGGGCTCTGGTATATGAGGAAGGATACATCAAACAAGTGAGCACATTAACCACTAGCTACCCACCTCTAACACACCCAAGGGGAAGGCTACTTATCAGAAATTATCCTCACAGTGGAATTGTCATACAATCCTGTCTACCACCACGGTCAAAAACTTATCTTAAACATAATTTAATCAATATTTACTCCAAACATAACGGTAAAAACAACATAAAAAGCCATATACAGTGTTCATCATTTACGAAAGCTGTAATGGACAAGATGAAGAAAAAACAACACTTCACACTTATAGCTGTAGTTCACATCACAATGTTTACAATCTATCAACATTGGTTATTTAGCGTGATGTTAGTAATAGTGTGACTGAATCACATAACTATTATACACAAATATGGTATAATGGCATCTACAATCTGATGTGTTTCTGGGGCAAAGGCCAGCACTGTTGCAGTCAAAGGCTCGTCAGTAGTGTCCCAGGACCCGTCTTCAGGATGCAGTGAGTTAAGAGGGCGGTTACACTGTCACCATGACGCATATGTAGCAGTGTAGTCACCTATACAGTGAATAAAGAATTGAAGCAAATATAAGATTTACTCAATACCAGTAAAAACCTTTGTATCCGTGGTGTGAGTGTAATACAGAGAAGTAGCCAATTCGCTAACCTTATGGTGATTTATTTTGGTGTGATGAGTGAGGCGATTGCACTCATCAATCTTATAATGGCGGCCGACAAGTCCGTCCAAATGGTAACAGCTGTAGATCAATACATGTTTTTAGTCAATCAATAATACGATTTTCAAGGGATACTAATCACGATATGGTATGTCAAAGTTAAATATTTACCGTTTGGCGTGGACCTGAATTCAATTATAAGTTCCCGCACGGTGTGTTGATCGTGAGCATAGGTTATGTAATCATTTGGGCACTCCATGTCCCATAATGCATCATGGAATCTATAAAGGATAAGGAATATATCAGTTCTGTGCTGGTTTAATTAAAAAAGTGTGAAGGTTACATACACTCAGCACTTACTTGACAAAGAATGTCCCAAACGCTATCTTGCTTTTTTTCTCCTATTTTCGTTATTTTTAAGTGTCAGCTCGCATTGTCAACCAGACCAGGGAATCAAGTCCTGCATGGGGGCAGAAAGAGCCAAAGGAGACAGTCAGCCCTCTAGTTATTTGTCGGGTAGCCGTGTGTGTCATAAAATCAAAAGAAGCTTACCTTACGTGTCAGTTCACGTGGTGAAAAACTACCGCTGCAGGGCACAGCTTCAATAACATGTACCTCAAGGAGGGACTGCCTGCACACTTCTATCAGAGCCCAGTGGTGTCGAAATAGAAAGTGGACTAACCTGATAGTCTGAGGTTATAAACCTCAAAGAAGGACTGCCAGTATAGTTCTATAGGCCCCTGTGGTCAAGAGGGGGGGCCATCTTGGAGTGAATACATGTGTTGATTGCAAACACAAGGCAAACACAAGGCGGCTGTGATCCCTGTGAGGGCAAGAAAGCCCTCAAATGATTACTTATACGGCTTATACACACCATTGCCAGCTTACATCCCGGTGCCAATGACATTCTGGTTACCCTTGATGTACAAACATTATACACAAATATCCGCCAGGATCATTGTATAGAAGTACTATATCAATATCTTGAGAAAAGGGTTGATCTCACAGTGCCTTCAAACTTCATCATTGAATGTGTGAGGTTAACCTTGACAAAAAACGTTTTTCTTTGTAAAAAATGTTTTACCAACAAAGACAAGGTACATCAATGGGGGCCACATTTGCACCGGACTTGGCTAATTTGTATATGGATCATTATGAAACCAACTTCATTTATGCGGCGACCAATCCGTTCCATGAGCACATCAGCTCATGGCACTGCTTTATTGATGACGTCTTCATGCTATGGCATGGAAGCCGAGATGCACTTGATCAGTTTCTTATGTGGCTCAATATACAAACTCCAACCATCAAATTTACCTTGGGCCTCATTACGACCCAGGCGGAGGACCATGGTGCTAATAGCACCATGGTCCATGCCGGAGTCCGCAATGGCGGAATGGGGAATTACCACCCCATTCTGAGGTTGGCGGGGCGGTAATTCCCCATGCCGCCATGGCCCTTCCCCATTCCCATTTTTGCCCCATTGGGCTCAATGGGAATGGGGAAGGCGCTAATAACGGTACCGCAAATTACGGTACCGTTATTATCACCAAAGTCCCTTTGCGGGTCCCTACTTTAACGGCTGGAAAAACCAGCCGTTAAGGTCGGGTCCTGCAAAGGGACCTCGTAATCAGGCGTTAAGGGTTTAACGGCGCCGACACCTTTTACGGCGCCATTAAACCCTTAACGCCAGGGTCGTAATGAGGCCCCATGTCTTTTAGTAGTGAAAGTATAGCCTTTCTTGATCTGACATTTTTCAAAAAGGATAATCTTCTTGGCACCACACTTTTTGAACAACCCACAGACAAGAACACGTTACTACTTTTCAGTAGCTTCCATCCGTCTAGCCTACAGGAAAACTTACCTATGGACAATTCCTAAGAATACGACGGAACTGTAGTGAAATTGCTGATTTTAAAACTAACAGTCAGGAACTGAGTGAAAAATTACGACATAGACAATACCCCCAGAATATTATTAAGAGATCTCTGAAAAGAGCACGTAATGCCAATCGTGAGGTCATCCTGCAAAAATACAAAAAACCTAAAGATGAGAGAATCACATGTGTTTCTTCCTTTTCCCCCCTAAGCAATGATCTAAGGAGGGTAATACTAAAAAACTGGAAAATTGTTCATACTGAAGATTTCCGACCGAATTACCCAAGATTTGCCTTCAAACGAATGCCAAATCTTTGAGATAAACTAGTGCACACCTATCCGACTAACAATAAGAGACACCAACTCAGCCCACACTATGGGGCCTACCGCCAGTAAGTGGACATTATGCATGCGGACAATACTCAGTCTGCCACTTAACCAAAAACCTTAAACAAATCGATCTTATTGGACGGATGTGGAAATATCGATCCTTTTCAAACTGCTTGACCAAATGGGTGATTTACGGGATCAGATGCCCTTGTGGGCTAATATATGTGGGTAAAACCATTAGGTCCGTAAAAGTGCGAATTTGCGAACATCGTTCAGCTATCTGAAATGGTACCCCTGACAAACCTCTTGTGGCCCACTATGCAGAGGCTAAACACACGTGTGAAGATATGTTCTGGTTTGTCATTCAAACTACTAAAGCCCACCCACGAGGTGGCAATAGGGATTTGTCCCTCAAAAAACTGGAACAAAAATGGATTTACAATCTAAAAACAGCCCAATCCGGATTAAACATTTCCGTGGAATGGAATTTGTTTATCCACTAATGGCTGATACACACACCAAAGTCATAGCTGACTTAGACTTGTCCCACACATGACATCTCGATGAATATTTTATGCACGACCCGAGATGGTAGACACTAATAGTGTAGGGTAACACTATGTGAGATATCATTATCCAACAATAGATGAATATTGTATATCATCTATCGATGTGTTTTTTTTTTTTTAATAGATGGGCCTCCACTAAGCGAGGCGTTGTTCCTTTATAATCGAGGTTACTAAGAACAATTAATGACATTTGATAATTACAATACAGACACAACACACAGTGGTAGCCGTATAAGTAATAATTTGAGGGCTTTCTTGCCTTCACAGGGATCACATTGCCGCCTTGTGTTTGCAATCAACACATGTATTCACTCCAAGATGGCCCCCCCTCTTGACCACAGGGGCCTATAGAACTATACTGGCAGTCCTTCTTTGAGGTTTATAACCTCAGACTATCAGGTTAGTCCACTTTCTATTTCGACACCACTGGGCTCTGATAGAAGTGTGCAGGCAGTCCCTCCTTGAGGTACATGTTATTGAAGCTGTGCCCTGCAGCGGTAGTTTTTCACCACGTGAACTGACACATAAGGTAAGCTTCTTTTGATTTTATGACACACATGGCTACCCGACAAATAACTAGAGGGCTGACCGTCTCCTTTTGCTCTTTCTGCCCCCATGCAGGACTTGATTCCCTGGTCTGCTTGACAATGCGAGCTGACACTTAAAAATAACGAAAATAGGAGAAAAAAATCAAGATAGCATTTGGGACATTCTTTGTCAAGTAAGTGCTGAGTGTATGTAACCTCCACACTTTTTAAATTAAACCAGCACAGAACTGATATATTCCTTATCCTTTATAGATTCCATGATGCATTATGGGACATGTAGTGCCCAAATGATTACATAATCTATGCTCACGATCAACACGCCGTGCGGGAACTTATAATTGAATTGAGGTCCACGCCAAACGTTAAATATTTATCTTTGACATACTGTATCGTGATTAGTATCCCTTGAAAATCTTATTATTGATTGACTAAAAACATGTATTGATCTACAGCTGTTACCATTTGGACGGACTTGTCGGCCGCCATTATAAGATTGACGAGTGCAATCGCCTCACTCATCACACCAAAAGAAATCACCATAAGGTTAGCGAATTGGCTACTTCTCTGTATTACACTCACACCACGGATACAAAGGTTTTTACTGGTATTGAGTAAATCTTATATTTGCTTCAGTTTTTTATTCACTGTATATGTGACTACACTGCTACATATGCGTCATGGTGACAGTGTAACCGCCCTCTTAACTCACTGCATCCTGAAGACGGGTCCTGGGACACTACTGAAGAGCCTTTGACTGCAACAGTGCTGCCCTTTGCCCCAGAAACACATCAGATTGTAGACGCCATTATACCATATTTGTGCATAATAGTTATGTGATTCAGTCACACTATTACTACCATCACACTAAATAACCAATGCTGATAGATTGTAAACATTGTGATGTGAACTACAGCCATAAGTGTGAATTGTTGTTTTTTCTCCATATTGTCCATTACGGCTTTTGTAAATGATGAACACTGTATATGGCTTTTTATGTTGTTTTTACTGTTATGTTTGGAGTAAATATTGATTAAAATATGCTTAAGATAAGTTTTTGACCGTGGTGGTAGACAGAATTGTATGAAAATTCCACTGTGAGGATAATTTCTGATAAGTAGCCTTCCCCTTGGGTGTGTTAGAGGTGGGTAGCTAGTGGTTAATGTACTCACTTGTTTGATGTACCTTAGAGAAAATCCATGTTTTTGTGGAAGCCTGAACAATTCTGGTTACCCTCAGAAAAGTGAATGGGTCTCTCAGACATTCTTGCTGGAGAAAATATCTCCTTAGAGTCCAAATCATGAGTTAGATTTCTGCCATGACTGAACTGAATTAAATGTTTAGTGTAGAAGAAAAACAACCATTCATTCATTGGTGTTAATTTGCTGTTTGGCCAAAACATGTTTTACATCATAACATTTGGAAACACATTCTAATTATTGTTGTTATCACGTTGCACTATTCTGAATGGATGTATTTGACCTTCATGGGCACTAAAAGTAAGATCTCTCATTCCTTTTATTCTTGAGGTGAAGACTTGCTGGTGGAAAATGTCTATATTGCATGTGAGTAAGCATATTTGCTGATCAGAGATTTGCTATCTGTTATAAAATGGTAGGGTTAGCATTAGTAATTGACATTGTGGATGTTGGATGGAAATTATCCATGTGTGTTGAAATCCCGTCATACAATGTCAGATTACTACTCATATATTTTTCTATATTACTGTCATTAGTCTGGGGTAGTGTTGATATAATATGTTGGAGAGGTGGAGCCAAGTACCCCCACTCAAAGCTCAGCCCCGATGATGCCTACATGTTGGGAGCCAGAGTGTACGACACGTTCAGTACCAGTGAAAATAACTATACCGAAAAGAATCCTGGAAGTAGGGTACCCATTGAGGAAGCCATATATAAACTCCCGGCAATATGATGGTCGTTTGAATAAAATCCCGGAGGAAGTGTGAAAATAAATAAAAAGGAAGACTGATGATGTCTTGCGTCCAGAAAAGATGCTGAAGACCATAAACATTCTATTAGATTCGGGCTTGAAATGAAGAATGCTCATGCTACAGAAACGATAAAGAAAATGCAAACTCATTTTACAAGTGTACAGACACAGTAACGCAAGCTGACAAAGTATTCTCAAGGCCACCATGAGCTTGGTTGTTCATGCAGTAGCTACAAAACGTGTGAAAAGAACAACCTCCTGTTTGAAGTGAGGAGCAAGAACATTGAAGACGTTAGAGGTTCATCATTTAATAGTATTTGAAATGCAGAAAAGCTCTGAAACATGGTCTCCTGTCACAGGATTGGATACAAATAGATACTGAGTTGAGCTGTTTCGAAACCAAGAGACAGAGTATGCCTATACTCTCTTTTATTCTCAGACACAGAGAACATTTCCAAGGCCATGTTCACAGGCTAATTGCCTGGCAGACAGCAAGAGTGAGGATAAATGGCAGGCTAATTAGGTGGGAAGCTATGGTCATGACCAGCCCACCAGCACCTGGGTGCCAGCCTGCGTGCTGCTAGCATGTGTGTAATATTACAGAGAGGCACAAGGGTGGCAACCAATTGTAGACGGCCATGTAATAGAGATCCCTATAGTTTATGTAACCAATGGGACCTTGTGTATTTGATGACCTTCATAGTGACTTGCATTAGACGAGGGCATGTATGGAACGTATACCTAGATGTTCCGTTTAAGCCTATCACTTTCCAAAATAGTTTTTTTAGTTTGCCATGTAGATTGACATCAATGATGACAAGTTCTTGTTATATAACCTGCATTTATTATCAAACTCACTGAGTGAGAAGATCGAGCGGATCTTCGTTGATATTCGTTATACTCCCTGTTTTAGACAATTGATATTAAAACAGACGTACTTTGGCAACTTCCTGAGTCAGTCTGATTTTGATGTTTGAGTATATTGTGCATCCCCATCCATCTAAAAGTATTGCTACCTCATCTTAAAGGGCCCTGTGTTAGGTACACGTATCCGATGCGATTGCTTGTGGAACTAGAATAGAATATCTTAAGTTAGAAAAAATGTGATATATGCGTGATCAAGTTCTTTCTACACAATCTGCTACAAAGGAGAGCCACCAGGTGTTTGATGACATATGCTATGTCTGAGTTAAATCCTTTGAATCAGCTTTCAGTTTCCTGCAGTGGTCCATGATGAAGCTCCAGCCCACCTTAGTAGTCATCTGCCACTCCCATATAATTTTCCTACAACAGTCTCCGGACAACAGGTTACTGTATTTCCTCTCCTCATCCCTTGCACCTAGGAACACAACAAACTGACCCCCACGGCCATACTCATCTTGTTTGCCAGAAAACACATATATCTGTATGTTGGCCCACACTCTTCACTTGTGAAAAGAGTAATATCACAGACCCAACAGTAATGAATTCCTCACAGACCCTTGACAGTGCCAAACATCTGCAGGGTCTTGATCAACATGATGGAGATGTCAGCCTTACAATGTATGTAAATGCAAAGACACTTGGCAGCTATACACCTTGTTCACCCATGGCCCAATTTAGTGTTAACCACTAACCTTGCTCAGCCCTTCTGGACTGCATCTTGCATGAAGTACACCTGGCAGATTACATCCTCCAACATGATCAGGTGGAAGCAGTGCTGATGGTTCAGAGACAATCACCTCTTCCAACGTCTTCCCATTGGATACCACTCAGCTGCACATCAATTGCCAACTACATGGTGTGTGCTGCTACACTGCGGTCATGTTCCCTTCAGGTGATAATATCCTCATGTGAGGCATAGAGGCCACAGAATCAAAGGTATCCAATAATCATTTTGAACATCCAAAATGTGTTGAAGCCATATTTCTTGTGGAGGTTTGAGCACATCAACATGGATATGCAGCTGGCAAAGAGCCACCTAAACTGCTGTGGAAGCATAAAGGAACACCATGTAGAAGAAATATAAATCTGGAGAAGTGAATGAGCAGAGGTGAGTTTGCTGTTTCCAGAATAATCAAATATCTCAGTGCTGGAGGACATATGGGCAGACACCTAAACAAGTCTGTACACATCCTCGAATAGAAAACAGTAACATCTCCTTAACAAGATGTCCTTTTACAACAATGTCTACCCAACGCCCCCCCCCAGTGGACACACAAATAGAAACCTACACATCGACCACTGATACATTGAAAGCAAACATGCAATGCCTTTGTACCATAAAAGGCATCCGTCAACCAGCTTACTACCCACACCCTACACATGCTCGCATCCTACGAGCGAAAGTTCATGCCCAAATAGCCATATGGCAAGTAGGTGAAGATAGGCCACTTTGGCTACCTCAAATAACGCCCACAATGAAGCAACACCCATGAACACTTGTACAAAGAAGTGCCAAACCCAACACAGCCTGCATAGTTGACATACCCACCGTGCACACCATGTACATCAATGAACCTCATGACTATATGTCAAAGCACAGCAGGAGCAAAACAACAGATGAGTTGGATAAACAAGTGAAAATGGTAGAATTCTGAACATGTCACCTGACTACATTATCCATTATCCAATGTACACATTTTGACAATGGCTATTACGCCATCATACGCAACATCACACTGACCTGATGTATGCATACAAGTCCCTTTGCAAATAGTCCTGCATCATTATGAGAGACTGAGCATGCCCTAAAACCCCCAGACAGCCATAGGGCCAATTTCAGTTGTAGATCATATGATGACCACAGGTGCACATGCACAAAGAAACACAAAAACACACATAAAACAGCAAGCCACAATATGCTGCAGCTGTCAAAAAGAGAATGCAAACTGTTGAATAGAACTATAAAACATAAATGTAATGAGAGAACCATGATGGGAAAATATGTACAAATATGAAGATTCTAGACCAGGGGTATCTAGGGGCAATCAAAAGAAACTGCCAAAATAATCCAAAATGAGAGCACACTGTGCAAGAAAAACCCAACTTTAGTTGACTCAGAGAACAAACAGCTCTGTGGACCTGAAATGTAATACATTCTCAACTCTGCTGAAAAGAGCTACAATGTTTATACATGGAAATCTCATATTAACACATTTTCTCAATTGTTACAACTTGGGGAGGTGCGAATACACAATTGGTGGGTCGTCACGGGACCCGTATAGGTTTGTATACATTGCATGTCTTAATTGGATAACAACATTTCTTGGAACATCGCCCTCACCACCCATTCATGACATCATGACTCTTAATCGTTGCTTCCCTCAATTACATCATTATCTGCTTACCTGAAGAAACTCAGGCCTGCCATTGGTTGGCAACCGCTAAGGTGCAGCAGTCTGATGCATTCTCCAATGTGTTCTGGACCTCTCATTTGGAGATAGCGCTTGCCACAGCATCCCACCAAATCCATCCAATGTAATTATGAGAGAACAGCAACAAGGTTAGGGGCATTGTTACAGCCTCTGCAACACCATATCCCAGTCCCCGGATTAGTTCCCTACTTCCCTCACCCCCTGTACCTGTTCACTCCCCTTCTCCTCTCGTTCATCGTGCCAACTCTTGATTTTGTGCAGTACAACGTTGGTGAAACCGATTTTCCTGTATTTAATTATCTTTTGCTATTGTGCTCACAGCCTTGGTACTCAGCCCAATGACCTTCACATTATCGTGTGGGAATGCACGTGATATTTGGCTGCAGTTCAATTCCCATGAGAACATTTTCCTTCTGCAACAATTAGTTATCTACTTCGGACTTATTATTGTCTGACCCTCGGTGATATGATCTGTCATTTCTGTGTCAGCATAACTTCAATTTTGCAGTGAGCTGTGGCCTTTCAAAACAACTGAGGAAGGGATTCTGTCTAGTCTGCTCTGGGCCTACATATATAACCAAACTGTTATTCATTAAGCTAGCTATCCCTTAAACCTATAACGCTTCTTAGTTACATTTGAACTACCTAAAAGAAAGATATTACACTTTGCTGCACATGTACTTTTAGTCACGGCAGCTGTGCTTACCTATCCGTAGTTACCTGTTTCTTAAAGTCACACATAAGTTCTGTGTTGTTGAACATGTCCTTCCCTGTGCAGCGTCCTACTCCATAACGTGAGGCACACTGGGTGTAGTATCGATGTGATATACGTGTGTTGTGCATCATGATGTCACCTTTCATGTTACTTTTGCCGTTACTTTTTTATTTTTATTTTTTTATTGTGCTTTAACCGAAATTGGCTTTTCACATATACAAAAGAGTAACACGAATCATATAAAACAATAATACTTAATACACCATTGCTAAAACATTCTTAGTAGGCATATTAGTCCAGTCTCCTATTTTCTTCCAGCCCTTTCACTATATTCCCTTAGCCATGATGGTGTTAATTTTGAATTAGTCCACAAGAGAAGTGGATCCTAATTGAAGCTTTTTTACTGTGCACTGTGGACATCTTGTGGGACCGCCATCCCCAAGAAGAAGCACTCACTGCGTGGAAATATGGCAGAACTGCTTGAATCCAGCACCAACGTCTCTGTTTACCCTCTGGCCCCACCCTCCTCCTTCCCAGCAAGCCTACAATTACCTGCAGCCTCGCGCACCTGCGCACGCACCCAAAGTGGATCCTAAGTGAAGCTGTTTGGCTGTGCACTGTGGACATCTCGTGGGACCGCCGTCCACATTATCTTGCTGAAGGACGCTGAGACTTTGTTGTGAGAACTTAGTTGTTTCTCACGTAGATTCTGTTTCTTTTTCAACTACAACGTCTCTGTTTACCCACAGGCCCCACCCTCCTACCTCCCAGCAAGCCTACAATTGCCTGTAAGTGAAGCTGTTTGGCTGTTCGTGTGTGAGGCAGGCGGTGGGCGCTCATTTCCAATTATTATATAGCTTCTCTTTTCTCTCCCTCCAACGTGGCTCTATTTCATCTGCAACCATGCTATAGCCCGTCTAATTTAGTTATGAAGCTTGCTTCCGGAAATTCTGTTTCCTATCTGCAGGGCAACCTAGTCAACCGTCGCCTTGCTTTGGCTAAATCTAACTACTTGCGGACGAATTAATTATATTGCATATACATAGATGAGCCATTTCTGGTACTTACAGGAACACCTATTAGTTACACAGGCTTTCTATCATCTCATGCAATTGTAGTGCTTTATAACCCCCCGACCGCGAATGTATATAACCTGCATTAAATTCTTATTTATATAATTTTCATTATCCACCCGCTTGCGGCTGACTTGAGCATTTCGGAGCCTATTTGTGCTCTACTGCTCTGAGTTGCTAAACCCACTTTCTTTACGTGACTGATTGCTCGTTTTCATTATTAACACTGAAAGATGGCTTTTTTCAGTTAACCTCAGGCATGCCACGTACCCTATCTATGCAAAAACAAGGTCTCTGAAAACGTATTTGCACCACACTATACAGAAAAAACCCTTTCCTAACTCTGACCAGCACGCTACTTCTATGTGTGCACCAAATGCTGATATAAGAGATGCTCTAGCTTACAAAAACAACGTAACAGTGAATGCAAATTCAAACGGCTGACTTGTCGCCTGAAATCTCCCTCCTGCAATTATGTTCCTCTTATCCATTGATGGTGACAGGTGGTCCACATCATCTTTGCAACTCTCTGATGTCACCATGTGCAATTGCGCCCTCTTGGCTCCTTTGAAGGATTTTGAGGCCAACCATGCCCCAACAACTGATAAACTCTCATTTTCTACATCCCCCCCCAAATCTGACCATATTAATCTGGCAGATATCTCATCCTCCCCTCTGTTATATTCACAAATAGTAACCAGTGACGCTCATACCAGCAATCCCTCTCTCCTAGAACATTCTACTCAACTACCTTGTTCCTCCCCACCACAGCCATCAACTAATAAAATAAATACTGACAAATCCTCCGTGCGACTTTCAGCCTCCCCTGTTCTTGCTGAAAACATATCAATCTCTGCTTCTCTGCCTCTGAGTCTTCTTTGCTTGCCTTCTTCACCAAGCCAGTTCCACGACCCTCTTTTGGCTTCCCTTCATCGGCATCAGTCGCGCTTGACTCAACCTTATCAGCTATAAAAACGGGCATCCTCTCTCTGATGATGCTTTATGAATGCTTGACAAAAGCTCCAATCTCCAGACATTACAGCTATTCGCAGTAGAAGGCAACATTTACTAGATCGCTCAATACATCGTTAATAATGCGAACAAAATAGTCAAGGACTTTTTGTCATCCAACTAATCTTGACTTCACTGTCAACTCTTCTGCCTTGTCTAGCCATGAGACCATCGCAGAGAGTCCCCAGTCTCTGCTCTAACATTCATCCAACAAGTGATTATGAGTGTACCCACACCGGATCATCCAGTTAACCAATCTGATTCACCCTCGGCTCTTGTTGAAATTATCCAAGCTGAGAACTTAGATACTCCCCTATTCAAAATATTTCACGCAAACCACCAAAGAGCAAAAAAAAAAAAAGAAATAGGAGAAAGAGGAAGCATACCTCTTTTTCTTCTAACAGAAAAAAACAGAACATTTTTCCAGTACCTAGTCTAAAAAACATTAATCAAAATCAAAGAAGATCATTGATAATTTGACAAGTCCTAAAGTTGATTGTGGCTGTCCTCCTAATCAACTATCTTTACCTGACTCTATGAATGCCATTCCTGTGAAATCTGTGCCTAACACTCTTCCTGCATCGAGTCACATGGCTGCAAGACAAGGTGAGACAGATGAAATGCTTTGCTGATGTAATTGGGGGAGAATGATAATAATGTTCTGACCCCTCAGCCAAGTGTGGTATTATGAAAGCGATCGATATTCCAATTGATACAGTATTACAAAATTCATCTGATTACTCTACACACTTTCCACCCATACAGATGTCATATTTCATAGCTTACATACGCCACACTCCCAGACAAAGGAACATAAACAGAATCATGACCCTAGATCAAAAAGAGCACTGTCTCATTGTTTAGTTTTACATACTAAATCTGCTGTACCCCTTCAATCTCAAGAAGTACAGGAAAGTCAAGAGATCCTACCTATGTCCCTTACATCATCTGCTAAACCACATTACCATCCATCTGCTCTGTCTGATCCTCCGACCATGTCCCATTTTCATTCTATTTTTAATACACGACCTGAGAACTCTACTTCAATCACTTCCTGAATTGAGCCAAATCACATCTGAAGACATACAGTTAATTAAATACACTGATTTACTTTATCACAACACAGTGATAGTCAACTTTCATTCAGAAATTGGGAAGAATATTGTGTGGCAAACCTGCGGTACCTGTAAGTTGAATGGCATTCTCTTAGAAATTCCAAAATAACTTCCTTTACTGTACCCAACTCATAATCAACCTGACTCTAATTGGCCGATATCGGTGAATCCCCAGCAGCCATGTCAGCCTACCCCACAAGCATGCTCTAACTGTGCAAACTCTATGGCAGCCACCCCTCAATTTAGGCCTCAAACCATTTCAAGATGGACATGAATCTCAAAGGCAACACAAGCATCAGCTAACCGGTCACAATCCTAGAATACTGAGCTAGATCCGCAGCACAAATGCTCATTAGCAGTTTGGCATGCTAGGGGATTTAGCCATCTTCTTTCACCTAAGGCCAACAGATTAAACAACTACGATATAGTGCTACTACAAGAAACCTGGTTAACTATGGATCCAGTATGGCCTGACCATATCCTCTTATGTATTCCAGCTACTAAAGCTGCTTAAGGTCATCCCTTGGCAGGGCTCCTCACTGCTGTTAAAACAAACTGCATCTAGATCCTTGGCTTTCTCCTCTTCCTGTGATACAATTAACAAAAATAACATTGGCAAATCTGCACCATACATTATTCTCCAAAGCAGCGTTAGTAAATATATATTGAAAGCCCGCCGCACAAGATGACAAAACCTTATTTTCTAAATTTGAATCTATTCTTGACATAGCACAATCTGACCCACAAATTAGAAACATAATATTTGCTGGTGACCTTAATATGAACTGCCTTTTAACAACTGCAGATCATTATCAGTCAAGAGCCAACAGATAGATGACATTAATGCAAACCTGTGATTTCTCAATCCTGAACAATCTTGCAATGAAGATATTCCACCTCAGTGCACCTGGAAAAGCGGTCTGCAATCCTCAGTCTTAGACTGTGTCTTTATAACTTCAGACAGGAATTAGCTAATTTCCTCTTTTAAAGTTATGCCAACTGATGAGGGCGACCACTCTATTTTAGAAGTTCATTGGATCTCTAATGCCAACATTATGCCAGTATGTTATGATCAAGCAATTTCCATTAATCAAGCCATGAACTGCCTTTCTTGGCGCATGCCCAAGTAACTTCACTTAGATGCTCAATACAAAAAGCAGTGTCTAGCACTCTTTCTCCCCGAGCCAATGAATATACTGAACATCTTCAGATAGTTAAACAAAATACTTATCCATGGAAACAAACCTCATTTCAACACAAGCTTTCAAATTACACTGAGATAACAAGAATAAAGCTCATATATCAAAAATCGATAATAACATTACCCCCCATTACTCAGTCAGACCAGATAATAAAAATAAGAACTGAATGTAGAACCAAGACTAGGCAGATGCTTGCCTAAAACAACAAAATGCAGAAAAGATGCTTGAGGCTATTTCCAAAAAATCTATTGGAGAGATTTGGAGATTGTTAAATGATCTTCCAAACGCTGTATTGTTGAACACCATCAGCAAACAAAAGTGGATCTCCCATTTCTCCAATATACTTAACACATCACAGTCACAAATTTTACCTCAAGTTTTTAACAGTGCAGGTCTGAATAACATCCTGTTTGATAAATTAGATAATATGTTGATACTTAACAAACTAAGCTCGTCGATAGCCCCCGGACCAGATGACCTATAAAAACATCCTGAAGAATGGGCAAGCATCCTTCGCAATCATATTCAAAGAGATTATTCGAACAGGCAAGATACCCTTGTCCTGGAAAAAAGCTATTCTGATTCCAATTTTAAGAAGGGGAACACATCTAAGCCTGAGAACTATCGACCCATAGCCCTCCTGGATGCTCCGGGAAAAGTGTTTGCAAGGTTAATTCTAGAGGACTTTATGTCTTGGCTCAATTTCAACCAAATCTTAGATTGTAATCAGTCAGATTTCATTAAAGGCGTTGGCACTGTTTAAATCTACTCATTTTATCCACAATCAAGACACAAGCAATTGAGAGAAAGAAACCATTTTTTTATTGCATTAATAGATTTTAAACAAGCCTTTGATTCTGCATCACGAAATATTTTGTGGGAAAAGTTTAAAAAAAGCTGTCCATTACACCTTCTCTATTTGATTCAGCAATTTTATTTAGACACTTTCCTGAAGATTAAACTTACTATGGATGGGTTACTTTCAGAATCAGTCAACACTTACACAGGCCTGAAGCAAGGCTGTATCTTTACCTCTATCCTTTTTAATTTTTATATTAAAGATATCGGTATTAGTCGTGAGGCAGTTTGCGCTTTTCCCACCAAAATAGGATCAAAAGAAATTTCATGGCTTCTATATGCGGATGATTTGGCTATTTTAGATAGGACTCCCATAAGTTTACAGCTAAGGTTAGAAGCCCTAGCTCAATTAGCATTAAATAATGAACTTATAATAAACACTTCCAAATCAAATAATAACTTATGGAGCACAAACCAAATATCTGTCCAATAGTCCTAAATGGGAGGATCTTGAAGGTGCCTTCTGGAAAGCAGTACTATCGCTCCCTCTCAGTTTTCCAATGCCTATTATCAGATTTGAGTTAGGGCTAACATCTTTAGCAGCGATAGCATCATGGCTTCTTTTAGCAGCCTATAGGAAATGCGTTATCTCTAAGGTGAATCAATGTAACTTATTCCCTGCTCTAAAAGCAGCTATAACTTCAGATCACCCTTCTACCATTCATGGTTGGAAGACTAGTTGCCAACTTATTCTTACAGAAGCAGATATTTCACTTGAATAACTATTTGCATACTCCTGATAAAGCAAAAAAGAAGCTCTTGCTTCATGTTTGGATACTCACCTGGGATACTTGTCAGAAATAAGTTAGCTTTAGAACGGGAGCATTCCTCACTAAGTCAATAAAACTGCCCCTTATTTATTCAAATTCCCGAGCCAGATATATGCAAATGCACTCTTATGCTTTAGACTAGACCTACGGCGGACAAAGGTGAGACTCGATGTTCGTCGTTAGGTGATAACAAACAGCCTTTTATAAGTATTTAAAAGAGTATGTTTTATTGACCAAAGAGGAAATGTGGAACCATATTTTTAATACAAAAATCACATCTGGGAATGTTGCAACTGTACAATTATTAGTATGATTAAATTTTACTGATTAGAATGACCCCATTTTTTACTCAGATATACACTCTAATATCATCGCTGGCTAATTTTATCAAGTATTTATTTTTATTTTATAGATCTTAGATTGTACAGGTTTTACTAACAACATTTACTGTTCTATAATAATTGTTTAGATCTCTTTGAATATTCTGTATTCTGAATTAAATTTTTAGTGAAGAAAGAACATAAGTAAATAATTATGCTAGCCCTGCTATTAAGAATCAAATGTTTCGCTGTACATAAACCACAAGATGTAATACAACACTGTTCATACAGCAGTTAAATTAATGGTTGTAAATTGAAATGTATGAAAAAGTTGACTCAAATCAACTAAAACAATTGGAATTTAATTTAAAAAAAAAGAAAATTAGTCCACAAGTCTGAAGTACCTGGATGACATTCACTGCAGATATCTCACTCTTATGTCCCAGGTTCCCCTGAAGTCCATTAAAACATGTCTAATGGACTGATGGCTTGGTTCATTTCAAATTAAACAACATTTGCTGACGTCTCCACTGCGTCCCCAATAAGACAGCACTTCACCTGTGTGGATTAGAATGAATTGGACCCTTAAGAAAGTCGGTCTCGCCTTCCAGTCAGGGAATTGTATCAGATACTTTGTCAGGAAACCAATTTTTTGGTCGAATATCAACAGGGATATTGCTATAACCAGCTTACGCATATCCTCAATTGTGTGAATCCAATCAGTTCTCTCCATCACCTTTTTAACGTCACTAACACATTCCTTCAGTGTTCTAAACATAAGATGTTTTAGATTAGATAGTAACACTGATGAAGAATACATCAAGTGACTGTTTATATATCCATAGAGTAAATTAGATTGTGGTGTCATTATCAGTCAGTATAGGGAAACCAGCTTCCATTCTGCTTGTGATCTTAGAGCTAACTCATATCTTAGGCTAGTTATTTGAAAACTCTGAGGAAGACCAAGGACCTTCCTCCAAAATCACTCCTCCAATCTATATCAGTTCATTTCCCATGCCATTGGTTTATCGTCTATGCGATATAGATTTACTGGGATCACTGTTGTGTAGAATTTGATCACAGGTATTAGGGAAAATGTACAATATTTCACCAAAAGTTTAATCATTTGGGATGTTAGCTGACAGATCTTATCACAGAAGTCTATATTGATTTGGCCCATAATCGAAGATGCGTATAGTGTATAGCTCAGGTAGACCACCTCCTCTACTAAAGGAATAGTTTGGTCCCTCAGAGTCCACTTATATTTAAGAACCTTTCTGCCTGGTATTTTAAAAATTACTATTTTTGATTTTATAGGTCATTTTCTTTTTCTTACATCCCAAACGAGTTCAGCATGCACTGGAGCCCAACCACTGTATTGTCCTTTAGAGCAATCAGCATAGGCCAGCCATCTGATATCACATGCTTCACTTTTGGGGCTGGCCAACGCTGAGGCTTCCAAAGTTTTCCCTATGTCTGCTGAATAGAAGTTGAAGAAGAGAAGGGCCGCCATGCACTCCTGTCTTACTCCCCTCTCCATTCTCACCTGCTCCGATAGGTGGCCTGCTTCATTTGATCTAACTCTTACAGTAGTATCCTTATGGAGATGGGCCAACATGGCTAAAATGGGTTTTGGCAGAATCCAGCTTTACAGCTTTTCCCAGAGGCATTGCCTGTTGACTCGGTCGAATGCTCTATCCAAGTTCCATCGAGAGATTGTCCCGACTTACCCAGGATTTTTTGCAAAGAATTCCCAGTATTGTTCCATTCAATGCTGTGGAATGCCCCTTGCGAAATCCTGTCTGGAACTTTGCCAAAATGTTTCGTTGTCTGGAGCAGTGGTCTAACTCCTTCAACAATAATCCCACAAAAATCTTGCTTTCTACACCAAGGAGTGTAATTGGGTGGTAATTGGACGGATCTGTGCTATCACCCCCCTCTTGAAGATGAAGATAACAATGGAAGTCTTCCAGGATGGAGGGAACGCTCCTCTCTCTAAAATCTCTTGAAACATTAAGGTAAACAGCTTAGACCATAGGCCTGCATTGCTCTTAAGTACCTGGTAAGTTAAACCATTTGGTCCAGCTGCCATTGAGGAAGATGTCTTATGTATCCATTCTGAAATATAATTTTCTAAAAAAGTTCAACTCCCAAGGTATATTGGGGTCTTAAAGCAGGAGTTTGATGAAGGCTGCTTGTATTGGAAGTTCAAGTATTTAATTCACACTATTTCTGGTCCTACATTGCTTTGTATAGTGTTCTGAAGTTATGAGAATTGTTATTGCACAGAGTTCCGAGCATCAGCTCTCCATCTTTTTGCAATTGGAGCATTTGATGATCTTGGGTCCCGTTTTTATAATTTCCCTTTAAGTTGTTTCCTTTTCCCTTGTAACTGTTTGGATCAGAGAGTTCCAACCTTAAGTCCCTCAACTCTTTTTGTAGATCTCTCTTTTTTGACCAGGTCTCTTCATCAAACACAAGGTGATGTGACCTCTGCTTACATCTGTTTGTATTTGTGGGGTAATCAGTGGCCATAAGAAAATACTGGAAGTCTAGTGGACTACATCTATAATTTAAGACATGGTAAGATAACCGCTGGCAAGCCTTTTGCCATTCATCATTCAGATGTTGTCCCTCCCTTTTCTGCTTAACCAGGCTGTTTTTCCTGTTATTAATGGACACTGATTGGTATTGACATTCTATGTTTGTGGTTCAATCCAAAGACATTGTTGCCTCCAAACGACCATGGTTGCTTGTCCCTCTGTCGTCAACAATAAAGCTCTTACAGGTGTTAAAAATCTGGGGAGAAAGGAACACATAATCGATAGCAGCATTGCCCTATTTTCCTGTTGCTACCGGGGGAATGGCTCCGTCTTTTGTAGCATTTTTAGGTTCCACTCCAAAAGGAACGCTACCCATTTCCTACCCATGGTAGTGATCCTTTTGGAGGTGGATCTACCCTCTCTGGCTACAGTTGTGATACTTTGCATATTACATTTTCTTCCTATTAGGACTTGTATTCCAGGGTACTCCAAATTCACTCTGGTTAAAAGGTCTGCCAGGGTTTCTAGGAAACATGTTAGATCGATACAGGTGGGATTCCAATAGACATTAATGGTAATTAGCTTGTGTTGTTGTTTGCTAGTTCACAACTTCAGTTTTGTTGCCAATAAATCCTCTATAATTAATGGGTATTTTTTCTGACTCTGCAATTATAGTTTTTCGGGTGGCAATAGTCAGTCCATCCAGTGGTCTCCTACTCCCCTGAAGTAATGCTTTTTGATGTAAGGTTGTAAAACCCTCTATTTGGAATTAATTTATCAGCCAACTTTCTTGGAAGATTATTAAGTCATTATACTCAAAGATGTTCTCCTTCATGGTTCTAGTTTTAAAAGAATTGGAACCCCGCCTATTCCAACTTACGCATTTCCATTCCTTGCGACTAAAGACATTCACTTCCTACGCCCAGCTTCTGAAATACATGGATTAGGATTTTTGGGAACATGGGCCAGACTTTCATCTGCAGATCACTATGCTGATAAGAATTTCCATTAACAATTAGTTTGTCGGCCATTCCTATGGCAATGTTACTCTTATATGGTTTACCTCTCCCTCCTTTTTGTGTGCCCCCTCGTTTGGCTCTAGTTCTTCTTCAGGT
Organism: Ambystoma mexicanum; assembly: GCF_040938575.1. Taxonomy (NCBI): domain Eukaryota; kingdom Metazoa; phylum Chordata; class Amphibia; order Caudata; family Ambystomatidae; genus Ambystoma; species Ambystoma mexicanum. Next base: position 1,238,172,705 of record NC_090937.1, on the reverse strand, counting down.
AAGGTTGTGCAGACCTTTAAACCATATTTCTGGAGGTACTTTGCAACTGCCAAAATTGCCTGTGCACCCACTTTAGATTTTAACCCTACCTCCGCCACAAAAACAGTATGGTCCAATGGAAATCGGACAAACTCAATGTCCTTGATGGAGAATAGATATACTTCTGGAGTTTTTTTGAGGTAGGTCAAGATAGCGCTATGATTCTAACATTTATATTTTGTTGTATTTGATGAGCTTTTAAACCAAAGTCTAATTTAGGTCTTGTCTACTATTTCTGTCCATTACCCCTTCATCTCGCCTCTCTATAGGTGATACAGCAGTCTCTTTATCACTTTCCTGCCTGGCTGGTGTGTTCTGGGGAGGTCTATCATGCCCCATTCAACTTTCACTTTTCTGTATCTCCAACGAGATGCTGCGCATATGTGGCGTTATGATGCTCTTTATCCTCTTGATGATGACGGTTCTATCTTTGTAGAATGATTGGGGCCAGTTTCAGTTCTTTAGGTTTAGATGTAATGGTGTGATTTTCTGACTACCTGGTTGCTTTGGTATCTGTTTTTTCCCTTGTAGGAAGATAGATGCCCATATTACTGACTTTTTCACTGTCTGTTCTTGGGTAAATTCGACGTTAACAGATGAATGCGTGTTTTTTTATCTTTTTGGACCCATCACTTATGCTCTGAAGGTGACCTGTAGGAGCCATTTCCATACCATCATTTGTCACCCCTGTTTGTATGCTTGCTCTAACCATCTCTACTTCAGAGGTCTTATCTGCCTTGTCTCTTGTTGTTGGATTTTTCTCTCAGGTAGGTCTATTTTGTTTCTCTGGACTTAAGAGATCCTTCTCCTAACTTTTTGCGTCTACCTGTGCAAGCAATCTCTGTGGCCTTCCAGAGATATATGGATTTTCTGAGCTTGGGACTGTTAGAACCTTGATAAAATGTGCAGTACCTATGTTCTTTGTTTTTTTTTTATTTTCTTATTTCCTTCTTCCCCATTGGCGATGAAGACTTCAGTCTTTTTTTTGTTATCTCATTTCTTTTGGTTTTCCTTCTCCTTCGATAGTTCTGATGTACACCTTAAATCCACCCTTTCAATAGCCTCTTCCATTGGGGTTGATTTAGTCTCTAGGTGCATCTTTGCAGTTTCGACCTTCACTCCCTCGGCTACTTGAGCCATTCTTTGAAATTCTTCCAAAGTTAACTATGAGAGAGGAGTATCGTCAAATGTAAGCCCTAACTTATGATCCAGAGTGGAGCCTTCCACTTCATTTGCTAGTTCGATCTTTCTATAGGTCTAGTTCAATAATTCATTCATCATTGCCTGGAGTTCTTTTTCCTCATTCTTTACTTCCCATAGAGCTCCTAGAATCACACTTGTGTCCAGGCCTGTTTAGTGACCTCCACTAGCACATTTTTCAGTGATGATGTCATTGATGTATTAATTGCATTTATTAATCCCACTATTGAGGCGTCGCACTTACCCATTTCTATAGTGAGCTCCAGCAAAATTCCTGAGTGGGCCTGGACTTCGCCTTTCAGTAAATCAAAATGGTCACTACAGAGTTTAATACTGGTTTCTTGTCTTAGACTTGTCGTACCTATGGAAGGGTGTTCCATGCATGCATTTCCCGACGACAGTCTGTGTGGTTCATCTTTTGTTTTTGATGACAACATCCCCTGTTTAGGAACATTTTCCGCCAAGCTAGATTCCCCATCTGATTCAATATCCAAGCATCGGGCAGGGATTATCTCACATGAAGAAGATGTATTTTACAAGCCAGGTTTGATTGCTAATCCTAGTGGCACTCGTATACGCTGGTCATATTCCAATACTAAGATGTTCACATCACTCCTACAAAAAAATCAAGAGAATATGACTTATGAAGAATGTCAATATTATTTAACACCTGCTTTTTTCTCGAATTATATTAGTGATGTCATATTTTCTGCATGTGGTAAGAAAAAAACGACGAAGATTTCCCCTAATCATGTACACTCTTTTAACATTGATATTCTGAAACACAAAAAACAGCTAAGAAAAGATATGAGGTATCCTAAAAACAACAGATATGGGAGTGGAAAGAGAAAGAAAATTAAGAAGTACTAAACAGCAATACAAGAACTGGCTAATTGCTAATAGAGTTGCTAGAGATCAAATGGATGGCGAAAACATGCTTGCAACACTCAAGGGTAAAGATATCTCTACTTTTTGGCAGATGATTAATGCGACCCAGATTTCACAAAAAAAGATTTTGTTGACTTCGATTAGCGAACATAAATGGAAAACTCACTTTGCAAAAATGTACGGTGAAGATACTGATAGCGGCAGCCATCATCTTATAAAAAAATCCACATGGATATTGGATAACTCTTCTAAAAACATTACTAATATTATTAGTAAATCTAGGAAATCGGCAGCACCAGGTTCCAATAACCTAACCAAACCCTAAAAACGAATCCACAGTTATGGGGGGATATTCTACACATGTTGTTTAAAAATATTCTAGCAACTACCCTTATACCATATTCATGGAGATTAGCAATATTAATTCCAATTTTTAAACATGGGCCTAGATCTGCACCTGAAAGTTACAGACCAATTGCAATCTCCGACCCGGAGTACAAAATGTTTACGTCCATTATACTAGAAGAACTAGATGCATGGGCGACCTCCAACAACATAATAAATGCCAAACAAATTGGATTCAGAAAGAACGTAGGGACAGACTGCGGAGGCCTTATTTTAAAAAGCCTCCAATCTAAAACAGCCAAGAATTCGGGTTACGTGATCTTTGTGGCCTCAATGGACCTTTCTAAAGCATTTGATCTTGTAGATAGACACACATTGTGGTCAATTCTAACAGATCTTTCAATGCCCAGACATCTATTAGAGATGATTGTCGACTTATATTCTGATACAAAGATTAAGGTAAGGCTTAATTCAGCAGGGCGACTTTCTTCAGAAATCTCTATTTCTAATGGTCTAAGGCAAGGCTGCAAACTAGCGGCTACTTTATTCAATTTATATGTTTGTAAAGCTGCTCAGGCAATGTCGGGTAAGGGTCTAGTTCCTCTGAAATTAGGTGAAACCCCAATAGAATGGATAGCATATGCCGATGATTTTTTGTTATTAGAACGCACAAAAATTGGCCTGCAAAAACTCATTAATGCATTTGTGAAATTTACTGCTGGTCTACATCTAAAAATGAATGCTGCTAAAACTATTATTATAAGAATGGGAAAATCAAACAAAAGACGATCGTCCCTGGTGCTGTGAGGAAAAACGCTTAAAAAGTCAAACTGTCCTAAGATATTTAGGATATCACTTCACAGCAAACAGCTCGATGGCCATAATCAAAAGACACCTCGAGGTTAAAGCAGAAACAATAAAGCGCAGATGTCGAAAATTGATGCCAAATATGGAAGATTCACGGCCATACCTCTGAAACGCTTTTTTATAACTTCTGCTATTCCGAAACTCACCTATGGTTTAGAATTCTATGAGCTTGAAGATTCAGATTTTATAAACAAACTTGAAAGAGATATGTGGAAAGGTGTGCTGTTCTTCATCCCTAAAGGTGTGCCTATTCAGGCAATCAGATATGAATTTGGGCTGCAATCTTTACAATCGATTATTGTTTGGAGAAAAATGTCATTATGGAGGAAATGTATGATAAATGATATCTCTTCTTTATACACGATTGCAGCTAATGACCGATCTAACCCTTATAGCGTGAATTTAAAAACTATAACTGAAGACACATTGTTGAAGGCAGGTGTAAGTCTGGAGATGTTGACAAACAAAGCGTGAAAAGTGAAGCATATACTTCAATGTAATGATTGGCAAATGACGCTAGATATGGTTCAACAATCATTAACCATTAATCAGATACACTCCTTTTGGAAATTCTACCCCGTTCTCTAGAACTATTTACTGAAATATCCCTCACAAAATTTTAGAAACTCTTTTATGAGGTTTCGGTTCGATACCCTCAAAACAAACTATTCTCTAAAGAGGTGGAATCTCCAGAACATAGAATGGGGGTAGTGTAGACATTGTGAATCAGAAGGGACAGAAGAAACTCTGAAGCATTTATCATTACATTGTCCAGCTCTTAAAACAGAGTATTCATTATTTTGAACAATTTGTATTCCACCTCTATGCCGTTGACACTGAATTCTTATGGTTTCAAATTAGACATAACACCTCGATTGTTTTAAAACTAAGAATAATAGCATTTTTAAAAAACGTTTGTGATTTATCTTAAATGGTCATAACGAACATGCTTCCTTATATTGAAACCTCCATACATTGGTTTAAATAGGTCTTAGAATCTAATGACATTTTTTTAACGTTTTGTAAATTGACTATATATGAACTGATCTTAAATTTTGTTCTTAACTTTCTCCTGTCTGTTTTACGTTTCTGTAGTCTTGAATTGTCATGATTTTAATATGTTTAAAATGCCTGTTCGACTTGAGTTTGAAGATAATGTATGAAATACCGTTTTATTGTCTTTTCAATATGTAATTCTATTTGTTCGAACTGTTTGGATGAACTATTTTGTAAAGGTTTATATAAACCATAAACAAATAAATAATAATAATAATTATCTCACTGGTCATTGTTCCCTGGTCTAGGTCTCCCAAACTCCAATGTCTTCTTTTTATGAAGCAATCTTCGAATTATTTGTATTGTAGATGTTGTAGTATATTCTAGTCCATGTTCCAGTAGCTGTTTGGTATCCATAAGACCCACTGCATGACTTCCATGCTCTTCCTGGACTTGCATATGCTCATGGGTATGAATGTGGGCATTCACCTTGAATTCCTGTCCTGTAAATTGGGGTTGGTTGACCTGCACGGTCTCAGAGACACCTATGATGTTATCTGTTTCCATGTAAGATCTGTCCCATTCTGAAGCTTGTGGATCATCCACCAGGGCTCCACTACGTAAGAAGTATTTCATCAGAGCTGTTAGCCTCTACCTGATTCTTTACGAAGATCACAGCTTCATTATGTTTCAGTGATTAACATACTATTTCTGAGTCTTCTTTTATTTTATTGCGCTCAAGTAAGTGCAAAGAGTGTTATTACCCTTGTGACCTATGTCTAGTGAGCCATCTTTGTTTCAAATGGTTTCAAACAGTAAATCACTTCAGATGAGCTCTGTCCTGGATTTCAATGATCTGTTATCTGATTTGAAGATAACGATAAAACAGCTGTGAAGTGGGTCAAAAACAACATCAAGGTTACAAGCAGAAGGAGAGTAAGGAAGGTGGTCAGGGGAGAAGAGAATAGGTTATTTGTTAGATTGCAAAGTAAATAAGGTTTATTGGAGTTAAGCATTAGCGAGTGAGATGCCATCCAATAGCAGATGGCGGTGGGAAAGTAAGAGATGCTGTCTCTTAGTTTGTCAGAGAAGGAGGGAAAGGAAAAGAAGATCTGGGTGTCATTGGCAAAAAGTTGATGTGAGAAACCGTAGGAGGAGATAAGGGCGACAAGTACATAGGTGCTGAGAGTGAAGGGAAGTGGACCCATGACTGATGCTTGAGGACCACCATCAGAGAGGGGGTGTGTGGTGAGGTAAAGTTACTTTAGGACACCATGGAATGGCTGAGGTCAAGGTAGGAGTTAGCCAAGCAAGGGCTTTATCTTTGATGCCAAGGAGAGACAATGTGGCTAGGAGGTTACAATGGTCAACAACATCAAGGTGGGAGAGAGTTCAAGAAGAATAAAAATAGAAGACAGGTTACCATGATGAGCAGAGTAAATTAAATTGCTGACATTGAGGATCACTGGTTCAGTAGAGGGGTCGGAAGCCAGATTGCAATGGGTCACATAGGTTGCGTGTATCAAGGGAATTGGAGAGTCGGTTAAATATAATTTGTTCGAGGATTTTGGAGTAATGAAGAAGAAGAGAGAACAGATGAAAATTGGCAGCATTGTTAAGGTTAAGAGTGGATTGTATAAGGCTGGGGATGACCGTAGCATATTTGTAAAATGAGGAGAAAGTGGCTGTGTGATGGGAGACATTGAAGAGAGACGTAAGGTGAGGATAGAAAATGAGCACAATGCGAGGGTATGCGCTGGCACTTTTTAAGCATCCTCTATATATTGGCAGATGGGGAGCAGGTGCAAGTAGATATAGGACAACTGGCCTAAGCCCTGCCCACCTGGCACTTTCCAGGTAGCTGCTCTTTTTCCCCACTTAGCAAGCCCCACCCACCTGGTGCCTTCCTGTTTGCTGCTCTTTTTCCCTACTTAAGGAACCATCCAGCCTCTTTTCCTTTACAGATTAGGAGCCGGTGCAAGTGGATCTAGGTCACCTGGCCTAACCCCTGTGCACCTGGCTCCTTCCAGGTTGCTGCTCTTTTTCCCTAATTATCCAGCCCAGCCCACCTGATACCTTTCTGGTTGCAGCTCTTTTTACCTACTTAAGGAGCCCTCCAACCTCTTTTCCTTTGCAGATGAGGAGCAGGTGCAAGTGGATCTAGGCCTAAGCACCACCCACCTTCTTAGCCCTGCCTCTTACTTCGTGCTCTTAACTCTTAGATCAAGGGCATCTCTCCCCTGGGCATCCAAGGTGAAGGGCAGAGGAAGAAAAGGGCAATTTCTGTTTTGACCTTTTCAGAACAGGACGACCCAGGGCCAGACCCCCTGCTCAGACCGCAGATAAGCATGCACCAACATGAGTTTACTGCCTTTGTCCCCACAGGCCATCCCCACAACCTCTGGTCCTCCTGTGATGTTCCCTTGTGCACACCACCCTTCTTGCACACAGATATTGCCTGTTTTGCTTGATTCTTCTACCCTGCTCCCCCTCCTTCCCCGTCCAGCCTACTTCTGCAGGAGTCTGTCCTGAAACATTCTGGCTTCGCCATCAGAGTCTTGTGGCCAATGCTGGACTTCATTGTTTCACGGTGTGTCACCCTTTCTCAACTCTCATGCTGGACTTCGTTTGCATCTTGTACTCATGGTGGCCCTGAATCATGCATCTTCCCATCTTCATCTTGTATGCTGGCTAGAAACATTGTGTTACTACTGACTTCTGCAATTGTATTCACTCTCCCCTCTTGCTTCTCCACTCCTTTTGACTGCTTACTTTGTGTTCTCTCCTCCTCTCCCCTTCTCCATTTTCCTATCTCCTCCCCTTACTTTCTTCTATGCACTTACTCTATCTGAATTGTCACTGGACCTAGTTTGATAGCAACCTCGTCTGTCTCCTCCCCCATCCAATTTTTTGTCCCCCTCACCCACAAAATCAGAAATGTTGTCAGGCCTAGTACGATAGTCACTTGTTTTATTCCTGCCCTCCCTTTCTGCACCCCTCTACCTCACCTTTTATTTTTCTTTGGCTCTACCAGAAAAGTTGTCAGGCCTAGTATGGTAGATGCCTGTTTGTTTTCATTTCCTTTCCAATCTCGCCCTCCCTTCATTATCTATGTTTTAGCAACTGCACTATCCGAAATGTCGTCAGGCCGAATACGATAGTTAATTTCACATCCTTACTGTTCATGGCTTGTAAGAATGACATTGTATTTACCCTTGTTCCATCCCTTGCCTTGAAGCGCTTTGACAAACATTGTGTATAGACGATATATAAATAAACTATTATATTATATCATATGTGCTAGATGGAATTACCAGTAAATATCTTAGACCAAATAACTGAACAGACGCAAGGAAGATGGTAAAATACTGCTTTAATCTCAATGAAAGAAAGCAGGGAAGGGTAACAGCTATCAAAATAGATGCATGCATATTCACATCTTATCTTGTTTGTACAGAGTTTATATACTTTTTCATACATCATGTATGACATCATCCGACGTGACATTTTAAAAACCTATTAATCGGAGGGTTTGGATTAGGGGAACATGTTTACTTATAGAATCATATACGTGTTCTAATCTCATTGGCTGCCTCTTGACTGTAGGACACACCCTGAGCTACTTCTAAATACAGAATATACTGAATTTAGCACAGAATATGGCGGCCGGGTTTGTAACTGCAACATTATATGTAAAAGTGCATGGCAGGTTTTATGACTGGTTGGCAACCGCATCCAATCTTGGACTTTGGGCTTGTTTAGCAGCACATGAATAGAAATGAAACCTAGGTGCTTGAAATGCATTCATTCATTCCTTGTTTTCCGAATTAGTCCATTGTATGATCCTTAGCTAAGGCCTTCTAAATGTCTGCTCACTGTTCTGGAACATTTGACAGAGTATGGGCAGACCACACTCTCCATCTGGGCTTTTAATGAAATAGCCCTTGTTTTCAACTTGTGAGTCATGTGTTAGGAAACCATGATGTTGTCCATTTCAATCTCTTATTTATGACTATTTGTGGTTATTGAACAGGGTGCCATTACCCTTTCTGTCCTTCAGAGACTTGCTCACTCCACCTCACACAGGCTTTTGCCGTTGTTTTTGTCCAACACTTGGCACTTGCAAATGTCCTTGTCTCTCCTAATCTTAGCAGAAATGTGTTATGCACATGGTTTGTTCATTCAACTCACTTTGTGCCTTGTACCCATTTCTTGAAATAGCCTCCATGATCTTAGACCAAGGTACTCCCTTATTCTGCACACAGACAGCTTTTTCATCAGTTCTTCAATTTGCAACTTAGGCTTGTCTTTTGAGGTAGCAGGGTTGATTAACACATGCTGCCATCCACTTTCTACCAATGGCCATCCTAAACGTTGTGTATATACTTCTTTTTAGCAGCTTCTATATACCTTTTCTACCTTGCATTGCAGCATATTTACAGTTATTGGTCAGCACGTTATTTCATCTTCTTATATTAACAATTACTTTATCTTTAGGTGCATGTTTCTCTTAGTGGTTTACTTACATTGTTAGTTTTAAGTATTTTCATATCGTTTTGGCATAGGTTCATACATATTATTTATGACATCATTCTATTGTCATCAGACTTTACTTAGATTTCATCAATATTACTCATATCCGCATTCTGGCATTTTGATATTGGGCATCCTTCCTGATAGGATCCTTCTTCTGCGTCTATGTGACGCTATATTCTGAATGGCTGCCTGAGTGCATATTGTTTTTCATACACTCCATATGGTATAGGAATGTTGCATGGATTCATGCATGGGTTCCCAATTGCTACTCCAATAGGTTGGTGGTTAGGGGGCAGGGACCAGAGGACCAGAGGAGAGGCACCCACTTGCTCCTCTTTATTCCCCCCCTCTGGTCAAATATTTAACCATACTCTTCTTTCCCTCTTCTTCCTTAAATCCTACTTCATCTTCTTCTGTCATCTCATTATGTTGCCTTTTCTTCAGGACCCATAGCTTTGTCATCCGCTCAGGTGACCTTCATGCTTATATGTTCACCCACACTCCAAGTCATATATCGACAATCCCTGGCTGGTGAACAAAATATCCATCGTCCCACATACCTCTTCCGATCTGGGGGATAGTAAAAGTTTGTTCCTGGAGGTGCAAGAGAAACCTTCTTGATATTTTTTCAAGTACCTTCTTCCATCTGTTTCTTTTGTTCAGTGCTACTGTTAATGTCAATCATTATCTTCATTTCAAAAGCTTTCTTGGCTGTCTTCTAGCATTGTCCCAAGATGATCCTTATGAGACAAAATCATAACAGCACTAACACCAGTATGCCTCCAAGTAACTGGACAGCATTCGCCAAGGAAAATGGAATCCATGAAACCAGAGATGAGAACCAATCATCTCCTGCTGTCTCATCAGCTTCCTCTTCGATCTTTGTATGCAGGGTTGTTAACATCATTATTGCTTGTCATGGTTGCATTCTCTCCATCATGAGATGGTAAAAACGTACAGCAAGACAGCTCGAGCTTGGTACAAGCTTCTCATTTCATTGCTGTTATTAAATCCAGAACATACCTGTCCTGGAGGGTCATCAGCCTGATGGCTCTCAATTCTTCTTTAATTGCATGGAATCCTTTTTATTATTGCATTGATCATCTGCAGTAAATCACAACTAGTGATCTGCAACCACTTAGCATTCAATGCTGCTTGGAGTTCTGGTGTAAATATGGATGTCATTATCATGGCAGCCTTACTGAATAATTTGAATTCATCAGGAATGTCTTCATAACATTGTATTGATTTTGATGAGAAATAGTCGATGAAGATGAAGTGATCTCTTCCTTCTTTGATATTCATTCATCTTTCGGAACTCCTCAATATGGAGGTCACATTGGGGAATCAGTAATGCTGAGACATGTAGCATTACAACGGAAAACACTCTTCCCCAATCTTTAGGCAATTGCAATTAAACTCTGGATCTGCAAGCCCAATATCGATATAATAGCACTGCAGTTCCTTCATTCATTCCCGTTGCTTCAATTATTTCTACACAACCTTTATTCTTTCCAACCTAGACCTTGCTATCTTTCTTGAAGCAGGTTGTCATATTCTTCACTTGCAAAATATGCACTAGTCCTGCTTCGTTCTCAACCCAGGTTAGGAGTTTTGCATGCTTGTCACATGATTGCAGGCATTCATCATTCACCTTTTGCAACTTGGGGATTGGTTCCTTCTTCAATAAGTGTGCAAGACATGAACTTATGCCATCTTCCCATCCAGTAATGTTTGCCACATGGCCATATACACAGCTGTGTTCTTTCCCAGCATCCTGGCAGTCCTGATTTTTCAGACATGTCTGAGCAATTGATGCTTTTCATTTCAAAGGTTTTTATTGGATCTCTAAATTGGGACGGATACATGAGTTTGTTGCTTGTCTACCCCATTCCATTCTCCTTTCTATTTGTCTTCACATATGTGTCTTAGTATGAGAAAGTCTGTCATGATTGTTATGTTAAAGTTTCCCGTTTTCCTTCGAATTGTCCTCCGGTGGTGCAAGCTGCCAGGTGACTGAGACGTTTGTTTTTATTTATTTTTTATTCATTGTTATTTGGTTAACAAAGTAACCTTTAACAAAGTATACAAAAAAATGTAAAAATACAAGAAATTATAAGATACAAAATACAAATTGAAAAAGGGTTAAAACAGGAACAAAAAAAAAACATAAAAATATAAAAAACCATCAATCATATTGTCACTTTAACTTATTCTAAAACTTTATTTTAGAAAAGAATTGTAGCAACCATCCAGCCATTGTGGCCATACAAATTCATAATAAGCTGCCACACTCTTTCAATAGGGTCCTGGGCATCATGTTGAAGGAGGTGCCCAAAATAAAACTTACACTCCTAATCCAAAACCTTTCAATGCAATATAACAGGTTGCAATGTTTCCACCTCATCCAACAAGGAGCAGAATGGACAGTCTTAAGGCGTTCTGATTTTTTTTCCTGGGACCCGTGATTTCATTAGTGAGAATCAAATTTAGCCGCAACCTCATCACCCTCGATTGCCAAGTTCTACCATTATACTAACTCAAATATTTGGGACAGGTTCCAACTGATCTGACATCAATCACCAAATCAGCATATAGATGATATGTTCGGACTTTGCTGATTGTGTCGATCCAGTCCCATTCTTTGAGTCTCCTTTTAAGTACAGTTGGTCTATACAAAACTGTGTCTTTTGAAATGCCATAGCTCTCACAAATGGAATAGTACTCAATCTCCCAAGTGTTTAAGGCGGTCAAAGATTTCTTATTAAGCACCTGCTTTAATAGTCACCAAAGAGAACCATCCTTTGCACAGAGAATATTCATTAATAATGAAAGATTCTTCCAATTAATGTAAAATTGTATAGACCAAACTCGTAGTGAATGACAACTGCAGGAACCTCATCGGGTAATGGCAGGACCTTGCTCCAGAACAGCCGTTCCAAAGCAACACAGTACAGGAGTATAGGGAGACCCCAATTCGCACCCCCATAGATCATAGATGTCGAAACAATGATCTTATGCAATTTTAGCACTGTAGTCAAAGAAATCTGACCACATTTCCGATTCACAGCACATTCTTGTGTGGCAAGCATTAACATTTTGGAGCAATAGTAACTTTGAGACTACATTTTATTCTGAAGTTCAGATAATCTACAGCCCAGATAACAAAAATGTGAGATTCTTTCAAGAGGTATACCGCTCACATGTCAAAAAAAGTTCTTATAATTCTGTTTCATCCCCGGCTTGAAAGAGATCATCTGGGATTTGTTTATGTTAATGGTAAAATGATTTAGTTCCTCATATGCTGCCAAAGCATTAAGCTTATGCTGTATTCCTATTGGGGAGTAATCAAACTGGACAAGATCGTCCGCATACAACAAGTAGTCCAAGTTAACATTAACCAGACTCAGGGAAAAGCTGTGGAATCTTTGAATATCTCTGCAATATCCGAAGGAAAGAGACTAATGAGAAATTGATCCCCAACACAGCCTTGATTAAGACAACACATAGTAGAATAGATGCAGAGAGTTTACCCTGGACATTGATGTGCACTCTAATAGATGATGGAGTGTAACGCCACAAGGATCCTAGGCAAGTCAGTGGGGCACTCCCATTGTCTGAGTTTGGACCATAGACGGGGTCTGTCTATGTTGTCAAATTCCATGGAGAAGTCGCTGAACACCATATATATATATAAATATGTGTATGGCTTGGACCTCACCATGGCTTCCTTTTTCAGAATACCCAAAATGAAGATGTTGGTCTTCATGCCTGTCCCCTTCCTTAAGCCCGTTTGCAGTGGGTCCAATCTACCCGTACCAAGAGCACAGTCGGGTTATCTCCCTCAGAACTTTGCTAGCATATATCTTTGCAGGAACTTCAAAAAGCAACCTAGGCCAGTAGTTGGATGGAAGCAATATGTGACCCTTTTTAAAGATTGGGACAATGATGGACTGTGTCCACAATTTCTGCATTCTCTCTGGTGAGATCATTTGATAAAAAATTGTGCCCAAGATGTATACTTGCCATTTACGGTCAAGTTGTAGGTCTGCATTTGATAAACCATCAGGCCCTGGAGCTTGTGAATTCTTACTTCAAATGATTAATGAAGCAATGTGACCCTCTGAGTAGGCCAAGGGCCAAGAGCATAATAAAGGATCCAAGTGGCACTTGAGCTCCCCAGAGTCCCCCTTATACACTGTATAGACAATTTGCATCATGTGAAGGCATTTCTCTTGCAATAAATGTTCTTGCTGTATTCATGGCATACTGTATAAAGGAACAGGCATAACTTTCTTCTGATGTTCTTTCTCCCACCTCTTTCATGTGCTGGTACCATAGGTTGTTAGCTAGATGAGCTGATTAGTCTAAATATGTATTTATGCTTTCATTGTATCTCTCAGCACCTCTCTTTTTTCAAGATAAATTTCTTTTAATATCAGCAATCAGTGGGGTTTTTGGACTCTTATTGGGGACAACGGTAGATGTTTTATATTCTTGATCATAACTGTCTATAATATGTGTGAATGCCAACGTAATAAGGATAGCAGTTTGAATCGTAATACCACAAATGACTCCAATAATTATCATCATACCGTGCATTTCTTTCATGGAGCTACATTTCTTCTTGAAACATATCAATTTTTCCAATCATTTTCAATATCCCAAAGTTATCGATTTAGTGATAACTCCTACATTTAGAAAAAAAATGCAAAATAATCGCAAATATAATTCTTAAAACAATAGTGTTGTTTTTTGGGTCTCCAAGATATGTCACAATGCCTGTGTATCTTCTTATTAATGCTGGATAAGACTGTAGTATGCAAGTAAGAATTTGTATACAATAGGTAACATAAAAATAATGTTTTCTTATTTTCTTCTGGCTTTTACTGCTTCTGTCCCATTGTTCCTCTGTCCTAGTCTAAGAAAGGTGTTCCAGGATCCATGCAAGTCCATTAGAAAAACATATTGAAGCATTGAGTTTCCATGAGACCATAGCAATTGTTAAATGTGCAGCCCATTCAAAGAGAACACATTTTCCCTCTCTGGGAAATGAAGCTGCACATTTAGAGGCCAAAAAATCAGCCTATTACCCAACCACATTTGAAAGCGAAGTAAAATATTTAAGGCAGACAACAGGGCGATGCATGCTGGTTAAAGAAGGAATTAATATGACATCCATTGTACTGTTAATTGAAATACAAGTACGAGCATCCCCTAATGAAGCAATTTGCAGATAGTATAGCACTGGAAATCCAGTTTTGCTTCTAGCATTAATCAGGGTAGCGTTGGAGCAACTTCACTACCCAGCGCATATGACGAGACAGTCTAGCTGCTACTATTGCAGAGGCAAGGTTTGTTATTAATCTAATTGAACATGTGCCACAGGTCATTATAAAATGTATTGTGTGCCAGAAATGTACTGCAGGACACACTTTTCGAACAGTGAGAGGAGTAAACACCAGACCAAATGGACCATTTCTTCATCTACATATAGATTATGTATATATACTGTAGACATGTAATGGCTATAGATGTATGCTAGTTGTAGTATGTTCTTTTTCTAGATGGATTGAGGTGAGTCCATGCACACACCCTGTTGTAGCGTGTGCCACCAAGATCCTTGTGCGCAAAGCATTTCCAGGATGGGGTGTATATAAAGGTTTGCGATCCGATAATGGACCGCATTTCGTAAATGAGCTATTTGAAAATGTAGTTTTGCTATTAGGCATTAGACACAAGTTTGTGTCAGCCTATCATCTGCAAGCAAACAGTTATGTGAGGAATTAAATGGGCTTTTGAAAGAAATGGTGTTTGCGAGGAGGAAGCCCTTCCTTTTACAATGTGATAGGCCTGCATGTATGGATGGCGTCTTATAGGCTGAGTCTGAGTACACCGTCAATTCCACTTCCTCAAAGCTTCATAGCACATCAAAAAGCACTGATAATTCTGCAGCCTGTGCTGAGGACATTGGGGATAATTTTCTACTAATAATTACCTCACAGGCTCAGTTTTACCACTTCCGACCATTTATGTCTCCCCCATGTTTAGATCAATTCTTGATAATCCATCAATGAAAGCCACTTCCCCCATCCTAGAGCATTCTTTCTAACTCAGAGAATATCATAACATTCAGTAATTGTAATTGTAATTATTTATTTGTAATAGTCTATGGCCATTTATACAGCCATGCACATCATCATCTTCTCCCACTGGTTTAGCTAGAAATATTGCTGTATTCACTGTGCTACTCCTAACCATTTTGATTGGAGGGTTTGACATAATTACCTGATACCCTGACACTCATTGTGTTTAATGTACTTTTGGGTTTCTCCAGAATTGCAAATAATGCATGTTCTAGGAACAATGTTACTGAACACCCCTTGGTTTTACTTGAGGCCTTTTCAATCGCAAATGCAGTTGCAGTAAAGGATTGCTCACAAGGATAAAATCATTTCATGGCTGGATCCAAGATCCCACTATAGTAAGCCAATGGCCTATGGTCATGTCCCAGTTTTGTTTTTTGTGTAAGCACCGCTGTTATGACTTCTCCATTTGAATGGAAGAACAAGTAAAATTCTTCACTGTAATTTGGAATCCCTTGCACAATGATCACATTTTGTCATTCATGAAATGCTTTAGCCTTTTCTTCTGTCCATATTAATGTGTTTTTAGCCATCTGTGCCTCTTTGAGTCCTTTCAAATTTGGATGAATATATGTACTGTAATCAAAGACCCATTCCCTGCAATAATTGCATATGCCTACACATTTTTATATGTATTTTGTTTATTTGTAAAGCGCACCAAGCCCCTAGGCATCTGGACTCATTTCTTAGGTACACAAAGTTACATATTTACATTACATGATTGCTTAAAACATTATACATCAATTACATATTGCACAGGATTTACAATAGGTGGTTGAACACAGGCAGTTTATCATTAAGCAGTTTTACATTGAACCTATGTACAAGGTGCACAATGGATTCCGCATGTAGCGGGCAAAGGAGTTTAGGGTGGGTGAGCTAGTGTCCTTGCGCTAGTAGCCAGATTTTGACTTTACTTATAAAGGAATGATAGGAGGGTTCATATCTCAGTTAGTTTGGTAATAATTCAAAAGTTTACCGGTGAGTACGGGGAAGCTACTACCCCGCGCCTTCTGAAGTTTTAACCTCAGGATCTCAAGGCAATGAGCTTGTGCAGCTCTAATCGGTCAGTCATCCCATCTCACTTCTCCCTGTATTGATGAAGGTTATGGAGACCCTTGTCTCTCATCTATTATCCTCCTTCCTGGCATCTTGTGGATGTTTTGACATCTTTCAAACAGGTTTTCGCCCTGGTAGGGGCACTGAGTCGGTACTCGACGATCTCGCCTGCCTAGTTGACCAGGGTGAAGTGGGAGCAGGACTGCTGCTGGATTTATCTGCGGCTTTCGACGTGGTCGATCGTACCATACTTATCTCCCGCTTATCGGAAGTCGGGATATCCGACAATGTTCTAAATTGGTTTTCTGCCTTTCTGGCTGACCGTTCTCAGTCCGTCTCCCTCCACCTTTTCTGCTCTAAACTGGTAGGGCTTAATTCTGGGGTTCTGCAAGGCTCTGCTCTCTCCCCTATACTTTTTAATTTATATATCAGATGCCTCTGATCCGCTTTTATGGATTTAGATTCTAATCCTATTACACCCAGCTTGATCTCACCTGTCCGACACTGCTGCCCGGTTTAGGAGTTGCCTGGAGGACCTGGGAGCATGGATGGCCTTACATTCACTGAAAGTTAACAGGAACAAGAAAGGTCCTGGTTGTGGGCACTACCAGTCCCCTTCCCTACTGGACCCCTGACTTCTGGCCCTCCTCTCTTGGCCCGTTTCCCCTTCTGTCCACCTTTGTAAAAAATCTTGGGGTTAAACTCTCCTCTTCTTTATATATGGCTGATCAGGTTGCTGCAGTTAGTAAAACTGGCCTCTGTGTATTGAGGAAGGTTCTCCCCTTCATCCCTGCCCAATTCCACACTCCTGTGGTTGCAGCACTAGTCTTGAACACAGTTGACTACTGCAAATCACTGTATCTGGGCCAACCTGCCTATATTGTTAATCGACTTCAGCCACCCCCCCCCGAACTCACATGTCGCCTGTGCTCAGAGAACTTCACTGGCTTCCTGTGGAGAAGCGCATCTTGTTTAAATCACTATGCATCATTCATCGTGCCTTTTATAAACAAGGCGCTGAATACCTCCAGGAAAAGTTCTCCCAATATGTACTTCCACGTGCCCTCCGATCTCAGTCTGCTCTTCTGCTATCGATCCTCCGTATCAGGATGTCTAGGATGGGGGGACGTGCTTTCTCTGTGGTGGCAGCTAGTTCCTGGAACAGACTCCCGTTTACGCTATGTGCCACTACTGACCATCTTTCTTTTCGACGATCTCTCAAAACCCTGCTCTTCTATTCCCATGTGATCTTCCGCCTCTCTCTGTGCCATGGTGCTCTTGGGTGTACATAACACATCTCACTACCTCCCTGTAGGCCAGTCCAGCACTGCCATCGCAAATCCCACTTTGGGTGACATTTACAGGTCACTCGAAGTACCTGTAGGAGGCCCGCCAACATGCGTGGGTCATTTTAAGAAGATTTCACCCAAGGCTTTCAATATGCTTGATGACTCCCTCCCAATGAACTCCAAGAACATGTATTACTGGGGAAAATGGTCGCCATATGTATTATGTTACATTCAAGTTAATTTAAAGGCTGCATTTGAGAGGAGCTGATTTACTTCCAGAGGATAAATTTTACTTTTTATCACGTTCTTGCCCGTCAAGATGGTTTTATCAGAGGTCAATGCATAGCAGGCGGCACTGCCGTGCCGTCTGTTGTGAAAAATGACACAAGTGAATTGCTGTGATGCAGCGACCGGGACTGGCAGCCCCGCACTCTCCCACCTGCCCCTGGCCCTCCCCGAGAGAACACAGAGCGCATGCACAGGTCTGGGACTTGTGAGTGAAAGCAATGCACTGGTCACGATTCCATGGCACAAACATTGCATTTCACAGGTGCCACATGTGTGCTGGCTTAACTGCTCACGCTATGTGTTTCTCTGCACAGCATAATAAATACTTGTGTCCTCTTCATCAAGAGGTGTGTGCGACCTGGCCCAGGCTTTGCAAATTGCAGGAGGAGCAGCACTGACTTGAGGCTCAGGCGAGTGCCCCCTAGAGGCTGACTGATGTCAGGCAGCCGCCTGAACTGCCTGACACAAAGACCCGCCCTGGCCTACTGTATATTATATAAACTAACCAGCCACTACCCATGGTCTTCAATAAAATACTAGCCATTGGTCATGGTTTTGAGCTTTGTAGACGGTATATTGTAACATATTAATGAGCACTAGCTATCGCCTTTAGCCATGGCCACTCACTACAGCTTTGAATGTTGCTCACTGTATATTTGAAAACAGTGATGGGCTACTAGGCATGACTTTTAACCATGCACATTGGTATTTCTGAACTGTAACCAACCAGTAGCAATGGTCTTTGGTAAAGGCCAGTGACCCCAGCCTTTGTTATGGCCAAGTCCATGGCCTAAATTGTTATTAAGGCAATCACACTTTTTATGAGCTAACTTATAAGTGATGTTATGTCTAATTCCATTTTGATTTAATCAGTTATATTCAATGTAATGAGCATTGTCAACAGTGAGTGCATCAACATCAGTGTTCTCATTCAGCATGTAATTAGTGATGCCATCACTGAGGTATCTGTGATATCATAATTGCGGTTATTATTTGTAGCCGCAGCTACAGCATCAACCAATGAATTGCAGGATTTTATGTGCAAACCTAACATGACCAACGGCTGGAGTGTTTTTATTAACAATTGGGAGATTTGAATTACGAAAACTGCATAAAATAAATTACAATCTATATATTGTAATACAGGTTTGCAGTCTGTGTTTAATTTGATCTATTTTTGTAACTTAAAAGGTGACCCTTTAAAGGGCCATTTCCGGGGACGGAAAGAGGGCGATGGAATAGGGGATGAAAATACATAAGAATGAAACATCTAACAAAGGGAATTAAAATAAAAAGCATATATATATTTTTATTTTATTTTTAGAAAAAGGCGGGGTACTGCCAATTAAAACAAGAAATTAGAATTACAAGTAATTAGAAATTCAGCCATTAATGTCGACAATTCCACGAATATAGCACTCTCTTGACTACACATTCAAGACATCGGGCTTCATTATAAGTTTGTCTGCCTGGAAACAAGGATGCTGGTAAGCTCAACAACACCCTTGATTCTGGACCGCTAAACTACAAGTCGGCCTGCCAGAGACACTGAGCCCGAGACTTTTGACCTGGCTGGGTGCAGCGACCACGGTAGGCAGACTGGTGACAGAAGCGCTGGCACCATTGGTAGCGGTGCCAGCACTTTTTTTCAGTCCAACTCCCATAGAGTTTTTACCAGCACCTGACTTCCCGGTGCCAGTAAATCATTACGAGTCTGGCAGCAACCTACTGGCTGCACCGGCAGCGTTACTGCCGGGCTCGTAATGAAGCCCATCATCTACGCATGACTTGCATCATGACTTGCATCATGGAAAGATTGGGAGTTGGTAAAACAGGAGTTTGTGCAGTTGACACCATTGCTGAAGTTAATGCTTCATTTTCAGTTTGTAATATTGTTGCACTGGTGAACGGAAGTGCTGGAAGTGGTGATGATGTCCGTCTACGCAAGAATGAAACCAATGAACTTCTCTTATATAGTGTCTGTGCGCTTTTGGATAGTCATTATCAACGTTATCATAGTGGACTCGCAAAATATGATTAAATATAACAGATATTCCCAGGCTTTCAGATGGAACACTGGAAGGCCCAAAGCGTAGAGTTTTGCTGCAGAATGTGCAAAGAACTTCCTCCATCTCTTTTCTAGAACAGTGTTTTTTTAAATTTAAAGAAGCACCAATTGTCAGCAATGATTTCCATCCCAGCTGCCTTTTTCCTTGGTGGTGATGGATTCGGAACCCAAATGATAATGTCGTCACTGCTGGTGCTCTCGTGGTTGGACATGGTGGAAATGTCCAACTAGGAAGGAATATGTAAAACAATAAAAATAATACATGAAAAAGACATTGCCTCAAAAAAAGGGAATATTAGCAGGGCTACATGTTTTGTTGCACGTTAGACATATTCAAATGTCCAACTGGTGACGGAAATATGAAATAACTCTCTACCATTTCTACTGACTCTTCAAATAGAGTTCTCCAGGTGACAAAAACAAAGAATAATAGTATTAGGGGGAAAGTGAGTAAAAACAATAAATCATTTTAGGGATATAGTGACAAAAGTGCGTACAGTTACTAAAAAACTCTTTCCATTACCAAGTGCAGCAAGCAATGAGAAATGTAAACTTCTTTTTTGTGGTTGTGGTGATTATTCACACCTACAGACTTTGGCACCTGCAGATTGGTTGGTTTTGTACCCACAGATGTCATGATATGGCCATGTCAATAGATCTGAACGTATGATTGCAATCTCCATACACACAGCTGGACAATGCTACAAAAAATTAAGCCACCTCTATCATCCACTCTAAAATTTCTAATAACTCTTCAAATAGAGTGCCCCAGTGCTACCAGTGTTTAGAAACTCTAGCTGTTGCTAGCAGCACCTTTAATGGGTGGAGGTTCATTATACACAACCACTACTCACAGCTACAGTAACAATATACCACATACAAACCAGAAAACACCGCAGCCCAGTATTGTCCAGGCCATTCATACAATTTCCAATACACATCATCCCAAGACACTCACACAAAATACTTTATCATAATTAATATTCCCAAACATCTTCCCACATCCTTTTTTTTTATTTACTCTGTTCTGAAATGCTGGTGTGTCTTCAACCAAATAAATACACTATTAGTACCGCAGAATGAAGTGGATGAAAACTTCCTAAGGAGACCTCTCGCTCATCCAAGTCCTACTTGTGCAGATAGGAGCACCACATCTGTAAACACCTCATGAAAAGCCTCCTCTCTGACTACTCTAGCATTTCTAATAACTCTTGAAATACAGTGTTCCAGTGCTAGCAGTGTTAGAAGACCCTGTCTATCGCTGGCAGCACCTTTAAAGGGGGAGGTTGATTCTGCACATCCACAGGTCACAGCTACAGTAAAGATATAACAGCACAAATACACCAAAACAAAAAATACTGCCCTCCAGTATAGGCCAGACCATCTCATGCAATTTTCAATATGCATTATCCACATCATCCCAGGACACTCGCTCCACATGATTCTTTATGATTGATGTTCCCAAGTTTTCTGACAAAACACTAAAAGGGCCACGTCTTAGTGTTTTCATGATCAATGTTAGACATATTCAAATGTCCAACTCGTGACAAAAATATAAAATAACATAAATGAGAACTCTAAAAAGACAATGCCACAAAAATCAAACACCTCTCTAGAATTTCTAATAGCTCTTCAAATGGAGTGTGCCAATGCTGCAGATGTTTTAAAACACTAGCTGTTGGTAGCAGCACCTTTAATAGGTGTAGGTTGATTAGCTCACAGCTACAGTAAATATATTAGACCACTTTTATATAAAAAAAAAGACTGCAGCCCAGTATTGGTTAGACCATCTTGTCCAATTTCTGATAATCATCATCCACATCATTCAAGAAGACTCACACTGAATGACTTATCATAATTAATGTCCTCAAGCTTTGAGGCAGAACATTTGAAGTACTATAGTTAGTTATATTAGAGCTTTCTCTCAGAATGTGCAAAGTTCCTCCCCTGCCTCTTTGATGGAATAGTGTTTTTTTAACTTTAATAAAGAAGTGCCATCTCTCAGAAGTGCTATTCATGTGAGTTGCCTTCTTCCTCAGTAGAAATTAATTCAGAAACCGAATTATAACATTATCAATGCTATCTTGTGATTGGACATGTTGGAAATGTCCAACCGAGAAGAAACATGTAAAACAATAACAATGACAACATGAAAAGACAATGCCTCAAAATATAAAAAGGAAATATTAGAAGGAGTTCGTCTTACTGTTTTCTTGCACAATGTTATATATATTCAAATGTCCAACTGGTGACGAAAATATAAAATAACAAAAATTACAACTCTAAAAAGACAATGTCTCCTTTTGAACCCCTCTAGCATTTCTAATAAATTTTCAAATACAGTGTGCCGGTGCTACCAGTGTTTGAAAACTCTGGCTGTTGCTAACATTACCTTTAATAGGTTGAGGTAGATTACGCACAACCAGTTTACAGCTACAGTAAAAATGTAAGATCACATATAAGTCAAAAAAGACTGCAGCCCAGTATGGTCCAGACAATCTCATGCAATATCCAATAAACATCATCAACATAATTCCAGGCAACTTGCACCAGACAATTAATCATAATTCATGTTTGCAATGTTTAGGAACATTAAAAAAGCCACATCTTCAAGTTTTATAACTCAATATGATTTTTACTTTCAATAATTTCTCTTACATTTTCAATATCCTTTTTAATTGATTTTTTAAATTGTTTTAGCTGAAATATTTCAACTTTACAATTCTTTTTTCATACAATTTAAATAAAAAAAGTTGCAAAATACAACATAAACCAATACTTTTAACACATAAAATAAGAAATCAATATACCTAAAATCACACAAGAAAGAGCACTATAATAAAACAAGCAAATAAAACGGAGACCGTGTATGTCAATTCTTTTACATTGCATTTCAATTTTCGTCTATGTTGAAAGAGTGGTAACCCTTATGTATCAACAACCATAAAAAGTTACAGTCAGCATTTCTATAATCCTTCAGGACAGACATGAAATGCTGCTTTGTCTGATCATCTAGGGAGACAAATTCCACTAATATGTGTCTTAAAGTATTGCTCTGTGTGGCCAAGAAACATAAACAATATCTGTTATCAGTATGTTTAATCCTCTTCCTTTTGGCTAAAATATCTTTCGTTGGCCACAAATTAAACAGCAGGTGCATAAATTCTATGCAATATCTGCTTGACGGACATTTTATTATATGAGCCTCAGAGATACCATATTTTTTAGGCTGAAATGGATTACTATAAAAGTATTTGTAAGTGTTGCACTTTGTTATTGTTTGGCACCAGTTGATTGTACTTCTTTAACAAAAATCTATTAATAGTCAATGTAATTGTTTAAATTAATCCAGGATTAGTTTTGTGAGTAGTATTTTGAAACAATTGAAGATATAATACACTTAAAAAATACTTGTGTTGGTTGTATAAACAATGTGTAGTAGACAAACAATCTATATGTATTTGGCCACTAATATGTATTTCTCAAAATATTATTGTTAGTCTCATTTTACATATACATGAGATTGTTGTGTAGTTTTAGGAGATTGTGCTATTTTTATGGTACATTTTTTCTTGGATTAGATATTTCAAAAATGCATCCCATTTTTGAAGAGAGGATTTTTTTTTTGTTCAGAACACTTAGACATTACCAAATGGAAAAACTGGAACATGTAAAGTAGACACTATTGACAAAATCAACGTTTCATTAAGTATTGGTGGCATCACACTGAGGGAATCAACTACTCAACATGCAGCCAATTTTCATATACATAACAAACGAGCCCCAAGCATTTTATTTTTTTGTAGTGCTCATGCAATTTCCAATACGCATCATCCACATCATTTCAGGTCCTTGCCAATGCTCCTTATATGGATTTGCTAGAAATCTGTTTTATTTGTTCAAATGTGTCAAAGTGTACATACATACAATAGTCATATGACTTACCCCCGCTTCACAAAATCCATTCAGACTTTGCACAAACATTCAAGGCTGGGTCTATAATCTTTCTGAAAACCTTTCTCCACATTCGTCAAATGTCAAAAGAGTTATAGATCATCTAAAAATGTTGAGACCCCCCCCTTTAATTTAGCTTGCTCATCACAAAATTTCCATAACGCATCATCCACATCATTTCAGGCAGCTTGCATCACATAAATGATCACAATTAATATTCCCATGCTTTAAAATAGAACATTAGATGGGTCACTCTACACATACATAAAAGAAATATAAAGGGCCTTTAAGAAACATATTTTTTGCAACACATTTTTATGTCTGTTGTTATCAGCAGTACATGGCGGAGTTGGAAATCATCATTCATTTGCCTATGCCATAAGGCTGCACCATGACCCAAGCTGAACCAAACAACCCCTATTATTCACTGCACCTAGCCTCCATTCTAGTTCAGTGTCCGCTATACCATAATAACGTAACCAATGGCCACTGCTCATGGCTTGCAACCATGGCAATTCTCCAAATCCATGGAACATAAACATCAGCCATACCACATTCCTCAATAAGCAAATTAGAGTACACATTTGTGTTTGCTGAGGGTCAGGCCTACTACCCAGACACCAAATGTATATCAGTAGTTTTTCTACTTACATTCTTACACAACAGATATTTCCAAAAACATGCCTGCAGGTCCCTGTTAATGCTAGTCACACAAGTTTATTGGGATTTTTTCCACCAATTCAGGCTGTATTCACACGCTAAATATTATTTCCCATTCAAACCTTTGTAAGGGAGGAAGGGTCTCCCAGGCCCCCCTTCATTCCTAACAACACACATGATATGCTCATTCGGTGGTTGGCAGCACACTTCTGGCCACCATTGAATGACCCATAACTGTGCATGGCCTATGAGCCACAAGACTCCATTTTTGTTAACTACCAACTCCATTTTCTAGTAGGCCGCATGTAAATGCAGAATGCAAGCCTTCACCTTCCCCTTCATTCTCCGTGCACATCCAGTATGCCAACCCCCCACCTCCTCCCCTCTGCCATCTCTGTGGCTGTCCTGTTCTCACATAAGTGTGGGCGCAAGCTGTAATGAGCTAAACACTGTATAAACACTGTATCTCTCTTCTTCCTTTTACATCACTGCCCTGTCCTGTGTGTGACCAGGTCGAAGCTTGGTCCTGGAAAAAACCATCCAACTCCACAAATCTGCCTCTGTACTAGCAGACCTGTCTAGAGAAATATAGTCCACAAGCCCCCTAACCCCAGACCTCTTTTGATGTAACAGTTGCATGCCCCTCGCTCATGTGCCACTCAAGCTTGTTTGTTTGTTTGTTTTATTATTTGTAATGCGCCAGAATACCCTAAGGTAACAGGGCGCAGCAGTTACATGAATTTGCGAAGATTAGTTACAACAACAGTGGTACATACATGTATGTACACACAATAATACTTGTATCAGGATTATATACATATATACAGGTAAACACATGTGGGTACAATCTATACAGTTGGCCGGAGTGTGAAAGACTTAACAACTAGATATATTTGAAGGCGTACGTTTTCAGCCATGCAACAATCTTTGATCGGAAGTTTTGATAAGGTAAGTCCACTATGAGAGTTGGCGGTAGGGAGTTCCACAATTTAGCCCCTTTCACTGGGAAGCTATTGCCCCCCTATAGTGGAGCGTCTAAAGTTGGGGACAGAAAGGCTGTCTTTATAAGCTGTTCTTGTGGGTCTCAGGGAGGTCTGTCTATGAAATCTATCACTCAAGTAGATTGGAGTAGCGTTATTGAGGGACTTGTGAGTAAGTGACGCAGTTTTTAGGAGAATTGTGTCTTTGATAGAGAGCCAATTATTCTGTTGGCTGTGTACTGTGATATGATCTCTTCTGGAGATGCCCAGTGCCGCTCTAAAGCGTTGTTCTGAAGAGTTTGTAGTTTGCTAGTGGTAGCTTTGGAGGACCCAAGATAGAGAGCGTTGCAATAATCCAGGCGGGACAATATGAGGGCTCTAGCAAGGGTCAAGCAGCTACAGTTAGACAGAAAGAGTTTAGCTGCACGGATCAGTTTGCATGTATAAGCCGTGGAGGAGGCTTGGGAGTTCACCTGTCTGTTGAAAGAGAAGTTGGAATCCAAATAAAAGCCTAGCGTTTTAACCTCTTGTCCCACCTTGATGCTATTGCCATTGATCGTGAAAGATGAATAGGCACGTCCTAGTTTCTTTAGGCTGGCGGTAGTACCCAGGATGATGAGTTCAGTTTTATCATCATTCAGGCATAGTCCATGTGTGGCCATCTATGCCTGGATGATGATGTACACTCTATTCACCAAGGCCAAATCCTTCCCATAATCTCCAGAAAGCGGAAGGAGGATCTGGGTATCATCCACATAGTTGGTGTAGGTGATACCGAGATGATCCAGATCATCAAAAAGGGGCTTGGTAAATATATTGTACAGTGTAGGGGAGACACAAGAACCTTGTGGCACACCACAAGTGAAAGGTATAGGGTCTGCTGCAGCTGTAGGTGAAAAGACCCTCATGGTTCTGCTGTTAAGGAATGATCTAACCCATGTAATGGCCTCGACAGAGAAGAGAGCTGATGTGTGGAGGTGTGTGCATAGGACAGAGTGGTCGACCAGGTCGAATGCTGCAGAGAGGTCGAGGAGGAGGAGTAAGGCGGCTTGGCCATTGTCTCTGACCTTATCAATCTGTGTTTTAAGGTTAATAAGAGCCGTCTTAGTCTCATGTTGAGGACGGAAGCCTGATTGTCTAGCTCCTAGTAGGTGATGTTCTTCCAAGTACTTCTGTATTTGTACGTAGACGACCTTATCCAAGATTTTTAGAAGGAATGGTTCTGTTGTTATAGGTCTATAGTTTGTAGGCGTGGCTGGCTGAAATGTTTTTTTTTTTTTTTGGAGTAGTAGTACCCGGGACTGTTTTAAATTAGAAGGAATAGAGCCGGTGGAAAAGGAGGTGTTGATTAACTTTGTGATGAAAGGGGAGAGGTCAGCGCCTTTAATGAGCTGTGCAGGGCACAAGTCTCCCTGACAGTTAGAGGGTTTCAGTGACAGGGTGATTTTTTTTTTACTTCAAGTGTGGTGACTTTAGAGAAATTGAAGCGGGTGGTTTCCCTTAAAGTAGGCTTCTCCGGTGGTTTGGACGGGTGGGGGTCATTCAAGGAGGCTTTTTTACATGAGATTTTGTTTTGTAGGGTGGCGATCTTGTTGGCTAAGGCGTTTTAGATTTCTGAGCACCGGTTTTTATCTTTACTACAAGTATCTGGTTGTGCTGTAGGAGTTTCTACTTCTTTAAGTATGGAGAATAATTCCTTCATGTTTGATTTGGCTTGGGATATACGGGATTCGAAGGAAGTTTGTTTTGCTAGGTTGATTTCTTTTTTGTAAAGGGCAGCTAGTTTAGTAAGTTTGAGTTTATTAGCTGCTGACAGGAATTTTTTCCAGGTGGACTTGCAGTTTCTTTTTTGCTGCTTTAAGTTTTTAAGGAATGGTGTATACCATTTGTTCAAATGCCTTTTGGGCTTACTTAGTCTGAGTTTGGGAGGGGGGGCGATTAGGTCCAGTGAAGTGGACAACATTTTATTGTATTCTTCAACCAAGGTTTCAGGATCCAAGTTGTCAGGGAGTGTGAGTGTGGGTAGTAAGTTTGGGATAAGTCTCTCCACAGTGATGATTTTTTGGTTTCTCTTGAGTGTCGGTGGAGCCCTGCTGGCCGGCAGGGGTGGGGTCGGATAGTAGAAAGCGTGAATGATACCAGATTGTGGTCAGTCCAGGCTAGTGGTGAAATGTCGGTAATGTTAGCTAGACAATTGTAGTCAGCCACCCAATCGAGTATTCTACCTTTGGCATGTGTGGGTTCCATGCTTCTTTGGGTAAATCCTAACTCGGAAAGGGTATTACGCGTAGCATTGGCAAGTCGGTCTTCCCGGTCATTGAAGCCCATATTGAAGGCTCCAAGGGTGAGTACTTGAGTGGAACTTTTAAGGTTACTGGATAAGATGGTAATAATGTCTTCATCAAATGTGCCTATTGGGCCTGGAGGGTGATACATCACGTGGATGTTGAGAATTTGGGCATTAGTAAGGGGGACTTTGACTGAGAGTAATTCACAAGAGAGGGCGTTGATAGTGGTAGCTGGTCTCAGGTAAGACTACATTTATGGATAATAGCAACACCCCCTCCTTTGGAGTTGGGTCGGTCTTGTCTCCGGATGGAATAATTATCTGGGACTGCACGCATAAACATGTGGCCTGCTGCCGGATGTAGCAATGTCTCCCTGATGGCAAGGAGGTCAAGGTCTTCTTTGAGGATCAGGTCTGCAATTTCTGTTGCATGAGCTACTAACGATGTGGCATTGATCGGGGCTCCCTTGATTTGGGGGCTCACGATGGTTGTGAAAGTTGTAGTGGGTGAGTGAGATGACATCCTAAGCAGTGCTATGTTATTTATAAGGAGCAGGAGGCAGACGATCAAACTGATGACCAAGGGAAAGATGCTAATGTGTTCAGATATAAGGATGGTTAGTCTAATGCTTAGGAAAGATGCTCGGGCGTAGGCACCTGTGGCAGCACCTGTGTTCAGAATGGTGCATTTGGCAGAAATTGGAAGGGCAGTGCCTAGGTTAGGTGTGGTACTCTTAAACAAAAATGCAAGGGTAATGCCTAATTTACAGTCATTAGCTAGAGCTAGGACAGCAATGGGGCAGCACCTTTATTCTATTAATACATTTGGTTGGGATGCTGTGGAGCGATCCCAAGTTCAGGATAAATTGGGCAGCGTCTGAGTTCGAAATACGGGCAGTTGATTAGGATGCAATAGGGCAGCATCTAGGTTTGAGATAAAAACGATTAACTCAAATGCAATGGGGCAACATCTAAGTTTGAAATAGGAACAGTTGGCTCAAATGAAAAGGGGCGACACTTGGATTCAAGGCAAAACAGTTGACTCAAATGCAATGGGGCGACACTTGGATTCAAGTTAAAACAATTGACTCAGATGCAATGGGGAAGCACCTAAATTTGCAATAGAAACAGTTGACTCAAATGAAAGGGGCAACACTTGGATTCAAGGTAAAACAGTTGACTCAAATGCAATGGGGCAACATCTAAGTTTGGAATAGGCACAGTTGACTCAAATGCCAAGAGGCAGCACCTACATTTGTAATAGGCACAGTTGACTCAAATGCAAAGAGGCAACACTTGGATTCAAGGTAAAATAGTTGACTGAAATGCAATGGGGCAACATCTAAGTTTGAAATAGGAACAGGTGGCTCAAATGTAAAGGGGCAACACTTGGATGCAAGGTAGAACAGTTGACTCAAGTGCAATGGGGCAACATCTAAGTTTGGAATAGGCACAGTTGACTCAAACGCAAAGGGTCAGCACCTAAATTTGCAATAGGCACAGTGGACTCAAGTGCAAAGGAGCAACACTTGGGTTCAAGGTGAAACAGTTGACTCCATGCAATGGGGTAGCACCTACATTTAAATACTAACAGTTGACGGAAATGTAATGGGGCAACACTTGGATTCAAGGCAAAAGCAATAGGCGGAGATGCAAGGGCAGCACCTAGGCAGGAAACAAATAGGCAGTAATGGGTTCAAGATTTACAGTGGTGGTTAAGAGTGCAGTGTACAAGAAGCAAGTAGTATATATTCCCTATCCTAGGTAGGCTAGGTATCAAATTTGAGATTAAGAGCGGAAGCCAGGCACTTATGGACAGGCGTGGCAGGTTATTTAGAATGAAAACATGCAGATTAATTGATGACGAAATTAGTTTTAGCTCTGCTTTACATGCTCATTGAGAGGAGCAATTGGGGATTGTAAGTGCTGGCACCTGTTATCTGTTGCAGTAGGCGTCGCTCTCTGGTCTTACTGATAGTCAGAGTTAATTAACGATGCAGGACAAGGTATGCATCAGAGGTATTAGGATCATAGTTGTAGGGCTTACCAGGTCTCCAAAGAGAATTTCAGCAGGGGGACCAGCCTTGGCCTCTGGGCATTCTCTGGACAGGCTCAGGACAGGTACACAAGCCTTAGTGCCTGTGCCTTTGTGCTGGGGCCGGCATGCACATGGACGGTGTGCGATTAGTGCAAAATAGTGCACCTTCAGCTAATTCGGGCTCTGGATGCCGGAGGATGGTTCTCTTAGGCAGGGACACACATCCTGGTAAATGGGGCGGCCATTTTAGCAGGTGGTCGGCCTTGTGGGTGCAAATGGTGGCACAAGATGAGTCCAGTGGAATTCGAGGCAATAAAGAATTCAATGCAGCGATACTTCACACAGGGATCACGTCTGTATTTTCATATACAAACGTCGTCCTTTTCATTTCCTTATCCGCGCTATCGGCGGCTGTCGCTGCTGCTAATGGGGATAGCCTTTAGGCTTACCTTGCAGCGGGCGGTCGAGCAACTAATGAGGCACTGCTCCGGCAGTACAGTGGAGGAGCTCCTCCTCCTGTGGGCTCCCACGTCTCCTGAAGAGGCTCAGGACAGGTTCACAAGCCTTAGTGCCTGTGCCTTTGTGCTGGGTCCGGTGTGCGCCTGGAACGCATGCAATTGGTGCAAAATAGTGCACCTTCAGCCAATCCGGGCTCTGGATGCTGGAGGATGATACTCTTAGGCAGGGACACACATCCTGGTAAATGGGGCGGCCATTTTAGGAGGTGGTCGGCCTCGTGGGTGCAAATGGTGGCACAAGATGAGTCCAGTGGAATTCGAGGCAATAAAGAAATTAATGCGGCGGTACTTCACACAGTGATCACGTCTGTATTTTCACATACACACGTTGTCCTTTTCATTTCCTTATCCGCGCTATCGGCGGCTGTCGCTGCTGCTAATGGGGATAGCCTTTAGGCTTACCTTGCAGCGGGCGGTCGAGCAGCTGATGAGGCACTGCTCCGGCAGTACAGTGGAGGAGCTCCTGCTCCTGCACAGTTCACCCCCTATCACTAATCCCATGTGGCCATATATTCTTCCTGTACTAACAAACAGTAAAAACACCCACAATACATCTAAAGAGATACTTGATAAATGTGTTACTGAAATACTGTGTTAGATAAGACACCTGGACCCATGTACCCTTACTTTTTATTGTTCAGGTCAAACGTCTAATCATCTATATATTTCATGTTGAGATTTATGAAAAATGCTAAGACATGTTTGGCCAAAAGGGAAAATGTTAGATAGTCTGCATTTACAGCAACGTGGACATCTCCTGACACTGCACCCCTCCCAGATGAGCACAGCTGACCCACATGCTCCACCAAGTTACAATATGAAGCCGACCAATCCCGGAGCATCATCCATATGTGCAACATACTGACCAGCCCCCATCATCCAATGAATGTTACTGACTGTACCCCCTATACCACACATCATAGATGACGTGTTTTTGTAATATAATGTGTAATTTTCGTATCTTGGTCAGAGTGCTCTCGGAGTAGCAGAGTCCTATGCGTGCCCATTTTAACTTTATATTAAGTATTTTCTTTTACCTCACTTGCACTTGGTCCTGGTCTCATTCCCTACTGGGGTGTGTCCATTAGTGTCTCTTATTTGGTTATTTCACTGTAAGTGTGGGGAATGCCATCTTTCACCTACCGCTTCAGCCATGCCGCATGCCACAATAAGCAAATTACAGTACACATTTCTCCTTGCTAACACCCACGCCCATGGCCCAGTCACCAGAGCTATATCACTGTGCTGTGTACTTACTATTTATACTTTAAAAAAACAAAAACACAGGACATATTTGCAAAACCATGCTTTCCAGTTCTTGCAGACCCCCCTCGTACATATTTGCTGCAATCCTATCCAGCAATTCAACCTGTCCCCACACGCCCATTTGTTTTTCCCTTTCAAACCTATCCCATTTTCAAATAACCTTGCCACATAGCTGGTCCTTTGTGCACATGGTCATCTTAACCCCATTAGTCATCCCATGTATAAGCCTTTACAATTTTATTGGACCCCCCTCTAATTTCGTTCCTTCTTGACAAAACAGCGCCACACTTTGCAGAACCATTCTGAATTAGGTCTAAAATGAAATTCCTGAATTTCATGCAGTTTCATTGAGTGGCGCCAAAGATGTATACCATTCAAAAACTGCTTTTCACCAACCCTGTAATACACAAATGAGCATAGATGCCCCAAACAACTAAGATGTTCTTGGACACCACAGGACTCTCCAGGACTGTATGCCGGTACCTGCCATTGACAGCTGTCAGTATTTCTGTAGAAAATAACAGTACAGGAACAAGAACATTAAAACAAAAACAATGTTTCCCATTTGCAACTTTAACACATGTTAGCTTCAAACAATCCATCCCAACATTTTACAACCTCGAATTTCTGTACTAAAATAGCATTTCCTAACATAAACTACATTTTACATAATAGGAGTTTGCATAGCAACATGCCCCAAGCCAACTTGGCTTTCCTGCGTCTGATACTGCCCCAAAGTCTTTATTTAAGCCCTCAAAGTAGTCAGAACATGTAACTATGGGCACAGTAAATATCACAACAAAATATTTTTAAAACAAACACATTTTCATATCACCCAAACAATCCCTTCAACACACACCATAAGTAATTTCAAAAGCATTGTAGATAAAATCACATTCTTACTGCTCTGTGATACATCTTTTATTTTGAAAACAACAAGCATACTTCATGATTGATTGTATATCATGCACCACACTAAAATGCAACTTCTTTCCTAATAAACAATTTTCAATAAGTATTCCCACCCCATGTTCTACATAAACAGCAGCATCACTTCATTGTTAAAAAAATTCAGTAAAAAACAAAGAAAACCAGAAAGCCCCATTATGAACATATTATCAAATCACACTTTCAACACAACAATCACCAGCAATTATGCCATTCATATGTTATCACAGGTAACATGAACTGCACAGTGTGAGTTCTGCAGTGAAAGTGCAAAAAGTAGACAAAAGGGAGTTTCATACTTTCTAAAATCAAAACCACAAAAATAGGACTATATAATAAGAAAACTAATACAATGGCCGGCATTTTCACTGCAACCTATCACAATGAAGTACACATGAAAAAATTGAATATTTCCCAATTAGAACCACCAAAACACACACAAACCCTGCTCAGCATCAAACTTAGCCACGGATATTGTACACAGTTACAAAGCTCACTTGTAGCTGCAGGCGCACGTACATTTTTCTGCAAGCCCCAAATAAAACTAAATTTTCCTTGAAAACTTAAAATCAAATAAGTGAACAACCAAGTACATGAAATAATATACACAAATAAAAATCTGTGCTGTATCATCCACAGAAAAGTATGATTATTGTACACAAACTTTATATTTATAGGCGCAGCTTTAAATATACCTGCGGCTCCAGCCGCAACAAATGAAACGCAGAGTAGTATCGGCGTGCCTACGCTGGTGCTTTTTTTTTATAAATGCAGCTACACAAGAGCCCCTATTACATGTCTGTTGATAGCCGCGGCTATCTGCAAAATCTTCAAATTCAAAATTGCATTTCGACTACACCAAACACTCAAAACTGTCCCCAACATGCCTACCAGCCCCCCTTGACCCCTTATAATCCTCATCCACTCCTCTAGTCTCTTAAAATCCCCCAAAACAATCAATGAATATAACAGGCCTCGCACCCAACATTTCAGATAGCCGTGACTATCACACGTCCACAAACACATGATGTGTAACTTGCTCTAATATAGCCACGGCTACAATCGGGGAGGTGTATGCACACTAGACGGCTGTTTGTTAGCCGCGAATACTACAAAGAGCATCCTCCACCAATTACAATGTAAAACACACACACATCACACACACATCATACATACCCTATTCATACAAACTACTAGAAATTCAAAGGAGGTATCATTTCCTGGAAACAAACAAATACTGCATATATCATGACTGCTTAAAAAACTTAGTGGCTGATTGGACACAGTTGGCTGTTGGTTCCACGTTATTCCAAAATTGTTAAGTTTGAGAAGTGCAGTACACCCAGACATCATACTAATTCATTGTGGTGTCAATGATTTGGGGAATGTATGAGGGGTGCCCCTTACTTTAATGATGAAACAAGACATGGAAAAACTAACAGAACTATTTCCTCACACCATCTTTATCTTTTCTAATCTAACTCAGAGGCAAACATGAGGATGGACCACCAGATGTAATGGTAACATTGAGAAATCCCAGAGAAATGTTAATAAAGCAGTTTCAGCATTCACGGAAGATCAAAGTCAATTATGGATTTTGAACAAAAATGCATGACGGAATACACCTAACCAATGAAGGAAATGCAGCATTCCTTCACAACATCAAAACCGTACTTCTGATGTGCTCAAATTCTACACTGTGTTCCCCCAAACAGTCCTATCAAGGACTAGTTATCATTTATAAATACACAAATACAGAAAAATAATATCAACCTGCAGCAACAGTTGATTAACTTTTAGCAAAGCCACGGTTACAAAAAGTTAGTTGAGAACGGGACTAACTTCAACTTTTAAACTACTTTACAACTTGAATATTCATTAATGTGCTTATATGAAATAACTGAACAATAATAAAAATATGTAAAAATAAACTAGGTAGGCTAACATTCCACAGCCACACAATATGAAACCATAAATACACACCCTAAAATGTGTTCTATTGTACATCTAAAACTACACTACAATTCCTCCTTTTCATATTAATTTTGTTAAACTACTTTCTTCTAATTCTCTCAAGTCTCACATGCTCAAAAGTCTGAAAACACACATCCAAAATAAAAAAAAAACTCTATAATACCTACCAAGTCTCTGGCCATGGCCTTTGGGCATGGCCAGGGATTTTTCACCCCTGACGAGACTATACCTAAATAAAGAACTTAAAAAAAATATAAACTCTGACACCCCGAACCATATAGCCACGCATAACAAAAATAAACATACAAGCATCTATCTGTAGCCTTTTGTAGCCTTGAATATAGCCGATAATATCATCAAAATGGCAGAAAGAAAATGCTTCCATGCGCACTGAGGCCCTCAGCAATTGCCCCTTCATCTGTGCCAGCTACCCCGCTCCCCACACGGCCTCCTTACCTCCTCTAGCCTTTCCCTTTCACCCCAGAACACACACTGCTTCTATGACGCAGTTTGCATCCAGATGTAGGCTCTTTGCAGCTATAGCAGAGGCTATGGAAAGCTTTGTGCTGCAAACACGGTCCCTATGCGCACTCCATCTCCCACATTTCACTCAGTGGCTGCTGGCCATCCCCCACCTCTACCCTGATGACATTTGTATGTTTTCTGACCTACAAATAGCCGCAAATATCTAACATCGAGAGAAAAACAAGATGGCGGTCATTTCATGTCTGAAAACCATGATCCTGGAATGGACCATGGGAGATATAACTATAATTTTTGTGGGGACGGGGCATCCCCTTCTCTGTCAAATTTTAAAATAACCACTGCAGGGAATACACCAAACCACAAAAGGATCGCAAGTCAACGCTTTGTGCCCAAGTTGTTTTGGACATGGTCCAAATCCGTCCAGCGGTTTAGGTTGTGCACTTTGGCCTAAATTGACATTTTTGTCTATGGGAAAATGAATGGGAAGTTGGCGCACTTTTGCGAGAGAAAAAAATTGTTGACACATAATACAAAATGTTATGAATATTTACTAAACTTTGCAGTCTAGGGCGGCCCGCAAACTCTTAATCACTTTTGAAATGTCAGCCAAATCCGATACTCTAATCTATCAGAATTTTGAGGACCACCCTATAATGTCTATATTACAAGGCCTGCGGCAGCGGCCCTGTAATTATGGTTAAGTTGCTCAACCCATAGGATTAACACTTTTTGAATGGCTTATAAGTTTGCTCCCACTCAATGATTCCTCAAAAAACTTTAGCAAAAAATTGATATGGCCCAGTTAGTTTGATCATGCAAAGGATGGTGATGTTTCGGTCTGGGGATAAAGTTATAGGGGGTCCTAAAATGTGTGGTTTTTCCCCATAGATGCAACGGAAAAAGAAATGTGGGCACTCCTACAGCCCAAACCACTGGATGGATTTTCACCCAATTTGCAGCAAGAGCGGTGGCTTTGTCCCGAAAGTGTGCTTTTGTAAATTTGGTGTAAATCTGTAGAGTAGATTTTTTTATGACCAAAAAGTACCCCAAAAACAATTAGTGATATCTGTATCCGGTCTGTGAACCCTCTTCCCTGTTCAGTCTGCGGACGGGCCTCTGATTGGCCTAGAGGGAGGTGTGATGTCCGCAGACATCAGATATGCTCGCCGATTGGATGCTGAAGAGCTGAAGTACGTCAGATTTTTGGGACGTGCTTGCCATGCCAGTTAAGTTTTGTAGGTATGTCAGTCCAGAAAAAGTAGACACACTTCGATCGTAAGGCAATGTACTTTGTTGGCTGAAGACCAACCGCCTCATGTGTTTAGTGTCAGAAATATATAGCCATAAGCTTGATTAAAATGCGGCCATTTTAAGGTGACTGAAATCGCCATTTTGTTTTCTGTAACGTTTGCCTTTTGCTTTGTGTCAAAACTGCTTTGCTGAAAAATTATTCCGCTCCACTAGTGCATAACGCAAGGCCGTGAGAGACATGTTGAACCATAACGCAGCAACCCAGACAGAAATGCCCGGTCTCCTCCCTCACAAGTCCTTGGAAGTAAACAGCAAGGCATTCTAATCAGTACAACAGGTGCCAGCTAGTCTTGTTAATACAGTAGAAATGTTAGAAGCGAACATTAAATGGCTTGAATTATGCTCTTCTTTGCGCCCCCCCTTTCCTGAGCCCTGTAGAGCCCTGGAGAGCAAGCTGACCCCTAGCACAAAAATAGAAACCAGGAGATAGCAAGGGCTGGAGTGTGTCTCTCCCCTACGCGCAGCTTGCTTGCAAAAACAAAGTCTTATGTCTGTAGGCTCGTAAAATTGCAAACTGTTGCTAAATGAATCTTTGAAGGTGTCATACTCGTCACCATTGTCAATCATTGTGCCCAATTCAAAGGAAATGTATTAAGGACGGTATTGGATGTGTCACTACTGATTGTAAGATGCTTGCTTTATATATATGTAACTGTTGTACGATTCTCTCTGCTCTTGCGTCCCCCGGGGTCTGGAAACGCACATCGCAGGGCGTGGGACCCAGTCTGCCAACTGAGACTATTTGCTTTGCAATAAACATTAGCTTTTGGGAATACAACCTCTTGTCTGGCGTATTAGTTTGTGTGTGGTGATTGTGCCTTGTTTCCACATGCGAGGGTCCCTCAGGGGCCCCTTCAGGTACAGATTTTACTTTCATGTTTAAAACCATGTTCAATTTCTTGAGTGACTTCCAGATAAATAGTGATTTTTTTTATCATTTTGCTGAGATTGTTTAAATTACAAGTTCTCCTCAGATTGCTTATATTGATACGTTGTATTTTCTACCTCAGCCCTGGTTATTTCGGCTTCATTTAGTATGAATGGTACTCCAAGTGGGTTTTGGCTTCCTGTAATGGAAGGTTGACTGCCCTCAGGAGTGTCTGTGTGTAATTGAGAATCAATTTCTTCATTGTCCAACATTTCTTTGTATTGTTTGAAATTGTCATTTGTTATACTGCTTTCATTTGCTTTAAATGCAGCTTCAAATGAGTCATTTTCATCAAATAATTATGTATATTTTCTCCAAAGTTTAACAAGTTGGAGTAGGGCCATGTAATACAATTTTATTTATGTTGTTGAATTTTAAATTATGATTTAATATGATTAATTGGAATAGGTTTAGTTAGCTTCACTGGGCTTCCTTCCAAAGATGAAATTGCATATTTCCCAGTTGTCTTATTTGGTGTGACATTGTTTTTGTAGATGTAGTTTTGGGCAATGTCCTAGAGACATGTGTTTTCCAAAGTAGTACTTTGTTTGGGTAGTATGTGTTAAGTACGTTGTTTTTTAAAATGTTGTGGCTGTTGGGATCATTTGTGGCTATGTTTTCGATCTCTTGGCATGATTGTAGTACTCTATTTTGGGACGGGCTGGCCCACTGTTTTTTATACCAGAGCTGTGCAATTTCTGTTATAGAGTTTTGTCAGATGATGTGTCATCCTAAAGGTCTTTTAGCTCTGTTTTCTCAGCTTTCGTGAGATAGGCTGTGGCATATTTTGCAACTGCATTGCAATTGTCAGCAATGTCTATGTTCGCATTCCACAAGAGGGCAATGATTGCATTGTAATCACTGATATACTTGGATGCTTCGTCGCTTCCAATGCTGTTGGTATTTTTCAGGTATTTTTCATTTCAGAAGACATTAAGCTATTTACTTGTCCTTTTTTGCAGACTGGTCTAGGGAAGCCAAAGCAACATTTGGTATAGTATGTCCCTTTGTTTTTATATCTACATCAGCAGTGTTTGCCACATTTATGTTTTTGGAAGCATAACACTTGTGTATTTAGGTCACTTTGTGGGGTTTCTGTAATGTTGCAGATAATGTATTTTTCAATAAATTGTAAATCGGTGTCATCAGAATCATTGTCAAATTCTGGAGAATCATTTATCCACAAAAGCATGTGGATTTGTGGTTCTCCTAGCCCAGGGGTACTTTTATTGAAGACAAAATACAGCATGGCTATGAAGAAAGTATCTTGATACATTTACAGGGTCAAGAAAACCGAGTTCTCCTGGTGTTTTTATGTCTATTCCGTCTTTATTTTGGTTTGCAGTGCGTAAGAAATCATGTAAGTCATCCAATGCATACTCTGCACAACTTAAAGTAACAAACCATGCTGGTGGGCCTAGGTTCCTTAGCATACAATGTACATCAGTGTGACGTTGTAATCAGTATTCTGTTTGCCAAGAGATTTGTGATACGTGACTGCAGAATTTTCTCATTTTCTTTTATTTTTTGAAGTAGTTGGTTAGCGGATATGTTTAAAAGTTAGAGCCAGTTTTTAATGTGGGTGCAACTCCATAACATAGAGTTGCCAGTTCACTTTCAAAGAGGAGGTGGAAAATGTATTCAACATTTTGCCTGAACATGAAGTCTACAGAATAAATGTGTAAAGAGCGATATTCTGATGCACTAATTTGTGTGGACCTTTCATCATATTGTCCTCCTTTTCCAGTAAGAAAGAGTAGAGGAAAATAACGTGCTTCTAAACTTTTTTCCATATGCTTATTGGAGATCCTTTGGCTTGATGCATTCAATATGTTTCTAATGCATCATCAATGGTGTCTGTGGAATGCAGTGGAAGTATATTATACTGGTATAAAATGTTGGCTGCTGTAAGAGGATAAACATGTTGACATTTGCCACTTTCTGATGACTCTTGAATAATGTGGGTGGATTCTCTTAAGTTTTCCTCTATGTTTACATCTTTGTAGTACTCGTTGTTTTCTTTTAAACATTGCAGGGCTTGTCTAGATTTGTTTAGGTCTATTAGTTTTGTCTTTTGTTGGCACTCCTTTAACTAGTACAATTAAAGATTGATCTATTCAGTCCTAGAGTTTGAACATTTTCATTTAGGCCCAATGGTAAATATACTACCTTGCTCTTTAGTAGCATGGATAGAGGTAATTTGGCTGATTTTGGTTGAAGGTTTATTATAGCCTGAAATTGGGTGCACTGTTTGTATTATACTGTTCTCGTACAAGTTAAGCTGTTAGAGAGCTTTTAAAAGTGGGAGTATTTCTAAGTTATTAGTGATAGCATGTGGTGGCATTTGGTTATTGTCAAGCTTTGTGTTGCAGTACGTTCACACTCTTGAGGGGTTAGTTATTTTGTATTTAGGTTTTGCTATTAAAGCTAATTGGAACCATTAGGATTGTTCATTGTCTTCTATTTTGTAGGCTACATCTACTATTTTAGTTCTCTTTTTATAATATGTTCTGCGGCAACGGACACATTTGGTCTGCTATTTCAGCAAATGTGTTTTGAAACTTAGCTATTTCTTTTTTGTATGTCTTTATTCGGAGGTTGGTGTTTATGAGGTTTTTGGTAATGTTTTCTGAAGGTACATTTAATTCAATTGTTTGGGGATTTTCACTAAGGGTTTCTTTTGTCATAATGGTTCGATCCAACATTTAATTTCCTCAACCACTATTGTCTGTGGCAATTGTGTTTTCTTGTTCTTGTTTATAAGCTTATTCGTTGAAGTCTGGTTCTGTGCTGCTAGTGTGCATCCATTCACCATCACAGAAGTGTGAATAGGTCTGTATATTGACATGTGCATGTTTAGAAGTAGTTGTCATTTATTGATTAATTTAGTTAGTGGTTTCATTCTGTTTAAAATTAATATAAATAATGTTTGATTTAGTAAAAAAAAGCTTTGTCGATTAGAGCTTGCAGGATGAGTCTCCTGCTGTCGTTTTTGAGGGAAGATTGTGACTTTTCAGATGGATTTATAAGATTGTTAAGGACATTTTTTGTAACATAATTGTTTTGGACTGCTTTAACATGACTATGTTAACACTGGTAGATAGAAAATTGGGTTTGTTAGTAGGTACACTTTTCTTTGTACAGAATGTTTTAGTTTTTGTTTTTGGAAGAGGGGACTTGCCTTTTTTAGTTGTATGTGGTTTTGTTTTGTTAAGTGCGGCTACTAGCTCTTTTCTTTTAAAGTTTTCTATACAATGTGTTAGAGGTGGATGACTGTGGTATACTTTTAGTCTTATGTACTCTAGTGTTTCTTTCTTTTCTACAGAGTTGCTGTTTGGTGGGCATTTTGTGTCTGTTGGGAAATGAGAAAGGTTATATTGGGAAGGTGTGTAATGTGTATGCATATTTGGTGCATGGGTGTGTGGATGTAGAGATGAATAGAGTACTGTTTGATTGTGAGGTGGTACATTAGGTGTGGTTTGGAAGGTTGGGGGAATACAAGTGTACAGAGGTGTGATGGTGTTGAGATAGTGAGGAAGGCAGTGGCAGGGTGATGGAATCTGCATGGTGATTGTGCAGTTTTGATGAACAGAGTGGGTGCTGCAAAGTAGGTGTGTGTATTGTAGAATATAATGGGCTAGAGTGAAAGAAATGTTAGTTTGAGAAAGGTAGTCTGGGGTAATATGCATAGTGGCACTGTGTTGCTATAATAACATACATATAACTGGCCAATGAATGTAATTCCTTTGCCGGATACGAAGGACATTTGTTTTTCGGTTCTTTCTTGCAGTTATGTGTTTCTTTCCTGTAATTGTAAAATAAAGTTAGTTGGCATATTTGGTAATGGTGAAGTACTGTTAGGAAGGAAGGGTTATATTTGTAATTGAAGGAGAAGGGGGTGGGAAAAAAGTTAATAAAATTGGGTGGACTGTTAAAAATGGTTGCTTTTAGGAGCATTTTCTGGAAATGTAAGAAATGTGTGTGTGCCAGAAACTGTATAACAACTTGTAAAATCGAAGAGAAGTTGATGAAAAATATTTGTACAACAGTTTAAATGACAGTTGTGTATGAGTTTAATGTGCTAGGAGTATGAGTACTTGCCAAACATCATGCATTATATTCTCTAGGTGTATATGTAGTCATATACGTTTTGCTTGCATTATGGGACTTGTAGTTGCACTTTTACCTTTATACACGTTGGAGTACAAGTCACAGAACATAGAGAAATAAGTAGGACTGCATAAGCAGCTGATGATTGGAATGGATTCTGTTAGGAAGTATACATGTACTGTTAATATATTAAACTGGCACACACTGAGCACCAATTTCAAATGGCTTTGTTGTATGCAAAAGTAACACACTGCTGCTGGAAATGGAGATGTGCATGTTTTAACTTTGTTGAAAAGGCTTCCCAAGAAATATTTAGAAATGCAAAGTATTACATATGTTTATTTGGAATACATGTCACAGTTTGAAATTGGGAAGTTTAGTAGTGTTTTTTACTTTGCATTCTGGGACTTGCCGTTGCAACTTTATAATGGGGAAGTGAATTAGAATTGGCAGAATGCAAAGGAAAAAAGAGACTTATACAGCACCGATATATTGGAATGGGCTATGTTGGGATGTATGCATGTGTGGCGAGTTACTAAACTGGGAGACACTAATTGGCATTTAAAAATGGTTTACAAATGCATTTTTTTGGTGTTCCCTTTATTTTATGGAAATATGGTACAGTGCTGCTGTATATTTACATATGCATTTTTAACTTTGATGAAAATGCTTGTAAAAAGAAACATTATTTTGAAATGCAGAGCATTTTAATTGGTTGCTGCTTCATGTGAGCAGGTGATGAATGCTCCACTGCATGGCATTTGCTACAGTGACTAAAAAGACAATATGCTTATTGCACGCCTTATTACAGGGTAAGTAGCATGATCCATATATATATGTATATATATATATATATATATATATATATATATATATATATATATATATATATATATATATATATATATATATATATATATATATATATATATACGGGCTGCCCGCCTTTGCTCCGGACCGGGAATCACATCAGAAGAGGAAGCGTGTGTGCTTGTCGCCGGGAGAGACTCGCCTGAGCAGAGGTGCACCCGGTTATCATCGGAGGATGAACGGAGACACCAACGTTCGGTGAGTAAACTCGTGGTAACTTGCACACAATACACTTCTGTCCTCATCGGTCCGTTGAGCGGATTACACGAAAGATTTCTCTCGTGTACATTATTGCAGTCAGGGGATATAGCGTCAGTTTCTCCCCATTTAATGAATTCACACCGAGGGTGTTTGAATTCCCTTCACCTAACGCCATTTCCCTCCAGTACATGAATTGTAAATATCCTTTTAAGGAAAATGGCATCACAACTTGATAAAGAAAATGCACAGCGTGAAGAGGCACATCATCTATTTAGTGAAGATCAACAAATCAAAATCCCAAACAAAAATGCAACAGAAAAATATATTACAGACAACAATGAAATCAGCTTACTTAAAGAATTGGAAAGACTGCAGAAAAAAGAAGTGAGTAAATGGTGGGAGGAGCATTCACTCCAAAACTATGTAGATGTTGGAAGGATTCCTCGTGGGCTTAGAATTCTAATATCACCTTCCTTTGAGGAACAAGATCCGGAAATGCTTAAAGAATGGGGCGACTCCACAAACTTGTGCTCAGGACAATTTTTGAATATTTTGATTAAATATGCTAGAATCGACGGACAAAAGGTATTAACCAAAATAGAAGAAATTAATGAACAGCTGTCTGCTATCTCACCTAGCAAAGAAGGGAACAAACTCAGAAAAAGTATGGAAGTAACTCTAATTGCTTACGAAGAAGACATTAAATTATGCAAGCAGAGAAAGTTCCTTTGTGATAAGCAGGACTATGAAAGAGGAAGAGTTTATACCTTTGCACGTCAATTTGATAACCTGAGAAAAAACATGGTGAGCCAAAATGCTGAAAACAAGGAAACAACCCCGACCTCAAGCGAAGTAGCCATGACTTCAGACTCTGAAGCCTCCGCTAGCAGTAATGTAAATCCCCCCAAGAAAACTAATTTTTTAGAGGAGATGAGGATGCTCGGTCTAGATGGCAGCAAAAATCCTGCAAAAAATGCAGGAAAAGGACGGGGGAAGAACCAAGGCCCAGGAGGAAGAAAAAAACAAGGAGGGGACAAGGGCACAAGCAGCTCAGAGTCAGATCAAGGAACAAGAACACGCTCTGGGAAGAAGAAGGCACAATAGAACCAGATAAACCTGATAAAAGCATCATCAACCTCTCAAACTACACGCTCAACGAGGAACAAACTAAAGTTCTCCAATATGGATTTAACTTCTGCCCCACAGCAAGCTATGATTACATGGAAACCAGAATAGACTTCTTCAAATACATGAGAAAAATCCGACTGAAGAAATTCTTTATCTTGAATCCACCCAAGGAAAAACCCAAATTGGCTTCATTATGCACTTTAGGTTTTTAAAGACAAATGGACTGAGAGTTATGTTTACAGCAATATGCACTTAATAATCTTGAACCTACGAAATACGTAGTGATTAGGAAAAATACAGCTCTTCACACGGATACAGTTTGCAAATAGAAAATCCATTTCGGGCAGTATGCTATTAGTTAATCAATTGTTTAATTACACGATGCCAGCACTCAATTGTAACTCCAGGCTGTGATTGGGAATAATATGTAATTGCATAACGAGCAGGTTTCATTTTTTAATCATTATTACAA
This sequence comes from Ambystoma mexicanum, assembly GCF_040938575.1. Taxonomy (NCBI): domain Eukaryota; kingdom Metazoa; phylum Chordata; class Amphibia; order Caudata; family Ambystomatidae; genus Ambystoma; species Ambystoma mexicanum. Next base: position 1,238,128,853 of record NC_090937.1, on the reverse strand, counting down.
TAATATATTTTAATCATTGGGAAAATGAAAACATGTTACTACACAATGTACAGCCTTATAACATAATTGTGATATCTCTAAAAAAGTATTCACTTTAATACACTATGTATGGGAATTCACACATCTTAAAATGGCCGCCAGCATTCAACATAGAATGCTTATGGGGTATTTCAAGAGTTGAAATAGAAGGACAAAATGTGTTGGGCGGGATCGAGCCCTTCTGTACTTAAAAGCAGTTTGCAACCTCATCATATTGTATATGTGAGCAAACAACGGGAGCGTTGCGAACCGCGTCGTGAGTTTAATGCCTTGAATAAAACTGGATATGGCCTTTGGCGAATGGTGAATTGATTTATTTTTTGGAGATCCATACTGGCGTCCTAACCGCGAAGAGTGCTGTCCTTATGTGGAGAAGTGCAATTACTTTTCCCCTTGTTTTACTATATATATATATATATATATATATATATATATATATATATATATATATATATATATATATATATATATATATATATATATATATATTAAAAAAAACCTATCAAATTCAATTAAAAAACTTTGTTAAAGGGACGTTATTGTTACAACTAAAACTGAAAAACCCCTGAAATTTGCCAGTTATGGTAAGCTAACCAACCATAACTCGTGCCACCACCGTGCACTGCCAAGAATAACACTCATGACATCAAAGATGACATCACGAATATCATTGATGACATCACTGATGTATTTTGTATATTAATAAAGTATTATATATACTATTCCTATATGTGTCTGTGTTCATTTTTTTTAAAGGTCGTTTAGGAGTCTGCGGATGGCGCAACTGTCCACGATGTCTGCAATTAACCAAAATGGGGGTGTACTAAGGACACTATGCCTGTTCGTACTGTACTCAATGAAAATGGAGGGTTTGTAGGACACATAACCTGTCCACCTGTCCATGATTAACTGAAATGGGGGTGTTCTAAAGATACTCTCCCTGTTCGTATTGTCCGAATTCAAAATGGAGGTGTCCGTAGAACGCATAACCCTTTTGAATGTCCATAAAGTTGTGATGCACCTTTAATTAGTTTGGGGACCTGAACCCTGCCCAGCGTACGCTAGTGGACATGTGCATCCCACTCTCAGGTTCCTACGAACATTGCGCCTGTGCGTAACTGTCCGCTGCACATGTGTCACACTTTTTATTAGTTCGGGGATAGCTTCACAAACATCTGTGCAGGTGAGTGGAGTCACACCACCATCACAGAACCCTATTTCAATGAAAAAGCTTACAAACAAAAGCAAAAAACCCAATTGCCATACATAGAAGTGGACAAGGATATGAAAAGGTTAATAATACCATCGTGGATCAAGAAATGCTGCTCACACAAATATCTCCAGCAAACTTAGCATCCACTCTCCATTCCACTGAACCAATGTGTCCAGTCTACAAATGGGTGTGCATATCAATGTGTAAGATAGGCAAAAAATCTTTCACATATTTATGCCAGTTCCTCAATCAGTATGTGAAAGGCAAAGACACATTGAAAATAAAACTATTACAAACTATGGTTTACTGTCCAGTGTGAAAATACACAGGACTACAGGGACACCTTCCACCATATCAAAATGATAGGAATACACCATTCAACTGTAAGAAATCTCGTTCATAAACTGTACTATGCCGAAAGTCCTTCTTTAGCACTAGGCAATTTAAATAAAATTTCTCGGAGAAATAGAACACATCCAGAGAAAATAATTTGGAAGTGAAAGCCACTTACAAAATTCAATACCTTTTAGAATAGAGTAGCAACAACTTTACAGATGGCAACCTTCTACTACACACATACAAAAAAGAAATACTAAAGTGTAAAGGCACATCTGCTGAAGTATCAAACCGTGTGTGTGTGTGTGTTGCTACAGGACTTTTGTTTATAAAAATAATATAAAAACTGTAGACATAATGAACAAAATAGAAGACAATGAAAATGTGAAGTGGTTCCAATTACCTCTCTATCTTATAGCAGAAAACAAATACTAAATTACTAACCCCTCAATACTTTGCAGATACTGCACTGCAAAACTTGACAACAACCAAATACCTCACGTGCTATCACTAATAACTTGGAATTATTCCCACTACCAAAACCACTGCAACAACTTAATTTGTATGAGAGCATTATAATTCAAACAGTGCACCTATTTCAAGCAATAATACACCTTCAACCATAAACCATAAACAGCAAAACTACCTCCCTCTGAATTACTGAAATGCATTTCTGGCAAAGTAGTTTATTTACCATTAGATCTCAAAGAAAATGTACACACTCTGGGAGTGCAACGGCCAATAGATCAATCTTTGATTATTCTAATAAATGTCATACCTACAAAAGAAATTGACAGCAACTTGTGGACTTACATAACGTTACAGAAGCCCTGCAATATCTAAGAGACAACAATGAATACTACAAAGAAATAGAGATTGAATAAAACCTGAGGTAAACCACCAAAATAATTCACGACTCGTCAGGAACTGGCCAATTTTAACTCCTAGATCCTACAACAGAATCCAATATTTTAGGCCATTATACAATTCACCCATTGCACTCTAAAAACACCATAGATAATGCACTGGAAACTTACCAAATGTGGCAAGCCAAAGGATCTCCAATCAGCATATGGGAAAAAAGTGTAGAAGCACAAGCCTTTCCTCTACTCTTTCCTACTGAAAAAGGAGGAAGGTACGATGAAAGACCCACACAAATAACAGCATCAGAATACTGCTCTTTCCGAATATATTCTGAAGACCCCATATTCAGATATAACGTGGAATACATATTCCACCTTGTCTTTGAATGTGAACTAGCAACTCTATGCTACGGAGTTGCACACACATCAAAATCAGGTACCAGTTTTCAAAATATGCCTGCTATGCAATTACTACAAAATGTGCAAGAAAAAGATTAAGTTTTACAGTCAAGCATTATAAATCTTTTAGCAAACATGCATAGTACAAAAGAATACTGGTTCTGATGACACAGAGAAGTACGCTGTATGATAAGAAACCTTGGCCCACCCACGTGGTTTGTGACATTAAGTCGTGCAGAATATGCATGGGAAGATTTGCACGATTTCCTATGCATAGGAAACAAAAACAAATGAAATATAGATATAAAAACATCAGGAAAACTCTGCTCTCTAGATCCTGTAAATGTATCAAGATATTTCCATCATCGCTTTATTGCCATGCTAAACTTCATTTGTAATAAAACAGTGCCTCCCCTCGGAGAAGTGCAACACTTCTTTTGGATAAAATAATACCAAGCCAGAGGCGCACCACACATCCCCATGCTTTTGTGGATTAAAGATGTTCATAAATTAGGTCAGGAAAGTGATTCCACTGTTTTTCAGTTCATTCAAAAATATGTCACTTGTGAAATCTCTTCACAAATTACCCATAGTGACTCACATGCAAACATTTTACAATTTCAAAGACACAAGTGTGGGAAGTATTGTCGGCGTAAATATAAAAACAAAGGGAAATACTATACCAAATGCCACTTTGGTTTCCCTAGACTAGTATTTACAACAGGTCAAGTGAACAACTTCATGTCTTCAGTTAGACATAGTGTGAAAGGTAAATCACCTAAGAACTCATACTGCATAAAAAGAACAGAAGGATCAAAGTACATCAATGATTACAATGCAATGATAGCCTTCCCATGGAATGCAAATATAGATGTGCAATACATTGCAGACAATTCCACTGCAGTTGCATGATATTTCACAGCTTACTTAACCAAGGCAGAAAAAACACAGCTCAAAGACCTCTGGGACGACATTTCATCTGACAAAACACTGTCAAAGAAATTGTACAGCTTAGGCATAAAAATGCCATCCCATAGAGAAATGTGGCTGCATAGGAAGCTGCAGAACGTTTAACCAGTGCTGCCTTGAATGGAAAATCTGAAAACATAGTATGGCTAAGCCTTGGTCCTGTTAAATCCAGAAAAAAGAGTTCTCAAATCATATGAAGACATAGAAACAATAGCCAAAAATGATCCCAACAGCCAAGACAAACAACTTACTAGACACATAGGGCCTCATTACGACCCAGGCGGTAAGGGGTTTACGGCAGCGTAAACAGCGCCGACCCTTACCGCCTGAGTACGAGGTCCCTTAGCGCCATGGCGGATTTAACACCTGCTTTTAGCAGGTGTTAAAATCCATGGCGCTAAGGGACCATGGAGTTAATTACGCCACCGTAATTTACGGTGGCATAATTAACGCCTTCCCCACTCCCATTATGCCCTATGGGGCAAAAATGGGAATGGGGAACGGTAAATGGGGATTGGGGACTTACCGCCCCGCCAAGGTCGGAATGGGGCGGTAAGTCCGCCAACCACCATGGCGTAAACGTAGTTTACGCCATGGTGGTAAAGTCATGGCCCAGGCAGTAACTTACCGCCTGGGTCGTAATGAGGCCCAAACTACCCAGACAGGTGTACCGCTTTGGAAACCGTGTGTCTCCACCACATAGCCAAAAACTTCACATACAAAAATAATATTAGACTTGATGAGAAGAAAGGTAGATACAGAGTTGAAAAATTGTGAAGGCAGCCTAGTGAAACTACCAAATGCAGCTCAATTAATCACATGAAATTGTCATTAAAAAATCCTCAACATAAGGAACTGTATTACATGTATTACATGACCCTACTAAACCATGGGGAAAAGAAGATGTGTTAGATACCCATGACTCCTATGAACATGCTTTCAAAGCAAATGAAAGCACTATAATAAATGTTACGCAGTACAAAACAATGTTAGACAATGAACAGCAAGAAGAAGAAGAACTCCAGGCACAACTAAATACAGACACTCCTGACAGCAGTCAATCTTCTCTAACAGGAAGCCAAGAACCAGTTGGGCAGCCACGCATAGCAAATGAGGCTGAATTAGCAATGGCTGAAGTAGAAAATGCCATGTACCAGTATGAAGGGTCTACAGAAGACTTTGCTATACTCAAATCACAATTAAACAATGAACAGCATAGCATTTTCCTAGAAATAACAAAACAAATTGACCATGGCATTCAGCACAAACGTAAAACGTGTACCTGTCAAGACTACAAACCTATACTGCTATATGTGAGTGGTCAATCTGGTTCAGGGAAAACATTCTTAATAAAAAATCATCAGCAAGTTCCTCCAACAATTGACAAACAACAAACTGTCAGCTGTTATAACTGCCCCTAGAGGTTTAGCCACCTACAACATAGGCAGTGTCACTTTACACCGATTGCTATTCCTTCCAGTAGAACACCAAAACAAATTAGACTACTACAAACTGTGTCCAGAAGCTGCGATGGAACTACGCAGAGTGTTGAAACAAATGAAAATGCTGCTAATAGAAGAGGCGGACATGGTATCCAACCTAATGTTGGCTTTGTAATACAAGTATGCAGAAGCATGCAAAGAAATCCAGGACATTGTGCCCATTTAGAATCAAAGCGCCTGGGTCGTACCTTTACCACCATGGCGTAAACTACGTTTACGCCATGTTGGTTGGCGGACTTACCGCCCCATTCCGAGGTTGGCGGGGCGGTAAGTCCCCAATCCCCATTTACCCTTCCCCATTCCCATTTTTGCCCCATAGGGCATAATGGGAGTGGGGAAGGCGTTAATTACGCCACCGTAAATTACGGTGGCGTAATTAACAACAAGGTCCCTTAGCGCCATGGATTTTAACACCTGCTGAAAGCAGGTGTTAAATCCTCCATGGCGCTAAGAGACCTCGGAATCAGGCGGTAAGGGTCGGCGCTGTTTACGCCGCCGTAAACCCCTTACCGCCTGGGTCCTAATGAGGCCCAAAGTGTTTTAATGTTATGAGATTTTCAAATTCGCCCTTTATTTATTTTCAAAGTCGCCCTTTATTTGTTGAAACATGTTTCGGCCTTCTCTGGCCTTTCTCAAAACAGGGCTTGTATATTCATACTATTCTAGTCAAAAATTAAATAAAAGTAAATTGTAATACAATTAAACACAAGTAAAACAAAAAAAAAAGTAAATAGATAATCATACAGAATTTTAAAAAAGTCCATATATCCAATGCCAAATCAACAAAACCAATGAAACAGGAGTCATCCGGTATTACGTCATATAAATGGAAAAATAAGTTCCACCATATTCATATGTAATCAAAGAACATCATAAACAAAACAAGAAAAAAATGTTGGCATTCATACAAAAAAGCATATTAAACACCAAGGAAGTAATTTGACATGCCATACAATTCAAATTGTAGGGAAGGGTAAGAGGAAGAAGGGAATGGCCAAACAAACATACATAGACAAGGAATGGATACTAAATTAGTCACGGTTATGTCAGACCTAAATGTATTTCATGAAACATAACTCTTATATATCATGACTTACCAATACAGAGGGTCATTGCTTCCTCTTAATCAGGTTGTTCGTGTTGGGTCATATCCCATTTATATGTAATCTTGTACCAAGATATATATAAAAGAATTGTTTAACTTATTGTAGTCCTCATTTTTGTGTAAATACTAAACAAACCAATACTAAACAAACCGCTACAAGGCAACAAAATTAAATGCAACATTAAGTGCATAATATTCAGTCTCATGTCATGGAACAATTAGCACACACAAATGTAAACTGCATGTCCTTGATGCCAACTCTTGCAGGTGGTGCACAATTCAATGAAACAATGTTGATAAAACAAATGCAACCCAATAGTTCAAATTGCTCCATAGACAAACTGGATATGCACAGTTTGACACTACCCATTTGTGAACAAGTCACAGCATGACTAAATACCTTAGAAAACTCTATTTCTAACACAGCTGGTTTAGAGAAAATATAAGAATTAGCTTTAAACTGTAGAGTAATGTTCAAACGTAACCTTGACGTGGAGCAAGGACTAGTTAATGGAGCATTTGGTACAGTTGTTGGCTTTCAAACATACCCACATGGCAACAACATTCAGTTTGTCAATATATACTTTGGATAGCAAGCCCGATTCCTTCTTTTCAAAGACATGTATGTATGAAGAGAACAATGTTCTCTATCTGTAGCATACGTAGTCACCATTCATAAATCACAAGGTCTAGATCACGCATTGATAGACAGTGTTTAAAGAAGGCATGAGCTATGTAGCACTATCATGCCTACGTACAATTGAAGGACCATTTCTAGTCAACTTTGATGCATGTAAAGTAAACAATGACATTCCTTGCATTGTAGAATACAATAGACTATGTGCACTCTACGCACCCCATCTCAAAACCTGTCCTGTTCCTCAAAAAGCAAAAGTGTGTAAAAGAAAACTAGTTCAGACTCAAATTATACAGGATTTCACAACAATACATCCAACAAAATTAAAAGAAGCTAATACTTCATCAATGACCACAACCAAAGAAGGATCTACTGCATAAACAAAACCAACTACCTTTTCAAAGAAACAACGCGCACTTCCAACAAATGACTTGGACAGAGAGCTGTCTGGTCCATTCACATTTTCAAATACAACTGGTGTAAATTGCTATGCAAATGTAGAAATCAATATGCTATTCCAATTGCCAACAATTGTTGAAAACATTTACTTAAACGAACTAGATCAATTATGTTTGCAAATGTTAGTCCTTCACAGAAATGCAACCAATAATCCTGACAACACTTACAGGGTAATTCATAGAATTTCGCTGAAAAGTGTCGCAAGCGGCTGGCGCAGACTGTCCGCGTGCGATTGACTGCGCCAGGCACGTGCGCTAAAACCGATTTCCGCGCACAGCGTATTCATGGATTACATGCTCCCAAACCAGCCGTGGCGCAGAGTATCGCAGCGACCCTGCAGCAGCGCCAGTAACGCCCCCAAGAACGCCCTCGCGCAAGGAAAAGCCATCAAAATCGCTAAATCATCGCAAAGGGCTGCGTTAACCCTGGACCAGTTTACAGGGCTGCCAAACAAGGAACGCAAAGCGGGTAACGTGCATATCAGGGGTACGCGTGAAGTCATACACGCGATTAGCCAGGGTACGTGTATTACAGGGGTACGCGGGAAGTTTAACACGCGATTGGCCAGGGTACGTGTATTACAGGGGTACGCGGGAAGTTTAACACGCGATTAGCCAGGGTAAGTGTATTACAGGGGTACGCGGGAAGTTTAACACGCGATTAGCCAGGGTACGTGTATTACAGGGGTACGCAGGAAGTTTAACACGCGATTGGCCAGGGTACGTGTATTACAGGGGTACGCGGGAAGTTTAACACGCGATTAGCCAGGGTACGTGTATGACAGGGGTACGCGGGAAGATTAACACGCGATTGGCCAGGGTACGTGTATTACAGGGGTACGCGGGAAGTTTAACACGCGATTGGCCAGGGTACGTGTATTACAGGGGTACGCGTGAAGTTATACACGCGATTAGCCAGGGTACGTGTATTACAGGGGTACGCGGGAAGTTTAACACGCGATTGGCCAGGGTACGTGTATTACAGGGGTACGCGGGAAGTTTAACACGCGATTAGGCAGGGTACGTGTATTACAGGGGTACGCGGGAAGTTTAACACGCGATTGGCCAGGGTACGTGTATAACAGGGGTATGCGGGAAGTTTAACACGCGATTGGCCAGGGTACGTGGGAAGTTTAACACGCGATTGGCCAGGGTACGTGTATTACAGGGGTATTCGGGAAGTTTAACACGCGATTAGCCAGGGTAAGTGTATTACAGGGGTACGCGGGAAGTTTAACACGCGATTAGCCAGGGTACGTGTATTACAGGGGTATGCGGGAAGTTTAACACGCGATTGGCCAGGGTACGTGTATTACAGGGGTGCGTGGGAATCATCACACGCGATTAGGCTGGGTGGGTCCTCACAGGTGTTCCCTGTACACCCTCCACGGCCCCTGCAGGCAGCCTACAAAACAGGGGACTACCCTGCACACCTGCTCATGTCCCCCTGCACCCCCACCCCCCAGCAGTGCAGGGGCAGCCTCCACCAGGCCCCCACTCATGTCTCCCACCACCCCCACCCTCCCGCCACCAGGGGCAGCCTCCACCAGGCCCCCACCCATGTCTCCCACCACCCCCACCCCCCCGCCACCAGGGGCACTCTCCACCAAGCCCCCACCCATGTCTCCCACCACCCCCACCAATGCAGGGGCACCCTCCACCAGGCCCCCACCCATGTCTCCCAACACCCCCACCCACCAGCACTGTGGGGCACGTGGCCAGCAGGCAGTCAGGCAGCAGCAGATGGCAGGTGGGAGCGTGCTCAGGGCTCTGGGGGGCAGTAATTTGGCCTCCTGGCCAGGAGCGTGGTCTCTCGTGTGTGAACGCGTGGACAGCCTGATAGGGAGTGAAATCCCACACGTCAGCAAAGGCCCTTAGCGCGTAAACCCGTCAACAGCATATGCGCGCCTATAGTCACCTGCACGTGCAGGAAATTGTTGCGTGACACGTCCCAGTGTCAAAGCGTGTGATTGGTGAAAATGGATGTACACGTAGAAGTGACAAAGCGTGTGATTGGTGAAAATGGATCTACACGCAGAAGTGACAAAGCGTGTGAATGGTGAAAATGGATCTACACGCAGAAGTGACAAAGCGTGTGATTGGTGAAAATGGATCTACACGCAGGAGTGACAAAGCGTGTGATTGGTGAACGTACACGCCGCGTAAGTGACGCTGTACGTGTGGGCCTGTATATAAGGTACATGTAGAACACCATTTCCTTGTACGTGCTTTTCGTGGAGAGCGAGTGGGTGAATTCTGTACTTCTTGTCGTTTCACACGCGATTTACTTCACGGCGTTTCCAGTTCGTATTCCCTGTTACCTCTGACAGCTTTTTCTCTTTTTTCTCTTTTACTGGTTTACCTGGGCCTGTTCCCTCAAACAGTGTCCCCTTCTACTGTTGTCCTGTCTTCTCAGACAGCGTACACATCTTCTTTTGGGGGGGGTTTAGCCAGCCAAACGCGCTCATTCTTCACGCTCTTTTACCTGGCAGACGGTGAGTCACGCACGTATCCAACTTCTGTGCTTGCCCCGTGTGTAGCCTACCCCTTCAGAGGTCATTCTAGGCTGCGTGTGACACGCATACGTTCATTCTTGTGTTACTGGGTGCCACAGTGTAGTGCAGGTTTTTCTTTCTGCACACGTGGTCTAGGAGGGGTTGCGTGCACGTCATCTCCCTTTTTTGGGCCTCCTGTGCGTTGCGTGACCCGTCATCTTTCCCCAGGGGTTACAATCAGCCGTGCTAGAGCACTAGGGTACAATTACCATCTGGTACCCAACCCCTTTGACCCCCAATTGCCCAGGACAATTGTCTACAGCCACTCCCATACGCACATTAATATCAGTGCCATGGCTGGGAGGCGAGGATTCCGTAAGGGTGGCAAAGGTGGAAGAGCCACAAGTGGTGGCCGTGGTGGATCCGGTAGGGGACGTGGTCGTAACTTGCAGGGTGAGCCTGTCCCCCCATGTGTGGAGGACCAGTCAAGGGCACCCATCACCCCCCCCTCCCCCCCCTCCCCCCCTCCCGTTGAGGCTGAAGTGGCTGACACCATCCATGCTCAGCCCTTGTTGGACCAGCCCATTGTGGCACCAGACCTGGCTGACTCCATGGCTGACTTCCAGGTCAGCAGGGCTACGACACGTGCGCTGGTGCACGTTGATGCCATCATGCCACGTGGATCTGGGGCAGCAAGGTCATCTGCTGCACCAAGGAGGCAGGGCGGAGTGGCTGCAGGGGCAGCTGCGGCTCCATCCACCCCAGCCCTCACACACCCAGCCAGGACAGTGTCGGTCCTAGTCCATGCTGCTGACATTCCCCCTGACACCATCACACTAGAGCCAATGCCTGCACCAACTCCCATGCTGAGTGTGCAATCCCACACTCCTGATACAGAGTCCACCAGGGCTCCTGCCCCTAGTGTCCAGAGCGGCGCAGGACACTCAGGATCACCACCACCTTCCAAGCGGAAGAGGAAGAGTGCTCGTCCGGCACAGGCTGATGCCCCAGACACGGCTACACAGTCCGGCCCGTCCAGGAAGCCCAGCTTCACGGATGACGAACTGAATGCACTTGTCGAGTATGTGTCCGGACATGACAACGAGATGGTCATTGTTGCAGGATCCAAGACCACACCTGCACAACGCCAGGCACACTGGCAGACCGTTGCGGACCTCGTAAGTGCCCTTGGAATCGTGAGGCGCACAGCCAATGATTGCTATAAGCGCTGGAATGACCTAAAGCGCAGGGCAAAGAGTAAGCTGGCCTCAAGTCATGCCGCAACTCTAGTGACTGGAGGTGGGTCTCCAGTAGTAGACATGGAACTCACTCCACATGAGTCAGTCGCTGGGACCTACGTCACGGAGGAACAGATCCAAGGCGTGGGAGATCTGGCTGATTACGAGGCATTGTCCGGTGAGTGCACATGCATGTGTGTGTCATCCATGTGCATGGTGTGTGTGTGAGGGCTTCTGTTTGGGTGCCAGGTGAGAGTGAGTGCGCCTCAGTCGTATGGGTCAGCCATGTGCTTCATGCAATACTTCCTGCGCAGCTGCATTTGGCCATAGCAGTATCCCTTCTGCCAACAGTAGACATCTAGCACAACTGCACGCCAGTTGCCCTTGAAGTGTCACCTTGACACAACATATTTGCTTATTTTTCACTGTTCATTCAGTCAGTTTGTTTGCATTCCACCAGTTTCACTAGGCATGTCGCTGTCCACTAGTCACATGTCTGACATGAGTATGGTAAAGTGGAGTGACTTTGTTACCTGGATATCATTTGTACACACATGTCCCTGTGCAATTTGACCATTTCAGACTGGCAGCTCCAGGTGAAAAATCTGACCTGTTAGAATCAGAAAAGCTATTACATGCGGGAACTGGACTGAATGAATAGGTGCTGCCCTCCTCTCCATCTTCACTCAATAGCAATGGTACATGCCATCTGTGTGATGGCATGTGTGTTTCACCTGCCAATCACAGGCCAATGTGTGATGCCACTGCCAGGCAGCATGCAGAAAATTTGTTCATCTTCCATCTTGGTGTCATCAGTGTGTGCCATTTGCCTGCACTTCATACGCAGTGAGGGTGCATGCATGGGAGGGTTTTAGTCATGTGGGACATGTGTCAATCAAGTACTGGTTCTCTTGCTTCTCAGCCCTCAATGTGTGCCATGGTGCTAATGCCTGTTTCCATCACTTTGTTTTCATGTCTTTGCAGGGGAAGACGCACCTGATACTGCTGGGGTTGTGGAGATGGTGCAGACCCAGGAGGTGTCCCAGGGCCGACCAACCACCAGTGAGGGACGTGGTGTGGTGGTGGGGGAGAACCCACAAGTGCTGCAGGTCGTGCTCTCAAGGGGTGTCTCTGGCTGCACCTCCCCCGAGCTGTACTCAGGTGTTGATTCGGATGAGACCTACGTGCCGTCGCTGGTGAGTGTTCCAGGGAGGGATTCTGTTCTGTCTCACCCACCTGCACCAGGGTCAGTACCCTCCATGTGGATGTCAGTGTTGGCAGCTACGCCTTCGGTGGTTACGGATGCAGGGTCACACTCCGCAACATCTGATCCTGTTCCTGGGCCAGCAGATCAGAGGGGGAATGCAGTCCTGCAGCCTCAGGCAGTGCCGGCACAGCAAGGCGCAGTTCGCCTTGCCCCAGACAGGTGTGGTGCCCGCCGACGTGGTGGCCGTACGCCACCCGGCAATACCGCATGGGAGCAATCCATTTACGGTATGGCTACCCAACAGGCTGCATCATCCGAGATGATGGCTCAGGCCATGGATAGGGTGGCCACTTCCATTGTCCCCCCAGAAAGGCTGATGGAGCGACTAGAGCAGGCAACCGACTCCATCTGCCAGTCACACAGGGAGGACATGTTGGGGTCCAACAGGGACAGGCGGGCGGCACTGGCGACTCTGCAGGAGGCCATCTCCATTGAGTCCCAGGGCCACAGGGAAGCCCTGAGGCAGGAGCTCCTACACCTCAGGACGACTCTTGTTGAGCTTGAGGCTTCAACACACCAAAGGACAGAACAGCAGCTGGAGCGTCTCACCCGTACGCTCTCAGCTGAGATGCAGGCAACGAGGGCGGAGGTCCGGGCATCCCGTGAGTTGTTGCATGGGGACCTCCGCACACTCATCCTCCAGAACCAGACCTACCACACCCGCATGCTTGCAGCCATGGAGGAGCAGACTAGGGCCTTGCGTGGGCTGCCTCCCATAGTGCAACCACCTCCGGATGCAGCTGCACAGGGTGATAATAGCGACAGCAGTGATACTCCCACAATAGGGTAGCCGTGTGGGCCATGAGCCCATGGAGGTGTTTTATCTTCCCAGGATCCACGCAGGTGGGTTCTGGTGTGCATCCTGTCCTCGGACCTCCTGGGTGGCCTCCCCAACCCCCCCGGGCCCATCAATGGCCATTTTTGATTGTTTCTTATTTTTATTTTTATTTTGATTTCTTTTATTCCCAATTTTTTTGGGACGATCTGTTGGCTCCGATCTGTTGGCTCCGATCTGTTGGCTCCGATCTGTTGGCTCCGATGTGTTGGCTCCGATGTGTTGGCTCCGATGTGTTGGCTTCGATGTGTTGGCTTCCGTGGTTCCTGTGGGCATACGCTGCATTGTGGCTGGGCACATGCAGGCTTGTAATGTATTTGGTTCAGATGCTTGGGTTTGAGTCACACACACCCCTCCTGCTTCCCGTTTCCATGGGCTTGCAAAGGGTGTGCCCAAGTGACAGTGAATTACACAGTGACGTTGGGCTCCCATGAGCTGTGTGGCCAGTCTGTAGTCAATACTGTGTATACATTCATAGTGCATATTGCTGTTGTGTTGTACACTGCATGTTGCATTGATGTGTAACTCTTCTTCTGTGTCTACCTCCCAATTTGCAGGTCCCTTCCTCAAGTCCACACAAGGACCTCTAGTCTGGCGATGGGGACCATGTTGGCAGCAGTGCACCTACAACTCTACATGGCGCCAACACTGCACAGTTGGTAGTGGTGGGAGTGCAGGCATTTCCAGGTGGTGAGACTACTAATATGTAACATTTTTGATGTCATGTTAATGGTACTACGTGCTCAAGTATGTTGTTGGTCCGGCATTGCTGTGAGCATTTCAGGTGTTGCAGGTTTCTAATAGTGCCACTGTACATAGTGAGAGTGATGTCATGTTGTGGGGATTACTTTGTTTACCTGCAATTAGCATGACATGGCACGGTGTGTCGTGTGGCAGTGCTGGGGTTGGGTTGGCTGACATGGCACTGTCCTCTTGTTGCATTTTGCAAGTGGGTATTCATTTTAGCTGCTTCAATGTGTAACTTCACAAAACTGCATTGGTGGTGTCTGTGTGGGTAGGGATGCACACATTGTGACACTTCCAGGTGAACAATCTCAGGCTGACATGGAATTCCCGGTTCATTCTCCACACATTCAGGAGCAGTGTCAGGTTGAGTCATCATTGATTGTCAGATGGAATGTGCCAGGGCAGTGTGCACTCCACAGGGGTGTGATTTCTATGTGAAGTAATTAGCCACTAGCTGTGTACGGGCTGCCTCCCCCCGTGCCCTTTCCCCTCCCATGCGCAGCAGCTGTGCATGTGGTTGGGGATGTGGGGCCACCACCATGTCCACGGCCAGGCCCCGGCGTGTTGCAACGTTGTGCAGGACACATGCTGCCACTATGATCCTGCACACTACTGGGGGAGCGTATAACAGCTGCCCGCCAGAACGGTCAAGGGAGCGAAAGCGTGACTTCAGCACTCCGAATGTGCGCTCCACTATGCCCCTGGTTGTAATGTGGGCTGTGTTAAATCTTACCTGGGGTGGCGTGGTGGGGTTCCGAATTGGCGTCATCATGTGGGGGCTGAGAGGGTAGGCACTGTCCCCTGTGGAGGTGGGGATTGGTATCATTGGTGAGGTTGTGACCTTGCTCAGTATCCAACATGCATGCATGTGCAGTGGCATACATACTCACCAAGCAGCCATGTATCGCCATGCCGCCCAGCTTCTAGGTCCCGGTTTAGGGTGGACATTCGGTAAATGAAGCTGTCGTGGGTGGAGCCGGGATAGTTGGCATATACTGAGGTGATGATTCCCTTGGCATTACATGCTACCTGCACGTTGATGGAATGCCAGTGCTTGCGGTTCCTATAGATGTGCTCAGATGCCCTGGGGGGACGTAGAGCCACATGGGTGCAGTCGATGGCACCTAGCACTTTGGGGAATCGTGCCACTGCGTAAAAATCCAGGGCGGCAGCATGCCTTTCTGCAGGTGTTCTGGGCAGGTATATGTGCCTGCAGACTGATGGGCGTGCAGTCATGATGTTCAAGACCTGGTGTAGGCAGCGTGACTGGGTGGCCTGTGACACCCCACCCACTATGGCACTTGTCCGCTGAAATGATCCAGTGGCTAAGAAGTGCAGTACATTGAGGACCTTCTCCAGGGGGCTGAGTGCTTGGGAGCACAGGGTGGGTGATGTGAGGTCATCCTCCCACTCACTCACCAGGTCCAGTATGATGTGTGGTGGAAACCTGTACCTCCCATACACCTGGTCATCAGGCATACCGAAAAGGCTGGTTCTGGGTGTGAATATTCTGGCCCTGACTATCCTCCTCCTCCTCCTTTGGTAGCCCACTGCCACTGCTGCTAGGAACGGTATGTTCATCCTGGCGTCTGAGCTTGTTATTGTTAAAGTCCGCAATTTATGCTTAGCGCGTGTTCTAGGCGAGCGTGTGACCCGCGCACCCCTGGAATCCAGTTCCCAGTCCAATAGCGTGTGGAAATTCACACGCACCACGGGATACAGCGTGTGACCCGCGCACCCCTGGAATCCAGTTCCCAGTCCAATAGCGTGTGGAAATTCACACGCACCACGGGATACAGCGTGTGACCCGCGCACCCCTGGAATCCAGTTCCCAGTCCAATAGCGTGTGGAAATTCACACGCACCACGGGATACAGCGTGTGACCCGCGCACCCCTGGAATCCAGTTCCCAGTCCAATAGCGTGTGGAAATTCACACGCACCACGGGATACAGCGTGTGACCCGCGCACCCCTGGAATCCAGTTCCCAGTCCAATAGCGTGCGGAAATTCACACGCACCACGTGATACAGGTTCGCTGACGTACTTGCGTGTGTAAGTGGCCGCGCACCCATTAAATACACGTACATAGGCCAATCGCGTGTACGCGCACTTTTGTCCAATTACACGCGATGACACTCTGACGTGCAGTATCTCCACGTGTGCCCCGTCATCACGTGCTGAGTGGGGAACACCCGTGCGGGTCACGTCACAGACGCGCTTACGTGCTGAGGGACTCTGGTCCAATAGAATCGCGTATGCGTGCTGACGCGCTTACGCGCTAAGGGCCTTTGCTCGGATTTCACGCTGACGTGCAGGATTTAAAGATCACTCCGTATCAAGCTGGCCACGCGAAAACACACGGAAGCCCACGCTACTGCCCCCCAGTGCCCCGAGCAGCCTCCCACGTGCCATCTGCTGCTGCCTGCCTGCCTGCTGCCACCGTGCCCTGCCATTTGGTGCCTGCACATCAGCCATCTGCAGGGGTCCAGTTGCTGTGTCCACCCCTGCTGGAACTGAAGACTCCCGACTGGTATTACATCGCTCCACAGCCCAGCCCCAGGACCCAGTTGCCCACCCACACCTGCCTCTGGGGTTGCCATGTCGGGCACTTCCACATCTGGCACCAGTGGCAACCCCAGGCCAGAGGGGCAGAGGGGCACCAGCTTCACTGTCACCGAAGTTGGTGTCCTGGTGGAGCATGTCCTGGGGCAGTATGATGCCCTCTTTGGATCGTCCCGCGCCAGCAAGGAAGGACGGCAGAGGATCTGGGCCGACTGTGTGGTTGCCATCAACGCGGAGGGGGTGGCAACCCGCGACGTCCTGAAGATCAAGAAGCGCTGGGAGGACTTGAGGTCCAGGACCCTTGTGAAGGCCCGGCGCCTCGTGGAGGGGGGCCGGGGCCGCATGAGTTCCATCCAGATGAGGGTCCTGGAACGCGTACGCCCAGCGCTCCACGCCCAGATCCTTGAGAGGGAGGCCCGTCTGGAGTTGAGCGGTAAGTGTCCATGCATTACTGTGTGAGACAGGGCATGTTGCGGTGTGCTGGTTCTATGATACTTGCCTGTATGTGTGCCATAGGCCATGTATGCATGTATGTGTGCAGGGACATCATGGTAATGCATGTGCGACCAGTGATGTGTGATGCACATGGTTGTTGCATGTGTTGAAATGCCGCATGGGGAGCCCTATTCAGATTTTGAACATGAGAGCATGCCAGTCTCTGTACCTGGACATGGGTGGGGGTGAGGGATGGGTGCTGATGCCAGGTACATATATGGTAGCCATGTCTGTGTGCCTGACCTGCGTGTCTGTGACTTGTGCATGCCATGGATGCATGACACATGTGTGTGACAATGCAGAGATTCAGTAAAGCAGCCAAATTACCCTTGTAACCGCTGTGTTTGGTGTGTTTGGGGCCAGATGGATGTGACTGAGGTGAAGTGTGTGCATGTGATGGGCATGAGGCATGATGCATGTGAGTTACATATCATTGAATGTTTCAAGAGTCCATTGGACATGCATGGAAATGTCCATGGCATGCACCATGCCTGTTACTGTGTGTGTTTTGCCTGGACTGACAAATGGGTTGTGGAGGGACATGATGGAAGTGTACTTTGACAGTGGTGCTCATCTGCTATTGCTTCCTGTCTAGGGGACCATTGTACAGTGCCCTGATGCTTGTGTTCTTTGTCTCCCTCTACGCAGCGGCTAGTGAAGAAGAGGGCGGAGACGGCGCTGTGGAGCAAGGCGGCGGGGATGCCCCCACGGCTGCAGCGGAAGGGGTGGGTGAGCCCCCACAGGGGCCTGCTACGGTGGGAGACGGTGAGGAGCCATCCAGGTTGGTGGTTTGCACAGAGGAGGAGGAGGCCGCCACTGGGGCACACATGGGGCCTGGTGGGGGCATCCCTGCTGGTGCAAGTGGTGCAGTCCAGGGCCAGGGGCAGGAGGCAGCACAGGTCACCGTGGAGGGGCCTGTGCATGTCGCTGTCCCTGACCCTGTGAGTGCACCACCATGCACCAGCAGGGATGCCCCGTCCCAGGCCTGTCCGCAGGTAGAGGGGATGTCCATGTCACCTGACTCCCCTCCAACTGCGGACGTGGGAACCCCTGGCCGTGCGGAGAAGGTCCTGATTGGGGTCGCGATGCGCACGGCTGTGATTCGTGATGCCGTGCGTGCTTCCCGGGAGGAGCACGCACGTCATCACGAAGTGCACCGTGCCGACGTGGCCCAATTGGGATCGGCCATGTTCGGGGGTTTCCTGCATGTGTTGGCCAATGTGGCGGCCCTCTCCTCCTCTGTGCAGGCTATCCACCAGTCGTTCTCCTTGCCGTCTTCCAGCCCAGATGCCACCAGGGCCCCCTGTGGACCTGCCCCGACCAATGCAGCCAGCTCGGTGGGGATCCCATCCCTGCCACAGTCGGGAGTCAGAGATCCAGCAGGGGTGGACACCAGAGCAACTGGACCCCAGCAGATGGAGGATGTGACGGCATCATCGGGCAGGGCACGTGCACGACGGCGTCGGTGGTTTCCATCAGCCTGGATGCCGTCGTGCTGGCACAGGCAGTTGCGTCGGAGGCAGCAGCAGGCTCAACGTGGGAGGCATCATGGCTCGGGGCCATCAACATCAGGGGTGCATGCATCGGCCGGAGGGCAGGAGAACCCTGGAATGGGAGTGGCTTCCGTGTGGGAGAGGTTGTGCCAGCGGATAGGTGCGGAGCGGCAGCGGGCAGAGGAGGAACGGCTTACGATGGTCAGGGCCGAGGACTCCATGCGGAGGGCGCTGAGGCGGGCTGAGTGCCTCGAGGGTCTTCGCAGGGAGTTTGAGCTGGACACTGCGTTATCCCTGCGGGACCTCGGGGCCAGGGAACATGCCCGCCTCCAAGCCATTGACCAGGAGTTCGATGATGCCCTGGCCCATGACAACAACCAGTGAGCCGTCCGAATAGCCCGCTGCCTTTGTATATAGTTGTATAGTTAGGGTTAGGTTTCCTTTGTTTTTTTGATTTTTTTTTGGTTGCGATTGGACAATGCACCACTTTTTTGTATATAGTTCACTTTTTAGTTAGTAGTCAGTTAGGTTTAATTTGGTAGGGCTCATGGACCCAGGATGATCTTCTTAATTGGCTTATTTTAATTTTTCAGAATTTTTTCTTGGACATTCATCTTGTTTTGTTTGATTTGCTTTGTGTTTTTTCTTATTTGCTGTTCAATACATATTATTTTTTTAATCTTCAATGTGTCGTATCATCTCATTGCTTTCAGGCATGTCATGTTGGGTGTTTTGTCATTCACTTGCAGCCATTGTGTGTGACAGACATGTGTTAAATTGCATTATTTACATTGGGGGTGTAACATGTAATTGCCTTTGATATGTGGGTGGGTGTGATAGTTGGTTGGGCCTTTTGGCAGGGGAGGATGGGCATTACGGACATGATTGGGGAATGTTGGGACCCAGGTGCAGGGGGGCATGGATTGGACATGGGTGGGGGCCTGCTGGCAGGTGCCCCACAGTGCTGGGGGGTGGGGGTGGTGGGAGACATGAGTTGGACATGGGTGGGGGCCTGCTGGCAGGTGCCCCACAGTGCTGGGGGGTGGGGGTGGTGGGAGACATGAGTGGGGGCCTGGTGGAGGGTGACCCTGGTGGCTGGAGGGTGGGGGTGGTGGTAGACATGAGTGGGGGCCTGGTGGAGGGTGACCCTGGTGGCTGGGGGGTGGGGGTGGTGGGAGACATGAGTTGGACATGGGTGGGGGCCTGCTGGCAGGTGCCCCACAGTGCTGGGGTGTGGGGGTGGTGGGAGACATGAGTTGGACATGGGTGGGGGCCTGCTGGCAGGTGCCCCACAGTGCTGGGGGGTGGGGGTGGTGGGAGACATGAGTGGGGGCCTGGTGGAGGGTGACCCTGCACTGCTGGGGTGTGGGGGTGGTGGGTGACATGAGTGGGGGCCTGGTGGAGGGTGACCCTGGTGGCTGGGGGGTGGGGGTGGTGGGAGACATGAGTGGGGGCCTGGTGGAGGGTGACCCTGGTGGCTGGGGGGTGGGGGTGGTGGGAGACATGAGTTGGACATGGGTGGGGGCCTGCTGGCAGGTGCCCCACAGTGCTGGGGTGTGGGGGTGGTGGGAGACATGAGTTGGACATGGGTGGGGGCCTGCTGGCAGGTGCCCCACAGTGCTGGGGGGTGGGGGTGGTGGGAGACATGAGTTGGACATGGGTGGGGGCCTGCTGGCAGGTGCCCCACAGTGCTGGGGGGTGGGGGTGGTGGGAGACATGAGTGGGGGCCTGGTGGAGGGTGACCCTGGTGGCTGGGGGGTGGGGGTGGTGGTAGACATGAATGGGGGCCTGGTGGAGGGTGACCCTGGTGGCTGGGGGGTGGGGGTGGTGGGAGACATGAGTTGGACATGGGTGGGGGCCTGCTGGCAGGTGCCCCACAGTGCTGGGGTGTGGGGGTGGTGTGAGACATGAGTTGGACATGGGTGGGGGCCTGCTGGCAGGTGCCCCACAGTGCTGGGGGGTGGGGGTGGTGGGAGACATGAGTTGGACATGGGTGGGGGCCTGCTGGCAGGTGCCCCACAGTGCTGGGGGGTGGGGGGGGTGGGGGACATGTGTTGGACATGGGTGGGGGCCTGCTGGCAGGTGCCCCACAGTGCTGGGGGGTGGGGGTGGTGGGTGACATGAGTGGGGGCCTGGTGGAGGGTGACCCTGCACTGCTGGGGTGTGGGGGTGGTGGGTGACATGAGTGGGGGCCTGGTGGAGGGTGACCCTGCACTGCTGGGGTGTGGGGGTGGTGGGTGACATGAGTGGGGGCCTGGTGGAGGGTGACCCTGGTGGCTGGGGGGTGGGGGTGGTGGGAGACATGAGTGGGGGCCTGGTGGAGGGTGACCCTGGTGGCTGGGGGGTGGGGGTGGTGGGAGACATGAGTTGGACATGGGTGGGGGCCTGCTGGCAGGTGCCCCACAGTGCTGGGGTGTGGGGGGGTGGGAGACATGAGTTGGACATGGGTGGGGGCCTGCTGGCAGGTGCCCCACAGTGCTGGGGGGTGGGGGGGGGGTGGGGGACATGAGTTGGACATGGGTGGGGGCCTGCTGGCAGGTGCCCCACAGTGCTGGGGGGTGGGGGTGCAAGGGGACATGAGTTGGTGTTCATTAGTTCAAGGAGACATGTGCCTTTGCTGGGGGGCATGCCCATGGTGGGTGGGCTGCCTGCGGGACATGACCAGGGATGCAGGGTAGTCCCCTGTGGTGTGGGCTGCCTGCAGGGGCCGTGGAGGGTGTACAGGGTACACCTGGGAGGACCCACACTGTCAAATCACATGTGGAACTTCCCACGCACCCCTGAAATACACGCGCCCAGGCTGTTCGCGTGTGGAACTTCCCGCGCACCCCTGAAATACACGCGCCCAGGCTGTTCGCGTGTGGAACTTCCCGCGCACCCCTGGAATACACGCGCCTAGGCTATTCGCGTGTGGAACTTCCCGCGCACCCCTGAAATACACGCGCCCAGGCTGTTCGCGTGTGGAACTTCCCGCGCACCCCTGAAATACACGCGCCCAGGCTATTCGCGTGTGGAACTTCCCGCGCACCCCTGAAATACACGCGCCCAGGCTATTCGCGTGTGGAACTTCCCGCGCACCCCTGGAATACACGCGCCCAGGCTATTCACGTGTGGAACTTCCCGCGCACCCCTGAAATACACGCGCCCAGGCTGTTCGCGTGTGGAACTTCCCCCGCACCCCTGAAATACACGCGCCTAGGCTATTCGCGTGTGGAACTTCCCGCGCACCCCTGAAATACATGCGCCCAGGCTGTTCGCGTGTGGAACTTCACGCGAACCCCTGATATACACGTAGCCCGCTCCCCCAGACCCGATCGCGTGTGAAACTTCACGCGAACCCCTGTGATGCACGTACCCTGCTGAAATCGCGTGTTAGACTTCCCGCGCACCCCGGTATACACGCACACGTATTTTTTGTCAGCGGGTGTCCGTGTTTGTGGGTACCCCTTTGCACGTCTTTTTTCCTGGAGGGCCACAGTATGGGACATTCATCATGGCAGTATATAGGTGCGATTTGTTGGCGCACCTTTTGGCACACATTTCTTACAGCCGCAGAGACGCTACCGCCTGCTTTCTTGTGGCGGTCGTGTTTGTGCCTGTGCGCTGGTTTGAGCGTGCGCTTTTTTCCCCTATTCTATTCCATGAATACGTGTTGTAGGCGAGCGTGTGGGCGTTCCGTGCACTTGTGCCCTGTACTTCCCCCGTGACGCCCACGTTTTGGCAAGTTGTTCCCCATTCCGAGTGTTACGCCCGTGTTCCGCCTACTTTTGTTGCGTGCGCCGCGCTATGTGCGATTTTCGCTGTGGCCTGTGCGATTTTCGCAGTGACCTGGCGCACGCTGTTAGATGGCCTGTGCGCCAACATGCGCCGCGCACTTTTTATCGCACATCCGCTGGTTTTCTCGCGCACGGCCTTCCATGAATCGACGTGCGCTGCTTTTCGTGCGATTTTCGCAATTGCACTGCGATTTTCGCTATTCCACTGCGATTCGCACGTTTTTGCCCACTTGCGCCGCGCTAATTATTCCATGAATCGGCCTCTTAGTGTTTCTGGAATAAGGCAGGAATTGGACTATTGTGCTGGAATGGTCAGATTCACTATAAACGCACAACAAGAGCCACATAAATTTATAATGTACTTACTACAACAAAAACATACCTATAAATGAAATCTTACAGCTTTCATACATGTGGAAACATAGATGCACTCTTTGCAGCCATGTGGCACAGGAACAAGTCCCTAATGAACGCTTTGTTTATGTATCCATACCTAACTGTGAATCCATTCCATTTCAGCAACTTGTACAAAATGCAAACCATGGCAGATTGTGTACTACTTGTAATTCTGATAATCATTCCACCTTACAAATACAGTCACATATTGAATACGTAGTAGTAATGCTTTTGCATTACAATTCAGATGGTAACAAAAACAACTGCAAGCTGACTGGATTCACACATGGACAAGTATCACTTGATAAGAAAACCTTCACAACAATAGGCATAATCTACCACATAGGAGACACAACCAATGCAGGTCACTACAGTGCATACATAAAAAAGAAATGTGGATGGTTCGAACTGAATGATACTTCCATTACTCTAAAACAGAGATTGCGAGCAAATCGTGTAAATGCTTACTTAATATTCTTAAGCCCAAAATGTATTCACTAATCTGAGTATAAAGATCTACACCATGTCCTCAATAACCTTTAAATCCATGGACTAAGACAATAGCTATCTAATAGTGAAAAACTATAAACAGTTAGAATACGCCAACTGGTATCTAACTATAACCAGGAAACTGCAATATACATTTTTCTAAGGAAACCCTGCAACACTTATTACATAAAAAAAATAACCTCAACAACTTTAAAATTATCAACAGTTAGAATACACCAACAGGTATCTAACTTCCCCAAAATTCTACAACAACCAAACAGATAAATGAATGCTGCTAAAATACAACAAGAAATAAACATTTGTAATTCGCCACCTGGTATCTAATTGCAACAATAGTACCACTGCGTCCAATCCAAGAACCACACACCTATACAATTCCTCCTACTGAAATCAACTACCAAAAAATAATGTACCATAACATAGAAGGTTTTTTTTTTTAATCCTGCACAGATTTTTTTCCCACAGACCCAATGATTGTACGAACAAACACAGGAACTTAGCAAATTGCACAGTACACTGGTTTGAAGCATAGTGCTTGTAAAGCACGAACTATGAGGGTCGACAAAGAACAGACATGACTACTATGCAATGAAATAACTCATTGCAAAGTACCTACACTAACATGTGATTTTCTTTTATCACAGAGAATGAAGAAACAATTTCTGCACCAATTTCCATACCATGACAAAAATGCATACAGCCTCAACAAGGCAAACAGTAAGTATACAATGATTGGAGTCACACACACTGCAACATAACACACCCATGCAAGCAAACACCTGAGCACTGACCACAATCCAAAATGTTTGCTTGCATGGGTGTCTTATGCTGCTGAGGTTGTGGCCAGGGTTTACAGACTTGTGTGCATGGCCTGGCCAAAACATTGCATACAGCCTCAACAAAGCAAACAATAAGTATACAATGATTGGAGTCACAACCACCGCAACATAACACACCCATGCAAGCAAACACCTCACCACTAACTACAACCCAAAATGCCTAGAGTCTTAGGTACCAACATTCTGAATACAATCC
Organism: Ambystoma mexicanum; assembly: GCF_040938575.1. Lineage (NCBI taxonomy): Eukaryota > Metazoa > Chordata > Amphibia > Caudata > Ambystomatidae > Ambystoma > Ambystoma mexicanum. The sequence continues at coordinate 1,238,104,483 of NC_090937.1, read as the reverse complement.
AACTACCACAAACTATGTCCACTGTCCTTTAAATAATATTACACTACTGGCAACCAGTACACACACTATTGAAAACATGCACTCTATGCAGCCCACATACCACAGTCCAAATGTTTGCTTGTATAGGTGTATTATGCTGTGGTGATTGTGGCCAGGGTCTAGAGTCTTGGGTGCATTTGGCCATGCACACAAGACTCTAATCAATTCCAAAATATTTTTTTCTAGAATTGCCCAGAGACAGATGTGGATGTGCTCCAGTTTATTTAGTCCCCAAATACAAAAAGCGAGGCATAATGTCAATAAAGCTGTGTGTTCTTTTGTTTGCGATGTTGGCATGACATTGTTCCATAATGAGAACACAACATTTTATAGGGCCAACATTTTTCGGCAAGTCCATCTAACTGATGTGGATAATGAGATTTTTGTGGAAAATCAGTGAAATGTTTTTTTTTTTTTACTTTAGTTTGTAAAATGAAATATTCAAAAAATAAATAAAAGCCAAAAGAACAGAAACGGTTCTTTTAAGAGCAACCCTTTTTTAATGCGAAACAATTACAATATTTCCAATTGCCATAGGTCCGAAATTTGTAAATGCCCGCAGACTACCTTGCTGTCCATGGACTTCATGGGATGCACAGGGTCATGGAACTTTTTTTTGCACTTTTATTTTTTAACTGTGAAAGGAACTTTTTTTTCAATTCATATTATTTTTGATGTTTTCTTCAGGATAGGCAAAGTAGGTGAGGGAAGGGGCACCAATCACAGGGACAAAAGTGTTCTGTTAGGAAGCGAGGAAGATGTTGGCGGGCCTTAATCAGGTCGGTGGCAGTGTTTCTCATGCTCCTTGACTGCAACCTTGAAATCACTCTGAAACTGTTCACACCTACAGATCGGAACTTCACGGTACATGCATAGCACTGTGACCCTTGAAAGGAATGGTCAACACCATTTTGTATGGCCTGCGAAGCTGCTGCTGGGTTCCCCTGGCCCAAAGGAGTATCCTATATGGTGACGGGAGCAGATGAAGATGATGGGGTGGAGGAAGTCAACCTGCTTTTACCTGCAAAAGGTATTGCCTTTCTCAGAGCACTCTGGTGGGCCAATTTGGTGTGGCACCTCAAGTAAGTAGTCCCGTTGGAATACAAGTCAGGTTTCCTGCAACTGAGTAGAACTTGACACTGAGTGCATAGAACCTTGTTTGCGTTTGTCTTTGGTACTTTATCAATGGTGGTAAAACATTGCCACACCCAGGACTCATTCTGAGTACAGGTCACAGGGATTTCCTCCACTTCATCCTCTTCTTCTTCTTGATCCTCCTCTGTATCACAGCACATGTTTCCCTGTTGAGGCTCTCCAGGCTGTTCAGGTGGTGCTGGTGGGGGTGCTTGGGAAGCAAAAATGGGCACAGAAGATTCCATTGCAGCAGGTTTTCGGGGATTTAGAAGGCAGGGTTCTCCAGATGCTCTCTCCTGGACAGCCAGATTGAGGAAAAGTAATGGGTGGGTCCCTTTAAAAGAACCGCCCACAGACTGTCATGATGTTTCGGGGATTACCGAGTCGGAAATAGGCGTTGGAAAGTTGTGAAAAGCTGCCAGATTAATGTAGAATGGGCCTGCAAGTTGTGCAAGGATAAAGTGTTTGCTTGAAACACCCTAGATTGACTCGAAAAGCATTTTTAAACTGTCTGTGCCGTTATGCTGCCTGGGCGCAGTCACATGAAGATGTCTCCGGACGTCTGCAGCCCTGACGTCCGTCCCCGGACACCATTCAGGTGGGAAATCTTAGCACGCATGCGCTGGATGTCCATAGGACATGCGCAGTGGCCACAGACTAATTAAAAGTGTGCCATGAGGACACAGACATGTCCAGACATCCCACCTGTCTCGGGGGCTCCTCCATTTTGAGTGTGAATGTTTCAGCTGACTTTTAATGGGACTTTTAGGAAACAAGGGAATACCACAAAACAATACAGAACAAAATTATAGTACAAAAAATATATTTATTTAAGAAAGGAGTGGGGTAGCGGAATGGGAAACATCAATTGGACAATTAGGCCTTTCTGTGGAATAATCATAAGGGGTGGAAGGGACTGAGGTTTCATCAAATCGTCTTTGCATATAATGTTGAGAATTTGCTGGGGTGACTGTTGGGGACAAGGGGTACAGATCGAAGCAGGACAGAGAAAAGAAACCTTTTTTAATCAAGTGGTTTTTCACTCTTTGTACAAGTTCATTCACAGTATTTGCTAGTGTATCCAATTTTTTTGCCAAGATTTTGATGTGAATATTTACATTTGTGGATGCAAGTTCTGTTTCTGATTGTGGGGACTGAAAATTATGTACTTGGGGCGTGCTTTCATCATGAACAGTATGTATTGTAAGAGAAATAGAAATAATTATTTTAGTGCGGGGTGTACAAACTATATTATTTTTTGACAGTAAAATATGTATTGCATATCATTGGAGATGTTGTTGTCGCTCATTTTATCCCTTGGGAAGTTCTCTTCAAACCATTCCAGTGTGCTTGCCATTTCTGTGAGAAAGAAAAGTGCTTCTGTTTTACATGATTATATGAAGTGTACAGTTATGGTATGTGATTAGTGCATTCCAGTGCAATGTGCCTTACCTAAAAAAAATATATAGTATTTTTGAAAGTGAGTATCTGTAGGAAAAGGTATACTTACACGTTGTAAGCATTACTTTTGATTTCAGGTACATCTATGTGTTGGTTGATGGTTATATCTTTTGTGTCTCCCCTATGATTTTACGCCTTGCAAATGCCGTCCACTCTCCATGGACTATTTTGCTGTTCGTGACCTTGTTAAAGGGACGGTATGGTTAAGTTGCACTAACAAAAAAAACATGAAATGCAATGAAAACACTTTGTTAAAGGGAGGTTATGGTTAAGTGCCACAATGCCTCCGGGTTGCTGCATGCTAAAACTGGTAATTATAAATAAATAAATATGTTTGTTATGGTTACAAGTAGCACCGAAAAACCTCGGAAATTCACCAGTTATGGTAACCTAAGCAACCATAACTCACACCACCACTGTGCACTGCTTAGACTAACACCAGGACATCAAAGATGACATCGCAAATGGCATTGATGACATCACTGATGACATCACATGACATTCATTTTAATGAAAAGTCCCTGCAAGGAGCTGTGTTTATAATGTTGTTAACAAGATGTCAGGGTTGATCGGGAGACCTATCATGAACTACTTAATCTATGAAAGTATTTACTCACCTAAACAAAACATTAAGGGCCTGATACATGGAACATTTTCTTATGGGATTGTGCCATTATAAAACACGCCCATGAAACAGGCCCTATATTGGAGTGTTGTTGTTAATCCAGGAACCTAATCATGAATAAATATAGGAAATGGCTGCACCATGCACCATAGAAGTGCAATATTTATAATCTTGTAATTTTGCATAGTAAAATAATGAATGCTACCTTATCAGAGTTTTGAGTAATGTTATGTAATAACTAGCTAACAATTCAAGACTTACTACACACTTGTGCTAGTACAAACAATACATATGAAGATCCACAATGCATACAAATTAGAGGCACATACAAGGAAACTAAAGTAAGGAAGAAAGAAACAACAGCACCAGAAAATGTTAATAACATTAAAGTTTATCTTGATGTATGCAAAGGAATTGTGTGTTTGAGGCCTGCTTATTGCCCCATGTTTGTGCACCATGAGCGGCGATCAAACCCTAAGTGAAGCGCGTGAAGAACAAGGTTAACGTCTAGATATATTGCACCTTTTCAATTTTAATATTATGACTGTTAGTGAACTAAACCACCTGGTCTAGAAATGTCAGTGAACAAAAGCAAGTGGCCTAGATATGAGATGTGATCAGTGCTGCCATCAATGACATTTGAGATGTCATCTTTGATGTCGTGGGTGTTAGTGTTAGAAGTGCTTAGCCTACCATAACTGGCGCATTTCTGAGGTTTTTGGGGTTTTACTTGTAACCATAACATCCATTTAACAAAGTGTTTTAATTGAATTTCACAGGTTTTTATTAGTGCAATCTAACCATAACGTCCCTTTATCACCATTTTGTCACCACGGTAGTGGCCATGTAGTTATGGTTAAGTTGCTGTTTCCATAGGAAGAGCACTTTTTGGGCGGCTTATAGCTTCGCTCCCCCTGGACGAATCCTCACCAAACTTTGCAAAAAAGGTATATGGCCCACTCTGAAGTTTGGTGAGGTTTGGTCCAGGGGGGGCAGTTATAGGGGGCGTCCCAAAACTTTTTTATTTTCCCATAGACATAATGGGAAAAAACGTTGTTCACGCTTACAGCCCAAACCGCTGGACGGATTTACACCAAATTTGCAGCAGAAGCGGCCGCTTGGTCCCGAAAGCATGCTTTTTTTTTCATTTGGTGTAAATCCGTCCAGTATTTTTTTTTTTTAAAAAAGAACAAAAATGAAAAAAATTAGTGATAGCTTAGCGGACACACTGCCCTGTTCGCTCTGCGGACAGGACGGGGATTGGGCATGCAAGCGACTTGTGTGATGTCCGCGGACATCTGACATGCTCTCCCACTGGCTGCAGTAAAGCGTGCAGTGCGTCTTATTTTCAGAGACGCCCGCCATCTTAGTTTATTGTTCGTATATTGGCATCTGTGGCAAGCTCTGCGGTGACTTCAGACTTCACAAGTGATTATCACAACATAACAAGCGAAAATTCCGATGCAATAAGAGGACAGCGGGGCCTCCAATGGGCTTGTGTGAGGCTCATGTGGATTACACTTCCTGAACGTCACAGGCTGCTGCAGACTTGCAGGAGACACACCATCGGTGCACGGTGGCCTACGGAGGACCGAGGAGTCGATATCCTGTTCCCCCCACCCCCGCTCATTACCCGTGTCTCCCTCCTGTATCCCCCCACCCCCGCTCATTACCCGTGTCTCCCTCCTGTACCCCTCCACCCCCCGCTCATGCCCGTGTCTCCCCTGTTCCCCCCACCCCCCGATCATGCCCAGTGTCTCTCTGCTGTTGCCCCGACCCCCCGCTCATGCCCCGTGTCTCTCTACAGTTGCCCCCACCCCCGGTCATGCCCCGTGTCTCCCTGCTGTTGCCCCATGCCCTGTGTCTCTCTCCTGTTACTCCCCACCCCCCTCTCATGCCCCGTGTCTCCCTGCTGTTGCCCCCGACCCCCCGCTCATGCCCCGTGTCTCCCTCCTGTTGTCCCCCACCCCCCACTCATGCCCCGTGTCTCTCTCCTGTTACCTCCACCCCCTACTCATGCCCCTTGCCCCGTCTTATTGCCCCCCCACCCCCTGCTCATCCCCCGCTCATGCCCCGTGTCCCCCTCCTGGATCCCCCCACCCCCGCTCATTACCCGTGTCTCCCTCCTGTACCCCTCCACCCCCCACTCATGCCCGTGTCTCCCCTGTTCCCCCACCCCCGCTCATGCCCCGTGTCTCTCTGCTGTTGCCCCGACCCCCCGCTCATGCCACGTGTCTCTCTACTGTTGCCCCCACCCCCGGTCATGCCCCGTGTCTCCCTGCTGTTGCCCTCCACACCCCCGGTCATGCCCCATGTCTCCCTGCTGTTGCCCCCACCCCCTGCTCATGCCCCGTGTCTCTCTCCTGTTACTCCCCACCCCCCTCTCATGCCCCGTGTCGAACTCGTGTTCCACTACACCCCCCCGCCCCGTGTCTCTCTCCTGTTACCTCCACCCCCTACTCATGCCGCTTGACTCCATCTTATTGCCCCCCACCCCCCGCTCATGCCCCATGTCTCCCTCTTGTTCCCCCCACCCCCGCTCATGCCCTGTTTCTCCCTGCTGTTGCCCCCCCTGCTCATGCCCCGTGTCTCTCTCCTGTTAACCCCCACCCCCGCTCATGCCCTGTGTCTCCCTGCTGTAGCCCCCCACCCCTCGGTCATGCCCTGTGTCTCCCTGCTGTTGCCCCCCAACCCCCGCTCATGCCCCGTGTCTCTTCCCTGTTACCCCCCACACCCCTCTCATGCCCTGTGTCTCTCTCCTGTTACCCCCAACCCCCGCTCATGCCCCGTGTCTCCCTCGTGTTCCCCCACACGCCTCTCATGCCCTGTGTCTCTCTCCTGTTACCCCCCAACCCCCGCTCATGCCCCGTGTCGCTCTCCTGTTGCCCCCCACACGCTGGTCATGCCCCGCGTTTCCCTGCTGTTGCCCCCCACCCTCCGCTCATGCCCAGAGACTCTCCTCTGTTGCCCCCAACCCCCTGCTCATGCCCCATGTTTCCCTGCTGTTGGCCCCCACCTAAGATCATGCCCCGTGTCTCTCTCCTGTTACCCCCCACCCCCTCTCATGCCCCGTGTCTCTCTCCTGTTACCCCCCACCCCCAGCTCATGCCCCCTGTCTCCCTGCTGTTGCCCCCCACCCCCCAGGTCATGCCCCGTGTCTCTCTCCTGTTGCCCCCCACCCCCCAGTCATGCCCTGTGTCTCACTCCTGTTGCTCCCACCCCCGGTCATGCCCCATGTCTCCCTCCTGTTGCCCCCACCCCCTGCTCATGCCCTGTGTTTCTCTTCTGTTACCCCCGAACCCCCTCTCATGCCCCGTGTCTCCCTCGTGTTCCCCCACCCCCGCTCATGCCCCGTGTCTCCCTGCTGTTGCCCCCTGCCCCCGTTTATGCCCAGTGTCTCCCTGCTGTTGCCCCCCACCCCCGCTCATGCCATGTGTCTCTCTCCTGTTACCCCCGCTCATGCCCCGTATCTCCCTGCTGTTGCCCCCACCCCCCTCTCATGCCCCATGTCTCCCTGCTGTTGGCCCCCACCCCCTGCTCATGCCCTGTGTCTCTCTCCTATTACCCCCACCCCCTCTCATGCCACGTGTCTCCCTCCTGGTCCCCCCTACCCATGCCATGTTGTGTTCTCTTTATACACCCCGCCTTCCCTTTCCATGGTGTCCATCTTGGTAAAAGATTTTCCTTCCTACACTGAGACACCGCAGGCGTTCTGGTTTGGGAAGAAAAATCTTTTTTTTACCACCCCGGGTTACCACTTTGAGAACCTAGGATGCTAGTGGTCTTCATCCATTGAAAAGGACGTTATGGTTACGTTGCACTAATAAAAGACTATGAAATTCAATGAAAAAACATTGTTAAAGGGACATTATGGTTAAGTTGCACTAATAAAAACCTATGAAAATCAAAGAATATATCGACAAGTCGTTGAAATCTGGGTTCATATGACCATCTCATTCTCCTGCGGCTTCCCCATTGTTTTTTATGCCTAAGAGGGAGGGTGATTTACGTCCCTGCATAGACTATAGAGCCCTCAATGCTATCACGATCAGGAACAAATTCCCAATTACATTAATCTCTGTACTTCTGGATCAATTGGGAACTGCTGTAATCTTCACCAAGTTGGATCGTTACGGTGCCTACAACCTGGTCCGTATTCGAGAAGGAGATGAGTAGAAAACCACTTTCAAAATGAAGTACAGACTATTTGAGTATTTTGTAATGCCCCGGCCAATTTTCAGTTTTTCATAAATGATATTTTTCGAGACATGATGGATCAATTCTTGGTTGTATACCTGGAAGACATTTTGTTATATTCTCCATTTTATGAACTCCATGTGTCTCGTGTCCAAGGTTCTCCAGCGACTAAGAGAAAACAATCTATATGCAAAACTGGAGAAATGTACTTTTCTGAGGTTGAGTTTCTTGGCTACGAGATTACTAGTAAAGGTATTCAAATGAGTAATAGCAAGGTAAAGGCTGTTCTGGAATGGCCCATCCCCACGACCTTGAAGGCATTGCAATCTTTTTTAGGATTCGCCAATTTTTATAGGCGTTTCATTCATAACTTTTCCACCATTGTGGCCCCATTGACAGCTCTTGCCAGCATTAAGAAGTCCTTTATTTCGGATATCAAGGTAGAAATAGCCTTTTTGGTGCTCAAGTCTGCTTTCACGTCTGCTCCTGTTCTTCAGCATCCCAATCCGGCTGTTCCATTCGTTGTGGAGGCAGATGCTTCGGATGTTGCTTTGGGGGCCCTTTTGTCTCAGGAATGTCCAGACTCCAGCGGTTTGCATCCAGTTGCTTATCATTCTAGGAAGTTTACATCCTACGAACGTAACTACACCATCACTGAGAGAGAATTATTGTCTGTCAGAGATGCCTTCCTTGTCTGGAGACACCATTTATTGGGTACGTCATTGCCGGTTCAGGTATACACAGATCACCGCAATTTGTTGGCCCTACAATCAGTTAAGTGCACTACGGCCCGACATGCGAGATGGCATGAATTTCTCTCCATGTTTAATTTTATCATCACATATCGCCCCGGCCCCTTACATACGAAGGCTGATGCTTTGTCTCATGTGCATCAGGTCTTAGTCCCTAACAGAACAAATGAAACCTTGTTACTTCCTCATCAGGTCGTTTGCAGCTGTACTTTGCAACCTACTCTTTGTAGTGATCTCCAAGATTGCGTTCATACCTCTCCTTTCGGAGATTGGTACCTAGAAGCTGGATGTTATATGATCAATACCATACACACAAGGGAGGGTATTTTTGCCAGATCATGCCAACATTGTAAAGCCATGAAATGGTGTCATGATACTTTGGGGGAAGCACACACTGGCATAAAAAAAGACACTGGATCTGTTACAGCTTTGGTGTTGGTGGCCCATGATGAAGAAAGATGTCACTGAGTATGTTACAACATGTGTTGTATGTACTCAATGTAAGGGGCTTAACACCAAACTGGTAGACCTTTTGCAACCTCTTCCAATTCCGGAACACCCATGGTCCATGGTTTCCATGGATTTTGTGGTTGATTTGCCACCGGTTGACGGCTATGATACAATATGGGTTATCATTGACTATCTCACTAAATTTGTCTTGTGTGTTCCTTGCTGTGGTTTTCCTTCAGCTCCTGTGCTATCCGACCTCTTCATTAAAAATGTATTCAGGTTCTTTGGTCTCCCTTCTATTATAGTTACGGACAGAGGCTCTCAATTCACATCTCATTTTTGGCGGTCTCTCACCGGTTCTTTTGGGATCGATGATCGGTTTTCTAGTGCATACCATCCTCAAACCGATGGTCAAACTGAGCGACTCAATTCCACTATGGTTTTTGATTGCCTTACTTTGCAGTAACAAAAATCATGGTTCTCCGTGTTAAGTATGGCTGTATTTGCTTATATTAATTCCTTTCATTCCTCAACCTGCTCTTCTCCTTTGTATGCTCTCTTTGGGAGACATCCTAGAACCCTGCCTCTTTCTGCCACTTTACCAGTTCACAGTCCAGCTGCTCGTTCTTGTATTCTTAATGTGTGCAAGATACACGAGGACCTCAGGTTGCACCTCCAGGGAGAACAGGACCGCTCTAAGCAATATGCCGACACTCATTGGTTGCCTGCTCCCTTGTATACTGTGGGGTCTAAGGTGTGGTTGTCAAACAAAAATGTACGTATTCCTGGCTGTAGAGCATTGCTGCCCAGGTTTGTTGGTCCTTATCCTGTTTCAGCCATCATCAATCTGATGGCTGTTAGGCTGAATCGCCCTCAGCAATGGAAAAATATATCCTGTATTTCATGTTTCACTTCTTAAACATTTTCAACCGGGTATGAGGTTGCAACCCCACCCGCAGCCCGTCCTCGTCCAGGGAGAGTTAGTATACAAAGTCAACAAGGTTCTTGAATCCAAGGTTTCCAGGGGAGTCAGATTGTACTTTGTGTATTGGAAGGGTTACGGCCCAGAAGACCGGACCTGGGAACCTGCCATGAGCATTCATGCCCCTCGTCTTGTTAGTAAATATTGGCCGACCGTGGGGGGTCCTCCATTGTGGGAGGGTGCTGTCACGATCCGGCGGCGCGCACACATGAGGAATACACTACAAGACACTGCTTATACAAGACTACATTCTAAGCGCCTTCAGTTCCCAGTGATTCAGCGTACTTCCCTTTAAGAAAAGTCTTCAGTGGAAAGCCAGGACATGGAGACTGGCGGTTGCCATGGCAGCAGTGGCATCCCTTACGTTTGGGTAAGCTGCGTAAGGTCACGTGTATTTGTCCTTATCAGCCCTTCCGGCGCTTGACTCTTTGCTTCTGAACAAACTTTCGACTGTTGTTTTTTGGTCATTGTTGTTTCTTGTTGCAAACCTTTGCTTCGTGTCTACGTTTTGTCTTTGTCTGCCCCCTTGGATTCTGATTCGCTTTTCTAGGAATTTCGACACGGACTGACTTCAACCTGCTATTCGGATTTCCCTTGTTTGGTTTGACGCTTGCTTTGCACAAGCTTAGAAGGTAAACTTTGGCGTGCCATTCCCTTTATTTTATACTGGTTACATTTCTATCGCTCCTCCTGTTGTTACCTGAGCAGGGTATCTTCATTCCTTCTGTTTTTTCCCCACTTAGTTACCCAGGTGTTCTGTCCAGCCTTACCTTTTAGCTCTAACTTTTTAATTATTATTTATTTATTTGTATTCGGCACAATGCACCTTTACAAATATGTGTACAATAAAATACATATATATATATATATATAGTAACATTTACAACTCATAAAACAATTCATTCAACTTTCGCTTAATTTTAATTAACCTATGGAAAATTCAACTTAAAATCAATAAAAGAAATCAACTCTTACAACATAGCATCTCTCATAGATTACTCAGAAATGTGGGTTTCAACACCAATAGGCTTTTCTTGGATAAGAGTGATAAGGCATGTTAATGCAAGTATCAACAACTGTTTTACCCCACATACATTGGGACCACAACAAATCTCTGGAAAGTAGCAAATCAACATTATAGAATTTACCTATGGGTTTGCGTCGCAAAGTCTCAAAGTGACTACAATGTATCACCAGGTGTTTTAGAGACTTGAGGATTTCATTGTTACCACAGAATCTACAACCACGAGTATCCCCCACATTATTGCTTTTTACCCAGTACTTAGTCCTTTCTGCAGTGTGAATTAAGTTTAACTTGAATCTCAAATACAAGTTCCTTGCTTTTGCACACAGAAATATTACCAAGTATTATAATTGTGGAAGTTGTTTATGAAAGAAACAATATTGATCTCTATAGGATTTATATCTAGATTTGAGCTCAATCGCATTTGCCCAGTCCATTTGAAAAAATGTCTTTTTTACCACACCTGAACAATAATATAGTTCCTTTTTGTCCACAGCTATTAGATGTAATAACAATTCAATTTTCTTAACATAGTGCGCAATTGACAGTGGATATTCCTTCATCATACAACAAAAGTCTTGATACAACACATTTGGCGGGGATATAACCTTTTTCCATAGTTCGTCAATTTACGCCACCAAAATTTAGATGCCAAAGAATTCAACCCCAGTTCATGAATGATTAATGAATTTGGAAGTGGTTTGAGTAAGCCCAAAACAACTTTACAGATGTCACCTTGCAACTTATTGAGTATCTTTGTTATATCCATTATACATAAATCAAGACCATACAATATAACAGGTTCAACCTTTAACCTGTAGAACTCAATCATAGGTATGAAAGAACATTTCGAGTGCTTGTGATAGATGATTTTCATTTGCGATATAAGAGGGGTTGCTTTGCTGTTCAGTGTACTACTCAACATTGCCAGTGAGTTAGAATCATATAGATTGTAGCCTAAGTACCTGGTTGCCAACACCCGCTGAATAACCACCTCGTTCATTTTCCATGTGAATCTGCAGACTTTATTTCTATTTGCAAATACCATTATGTTTGATTTACTTGCGTTAATGGCAAAGTTGTTGCTTTTAGCATATTCATAGAACATGTTCAATTTGGTATGTAGCCCACATGGTGTACGATCACACAGAATGATATCATCAGCGAATGCTAACCAATTAATGCGGGTATCACCCACTTCACTGCAAATACCACCAGATGTTCCCATAATTTTTCAATGTCACAGATATAGAGGTTAAACAATATAGCTGCCAACTGACAGCCTTGCTTAACTCTTTTGTCTGTATTAATTGCCTCTGTAGAAGACCCATCTTGGTTGATCTGTACCATGTATGACGTGTTGGTATGAAGTAGAGCTATGAGCCCCACAATAAGCCCTGGAATACCATTTCAAAATAGCTTATTCCACAGGCTGCTCCTTATGAAGCTGTCAAAGGCTGCAGAAATATCCATTGATGCCATATAAATAGCACGTGAGGAGGTGTTGTGAGAGGTTTCCAGCAAATGGGCAAGGATTTTGGGGTTTAGTGTGGTTCCCATCACCTTTCGAAATCCTACCTGATATTTGGATAGGAGCTGCTTGTCTGCTACACAAATTTCTAATTCCCTTAGCAGAAGAGTAGCAAATGCTTTAGCAGGCACATCAATCAAGGATATGGGACGAAAGTTTCCCGGGACATCAAATGGCCTTTTTTTATGGATGGGAACAGTTATTGCTGTGAGCCATGAATGTGGAATCGTTCTGGTTTCAAAAATCGAGTCAAGCGTAACCTTTATCACTTTAGCCCACAAGTGCGGATCATCTTTTAATACACATGGGGGAATACCATCGGGCCCTGTGTCCTTTGAGAGTGATAGATTTTTAATGGCCCATATAACATCATCTAGGTTCCATATATATTCATTGGGCATCTTATTGGCAAGAGCAGAGATGTTGGCTGATTGAAACCCCAATGGTAGAGCATATCTATCCAAGATATACTCACTCCACTTCTTACTCGTGATCACTGAGTGGAAACTCGGAGAAGTCCCTTTGCCCTGTGAGCGTAATATCATCCAAATATCTTTGGTTTTCCACCTGCAGATCAATCTGATAATTTTTTTGATTTTCTGTAGGTGTTGTTCTCTCTTCACCACCTTAAGGGCATATCTACATCGTAGCTGTATCTGTTTTTTAGAAAAAAAAATTGATGTAGTCTTCAGTTTCCCCCTTTGCCCTTCTAATTTCACCATTATGTGCACGTTTAATCTGCACAATGTCAGCACTATATTTCCATGAGTGTGTAGTTGCACACTATTATTGAGAGTGTGCAATGGCGTCTAAATGATGTTTTACCACATTTGTGTTGAAGACTGTGGGACTCAATACGAGTCCAGCGGTAGCCGTGCCAGAAAAACCGGCAGGCTGCCGCCGGACCGGTAATACCATTACAACCCCGGTAATTCCAGAGGCGGAATTCTGTAAATCCCCTTTTCCATGTCCCACCTGCAGGTGGGTGGTGTTACTTCCGCCAGGTCATGTTACCTCCCGCCTGCAGGACTCTGAATAAGCCAGTCCGGAAAGAATGGTGGTGGTGGATTTACTGCCACTGTTGTTTCTGGACCGACTGACTCATAATGAGGCCCTGTTTTTTTTGTTTATTCCAAAACAGGGCTGGAGAGGTCACATTACACCACATGTCCCGGTTGACCAAATATGCTAAATATCTGCATGATTTAGGGATCCATCTAATCGATTTAGGATGTTTATCTATTTCAATTGGAGCTAGGTGTGTTACATTCTTGTACGTTTCCAGTAGAACTTCTAAATTTAGGTCGAGCAGCATGTGATCACTACAGCCCATGTTTTTTGCCTCAATAAGCTTAGCTATTTTCAATAGGTTTTCAGATACAGCAATACAATCAATCAAAAAGCTTAGTTTCCTTCTAAACCATGTGCATTGACTTTGATTTGGGATTATGTACATGTTCAAGTTTTGAAGAAACTTCCACCATTAATACCATCATTCAAGTGCCCTAGCCGTATATACATGACTTGCTGGTATTAACTTACAGAATGAGGAGTCCCTGAGGATAGAATTGAAGTCACCACCTAAAATTACCTCATGTTCTACATTCCTCAAGAAATCCTTCTGCAAGATAGCATCTAGTTCTTCAATTGTGCTGAGATGTGACCTATGGATCAGAGTGCTATACAAGGTGATAAGTATTATGTTGGTGTGACTAAGAGTTATTTCTCTAGCTAGTAGAGCATCAGAGGAATAAATCAAGTTAGCATTCATTTTCACTCTATTGTTAACAAGCGTTAGAAGACTGCCTGATGGACGTCCCAACTCACCCCGTCTAGCAGGGTGGCTGAATGACTTAACACCATCTATATTAATGGCATTAACAGCCATGGTCTCTTGTATCATGATAACGCTGGAATTGGGTGGAAATATCTTGTTCTTAAATCATTTCTGGAGATTATTAAATCCACAGCAATTCCATCTTGTTATGGAAATGGTTGTCAGTTATGTGTGTTTCCAATCCTGCCAAGCCCTTTATGGCATTGACTACCGAGGTTAGCTGGGATAGCAAGTTTTGGGTCATAATTGTATCAGCACTGAGATTCACACCTACAGTTGCAGAACTTATTCGCCGTTGCATTTTAAATTCTATAAATGTTGTCGCTTCATTCATGTCTTCAAAAGAATACAGTTCTTAACCCCGCATCTGGAAATTCTCACTTTGTTCCCATAACATTTTTGCAATTAGAAGGGACTGAACATTACATAACATTCTGTTATTGTTAGCAATGGACACTTTGATCCATTAATATCATGGGTGTTCATGTTCTGCAATGTAGGTATATTTTGAACATATTGAGTAGGTTAGACTGAACCCTTTTTTGCTGTGTTTTATGACCCAAACCCTCTGTATGCATGTTTTTTTACATTCACTTGAAGAGCCAATTTTATCCACATTTTCCGTAGAACAAGGCGTGCCGATTTGACCCCTATCATGTGCGAAAGGAATAACATTCGATAAATTCTCAGGCCTGTTGTGTTTCATATATATATACACAGCATTTTTGGTTCTATTTTTAATTGGCGACCTGCGAGTGTTATTGTTTCTTCTTGCTCACCATTGCAACTGTCTCTTTTATATGTTTTGTTGTTTGCTGTTACCTCATAAAACCCAGCTAAATTCAATTGTTTCATATGATTTTTTTGGGTCTTATTAGTATAAGGTGTGCAATTTACGGAATCCACCTACCAGATAATGTACCTTTCACTGCCTGTTTGCCATCCTCAGCCATGTGTACATTAAATGGGATGGTCACAAGCTGTAGTTGTGTACTAGCCATTTGAGTTGGATCTTCATGTATTTCCACTTCTAGATGGGCACGCGATTCAGCGTCTAATTGACTGAAATCAAGACCATTTTCGTGTGGCATCTTTTTTGATGTCTCTTTGCTGCTATTTTCTTTTTTTTCTTGAAGCAAGACCTTTTTCTTGGTTTCTATTTTTTTTGGGGATGTACTATCATTACGTTTTCTTATTTTCTCCTCTTGTTTTTTTGCTCTTTGATGTAATATTTTTGCTTTTTTGGACACAAAGAATTTCCATCCCTGATTATTTTCAGATTCCTTTTCTGTGGATTCTACAGTTACATCATCCATCTTTGCACGTTCTTGTTGATCCATCAAAACAGTAAGTGAGGAGTGGAAAAGGCTGTGACCAGCAGAACTTTTTAGATGACTGACTTTTAAGAGTAGCACTGGTTAAATTATTTGCCATCATTTCCTTTGTCACTAAGTTTTCCAG
Organism: Ambystoma mexicanum; assembly: GCF_040938575.1. Taxonomy (NCBI): domain Eukaryota; kingdom Metazoa; phylum Chordata; class Amphibia; order Caudata; family Ambystomatidae; genus Ambystoma; species Ambystoma mexicanum. Next base: position 1,238,088,990 of record NC_090937.1, on the reverse strand, counting down.
TGTCAAGAGTCTCTCATGATGTAGTTTAGCTACCTTAATCAGGCCAATCTTTTCGATCTCGCTCTGTGCTGGATTATATGTGTCTAAGGTTCCACCCGTTCTTTCATTCTCATGACAAGGGTTAAGCACTTTAGTATCTATTACAATGGTCTGTCTTGCTTGTGTTAGCACTGACAATCATCCTGTCATCATGATAAGATGTGTTGAGATATTGGTGGTCGTGTTGGCATTGAGCTTGGCTTGGAAAGATGCCATACCTTCATATGCCAACATGAAACCCTCCACTTTGTTTAACTTCCCCACTATCTCAGCCAGGGATCCTTTCATTTCCCTTATTGCAAACTGTGTAAATGTGTGCCCTTTATCCAAAAGATTTAATATGTGTGTTAGTACAGGAAATGTGTGACAATTCGGTTCATTTAAGTCAAGCATAGTTTCATCGATAAGGTTATGAGTGCTCGCCCCTCTTGCTGATGTTTGAAAGGGATTATCTGCAGTGCCATTATTATCCCTTATCAATGGATCAAACTCTTCATATGCATTATTTTGCCATTCTTTAGGAATCTCATAAAAGGGCGGTGGGTGAACAACAATGGGCCTCATTACGCGGTAGGTGGTAGCCATGGCGCTGTTAGCGCCATGGCTACCCCCTTATGGCATTCCGGGTCCGGGTTCCCGAAATAGGGACTTACCAGGTCATTCCAACCTTGGAGGACCCGGTAAGTCCCCATTCAGGGAACCATTCCCCATTCCCATTCGAGCCCCCATAGGGCTCAATGGGAATGGGGATGGAGCTAATAACGGTACAGCAATTTGCGGTACCGTTATTAGCTTTGAAGTCCCTTGTAAAACCAGGCGTTAAGGAAGGACCCGCTAAGGGACCTCGGAATTCCTTATCGCCTACCACGTAATGTCTGCCAATAAAGCTTTTCCCATGATGAACTTGGCAGCAGGCGCTGTGTTACAGCATATGTCACCTTCCTTGTTACTGTGCAAGTGTACCAAGTGCCTTTGTCTTCTTGGAGTAGACACTGGAGTGGAAGGACCTGACGATAGACAGACACATCTATCCAATTCAGCCATAATCACAGGGGCTAACATTGAGACATTTGCAATCTCACCATTTCCTATGTTTTCCGGAGGGAAAGCCAACTCGTGTTGGTGATCTTTGCTACTAGTCAATCCCTCGTCTGCGATGTGATGTGTGCCATTTAATTCACTTAGATATAAGACCTTATCTTCTTTCTCAAGTGATTAAAGAGATTTATGTGGCGTATAACATACATTTTGTTCTTCAATGTGTGTTCCTGAGGCATTATATGGTAATTTTGATATTTGTGGCATTATTGATGGTATAGTAAAAGAAAGTTCTCTTATCACATGGTCTGTGGAAGCATCTGAAGTCCTAGCTCCAGATACTTTTTCATCTCTAGGTATGTGTTTCACTAAAGCATTATTTTTTTTTTGCCACCAGTGCCATCAGGCATTTCTGAGACTTGTTTCTATGTTAGTCGGTATAGTATTTCCTGACAAGCTAGAATTTGGCCCAATTAGTAAGGAGACACCGAACTGATAATAAGTTCCACTAGTCTAATTGACAGAACAGTTTATAACAAGTGTAGGTTGGGCTAAAAAACTGCTAGGCTTTAACTTGTTTGTGTGTTATTACAAGTCAAATTATACATGAGGCTCAAAGGCTCTATTGCCCGCAGACACCCCAAGCTACAGTGGTAAGATGATTTTGCAATGTCTTTGTTTGAGTGGTGTGCTCCAAATATAAGGACTTCTTGGGGCTCAACGGCCTACAGTCACCGCAAGTGCCTACCACACACAATTGATGAAAGCCACAATGCACACAATGTTCTCACTGAACTGGTTAGCCTGAAGGCTCCAAGGCTCTAGGCTAAGCTACTAATTCCGTGCAATTCCATAGACAACATTTTCAAAGTGTATTTACACCTGGAACACTCTATATACAGAAATACTAAAGTGCTCCAAGGCTCCAAGGCCCTCAGTCACCCAAACTCAAAAAAACAAAAAAATGCTCATTTCAGAGCCAACCTCAAAGGGGAAATGGGGCACACTATTAAAATTTTCATTCGCCACTCTCAGATTTTACAATTTGTCCATTGACACTGCGGTTGTCCGCGAACAGCACATATTACATATGAGGATTTTTGAGGCTGAGAGTCATGCAAATGAGACATAGCATGGCAAGGGATTGGTCAATAAGGTTTCCTGGGTGTGATGTTAAGGTTGTGTCTTTCAGAAAGCAGATTGTCTGGATTTTTGGAGACTCGTTGATAAATTGGTTGGAGGTGCATGCAGATCGCTGTGGAGTGGCTGCACATCTTGGATTCCCTCACGTGGAAGTGCACTGGCATGGAGCGCATCGAATGAAGTGGCTGGATTTGGTACGTCTTTGTGCTACTTTGGTGACACAGCATCATCCAGACATTATTATTATTCATTGTGGAGGGAACAGTTTAGGACATGTCTCTGGAATCTCTTTGCAATTTGCAATGGAAGAAGGACTTGGGAAAGTAATTGACATGTTCTCAATGTCCCGAGTCATTTCTTCTCGTATTGTGCAGAGTCAAATGTGGTCCACAAATGGAGAAAGCAAGGCACAATATCAACAAAGCTATGTGTGCCTTTTTGAGAGATGTTGGCATGTCCTCTTTTCACAATGAAAATATGCACAATGCATTATAACCCTTTTGTAATTATAGCAATCCTTTTTCCATTAGGTGTTGACCATTTGAAGTTTTCGAAACACAAAAAAACACCACCAAAAGGCTCTTTTCAGAGCCACCACTTCCTCCCGGAGAAGAGTGCAATGGTTTTGATCGGGCAGCACCCCAAAAAATGTAAATGTCAGAGGACTGACCGCAGACTTATAAAAATGCACAGGGCCCTGCAGCATTTCATTGGCATTTCTATATTTGAACTTTGAAAGGCAGCTCTGAAAAGAGCCTTTTTTTGAGGTTTTTGTTGCGTTGTATTTTTTGGGGGGTTTTCAGACATGACATTTAAGGAAAGGAAGGGAAGGGAGAGTAAGGAAAGGGCACCTGAAAGGGCAGGTGGAGGAGAGGAAGATGTAGGGAGGACCTTAATCAGGTAGTGGGCAGTCCTTCTCAGGGATGCGCTGCCCCACAAGAGTGCCTCTTGTGGTGGCAGGAGCAGAAACAGAGGATGTTGCAGGGGAACTCAACCTACAACGTTTATCACAAGGTACAACCTTACGAATAGCCCCACCGTGGAATGACCTTAAGTGTTGCTTCATTGAGGTAGTACCGTAGCTGTACAAACCTGGTTTGCCATGACTGGCACTCAGTGCAGTGCACCTTGTTTGCATGACCTTTCGGTACTCCATCAAGAGTGGTAAACAACCTCTACACCCAAGACCCACAGTGAGTGCTAGTAGTAGGGACTTCCACTACCTCATCCTCGTCATCCTCTTCATCCTCCTCTGCATCCTCATGCCTGTTCCTCTCTGCAGGCCCTTGGGGAGTTGGTGGTGGTAGAGGGGTTAGGGGTGGTGCTGAGACAGAAGCAGCACCAGCAGCAGTCAAAGATGCCATCAGGACAGCTGTCAGGTATTTTCAAAAAGGAATTAATGCAGTAGCAAAAGCAGGTCCACCAAGGATCAATGCCCAGCAATGATTTGTCTTGCTTGGAAATCCAAAAGCAGAATGAGGATCAGCTCTGGGGTCTGGCCTTTTAGATGGGTGCTGGGGCACGCTTCGTGGACACCTACGCTGTCCGCGAACACTTCAACACTTCAAACAACAAAAAAGTTCCAAAAAGTATGTAGATTGCTAGGGACATTGTCTGGAACATGTGCAACGGTGAACTTTCACGGGAAAATACGTTGGATTGCTCATAAAAAGCACTTTCTTTGGTGTCCGGAGGCGCAGACTGTGTCCGCGAACAAGGACCCATGCTTAGCATGGGTGCAGTCACATGATGATGTCACGGACATGTTCGCAAATGGGATGGGTGTCCGTAGGACAACAAATGATTGGGTTGGGTGTAGGCATGCGTGCGGGTGTTCTACGGACAGTGTTTGTGTCCCTGAATTTATTAAAAGTGCGACACACGTTCAGCAGACAGTTAGGGACAGGCGCGATGTTCGTAGGAGCCAAGGGTGTAATACGCATGCATGCGGGTATTCTACGGACAGTGTTCAGGTCCCCGAACAAACTAAATGTGTGTCACAACTTTGCGGACAGGCAGACAAGCTATGTGTTCTACGGACATATTCATTCTGGTTGCGGACAATGCAAACAGGGGGTATGTTCTTAGGACACTTTATTTTGAATAGTTGCAGACATACGGACGGATTTAGTGTCCTATGGACACCTTCATTTTGATTATGGACAGTGTGAACAACAGTGTGAACAAGCCTAGTGTCCTTATGACGCCGCCATTTTGGTTAATTGCGTACATCCCGGTCATCCGCACTGTCCGCGGACACCTTAAAAAAAAAAAAAAACAAGACGCAGAGGAATATAGTAACAAACATGATATTTTATTATTGTATAACAATATACAAATTATGAAAGAGAGGGGGAAGCAGAAATTGATACAAATACAAGGGAATTAGGGGTTTCTACATGTTGGATGACAGGGGAGGAAGGGATTGAAGTCTCACCATAATGTTTTTCTTGATGGGGATTTTTTGGGGATGGTTGGTTGGGACATGGAGAAGGGGTAGAGGTACATGTGGGACAGTGATATTTTTTTTTTCTTTTATAGGGTCCTCTGCAAAGTTTTTGAAAATAATGAAATTGGTCATTAATTGATCAATTTTTTGCTCTAAACGCTGCAGATGATTTTCCAAGGTGTCTGTTTCAGTATTATTCTTATTGTCTGTACGATTGTTAAAACAATATATATGTTAAATACACATAAAATAATGGTTATTAATTGATTTATTTAGAGAAGTGTAGTGTCTACCATTAGTATCACTGTTTTCACACATTTCGTTCTGAGGAAAATGTTCTTCTAGCCATTCCAATGTACTAGACATTTCTGTGTAAAAAAAATACTTCTCAATGTACCCTACTACAGAAAGTGTATAAATATAGGAATTAATGTAGTGTACTTACCAGTTTCTTTTTTAGTTTTGCTGTTAATGCTTCATAGGTGTGCTGTTGATTATTTTTGCTGTGCAGTTTCTGTGAGGTAATTCTGCTGGAGGCATATATATATATATATGTTTTGGTATATTCCATTATGTTCCATATGCTATGTAATTGGACTGTTGATGTCTGAACCACCAGCGTGTGACAGGGGATTCAGTATGTTCTATGTTACATGTATATAAACTAAGGGAATCCTACTAAACACCCATCAAATTAATGCTATCTATATTCAGTTAAAACATCTTTTTTAAGAGGATGTTATGGTTAAGTTGCGCTCCAAAAAACCTATGAAATTCAGTGAAAACACTTTGTTAAAGGGCCGTTATGGTTCAAAGTAAAACCGAAAAACCCCACAAATTCGGCAGTTATGGTAAGATAAGCAACCATATCTTGTGCCACCGTGCACTGCTAAGACTAACACCCAGGACATCAAAGATAACATCACAAATGTCATTGATGACATCACTGATGACATCACATGGCTGGCTCTCCCTTTTTTTCCTTTACTGACATATCTAAGCCACACAGTTTTCTTCAGTAACAGTCAGGAAGTAAAAATTGAAACTGTACTATATTTGTAGACTTAGGGTCAAGTCATATCATATGAAACATATATATATATAGCGGAAGACACAGGCTTCAAAGAGAGCTATCCTTTCTGTGCATGAAGATAATCATTAGAGTTATCGGCACTTTCTCATAGTTTTATTTTTATTACTATACCTTCCCTGTATATGCTCATATTTGTATACATTGTACTCACACTCCTTTCCGTAGGGTTCACTGACATCATTTGAAACACATACATACAGTAAGTAGCAGCTTTGAAACAGAGCAATCATTTCTCTGCATAAAGATAATCAGTTAGGTTATGAACTCTTTCTGCTACTACTTTTGCTTACTTCTCTGTCTCTGTATATACTCATATTTGTATGTGTTGTTGTCTCTTTGTGTTTTGTCTGTAATAATGTAATTATGTATTAAGTGGGTTTTATTAGCTACTTGTTACATGTTTCACAGTACGCAAAACTCTAATAAGAAAGCAGTTATTTCATTATTCTACATGGCAAGATTATGAATATTGCACCTTCATCATGTATACTGCACACACTGCCTAAGTTTCTGCATGAGTTGCTTAGTATACTGGATAGCACTTCATAATAGAATGCTATGTATATCAATGCATTGCTTAATGCACTAAGTAGCTCATGATATTTATTCAAATGATCCTTGACACTTTTTGGTCAACATTATAAGAATCCCTCCTATAGAGTTTTCATGAAAAGTAAATGCACATGTGATGTCATCAGTGATGTCATCAATGACATTTGTGATGTCATCTTTGAAGTCCTGGGTGTTAGTGTTAGCAGTGCACGGTGGCACGAGTTATGGTTGCTTATCTTGCCATAACTGCCGAATTTCAGGGGTTTTTCGGTTTTACTTTGAACCATGATGTCCCTTTAACAAAGTTTTTTTACTGAATGTTTTAGGTTTTTCGTAGCGCAACTTAACAATAATAACTTTGACTTTATGTACATGTAATATGGAACATACTGAACCCTTTCGAGTGAATTTGACTGTCCGCAGACATGTTCGAACAACAGTACCACCACCTAAAAACTCTGGGGGGGTATGTGTAATTGTTATATCATAACATAGGAACATTTAACAAATTCACAAATCAGCACACATACAAAGTATATGTAGTAGTTCTTAAGAAATTTAACCCATATATGTAACACACTAACCATTCATTTAAATACAATATGTTCTAAAATGGAATATACCAAAAAAAGATAAAGTGGCTTCCAACATAATTACCTCATAGACACTCCACAACTAAGAGCAAGACGAGACGTACAGACTACTCATCACATACTTTCCTGAAATACTAAGTGCACTTCATTTTACTCATATATTTACAAACTTTCTGTATTAGATAAAAAAAATATATTACTTTTTTGTTTTCTCACAGAAATGTGCACTACTCTGGAGTGGCTAGAGGAGCATTACCCACAAGATGAAATGTCAGAAGATAGTGCACCTAATGATACACACTTTCCTATATAAACCAATTAATAAATATTATTTTGTATACATTTAACATATACATTTATTTTTTTTACAGACCATACAAAAATTGCCACTACCACAGAAAAAGAAGCGGTGGATAACACTCTGGAACACATTAACCAAAAAATGGACCAAATTATGGCAAATGTTAACGATATAAAGAACTTTGTGGAAGATCACCTAAAACTACCAGCACCATACTATTGTCCCACCTGTACTTGTCCCCCCTCACCATATCCCACTCATTTAACCCCAAACCCTCTCCATGGACCAAAACGTTTTGATGACATTTCCATCTCTTCTTCACCTGATCCCAATTATGTTGAAATCCCTAATTCTCGTGTTTTTGTTTCCATTTCTGCCCCACCTTCTCAGTCATAAATTGTTTAATTGTTTATATATGTCAAATAAAGTTACTTTTTTATATTGTGCTGTAATTACTTTCAGTTCTTTGTGTTAAAACCAATTTAGGTGTCCACGGACAGCGCGGTTGTTTGGAAATGTTTGTAAATAAACGAACATGTAAGTGTCCTGAGGACACCATATCTGTCCGTAATGTTCTCATGCAAGTTGAAACTGTTGTAAGAACACTTGTACTGTCCTGAAATGTTCATAAATAAACGAAAATGGAGGTGTCCTTAAGAACACTATGCCTGTTTGTAGTGTTCGCTAGCAAGTTGAAACTGTTCTAAGAACACTCCTGGTGTCCTGAATTGTTCCTAAATAAACGAAAATGAAGGTGTGCTGGGGATGCTATGTCTGTCCTTATTGTTCGCAAGTAAGTTAAACTGTGCTAAGAACAAACGGCTGTCCGTAACTGTTCGTTTTACGTGTGACGCACTTTTAATTAGTTCAGGACCCGAACACTGTCCGTAGAACATACACAGGCATGCGCAAAACAATGCCCGTACATTGGGTGTCCTGCGGACGGCCGCTTCCTTAGCGAACATGCTCACGAAGCAATCATGTGACCGCGCCCACGCTGATCGCGTGTTCTGAATACGGACACTGTTCGTATCCCCGAACAGTTTAAAAGTACATTTCCAAGTAATCCACAATATTTCTCATTAAAAACTCACCATACCACAAATCCCACATACTAATCCTAAGTTTCCACATAGTGTTTGTGACTTTTTGAACCTTTTTTGGTGTTCGATCTGTCTTGCGGACGGCGCGCATGTCCACGAACCGCGTACAAGCACCCCTATAAAAGCCACGCCCTAGAGCTCATTCTCATTGTGTTTCTGGCTATTTCACAGAGCACACTGCATTTTGCTGCATACTTGGCAGATTTTGAGATTTCCATATCCAAGACGATGACATCCATGTCTCCACTATTGCCACCTGGTGCTACATCTGCCTCAGCACCACCCCCAACCCCTCCACCACCACCATCTCCCCAAGGGCCTAAAGAGGGGAACAGGAGTGAGGATACAGAGGAGGAAGAAGAGGATGACGAGAATGAAGTAGAGGAAATCCCTACTACCCGCCCTCGGCGTGATTCTTGGGTGTGGTGGTTGTTTACCGTTCATGGGAATGTTCCTAAGGCTCGTGCGAACTGTGTCATCTACAATGAGTGCAAAATGGTACTCAGTCGCGGGAGGCATGGTGTGTACAGCATTGGGACCACGACCATGAAGCGACATCTGAACTCATTCCACACTGGGGCCATTCGCCAGGTTGTACCTTGCAAAGAGCATAGTAGGTTGATTGACTCCATTTCATCCTCCGTTTCTGATCCTGTCACCACAAGGAACACCTCTGTGGGACAGCGTCTTCCTCAAGCTGCCTCACAGGCCATACAGAATTCTGATGACCCTTACCTTTCGAGGGTCACAGTTGTATGTATGTATTGTGACACAGTACTCTGCAGGGGGGAGCGACTTCGGAGTGCTTTTGAGACTATCGTCTCAGAGCACGAGAGGACCTGCTCACTACCCAAATAAAACCCACTCTACATCTTCCTCTCTCAGCTCGCCCTTTCTTATCCCTGTGGTTGGTGTCCCCCCCTTTACCCTCCTTTCCCCTCCTCTCCTAGTGTGTCGTGTATAAAAAAACCAAAAAAATACAAAACAACAAAAATCTAACAAAAAATAAGGCTCATTTCAGAGCTGCCTTTCACAGTTAAAAAATAGAAGTGAAGATAAATAAAGCAGGGCCCTTTGTATATCTTAAAAGTCTGCGGACAGTTCGCGAACATAAAAAAAATTGGGGTGCTACCCAATTGTAACCATTGCATTTTTCTCTAGAAGCAAGTGGTGGCTCTGAAAAGAGCCTTTGGGAGGTGTTTGTATGTCAAAAATGATAAATACTTAACGCCTACTTCAAAATGGATGCTGTATTTCTAAAAAAGGTTGCAATGCATTTTGTACATTTCTCAGAAAAGTCTGATTGCCAGCATAAGTAAGATGGACTCCATCTCTGCGAAAAATGTATGAACTACGAAACATAATATTTTCATTGTGAAAAGAGGACATGCCAAAATATCTTAGGAAGGCACAAACAGCCTTATTGACATTACACCTTGCTTTCTCCATTTGTGGACCACATGAGAAAGAACAAAGCCACATTTGTCTCTGCGCAATCCGTGAAAAAATTATTTTGGAGTTTGGAAACATGTCCATGATCTTCTGAAGTCCTTCTTTCATTGCAAATTGCAAAGACATTCCAGACACATGCCCTAAACTGTTCCCTCCACAATGAATTACAATTATGTCTGGATGTTCCTCTAACTTCAAAGTTGCACAGAGAGGTAGCAAGTCCAACCACTTCATTCCACGCACTACATGCCAGTGCATTTCCACATGTGGGAATCCAAGATCTATAGATACTCCACAGCTTTCTGCATGCACCTTCAATCAATGTATCCACGAGTCTCCCAAAATCCACACAATCTCGTTTTTGAAACACTCAGCCATAGCTATCTGTTCTTCGCTCAGCAAAAAGAATATCTGAGAAAACCTCTCCTAGCACAAAACACTCACTAAACTTTACTGACCAATCCCTTGCTACATTCAATCTCATTTGCATGCCTCCCCAACCCAAAAACCCTGGATGTAATACTCAGTGTCCTCGAACTACAGCCATGTCCGCGAACATATAGTAACATGGACAGCCCTTCTACCATTTCCACTTCACTCTCTGTACCATTCCCTCATTGGATGTAGCTAAGAAATCACATGACCATCCACCAATCAAATCCAAGACCTCTACATGTAACTGCATCATCATAGATCAGCACTGCAAATGTACGGTGAATCTCTCAGAGTACAAGTCTCATACCATTGGCAAGCACGATCTACGAGAAATACTATACAAGTCTCCAAGATTTGTACTTGCAGCTTCGTCCATATCCATATGCATGAACACAAACTACAGGTATGCATATTTTCTATACAATACATGAACACATTTTCTAACCGACTTTTACCTTGTATAATCTGTAAAATGAATCTACGATTATTTTTTCATTGTCCTAAAATGAACTGTGACTTAGAAACCTTCACACCGTTTAATTTCTTCATACAAACACACAAACGCAAATAATGTTAAACCAACATTTTTGAAACAAAATATATAGACTACATATAATCAAACAAAAGTACATGCACACTCTATGATCAAATCTCAAACAATAATATTTGTACAAACACATTGGTTATAATTCTTTCAATTTATATAATTACTTACATTTATATAGGACAAGCAGGCTATGACATTGACTCACTATTATGTGGAAAAGCAGGCTATGACATTGACTCACTATTATGTGGAAAAGCTTAGTTACTGGAATAGTGGTATACAGTGGTACATTATGAATTTCACAAGCCATAGTAAAGATATTTTCTTTCCTACAGTTAGTCATAAGATAGTTTTAATGGTTTTGAGGAAGGCGCTGAGCATTTCAATTTAAAAAATCTATGTTTAAATTAAAAACAGTGCTATATACAAACCAAATTACTAATTTCTTTCTTTTACAATTGAAGTGCAGACCATTCTCCAGAAAAGAAGCAGCAGTACAAAGAACAACGAAGAAGTAAACTGCTCATTTTAGAAAAAAAGTAAGTAACATGTTACCATAATATTTGAATTATCACTCAAACACACTGTAAGGTTAATTGATGCTATTTCTGTGCCTAAAAATAGAGATTATGCACCATTCTGAAAAAAGAATCCCCCCGTCTTAAACAGTGATTTACTGGCAGAATGGCCCACAACCTCCGATTTTTCGACACACAAATTACCCAACTCAGCCGCTAGAATTTAGCTGTTGTAGAACAAACAACAGTTTTAATTGTATAGCTTTATATATACTATTTATACTTCTCCAAACCACTGGCTTACTTTTTTCTGTCATCTGAACCCCAGTTTAGTAACACATTAATTCAAGAATACCCATCCCTAGTAGTTGTACTTCCCAAAGTACAATCACACACCATTACATACATCTTTATCATCTTACTCAAACACTCATGCACACAACACACATGCATTCCAAAACACCCCAACCCATACCTTCTGTATTTTTTTCACAGACCCTAAAGAATTACTACCAAAAAGCAACTCTGTAGAAAGGAACGCAGAAGTAGAGCAAATGAAAAGAAAACTCTCCAACATAAACATCCATCTATAGCAGAATTTGTAAAAAAAAGCTGAAACACAACAGCTAATACAGTCATGTAGTGAAACAGAAGAAGTTTCTAGAACAAAAACTTTGCCTCCTCTATCAAAAAGTAAAACAAACCAAAAAAACAATTAACAGAAAATCAACTATCACTACAAATAAAACTTCTATAAATCTTGACGTAGTACAAAGTAAGCATACCAAGAAAAGTATTTTAGCCAAACAGTTCCATCACACAGTCCTTCAAAATCTTATGAAAACAGGAGAGAAACCAGGTTCAACACTTCAAACCTATCATAGAAAAGTAATCTTAGAAGCGTTGATAGACAGTGCAATTCTTCTCAAAAGAAAGTTATTTATTTTAGTGTTAAACAGAATAAAACCACTAACAAAACAAATAACTAAATTATAAAAAATACTTCTCAATAAACGAAATGTCAACTGAAATAACTTCTTAAATATCTGTTGAGGCAATGGAGTCACACTACAAGCACAGAACCATACTTTAATGAAGAAGCGTACAAACAAAAGCAAACAAATACAATTGACATACATAACAGTGGTCGAGGTTATGAAAAAGTTAATAATACCATAATGGAACAAGAAGTACTCCTTACAAAAATATGCCCTGGAAACGTAGAGTTACCCCTCCATTCAACTGAATCAGGACATCTAGTGTACAAATGGCCATGCACGTCAATGTGTAACATTCCCGAAAAAATGCTCAAGTCTTTACGCCAATTTCTCAATCAATATGTGAAAAGCAAAGACAAAATAAAAATTAAACTACTGCAAAATATGGATGCTTGTCCAGTACGCAAGTACACAGGACTACAAGGACATTCATTGGCCTGCATTACAGAAACTACTTGCAAAACAACCTCCCATGATATCAAAAGGATATCAACACATCATGCAAGTATAAGAAATCTAGTTTATAAACTGTACTATGCTAAAAGTCCTGCTTTAGCACTAGCCAATTTAAATAACATTCTTCTACATGGTACAGCAAAAGACCTAGTAAAAGAAATCGACTATATCCAGACAAAATATTTTGGAAGTGAAACCCACTTACAAGATGAATTAGCTGTAAACCAACTTTGTAACAATTCTGCACATGGTAACCTTTCACTACACACATACAAAAAAGAAATGCCAAAATTTGAAAGTACTTCAGCTGAAGTACCAAACCAGATGTGTGTATGTTGCCGCAGAACTTTTTATAAAAGTAATACAAAAACTGTAGACCTATCATACAAAATAGAAGACAATGAAGAATCTAAATGGTTTGAATTAGCTCTCTACCTTATAGCAGAAAACAAATACGAAATAACTGACCCCATAATACTTTGCAGTTACTGCACTACAAAACTTGACAACAATCAAACTCCTTCACGTGCTATCACAAACAACTTGGAATTATATCCACTACCAAAACCCCTTCAACAACTTAATTTATATGAGAGCATCATAATTCAAACAGTGCACCCATTTCAAGCAATAATACGCCTTCAACCAAAAACTGCAAAATGACCTCCTTCTGAATTAGTGAAATGTATTTGTGGAAAAGTAGTGTATTTACCATCAGATCTAAAAGAAAATGTGTACACTCTAGGAGTGCAACGTCCAATGCAACAATCTTTAATTATCTTGGTAAATGGAGTACCTACAAAAGACAAAACAATTTGTGCAACAACTGTTAGATTTACATAAAGTTAGAAAAGCCCTGCAATATCTTAAAGAGAATAATGAATATTACAAAGAAATTAATATTGAAGAAAACTTGAAAGATACAACTGAAATAATTCAAGAGACACAAGAAGCTGGTCAATTTGAGCTCCTAGATCCTGCTACAATATCAAACACTTTAGACCATTATACAATTCACCCATTGCACTCTAATGACACCATAGAAGATGCACTGGAAACGTACCAAATGCGTAAAACAAAAGGATCACCAATCAGCATATGGGAAAAAGTATAGAAGCACGTGCTTTTCCTCTACTCTTTCTGACTGGCAAAGGAGGAAGATACGATGATAGACCTATTCAAATATCAGCATCAGAATATCGCTCATTACGAATGTATTTTGAAGATTCCAGATTTCGACAAAATGTGGGATACATATTCCACCTACTCTTTGAAAGTGAACTAGCAACTTTATGTTACAGAGTTGCACACATATTAAAATGAGGATCACACTTTCAAAATAGATGAGGTTTTACAATCGCTTCATTGCTATGCTACATTATATTTGTAATAAAACTGTTCCTCCCCTTGGAGAAGTGCAACACTTCTTTTGGAGAAAAGAATACCAAGCCAGAGGAGCACCACATGTCCACATGCTTTTATGGATTAAAGATGCTCCTAAATTTGGTCAAGACAGTGATGCCACTGTTTTACAGTTTATTGAAAAATATGTCACCTGTGAAATTCCATCAGAATCCACAAATGGTGATCTTCATGCAAAAAATTTTACAATGCCAAAGACACAAATGTGGCAAATATTGTCATCGCAAATACAAAAACAAAGGAAAAATTGACACCAAATGCCGATTTGGTTTCCCTAGACCAGTTACAAATACAGGTCAAGTGAACAATCTCACGTCTTCAGTTAGACATAGTGTTAAAGGTAAGTCACCTAAAAATACATATTGCATAAAAAGAAAAGAAGAAGAAAAATATATCAATGATTACAATGCAATCATTGCCCACTTATGGAATGCAAACATAGATGTGCAGTACATTGCAGACAATTCTACTGCAGTTGCACGATATGTCACCGCATACTTAACTAAATCAGAAAAGACAGAGCTCCAAGACCTCTGGAATGACCTGTCATCAGATAAAACAGTGTCTCAGAAATTATACAGTTTGGGCATACAAATGCTGTCCCATAGAGAATGTGGATCCTATGAAGCAGCTGCATTGTATGGTAAATCTGCAACTATAGTATGGCTAAGACTTGGTCCAGCTAAATCTAGAAAAAAAGTTCTAAAATCATACGAAGATAAAGAATCAGTAGCCAAACATGATCCCAACAGCCAAGACAAAACTACACATACACAAATATTATAAAACCTGATGAACACAACCGTAAATACAAAGTGACAAACTGTGAAGGCAGCTTAGTAAAACTCACCAAACCAAATTTAATTAATCATATCAAATTGTCATTAAAGACTCCTCAACATAAAGAAGTATATTACATGTCCCTGCTACAACTCTTTAAACCATGGAGAAAAGAAGAAGAAATACTAGATAACTATTACTCATATGAAGATGCTTTCAAAGCAAATGAAAGCAGTATAACTGATGTAAACTTTGCACAGTACAAAACAATGTTGCACAATGAACAGCAACACAAAGTAGAACTCCAGGCCTACTAGATAAGGACACTCCTGACAGTAGTCAACCTTCTGTCACAGGAAGCCAAGAACCGCTGGGATACCCACTGATAACAAATGAGGAAGAATTAGCTATGATAGAAGTAGAAAACACCATGTGTCAGTATGAAGATAAAGAAGACTTAACTATACTACAATCAAAGCTAAACAATGAGCAATGTAGCATTTTTCAAGAAGTAACAAAAGACATTGCACATGGTGTACAGCATGAAAACATAGAATTCACCTGTCAAAATTACAAACCTATACTATTGTGTGTCAGTGGTGAAGCTGGTTCTGGCAAAACATTCCTAATCAAAATCATCAGTACGTTCCTTCAACAATTGACAAACAACAAACTGTCAGCTGTTGTCACTGCCCCCACAGGTTTAGCTGCCTACAACATAGGTGGTGTCACTTTACACCGATTACTACTCCTGCCAGTAAAACACCAAAACAAATTAGATTATTACAAACTTTCTGCAGAAGCTGCAATGGAACTAAGCATTATTAGTATTGAAACAAATGACAATGCTACTAATAGATGAAGTGAGCATGGTGTCCAACCTTATGTTGGCTTTGATTCACCTCAGATTACAAGAAGTACTCAAAACAAACTATGAAGAGCTCTTTGCAGGAAAACACATTATTGTTTTCGGAGATCTTCTTCGATTGACACCAGTAAAAGGTGAGCCTATTTTTAAAACATTAGGACACAAACTCTGCCGTAAAACTGTTGGCAGCATAGGAAATGTCAACCTTTGGCAACATTTCCAATACAGAGAATTAACAGAAAACATGCGCCAATCTGCAGATCTCACTTATGCCAACATCTTAAAAAGTATCAGAGTTGGTATACTTTCTAAAGAAGCAGAAGCAATATTGAAAACCCGGCACATTCATGCACTTTATGGTGATAATGCATGTGCTACAGATGTTATGGAACAATTATCCCACAAAAATGTCATTTGTATGGCCAATGCCAACTCTTGCAAGCTGTTTCAAATTCAATGAAATAATGTTAAGTAAAGAAATGCAACCAATAATGGAAATTAGCGCCACAGACAAACTAGATGTACATGGAATGACACTACCCATGTGTGACCAAGCCACAAGACTAAATAGTTTAGAAAAATCAATCTCAAACACAGCAGGCTTGGAAAAGATATTAAAATTATCCTTAAATTGCAGAGTAATGCTTAAACGTAACCTTGACGTGGACCAAGGACTAGTTAATGGAGCACTGGGTACAGTTGTTGGCTTTCAAACATACCCACGTGACAACAAAATTCAGTTTGTCAATATTCTCTTTGACAAACTTTCAGAAGTAAAAAGAATAGGACGCTCAACACCTCTATTCCTTCTCTTCAAAGACATGTATGTACGCAGGGAACAATTTTCTCTAACTCTTGCATACGTAGTCACCATTCATAAATCACAAGGTCTTACCCTAGACAAAGCAATGATAGACATTGGTAACACAGTCTTTAAATAAGGCATGAGCTACGTAGCACTATCACGCTTATGTACACTTGACGGTCTATTTCTAATCAACTTTGATTCAAGTAAAATAAACGCTGACATTCCTTGCATTTTAAAATACAATAGACTTCGTTCCCTATACACTCCCAATCTAAACACACATTCTGTTCCACAAAAAGTAAAACATTATAAAAGAAAAATAAATCAAACAGAAAAGCAACAGGATGTCACTGCAAATCCTCCAAAGAGAGTAAAAGAAAGTAATATTTCATCAAGTGCCACAAGCAAAAAAGAATCAATTAGGGAAAGTAAACCGGGTACTTCTTCAAAGAAGAAAGACAAACTCCCAAAAAAAGCTGTCAGAAACAGAACTACCTGGTCCATTTAAACTCTCAAATATAGTTGGTGTAAGTTGCTACGCAAATGTAGCAATGAATATTCTTTTTCAATTACCACCAATTGTTGAGAACATTTACTTACACAGTACAGACCCATTGTGTTTGCAAATGTTAGTACTTCACAGAAACGCAGCAAACAATCCTGACAACATGTATAGTGTTTATGGAATAAGACAACAATTGGACTACTATGCTGGAATGGTAAAATTCACTATAAACTCACACGAAGATCCACAAGAATTTCTAATGTACTTACTATTAATACTGGAAAACAAAAACATACCTATAAATGAAATCTTCCAGATTTCATACATGTGGAAACATACATGCACTCTCTGCAACAATGTGACACAAAAACAAATCCCCAATGAACGCTTTGTGTATATATCAATACCTAATTGTGAATCCGTTCCAATTCAGCAACTTATACAAAATGCAAACCATGGTAGATTATGTTCGACCTGTAATTCAGATAATCGCTCCACGTTAGTAATACAAGCACATAGCAAATACGTAATACTAATGCTTCTACGTTACAATGCAGATGGTACCAAAAACAACTGCAAGCTGACTGGATTCACACATGGTCAAATATCACTTGGTAGGAAAACATTCACAACAATAGGTATAATCTACCACGCAGGAGCCACAACCAATTCAGGGCACTACACTGCATATATAAAAAAAGAAATGTGGATGGTTTGAATGTAATGATGGTACCATTACTCTGAAGCACAGATTACCAGCAAATCTTACAAACGCTTATTTAATGTTCTTAAAAACAAAATTTGACAACTAAACTGTACTTAAACCTTAAGTAAACTTGTAGTAAAAAAATATAAACTGTCACAATATTCCAAAAGCTATCTAACTGCCCAAAGATGCTACAACTAATCAGATAAATTAATACCACTCAAATAGAGAAAAAAACAGACAGTTAGAAAACGACTACTGGTATCTAACTGCTCCAAAATTTTACAATATCCAAACAAATACCTAATATCTTATTGCTCCCAAAAACTGGAACAATCCAATGTATAAAGCATTAACCAGAAACAACAAGTAAACACACAAACAAATAAACGGTAGCATAACACAAAAAGTTTTTTTTTTAATCCAACATGAATTTTTTTTCTCCCACAGACCCAATGATTTTAGCAACAAACACAGAAACTGAGCAAATTGCACAATACTCTGGTTTGTCATCTACTAAATATGAGGGTCAACAAAAAGAAGAAAATGTTGATTGTACAATGTAATAAGTCTTTATAAAATACTAATACTAACATGCTATTTTCTTTTATCACAGAAATGATCAAGAAAAACATGGACTCCCGTTACTAAACCAAATAGTAATTATAACATGATAAATACAACCATTGCACCATATCACACCCATACTGGCTTATAACAATGTTCCTTATAAATTTGTTTTTGACCCAAAGTTATAAGCCACTATGAGTGTGATATGCTGCGGTGCTTGTGGCCAGAGCATAGACTCTTGGGGGCATAGCATATGAGTGTGATATGCTGTGGTGGTTGTGGCCAGGGCATTGAGTCTTGGGTGCATGGCCAAATAGCCATGCACCCAACATTCTATACCCTGGCCACAACCATCGCAGTATATCACACCCATAGATTCAAGCATTGCAACCATTTTAATGTCTGTGGACACAAGGAAGTCCCTAGAACACATTCAACTTGCCAGAGGACGATACTGACATTTCAGGATACCGCGACTGTTCTTAGAACACTTTCAGCTTGACAACAATCAATACAGACAACGTCTTCAGGACACCCCCTGCGAACATTCCAGGACTCCACGAGTAGTCTTAGAACACTTTCAACTTGACACCGAATCCATTCTGCTTATTTACGAACATTTCAGAACAGCCGTGTTGTCCGCAGACAAATCGAATACAACAAGAGCGTCTAGCACATAAAAAAATACAACATTGCACCTATCTCATACTCCCACACCTTCCCCAAACACTCTTACACACCAACACACTCCACTAAATACAATTTTTAAACCAAGTTTCACCTCGCTGTTCGCGGTCATCCGCGAATGCAAGATGTCAGGTGCCACCAAAAATCTGACGCACTCAACGCCGTCCAATCAGCGAACACGTCTGATGTCTGTGGACATTGCGCAAGCCGCTCAGCCAATCAGCGCACTGTCCGCGAGCGAACCGGGAAATCCGTCCGCGAATCGAATGGAGATATCACTAATTTTGCAAAAGCACGCTTTCGGGACCAAGCCCCCGCTCCTGCCGCAAATTTGGTGTAAATCCATCCAGCTGTTTGGGCTGTAGGCGTGCGCAAAGTTTTTTCCCATTATGTCTATGGGAAAAAACAAAAGTTTTGGGACCCCCCTATAACTTTTCCCCCCCTGGACCAAACCTTTCCAAACTTTGCATAAAAATTCAGAGTCGGCCATATACTTCTTTTGCAAAATTTGGTGAGGATTCGTCCAGAGGGAGCGAAGTTATAAGCCACCCAAAAAATGCTCTTCCTACGGATACACCAACTTAACCATAACTACATGGACGCAACCGCGTCCATGTAATTCAGTTAAAGCATCTTTTATAAGAGGAAGTTATGGTTAAGTTGCGCTCCAAAAAACCTATGAATTTCAGTGAAAAAAGTTAAGGGACAATATGGTTACAAGTAAAACCGGAAAACCCCTGAAATTCGGCAGTTATGGTAAGCTAAGCAACCATAACTTGCGCCACCACCGTGCACTGCTAAGACCAACACCCAGAACATCAAAGATGACATCACAAATGGTGACTGCACCGTGAGACAGACACTAATGGCCGGGCTGAGGACAAGAACACTGCAGCTGGCCACAGAGCCCGATTTACCCTGAAATCCGCAGTGCACAGAGGACGCACTGTGCCTTGACCCCTACCTGAGCAGCGCTGGTGCAGTCAACCCCTAGTCCCTACGGCCAATGAGGAGTTGGCCTGCAACTTGGAGCACTCCTGCTGAGACCTGCAGCAGGGGGCGCAGAATTGTCCTACCCTCTGCAAGATGTGGCACCTGCAGCCCTTTCTCGTGGTAAGTCCGAGCTACTGCCTTACACCCTGAGGCCATGGGCAATATCAGATCACAGTGGACCCTGACATACAATGGCCCTCCCCTTTACACTGCCCTACTCTCCCTCCTTGCTTGACTATTGCACTGGCAGCCTGAATTGTGCCTGAACTACACTGCAAGGACAGTAGGGACTATAGCTGGACAGCAAGACACAGCGCAACCACTGTTGCCTTCTCAGAGCTACCACAATATGTCACCCACCAAGAACAAGAATAAGTCCATTACAATGGCGTCCTTCATGGCGCAAGGGAAAAACTGCAACAATGCACAGCCTGAGAACCCTAACCAAAAACTGACATAAGCAACCCCACCAGATCCAAAGGAGAACCAATTTCTCACTGCAATAGCGGTTCTACGCACATCACTAGAGTCGAAGATAGATGAGGTCAACATTGATGTACATCTCCTCCAGCAGGACGTCAGACAACTAGTTGAGATGGTCACATCTGCGGAGGTGGTCCTACAAGAGACAGCAGACTCCACCTGAGATCTGGACAAGAGGGTCACGGAGCTAGAGAAATGAAACGGCATCCTGGAAATGTTTGCAGAAGATGAAAAACGCAGATCGCGCAGAAACAATGTGCGAGTTCTGGGCATACCAAAAGGAAATGAATATCCAGATCCCACCTCGCACGTCAAGAACCTATTACTACACGAGATTGGACCAGGCAAACTTTCACAAGGATTTTCTATTGAAAGAGCTCACCGATCACTCCAAAAGATACCTCCCCCAGAATCACACCCATGACCAGCGATTGCCAAAATCCTTAACATCAGAGATCGGGAAGCCATCCTACAACAGTCTAGAGAGGGGGGCGAGATACTACGTGGAAGTTCTAAAATCACTATCTATGCAGACTATACGCCAACAGTTCAGAAAGCCAGGAACTCGTTCATCCCTATTAAGGCCAGGGTAAGACATCTGAATCTAAAATACATGCTTCTGTACCCTTCAAGACTTAAAGTTCTCTACAAAGGAAAGACACAATTTTAAGAGAGCACAGAAGCAGCTTCCATGTGGATGGACCACAATGACCTGTCCAACATAAATGACTCGGCTCCTTGATGAACGTTGATGCAGAAGCTATTTGCAATAACGGTGGACCCTTTTTTTTTAACCAACGTTATGAGCACTAACTACATAATGCGGCTAACTGTTACTCATCTCGTTGGCAACACCTGTCACTTTTGGGTAACTTTTGGAACTGAAGAAGCCGGCCAGATCCCCCTAACCACTCGATGAAAATGCTGCTGCTGTAACTACCTTTTTCACTACTGGGGGGAACAGAGACCAGCAATCCCCTGCCGGTATCTATCACCCGCCCCATAAGTTATTGGGGCCCTAAAGCTAGTAGATTGTCCCCATCCCCAGTACTCAATGGCTGGCATAAGCCTTGTAGAGACCGGTCTGCCGGAACAACCGGATGATGTTGGGAACTATGTTCAAGTTTTGTTTTTGTTTTTATTGTTGCTATATGTTATCCATACAGGGCGATGGGCACTAAAGAGGTTGATATGGGGAATCACTGATGTTCATGCTAGCTCAGGGACCCGGGCGAATTGTACATCATGTCGGCAAATGGCTGTTTGGACCGTGGTAATGATGCCACCGCCAGGGGCTCAGTGGTACAGGTCACGAGAGGACTACGCTCTACTTAATGCAACGTCTACTGAGATAATAATAATGTCTTGGAATGTGCAAGGCCTTGGATCCTACCTTCGAAGAAATAGAGTAAAGTCCTACATAAGATGCACAAGAGTATCAGTAATACTACTGCAGGAGATGCACCTTGCCCACATAGGGACAGTAGACATTATTGTCCCCCTGGGGAGGTACTGGGTATGAAGCTAGAGGAGCGCTCACCTGGATTGACGGCACGATACCCTTCCATCTTCTGGATACAGAGAGAGACAGGAAGGGGTGATATTTGATCATTAGAGGATACCTCAAACATAGGGAGGTCTGCACAGTAAACCTGTACTTCCCAAACCACAAGATTCTGACTCACACATGCATCTTATATAAGTTGGTAACTGCTAGAATCGAAGCCCTTGTTCAGTGGGGTGGAGATTTCATTTGTGTTTGAGACCCTGTGCTGGATAGATCATCTACCCTACACAATAACCCCTCCACAGCCACTACAGTAATGAACACAAAGCTGACAAACCTAGATTTGGTAGAGAAATTCACCCAGACAGCAGAGGCTACTCCTGCTACTCTTCCCCTATGCACTACACACACAAATCAACAATGTGGGGTGACTACATTTTCCAGATATCATGAGCACGGAATACCTGGGCGGCACCTATGATGATCGAGTGCTGTCTTGCGCACCCTAGACCTCAATCCCGACATGGCGCCTACCTACATGAGCACTAACTGAGATAGCCTTTGAGAAGTCTCTCTCAGAATACCTGATCGACTTCCATGAGAACAATACTGGGAGCGTGAACAGTTGGGGCACCTTGTGGGAGGCCATGAAGGTAGTGACCAGAGGTGAGGTCATTGCAAGGGCTGAGATCATCTGTCAGGTTTTCTGCAATACATTGGAATCCATAAAGGAGGAGATTGAGACACTAGAAACCCAGAGCCTTGGTCAGATATCCACTGAAGAAAACCTAAAAGACGCGCAATCTAGGTGTCATGATGCCTGGCGGACACTGTCTAAATTTGACTATACTGCTCAGACTCCACAAGCACACATGGGGAGGGATACACCTGGGAGACTTTTGGCATGGCTTTGCAAACGGGGACAACCTAGACCGGAGACAACGTTGCTCCATGACGAAAGCAGGGCCCCTGGGAGATCCCAACTGATCCTTTACCTCACACTGCACAATTATACGAGTATCAAAACCCAGCTGCCCAAGAAGATCTAGACGAGGTGTTCTCCCAGATACGCCTCCCGAAACTCTCGGACACTCAGCAAGACTCCCTGGACTTACCCATCTCTGTTGAAGAATTGAACAAGATCATTGCTTCCCTGTCCACTGGGCACAGACCGACTTCCCTCTGAATTTGACAAGGCCTTTACGGCCAACCTAACCCCTCCACTCATGAAAGTCTTCACAGCGGCCTAGGACATGGGCACACCCCTGGCTGATATGAGGGAAACATTTGTGATACCTAACCTCAAACCTGGGAAACTAGCAGACAGGTGTGACTCGTACCGACCTCTGGCAATGCTAAACTGTGACATTAAGATACTCACAACAGTGAGGTTCGAGATATTGTACTCTTCTAGTAAGTCATTATTATATTTTAGACAGCTCATTCCCTCTCTCATCTGCTTCTCTCTCAAGTCACCAGTCAGTTTAATAATGTTCTAGTTATTTAATCTTAGATGATTTCTTCCTGGAACAACCTCTATCTTCTGCTTCCACTGAGCCTTATTTTTTGCTGTTTCACATTCAAGCGAGGTAATCAGCAGAATATGATCACTTGGTCCTGTTTTGATGACTTTTAATTCACATATCTTGGTTGTCATATGTTTTGAAGTGATCATATACTCGAGGATCGATGTTTGCTCGTCCCATTCCCATGTTGCTTGCGCTGGAATATCCTCCAGCACATTTCCATTAAGGATGTACATGCTTCTGGCATCTAGCTCTTCAAGAATTAATGTTCATCGCTTCTCATTTGATGGCTTTCTTTTTTGTCTCTTTGATTCAGATAAGAGATAGAGATTGAAATCGCCACAGAGAATAATAGGTGCATTTGCTTCTCCCAGGGTTATATTATCCAACAGTTCACAATGAATTCCATCTTGCCGGCTGCTTTAAGCTGCTAGTAGAGATTCATACTGTTAATTATTGTCGTGTCATTTTCACCACAATCTCTCATGCCAATCTTGGTTAGTTGGATATATGGGAGAGGGGTTGCTGGCCTTCAGGAGTACAAATCCGGTTTGATGTTCGATCAAAGTGATCTATCCGGCCATGGGACATCCTTTGTTTTGAATTATGGCAGCGTTGAATGCTACTTCAAACCCCTCTACAATGGGTGGATCTTTCATCCATATCTCCTGTAGAAATATAATATCAAGTGGTAGTAACAGATTTCGAGATTTCAATATCAAATGCCCAAAACCTAGAGTGTTCCAGCAACCCAATAAATTAACTGCAGCATTACTTGGGTCCGGGTGTTAGCTCTCGTTCTTAGGATTAAGAGAGCCTGAGGTCCAACTCAAGTTGTCTTCATCCGTGTTGTTAGTTTATGTAGTTTTGCTGCTCGTGGCTGAATCTTACTCTTTAGGCAGAGTTTCAATTATGATTTTAAATGTTTTTATCAATTGGTTGAATTCCATAAATTCTTTATGTGACGCTTCTTGTTTGTCGTATTCTTGATAGTTACTTTCGAGCAACATTTTGTACTCTTCTGGCACTGGTATCTAGGCCATATTCATAAAAGAAACAGAGCTTTTTTATGGGCATCACATTTAGCACTCTTTCCTGAACTTTCTTTGTTACAATCTCAGTCACATGGAAACGTAGGTCCCAAAGATAATGGGCATTATCCATTATCAGATCTGCGACAATTTTAGACTGGATGTGAAGCACAACTCTGTCCAATGAGGAATCTTCGATAAATTCCAGCGTTTTTAGGTCGGACGTCGTAATTCTTTTCAACGTAGAAACGTGGTGGAGCAATTGCAACACATTGAATCTGTTCATAATCAAACCATAATTTACTAATTTGTTTAATTCCAGAAGGATTCGTACTGCAACATCCAAAATCCACCCTTTTTCTGTGATCTTTTCTTTCCTCTGCTCATTTACTCATCAATCGATTTTCCATGCTTCATTATCCACCGCGATGGAGCTATTTTGTTTCTCAGTCATCTGTTCCATCACCTTTTTTGGGTACGTTTTTCTCTCCAGTTCATTATGTTGAATTACAGGTTTAATGGCTTTTCTGACTGTGCCTGTTAACAGGGATCCTGACGCTTTCAGCATTCCCATCTTTCTGTGGTCCTCAATTGTTTTAAAATCATATAGATCGCTCAAATCTGGGGTCTGCTTTTGTACCTCAGGGCCTGCTTTGGCAGGTGAGGGATCAAATACCACCCTTCTCTCTACTTGTACCTTATGCATTCCATCTGCTGATTTTAATTTAGAGTCTGGATCTGCTTCAGAATCTAATGGAGATGGTATACTCTGTTTTGGATTCACTTCTAGCACTATGTCATCATCTTCATCTGTGATGTCATAAGTAGACATATTTATAAGCTCTTCCGTCGATCCAGCATCAACCTTCTCATCACTGTTCAGTGGCAAGTTTAAGGGCACATCGGGCACCCTAATCGACAGTTTTTCACTTTCCTGGTTTACCATCGGCTTTTGTTTTTCCTTCGAATTCTCAGCCCTAGTTTGAATCGTCATGTTGAGCACTTTCAAGTTTCTCACAATTGGTCATATTTTTAGTTTTCCTTCCAGCAGGTGCCATGTTAGCTGCATGTGTTGATTTCTCTGTTACTTTTTTTTCTTTCTCAAAAATAGGATAGGTTTCTCTTACCTTCGGGATCGCAAGTTCATCAACCAACGATGTTGCCTCCTTGTCCTTTTCTTGGTTAACTTCTGTATCAATTGCTTCTATCAGTAACCTTTGCATCTTTAGATTCAGCTTTAGAACCTTCTGTGGCCATATTAGCAGAGGCCCTTGATTCAGCTATAGCATTCCATATTAGCAGAGGCCCTTGATTCAGCTATAGCATTCGGGGCCTCGGCTTCTTTAGATGTCGAGGGCAACTCCCGAAGGGGATCTGACACAGTGAGGACTTCGATTTATCTGGTCCAGTTGGATCAGATCTCTGGTTTTGGCTAGCTTTTGACAATAGCGTTTTCTCTTGTACTGGGATCCATATTAACTCAAGATTTGTACTTTCCGCCGGCACGTTGTCATCAACACTTTGCTTTTTCTTTTAGAAGAGCAAGAGCCTCTTTTGCGACTTCTGCTAAAAGTCTCTTATCCTCTCCTGAGGTTTTCAAAGCATCTCTCAAAATGAATGCCGTCATCTCATCTTTGTGCCTGTCCATTTGGTTTTGAATCTTGAGCTTTTGCATGTCCATTTCGACTTTTATCATTTTAGCATTTAGAGTATTCTGATATCAATAGCTTTCATTGAACTGCTCATAGATTTTAGCTATGGGAGCAATTGCTATAGTTGTAGCAGACATTAGAATTGGCTTGAGCTAATTTATTATACATTCAATTGTTTGTTTGGGACAGGTCTAGGGACACCCCTCACTTCCACTGTTTTTCAGCTTCGCAGTTCTCATTTGTCTAACAAGTCGGAAGTTGTTCATTACTTGTAAAGACTTGATATGTCAGATGATGAGCTCTCAGAGGACGATTCAGAAGTTTCCGGGAGCTTATCTTTGTGTGTGTGAAGTCGCCATTCATCATTTCTGTTGGGTGTTTCTCTCTTTGTAAATCTTTTTTGGGAACAACAAACCGCGGGGGCAGAGCTCTAAGTGATTCTCCTTCTTTTCACAGGTTGCGTTTTCCCAAAATATCGTCTGCATTTGTCCTCTTCATTATAGCGGTTATTCACTGCCTCTGAGGTATTGCATCCGAATGCTCCTCTCAGCATTTTCTCAACTTCAGATTGCCTAAGTGGACTGCTATCGTTAGCTAATCTCTCAATTTCTTTTGTTTGTACTCCGCCTTATCTCTGTGTGGCAAGTTCTTCCTTATTTGCATTAATTTGCTTGCTTTTGCTTGTTCATCTGTATCAATTCCAGTAGGAGGCGATCAGCGACCACCAAAGAATTTCTCTGTTCTTTTCCATCTATGCTCTTATCAGTTGAGACACTCTGTTTATTCTCAAGCTTGTTAGAAAATGAAAATGGTGTCTGAAAGTCACTGTCAACAGTAATAGATGTAGTGGGATGTGGACCCCTTTGTTAGCACTGTCCTCCATTGTGTTGCGTCTCCTTTAGCAGTTTTTCCCACTGTGCTATCCTTAAACATGGAGTAATCTTTGTTCACGTCAGATTCTCCACTACAATAGTTAAACTGCGAGGGGTCAGTCGCCCCCTTGGGTCTAAGAGTGGAGATACCAAATTTACGAGTCGTCTTACATCCACCAGGTGGAACTAGGTGTCACCCCTCATCACCAACATCAGACTCGTAGCTTTGAGCCCTGCCCACAGTATTAGCAATGCTGTCCGTGTTAGCTGCGAGGCAAGCAACTTCGGACATGCATTGGTTATTCCCCGTGGGCCTCCTATAAGCATGTCAATGATGTTTGCATCCCTTAACTGGGGAATAGACTGCTCTCTCAGTATGGTAGACGCTGGGGTAATTATTTTTGGCGCTGCTACAGAAGGTGTAATCTCAAGAGCGTCAGGAGGGATTTTTTGGCCTCCATTTTTATCGTTTTCCTCTTGCTTTTGGGTTTCAGTTTTGCTTTCAGTTATTCTCTGTCCTTGCCTTTTCCAAAGGTACATTTATCATTGCAAGTGCAGCCGTTCCCACAAGCAGACACTCAGGACTACCCACAGTGTGTTGAGAGTCTTTTGGCACACACTCACACATTCACTCACTTACTTTAAGGGTTGTTTTGGGTGTTGTTTCAGGTGAAAATCCAGACGTGAAGGCTGATGCTGACACAGAGACCGAGTCACAGCACCTCTGCTGTGCTCGCGTCAGGTGTAGGTTCCGTGGCTCCATTTATTTTAGTTCTTTTTCAAATATCCAGGGAGAAGCAACAAGGAGGGGAGCAAGATGGAAGCAAGATGGAAAAGTTGGGGGAAGTAGGGGAAGTTGCAATCGTATCGCTCGTATCACACGGAACACACAGAACACTCCGTCTCACTCCGTGACTGTCATGCACTCAGGCACATAGCACTACATGTCCCAGAATGCCTTCGAAAATGCCCACCTGCTATTCCCGTACTGCACCCTCACATCAGCAGGGGGAGGTCCGCCGGTGCTCCAGGGTGCTCCAGCAGACTCAGGGTTACAACAGCCGGCTACGCCCGTTCCTCTATTGGCATCTTCCCTGGCACCTTTCACTGCACACAAAAAGGGGTAGCGATTCCATGGTACCACGGTACACACAGAGATTCTGATCACGTGACCGGGTTTCCATGGCAACCCCTTAAAACAGTGAAGACTAAGCCTTTCCCGTGCTTCACAGCTGTTCTGTCTGGCGCTACTGGTGTTTTGACTCTCATTTGATTTTGAACCTCTCTTGGCCACGGATTATGTACTTTGGACTGCTTTTTTGGATTACCCATGGTTTCGGTCTTCGCATCTCCAGCAATCTTCAGGTACTTTGACCTCGGCTCCGCATTTAGGACTTCTATTGGATCACGTTTTGTTTCATCAATTTGGCTCACTTGGGTCGGCTCTGGACTCTTCACCAACATTCAGGATTTGTTTGGAACTTACTGAATAATCTTGCCCAGTGAACGCTTCAGTTTACCATCTCCTCAGGGGCTTCCAGTGAGGGCACTTTACCACCTCCTGCTGCTGCTTTCTCACTGAGGGTACAGTTTACGCTATCAGGAGGAGCCTTTTCCTCGTCACACTCTTCTTCCTTCCAGGATATCATACCTCGACCCTTATATAAGATCTCCCTGCTTGCATTCCTGTACTTAATTAACTTGTATTGCCTGCCATTTACCTATTACATGCCTGTGTATCTCCTTTACAGCCCTCAGGCTTTCCTGTACTCCTGTAACTGCCACCTATGACCCTAAAGACTGAACAGCGAGTTGCTCTTACTACTCTGTTCGGTAGTTAGGTGTGGAGGTCCTTTATTCTGCATGACACTCAAGTCTTGACAGTGACGCTCCACGTGGTAGTGAGGTTTTTGAATGTTCTGCCTCCTTAGTCTGTTGCAATCGAAATGAAAGAAAGGTTCAGTCAGTCCACAAACTCCAGAATCTCTGACACACAGAACACTCCGTCTCACTTCGCGATGCTCTGCGTTGAAGTGAGGTTTTTGAAGGTTCCGTCTCCTTAGTCTTTTGCAATTGAAATGAAAGAAAGGTTCAGTCCACAAACTCCAGATTCTCTGACACACAGAACACTCCGTCTCACTCCGAAACGCTCTGCGTTGAAGTGAGGTTTTTGAAGGTCCCGTCTCCTTAGTCTGTTGCAATCGAAATGAAAGAAAGGTTCAGTCCACATAGAATACACCATCTCACTCCACTGAACTATGGGAGTCATTACAAGTTAGGGGGTAACCATGCCATTATTGGCAGCATGGCTACCCCCTTACCGGGTACCGGGTCCGGGTTCCTTAAATGAGGAATTACCGGGCCATTCCAAACTTGGAGGACCCGGTAATTCCTCATTCAAGGAACCCAGACCCGGT
The DNA here is from genome assembly GCF_040938575.1 of Ambystoma mexicanum. NCBI lineage: Eukaryota > Metazoa > Chordata > Amphibia > Caudata > Ambystomatidae > Ambystoma > Ambystoma mexicanum. Next base: position 1,238,059,446 of record NC_090937.1, on the reverse strand, counting down.
ACCTCCCCATTCCCATTCGAGCCTCCAGAGGGATCAATGGGAATGGGGATGGTGCTAACAATGGGCCCATTAATAACGGGTCTGTTGTTAGCATCCTGGTCTGCTCGTGGGACCCGCTAAGTTTTACCAGGCGGCCTTAGCGGGTCACGCAAGCAGAACTCGTAATAGGGCGATAAGGGGTTAATGGCTCCGGGTCCTTTACCAGCGCCGTTAACCCCTTACCGCCCACCTCGTAATGAGGCCATATGTATTTTTGGATAGTGTTGTGTATGGCCCTCTGCTATTACATTAATAACCGCAAGGGAACTATAAATTCACAGGTATCTTTAATGTTTCTTAGCTCATGTGTAGCAGAGTTATTAACATATGTTAATAATGCATATATTTTAATGTATTCTCTCTATTAGTATGTGATTAGAGCTGTTGTGCTGAATTGAAATATAGGGGGTCATTACAAGGTTGGAGGCAGCCATACCGCTATTAGCGGCATGGCTACCCCCTTACTGAGTACCGGGTCCATGTCCGGGTTCCTTAAATGAGGAATTATCGGGCCATTCCAACCTTGGAGGACCCGGTAATTCCTCATTTAAGGAATCCGGACCCGGTACCTCCCCATTACCATTCAAGCCCCCATAGGGCTTAATGGGAATGGGGAGGGTGCTAACAATGAGCCCGTTAATAACAGGCCTGTTGTTAGCACTCTGGTCTGCTCGCGGGATTGCTAAGGACGCCTGGTAAAACCAGGCACTCTTCCTGGGTCCCGTGAGCAAACCTCGTAATGCAGTGGTAGGGGTGCAAGGGGGCCAGCATCTCTACCGGCCCATTAAACCCCTACCGCCAACCTCGTAATGACCCCATAGCCTTCAAATCAAGCAATTGGTTACAAAGTTAGAACTGATAATATTGTAATATTTTGTCATTTTAAATGAATTTCGTTCCAAGAATGCACATGCATGTTTTATTGGAGTTTTTAAATTTACAGATAATATTTGCTGAATAGATTTCCTAGCAACAAAGACATTAGTTTAATAGAGTATTTTTTATTAAACAGGTACATAATGGATGAGTCCTTCTTGCTTTGCTAGATCATGGTTCTGAGATTTATGTGTAAATCTGTTCCTCTGAAGATGCCATTACTGGGTGACCATGCATCCTGAATGCTGACCTTACTGTCCTAATAAAATCTAGAGTTTCACCGATAGGAGCTTTTTCTCTATTTATTTATTTATTTATTTACTTATTACATTTGTTATACGCCCAGACCCTGAGATATCATGGCATAGTTATAGACAGTCTGATTAATACTTTTTAAACAATTACAATAGCAATAGATTGGGGAAAACATACAGAAAATTGGCCAAATAATGGTGAAATGCAGTAAAAATTGTATTACAGAGAGGCAGAACATTTTGGCTGGGTCGGGTATGTTAAAATTGGTTAAAAAGCCAAGTTTCTAGGGATTTTTTTGAATTGATGGAAGGAATCTTCATTTTTGATGTTTATCGGAAGGGCGTTCCAGTGTTTGAGAGCTAGGACTTTGAAACTGCTACCCCCAGCTTCCACACTTTTTTAGCATGGAATTCCAAAAGTGAGTTAGAGTTAGATATGAGGGTTCTAGTGATGTTTTTTTAGTATCTACATTGTTGATGTATTTAGGGGCTTTGTTAGTGATACATTTATGTGTGATGCAAAGCTTTTTGTAGATGATTCTCTCTTTGATGGGCAACCAATGGATTTCTCTCCTAATGTGGGAGATATGATCAGACTTTTTGATTCTGAGTGCTGCACATAGGGCTTTGTTCTGCAAAAGTTGGAGTTTCGCATGGTTAGAGTTGGATGTGCCTAGAAGGCGTATGTTGCAGTAGTCCAGCTTTGAGAGTATTAGGGCTCTTGCTAAGGTGACACAGTTTATAGGAGTGAGGAATTTCTGGCTTAAGGAGATAAACTTGGCCATATACGAGGTGGCTGAGGAGAGGGCCTTTATTTGTTTTGTCATAGTTAGATTGGCGTCTAGGTAAACACCAAGGGTTTTCACATGTTTGCAGACTGGTATTATGGTGCCATCAATATTGAATGCGCTTTAGTCAGCATGTAGTGTGGAGATATTGGTTGAGGATTTGACTATGAGCAACTCTGTTTTTTCATCATTAAGACAACGGCTATTATAGGCAATCCAGTTTTGAATTAGTGTATAGATTTGATTAAGCAGTAAGGTATCCTGCTCGTAATTGCCTGACAGGGGGATGAGGATCTGGTTGTCATATGCAAAGTTAGTGTAGATGACACCCATAGCATCAAGAGCTGCAAATAATATTTTTGTATAAACATTGTAGAGGGTGGGTGATAGGTAGGATCCTTGAGGAATGGCAATTGGAACTGGTATTGGGCAGTTGATCCTTTACCTATGGTGATATGAGGGATCTCTCATCTAGGAAGGATTTTACTCATTGGGTTGCATCTTTGGAGAAGCTGAAGTCTAGGTTTAGAGTGGCACACAATTTGTTATGATATACTAAGTAGAAGGACACAGAGCGGTCTAGTAACATAAGTAAGCATGATTTACCAGCCTCTTTCGTGGAATCCATCTGTATTTTTGTTTCCATAATATGGTTTGGGCAAATTGATTGCCGGGCACCTAGGATGTGATATTGTTCTACATGGTTTTGGATTTGAGTGTATGCTATTTCATCTATTATTTTTTGTAGGAACGGGACCATTGTTATTGGTCGGTATTTAGTGGGGATTCTTTGATACTATGTTAAGGATTTCAATCAGGTGATACACCCTGGTCTCAGCCTAGTATGCAGCGCACAACCGAAATGCTTATTTTGTTATATATGTAGGTTCAATATTTGAGAGATACACCACTCATATCACACCCCCTTTCAAATACCCTGGGCTGGTTGGTAAAGGTAATATTTATTTATTTAAAATTCCAATCAAGCATATACTTTTTATTAGGAAGCAGCAATTACCAATCTGGTGACAATAACAAATAAGAAAATTATCTAATGCACTTAAGTTCACTCTTTAGCAACACAAAATAGAAAACACCAGTGAATAGAACGCTTTTGGCTTGTTTGGAAAGATAGCACTTAGGATTTCCCCCTGCAATATTCCTCAACCCACAAAAATCTATTCTAAATAAATATAAGGTATCAGGAATGAGGAACAATAAACAAAATTCAAATCCAACCTTCCCTCCTCAAACAAGAGAGAAAAACAGATGTGAAACCTTACAGTATAAAAATGACACTCGAAAATGGCTGAATAAAAAACTAAAAGTGTGCAAAAATCCTTAAATAAGTACAATTCTCTACAGGAGCAACACTGCAAGGTTACAAGCAATCATACGCAATAGATTGAGCAACAACATACAGTTTGAAATTGAATGGAAGGTTTAAAACAATTGATAGCAAAAATAACACGTGTGAAATTTAGTAAACTTTTGCAAATCCGACCTGAAATTACTCAAACGGTTTTTAATAAAAAAATGGGTGGAATTCACTAAGGGTGTAGCTATAGGTTTTAGGTATAATTGAGGATTGAAATGAGGCCTCTAGCTATTACACTGACGGATATATGTAATGTAGAATAAGAGGCATTTTTAGAAAAATTGGGTGGTGAAAAGAAAAAAGAAACTCAGTGTGGACAAGAATAGTTTTACTCTAAGGTTTACTCTATACTAGAGCATTCAGGCTAGAATACCAAAGAGGGACAAAGTAAGCTCTAGAGTTGATTCATGACTTCAACCCCAGGTCCCCAGCGCCCGGCATGGTGGAACAAGTCTGATCACTCGAAATAGGATTGATAGGTTTGGATTTACACAACATAAAAATAACTAAAGAAATGGCCCTTAGCAAGATAAATCAAGGACAGGATTGCAATACAGATTCTGACAATGTTACAAGTTATTAAGGTAAGGATAGGATGGTTTAGAGATTGGGATAGGACAAGGCAAGGCAAGGTATGCCATGGTTTTCTATGATTCCTATTAATACAATCCTTTTTAATTTAGGATTTTGGACCATCAGGGGTTCTGTTCACCACATAGATCTGGTCTAACATAGGACAGCTGGGCAAATCTGGCAGGACAGGATCAGCTGGGCCGCTGTGGTCACCGGACTGTACTGGACTGGCACTTCTGGTTACTGGATACTACATATCAGCGGGGTAGCAAGTTTGCAGCAGGCATGCATCTAGTAGCAGCAAACCAGGCTGGATCAGGATGCTTCCCGAGAGTTTTAGGGATTTTTTTAGAATTTGAGGCCTAGCTGAAAATGGGGTCAGCAATGCATAGGCCTTGGCTTTGTAATGAAAAGGTGGAATCAGGGTCAAACAGGATGAAGAAATCAGGAACTGAACGCCATGCAGGAATTCAGGAAGAAAGCCAGGAATCTGTGTGTGTCTGTGTGCTGTCAGGGGCCACTATTTATCATGCCAGATGACATCACTACAGTATATGGCAGGGGCAGGCTTCCTACCCACACCCCTAATACTAAGATTGGGCAAGAGCATAGTTTCTGCCTTGCCCACAGCTGATTGGATCACAGAAAAAGGATGTCATGTTTATGGGGTGATTTTTACAGTGTTTAGAAACTTCGCCTAGCTACTGGAACCAAAATCTAATTTTGCCACAAACACATATTTATGCAGTTCCAACCTCTGGGAAAATCCGATACACAGGATACATATTTTGTGCATCATATTTTAATCCAAACCCCAAGTCGGTGGGACTTGGTTTCGCCTTGCTGACACATTTTGGTAATTTTAAACATGAAAGATTTGGCCTAAAATTCCCCAATTTTGTACACAGATGTGCATTATCCCCAGGGATGTATGGACAAAATGTTATGTTCGCATCATCAATACTTTCCCCGTAATCTGTTCATTTTTATAACTTCTGTTCCTTATGCAGTAATGAGCTCTACCAAGGTTTCAAAGAAAGAGCATAAAATTATATTTAGAACTACAAACTTTTCATATTTTTACTAATTCTTGCTGCAATGTTAAACGTCTTTAAAGTTCAGTTACAAAATAGCTTTTAAAGCCAAAAGGAAGTCCATTGTCACTTGATCCGTTTGTTTCTTTCCCCAACTGCTGTCAATTGTCAATTTCTGCAAAGCAAAGTGGAATTTCCAGTCTTAATTGAACTTTTTATTGACCCTCCGGTGTGTGTCCCAGCCTGCTATTGTCTCAGCCTGGGGCCAAGACGAATGTCTGATGAGGATGTGAACCTCCATTGCCCTGGTAAATTCAGACACTTTTAAGCTAGAAATTAGCACTTTCATGTCCTAGAAGTTTATGAAGTGTCACCCTTTCTCAAGGCTAGCAACTGCCAGATCAATTTTTTTTATATAGCTTGTCTACTTAGCCTATGAGTTTTAGCCTTCATTCTCAAATGTAAATCTTGACTTAAACAAAACCTGTGGAATCAAAACAGTTTATAGGTGTCCTTTTACCAGCAACAAATCCTTTTACTTTGCTAAGTAAGCAGGCCTTCACACAACAATTTACTTTCAAATAGGCGATTTTCTCTCTTCAGTCAGAAAAAGCATATTTTACTATTTCTTTAAATTCGTTTTTCATCTCCAGCATACACACCTTTTAAGCTATAGTTCTTTTCTTGAGTGCTGGAGTTGTTTTGCAGCATGGATACATTTAAACAGGCATCAATTTAGAGTCTTTCTCTGAACAGCTGATTTTTATATACTTTTGCAAAATTGACGTGTTTCCCATGTAGAATGAAAACAAAGCCCCTGTTTGATTTTTCAAAGATAATTTTGACAGGAGCTGTCATACAAGAATTAGGCCAGGTTCTGCTGAGACACAATGGATGACCTGGGCATTACATGGCCTTTTCAATCACAGTGGTTCATAACGACTGGATGAGTTTAGCACCAAGCAGCACTTTTAAAGTTTGAAAAAGGTGTCATTTTAAAGAGGCATTTTGAATTTTTAGCAAAGCAATGCTGCCTCTTTCACTTTACTCCATGTTAAATGTTGCAGAGCACACTGGCACATTCCTGCAGTAAGTACTCTGTTCCACCTGAAATGTGTGTGGCAGGGTGGTGCAGCCATTCTTCTGGTGGTTGCAAAAACGCAGAGTGATGTAATATAGCTAAGCTGAGTGGATGAATGTATCCCACAACTAGCAGGGACTCTGTTAGAGTGGAATGAAGCATTGATGAAATTAGTGATAACTGGTGTAAGCGTAGGAGGGCAACGTTTTACTAGATGGGCCAGGAATTGATCTTCTTTACAGTTTGAAGCTTTTAATTTATATATGGTGTCCAACACTGGTTCTTGTGTGACAGGGGTAAAATGGAATGGCTTGCAGTGGTTGTCATTAGGTAGGTCCTCTGTGATGGTAGGCACAGTTTTACTTGCTAAGACTTGTCTTTTACTAATTATTTTCGTTTGGAGGAGTGATATTTTGGGTGCTAATGCGTTTTGGATTGTGTTACACCAAGTTTTGCTGCTGTTGACAGGTGATGTATCTTGACAGGGAGTTTCTAGTTCTCTAAGTATAGTAAAAAGTTCCTTCAAGTTAGAGGATGTGATACTGATATGCAAGTCAAGGGCATTCTCTTTGTGAGTTATTATGGCTGTTTGTTCATTGAATGCTTTGGCTGAGTCTGCTGTATTGGTTTGTTAATGGATGTGCTTTAGTGATCTTCTCATCCATCTCTGAGTAACTAGTTCATTATTAAACCAGAAGCTTGACTGTTTGTCGGCTCAACAGATTTTAGTTGTGACAGGAGCTAGTTAGTTGATGGTGTTTAAGAGGCATTTTTGGTAGTGCTCTGCCAGGCAGCTAGCATTGTTACTCTTGTGTGTGTTGGAGGTCAGTTTGTTCTTTAAGGCTGCAGAGAGGTTTTCTACTGTAAGTTTTTTTAATATTTCTAGTATCATAGGTGGCAAGTTTGGTAGGTGCAGTGGAGTCAATTGCTGTAGCGTTAATGGAGGATTTAATGATATGGTGGTCTGACCAGTCATAATCTATATGTAGCTTATGATTAGCTCTCTATATTTTAAAACAAGGGGTCTCATTACAAGTAGGGCAGTAAATGCTAAAATTGGAAGATTACGGCTGTTAAAAAAATTGGCGGTATTTCCAGCAGTGGAATTACCACCAAAAAACAAAAACTAATTACTGTCTCATTACAAGTCCAAAAACAGAATAATTACCCCCACAAATTGGAGGAAATTCCACCAAAAACAAAGCACAGTTACTCCACAAAAAAGATGGAGATAATGCCATGATTACGGGGTTCAGGTTGTCTCCCCCATCCCTGTTTACTCTATTAGGGCTCCGTTTCATAAACAAAATAATCAGGATGGGGAGATCCTAAACAGAGGCACAGAAGTGCTAAATGTGAATGTTTATTATGTACTCACACAGGAAGTAGTAGGTAACTCCACAATTTACTTTACATTTCTTCCGATAAGCACGGAAGATAGTTGAAAGACACGAACAAGGTTGGTTATGCAGTGGTGACACGAATAGGTGTGGGCCTCTGGAATATAGAGGTCAGCACTACATTTAGATACATGTTTCCTCATATATTGAGGGGGTATAAGAACCCGCTGTTACACAAAACAGAAAGTGCACACAACATTCATTAGATTTTGACAAGTGTGGGGTAGTGATGCAGTTGTGACACGTAATTCGACACAGGGTGTGACACAGGGTGTGTTTCGGCCAAAAAAGTGGCTTAGTTGTAGCCGTCTTTGTGCTGGCCTTCGTCAGGAAAAGGCACCAGTAGTGGTGCTGTTCGTGGTATCTGTGGGTAAAATAGAACTATTTAGGATCTCGGGTAGTTGTTCTTTAAGTACTAAATGTATTTAATACGGGCCAAACTAAAGCCCAGGCGATACATCATGTGGAGTATCTACATAACAGCTTACCTACTGCTAGGAGAGCAGGTGGGTGCTGTCGGGAAATCCACGAAGAGTGCGGGATAACCGGTGCTGAGTTAGCACTTGGTGGAAAGCTGTAGTTCCCTTAGGGGCGACGTGGTACACAGTCTCACGCTGCCGGAGTGGGACGTAAATGAACCCAAGTCTGGAATGAAAATAAAAACAGGTATAGGTGACCTGTGGGGGTCAAAAATGTCGGGAAACATAGACGGCAGACAACAAGCTAGACAGGGCTGTAAAGGCTCTGGGGAACCTGAGAGGCGAAGTCGGCAAAGCGACGGTGCCTAGGGCAAATATTGACCAAAATGACTCAAGTGTGATGCTGGAGTAATGCGTCTTCAATGGTGCCTTAGTGGTTAATGGTGCCTAGCGTGAGGGTGGAAACCGCTGAACGACAGGGGGGGGAGGGAGGAAAAGCAGCGGTGCCAAAATGGAAAACACGTGTGATGGCGGCTGCTGATAGCTGAGCACAAAACCCTCGTGAACTGCTCGGTGGATAATTGCTACGTGGAAAAAGCAGATCCCGTGTTGGCCGGACGGCAACCTGCGGGGGCCCAAACAGATGGCTGTACGCCATCGAAGCAAGAGCGGTACTACATGTGTGATGTTGGGTAATGTAGTCCGGTGAGGTGTACAAAGTCCACTGTTTATTGGTGGATAGCTCAGATAGAAAAGGCTGGCCATATGGTTGCAATCATAGGTACTCCAAGGGTGGAAAGTATCCGGAGAACACTGCGGATAGTAAAACAAGGTGGACTTTTAGTGTATAATGGTGTTTACAAGGTGGAAAAACATAAATGTCCAATGTGCACAAAAAAGAGGTGGTCCATTTAGGTTAATCGAGCGTGGTGGACACTGGTCTGTCGCCAGAGGGGTGTGACAGTGGCTGGTTGTTCTCTAGAAGTGTTTCCATTCAACGGTTACGTTTAGACCGTCTTGGACAGAGTTCAATTTGTGGACCCATTTTTGCTCGAGTTTAGTAAGGGCAATGTTGACATCAGCTCCTCGTCTCTGCGGTAAAAGTTGTTGCACTACAGTCCATGTGAATTGTTCGTGGGTGTGTTTCTTCTTGGTGAAGTGTTCAACTAAAGGTTTGTCCTCGATTTGGTTTTTAATACATGATCTGTGTTCATTGATTCTTTGTTTGACAGGTCTAATAGTTTTGCCAATGTATATTAAGTCACAGGGACATTTGATTGCGTAAATCACATATTTGCTCTCGCAGTTGGTGTGGCTGTTCTGTTTCCATACCAGATTCTTGTGAGTGAAAATGTTGCTGTTAGTAGTATAACGGCAGGCGACGCATTGTCCGCAACTGAAGTGGCCGACTACCGGCGGCAGATTCCACAGCGTGGTGGCTGGTTTTGTGGGTTCTAGGAAGGTGTGGACCAGGGAGTCTCTTAAATTTCTATTCTTCTTGAAAGCGAACAGTGGCTTCTTTGCGAGGGTGTCTTCATTTTTGACCAAATACCAATATTTGTTGATGGTATTTTTAATGAGGTTGCTGGCTGGATTATACGTGGTTACGCACACCGTTCTGTTGTTGGGGTCTTTTTCTTTGGTTGTTAAGCAGAGGGAGCGGTCGGTGTTGGCTGCTCTTTTTTTAGCTGTCTTGATGGACTTCCTGGGGTAGCCTCTCTCTCCAAGGCGTATCTGCAGTTGTTGTGCATGGTGGTTGAATTTCTCTCTGTCAGAGCAATTTCTCCGAATACGCAGAAATTGACCATAGGGGAGATTATATTTCAAACCTTGCGGATGGTAACTGGTGAAATGGAGTAAGGTGTTCCTATCGGTGGGTTTCCTAAAGAGTTCTGTCTTCAGCGTCAGTCCGGACCGATAGATGTGTAAGTCAAGAAAATTGATATCTTGGTAGTTCCATTCAATGGTGAACTTGATGTATTCGTTCCGAGCATTGAGCCATTGGTGAAAGGCTAGTAATTCTTCCACGCTTCCTTCCCAAATGAGTAGTACGTCATCGATGTATCGACGCCACACCTTGATGTGTGTTCTGTGGGGGTTCGTATTATGGTAAATATGATCGTCTTCGTATTGTGCCATGTATAGGTTGGCGACATCTGGGGCAAATGTGGCACCCATACTCACGCCTTTGATTTGTTGGTACATCTGTTGGCCGAACAGAAAAAAATTCTCGCCCATAGCAATCCGGATGCACTCAACCAGGAAGTTGGTAGGTATGGTGGAGGTATCAGCTCTTTTATCGAGGCATGTTGCCAAAGCCTGTAGGCCCTCTGTTTGTGGGATGGAGGTGTATAGTGCCTCGACGTCCATAGTGACCAATATAGACTGGGCAGTCAAATGTATAGAGTCTAAAATCTTGATTGTTTCTGTGCTGTCTTTCAGGTAAGAGGCCATCTTGCCCACGAAAGGCTTCATGAAGAAATCTGTATATAAGTAGAGAGGTTGAACAGTGAATCACAGGCAGAGACTATAGGTCTGCCCGGGGGTTTGGTGGGATGCTTGTGGATTTTGGGTAGAATATAGAAAGCCGGGATTCTCGGGTGAGTTTTGTTGAGGAAAATCCTTTCTTCTTGACAAATCCACCCTTCATGTTCGGCATGCTTAGTAAGGCTCATGATCTCTTCTTGCAAACGTGGTGTCGGGTCCCTTTTGCCTGTCCTTTATTACCGGCCGTTCATAAAATAGTCTTACACAGCTTTCACAGTGTCTAACCAATCTGGATCCGTGCAGCCCACGTCGACCGATAGCAGTGGTCAGTTTATACTCACCGGACCACATTACCCAACACCACACACGTTGTACCGCTCTTTCATTGGTACATGGCGCATAGCTACCTGATTGGCTCCCGCAGGTTGCCATCCTGCTAATGCTGTATCCCATTGGCTTATCTTTAGCCACCGGCTGTTTATCATACAGCCTTACACGGCTTCTTTGATGTCCGACTTATCCGGCTCCTAGCAGTCCACGTCCAGCACGTCAGCTTACCACCATGACCACAGTAAGTCCCCTTTATTCGCACGCGGAAGAGCACACCTTGGACGACCTCACCAACACACTCTGCTTTTTCCACGTAGCAATTATCCACCGAGCAGTTCACGAGGGTTTTGTGCTCAGCTATCAGCAGCCGCCATCACACGTGTTTTCCATTTTGGCACCGCTGCTTTTCCTCCCTCCCCCCCCTGTCGTTCAGCGGTTTCCACCCTCACGCTAGGCACCATTAACCACTAAGGCACCATTGAAGACGCATTACTCCAGCATCACACTTGAGTCATTTTGGTCAATATTTGCCCTAGGCACCGTCGCTTTGCCGACTTCGCCTCTCAGGTTCCCCAGAGCCTTTACAGCCCTGTCTAGCTTGTTGTCTGCCGTCTATGTTTCCCGACATTTTTGACCCCCACAGGTCACCTATACCTGTTTTTATTTTCATTCCAGACTTGGGTTCATTTACGTCCCACTCCGGCAGCGTGAGACTGTGTACCACGTCGCCCCTAAGGGAACTACAGCTTTCCACCAAGTGCTAACTCAGCACCGGTTATCCCGCACTCTTCGTGGATTTCCCGACAGCACCCACCTGCTCTCCTAGCAGTAGGTAAGCTGTTATGTAGATACTCCACATGATGTATCGCCTGGGCTTTAGTTTGGCCCGTATTAAATACATTTAGTACTTAAAGAACAACTACCCGAGATCCTAAATAGTTCTATTTTACCCACAGATACCACGAACAGCACCACTACTGGTGCCTTTTCCTGACGAAGGCCAGCACAAAGATGGCTACAACTAAGCCACTTTTTTGGCCGAAACACACCCTGTGTCACACCCTGTGTCGAATTATGTGTCACAACTGCATCACTACCCCACACTTGTCAAAATCTAATGAATGTTGTGTGCACTTTCTGTTTTGTGTAACAGCGGGTTCTTATACCCCCTCAATATATGAGGAAACATGTATCTAAATGTAGTGCTGACCTCTATATTCCAGAGGCCCACACCTATTCGTGTCACCACTGCATAACCAACCTTGTTCGTGTCTTTCAACTATCTTCCGTGCTTATCGGAAGAAATGTAAAGTAAATTGTGGAGTTACCTACTACTTCCTGTGTGAGTACATAATAAACATTCACATTTAGCACTTGTTATGCCACGCTTCATGGGTTTGGGGTGATGAGTGGTTTGGGACACAAATCAAAACACCCAGATGCTTCTGCAGGGAATCAGGTAAGTGTTACAGGTATATGCATACAGATGTCGTAAATCAAGGCCCAGGTTCACCAGGAGTATAAAAGCACCCCATCCCATCCCTGGCACACATCCAAGCAACATGCAGCCACAGCAGACATAGATTATGTGCTCCACTACTCTAGATCCAGCTACAACAGCATGCTGGACCACAGCAGGGAAGGAGACAGGTGCACAAAGGCACAGGAGATGTATGATGTGGAGGGGACCCATTCCAAATGTCCACCCACCACCATGGACCCTCACAGAAAGCCAATTAATCACCCTATACCGATTGAACTGTCCGACCATAACCAAACTGCTGAGTGCCATGGCCATCCAAATGGCCTTCTCCGCTGCTAAATCTTTTGACAGTTCTACCCTTCTGTGGCACAGGTGTATTTTAACACACAGTTGGGACACTGCGTGGAATGTCAGAGTCCATTTTCTCCAAGATGCTAGGCAAAGCCCTGGCTGCCCTCATGAGGCAAGCACACATGCACATATCCATACCCATCACCCAGGCACAGGTGCGTGCAGCAAAGGCACCATTCTACAACATTGTCCATTTCCCCAACAACATTGCAGGATTGGATTACCCTCACGTGGCATGGGTAACCCCCCCCAGGCAACAGAACAGGCATACCACAACAAAAAACAATACCATTTGATGAATGTGCAGATGACCATCATGTGCCCAATTTCCTGTGGTCAGACATAATTTGCTGATACTGTGCAACAACATCTTACCAGCGTACATATAGAGGCACCCCTGGCTACGCATTAACAAAGTGAATCAACTACAAATCCCATGATGCAACACCACAAATACACATAATAGGCCAATCACCAATACTGACCCACCCGAGGACACAGCCTTGAACCATGTGACAACACAAGGCATCCAGCCTGGCAAGGCAGCACAACACAATCAGGGCAATGTACAGCCCAAGTCAGCATTGTCTTGGGAACAACATTGCGTACTGCAACACCATAGTTGGCCAGTTAATTGCCAATGGCATGACACTGAAAAATACATCATGCCTGCCGACTCCCACAACATGAATGACTGCAAGTGAACCATGTAGCCCAAGTGCCTTCAACCTCGATACACACAAGGTGCACCATGCACAACCACTGAGTCATGCACATAGGGGTATACATGTCAGGACTATTTAACTTGTTCCCGAACCCATACACCACCATGTCTCACACAGCCCAATCATGTTTTGCAGGTGACACTGGATACCCGCAGTTTCCATGGCTAATGACCCCTATGAGAAACCCTGGTACACCCCAGGAGATAGGCTACAGTCCTATTTTGAAGTTTATTTAATTAACTAAACAAATGCTTCTTTGTAGACAATATTTCTAGTCTTACCTGTAGGAGCTAGTGTGATCAAATTGTCTTTTTTGCCAGCTCTGGAGCAAGCCAAATAAAGCCGACCATGAGAAAAGGATGAATGCCGTAAGTCGGTTCCAGCAACATTGAGTTGGAGCGTTGGGATTGCAAAGCAACATTATTGTTGTGCCGATCTACAGCCGAGGCAGCATGGTCCAAAACATAAGTGCTGTACATGTAGGGCTGAAGCGTGTAAGCTTGAAGTGCCGTACTCGTAAGTGAACGGATGCAGCATGTAGTCTTCGTACTGTTGAGATGGTATTCATGTGGGAAATTAACTTTCTGTAATTATCATGAGAGATTTGCCATGATGTGACAGACAACGTCATTGTGGACACTATTGAAAGAGACATACGTTTCCTGTCACCCACATCACAACAAAAGCATGGTATTGTGTCAACCGTATGATTTCAAGAGTGAGTGCTGCTAATTTCAGCTAGAATGCTGATAGTGTGGAAAGTTTAGGAAAAATGAACTGCTGCAGTTTACATGAACTGCTGATGTTTAGGAACAATGAATGTAGAACTACAACAGAACTAAGGTACGAAGGGGTAAGCATTGCAGACCGCTTAATAAAAAAATCTGAAAAGGGTATATTTTATTCTTGTTATATAGTTTACACCATGAAACCTACCCACATGACAGATTTCAGGTTTGAACAGACACACACATATGTCCACAAATTTACCTTTTATATGTAGAGATGATTTTCTTATGTGATTTATCATAAAGTAATGGGGCTCTGAATTAAAAAAAAAAAGCCAAAGGTCTAGGAACAATTTTGAAAAACCCAAGCGGTGAGAACCATGTAAAGTCTCAAAAGGAGAAAAACATGGTGGATTCAAAAACATTGAAGACTTTATCCAGAGGGCATGAACAAAGAACAGGATTTCAAGTGTTATATAAAATAAACAGCATTTCCAACAAAAGCAATAACAATTACGCAAATAACAGCTTATGCAATGAACTGAAGAAATCATAACATCTAGAACACAGCAAGAATTAACCTACATTATGTCAACAAAAATTTAAAAAAGTTAATGTTCTCATTATGCAATCAAGAGACCACAAGACCCATAATGCAGCCTAACCATACCAAATCAATAGTTAATAGAAAAAGACTCGAGGACTCTGGGCCAGTAAATCACAGTTGATTGAACTTTATTTGGTGCATGTGCCTTTTAGCTAACACGTCTTTCCGCTCTTTTCTACTCTTTCTCAAATCTCGGCTAGTATTCAAGACTGAATTAACAACTTGCAGTGAAATGAATGTGATATTGTGTCTTTTCACTCATTGAGTTAGTAGTATTCCTTTAAATGGGATTAATCCCACAATTCATTATGGCGAAAAATCACTTTCGTCGTCTGGGCTCCATTCAGAAGTGTAACCCAAATCAAGATTCGTGTGTCCAACTGTGAAGTCGGCTTTGCAGGGTGATTTCAGTTTGAAAACACGTGGACTGTTCTACTTGTATGTTAATGTTACCCAAATTGACGTATCTGTGTTCCCAGAATGTAGCAAGTATATGAACATTAATGAAAACCACGTGGTTTACGGGTAATGCACGATGCTGACCTTCATTTCGAGGTGTAGATTATACTGGTGTGAACAATGTGAACTACCTTTTTTCCTGTAGAAGACAAGGTGAGAGAGTCCGTTTTGTTGTGTGTGCACGTCCTATTTGTTAGCTTTCGAGATAACTGTTAAGTGCTTAGCATCAGTGCAAATTAAGTTGTCTTGAACACATTTTCTTAATTCATTTAAAATTAAATTCTATTGATTTTCTGACTATCTTGACAGAGTACGTTAACTGCCATTAGACATATGTGTAATGAGTCAGTGTGAAAAACCCTGGCTGACGTGCGTAGAACACGCACGCATTAATGCCACGTTTCACGTCATGCAAGTCCATGCATTCCGTATTTTCCATATACGACTGAGGGGCACAGCCTGGGAACGCTCCTTCTCCAGTGATTATGCTACAGGCATTCCCATTATTAGGTCATGACGATGTCGGTGGTGCAAACATCCAATTTAGATGATTGGCACTTGGAGGTCAAGGCATGACTTAAATAATAACTGCTCACTCTAAAACGAAGATGGTACACATGACAAGCAGTGGCGAATGTGCAAAGCTTAACACATTTCGTGCGTTCGGCTCCCTAATGAGGTCCAGAGACATATAGCTGAGAAATTCTGCATAGCAAGCTCTGCAAATAGTGTGCCTATACGAGTGAGCAAGTACATAATTATTGGATAGCTGTAAACATTACAGAAAAGGCCATGAACCGACATTGGGAATACATTGTCAATCGCCACTGAATTGTTGACTTTCACTGCGGATGTTGCCAATTTGATTGCAACCATTTGACACATTAAAACACACACACACACACACACACACATACGTTGCACTACTATTACACGAAGGAGATGGGTAATAGTTAAATGGGGTTTACTATAACAGAACAATGTAATTATGAAACATGTTTCACATAATAAGGACAAAGCAAAGATGATTCGCAAATGGCATTTTAACATAATTATGCACCAGGATTTTTTTTGTATTTTTTTTTACTATGCATAGCTCTTTTGCAGTAAGCAATAAAATAAACACATTTCCGTAATTCTTGATTTTTCCGGCGTGTTCCAGTGCCAATATGTATCTAGAACAAGTGTGCAGAAACGGATTGTGCTTTCTGCTGCCACAACACAAATGTGCCAACTAAGACATGGAAAACGTGTTTTGGACCAACTGAAAATAAAATGCCGAAATGGTGAAATGCACTCACTTCCCATCGATGTATTCATCGGATAGTGAGCGGTCCTTAAAAGAAAGGTGCAGCAAAAAATAAATACAAATAAAACAGTGCCACTTTTTAATATCGCTGCATACTATTTTCAGTTAGTCCAAAGAATTGTATAAAAACTTGGATTTTCTGTGATTTGAAAATGAAACGAATGCGGCATCAAATATTCAAGTATTCACGGTATCCAGAACAAAATGGACATAATGCGCCCTGGAGAAATTAAGACAATTCAAACTCAAGTGGTCAGCACGTATTAAATAAATGGCTACTAGACCTCCAACAGGATGGCCTAGCATAGCTCTAGATATTACATTATCGACCGATAATGCTTCACTTGAAAGGCTCATGCAATTAAATGTATTTGCAAGGATTTATCATTGGAATAGCAGAATAGCCATAATACCAACGAACAAAAACATGACATAGCAGTTTTCAGTGTTTTATAGTCCCATCCATCACCCGGGCCTCACACATGGTAGTACTGGAAATTGATTAGCAAACTACCCATTCATATAATGTATGGGAAGTGCCTTCTTCAGTGAAATACGTAAAAACACACAGGTCAGTGTTTCCAAACGAGCAGTATTAACCCCACAGATCTTCAAAACGTTTGCATTTTACATGTTTGTGACAAATGGAATTCTGCAATGCAAGAGTACAAGGATGAGTAGGGGTAAAATGGACCACTCTTCCCTCACACTTCTACAAACACAACACAATCGTAAAGGTAAAACAGGGATAGGTAAGAGATATGCATCTTTGGTATGCTCTTAAGAGGGGTGTGATGGTGAGACAGTAGTGACCCAAACAACACAATGGAGGTCATTACAACCCCGGCGTTAAGGGTTAACGACGGCGTTAACCCTTAACGCCGGATTCCCACTTTAACGCCTGCTTTTGGCAGGCGTTAAAGTCGGTTACCAGTCAAATGGTCGAAAACATTTGGTCGACAGACAATTTGGTCGACACCATTTGGTCGAATGCCAAATGGTCGAAATTTTTTTTTTTTTTTTTACCCATTTTTTGGTTTTTTTTGGGGGGGTCCCCCCCACCCCCTTTTTTTTCTTTTTTTTTTTTCCCCACACGAAAACCCACAAAACACATATATATATATATAAAAAAAAAAATTTCGACCATTTGGCATTCGACCAAATGGTGTCGACCAAATTGCAGTCGACCAGTTTGTTGTCGACCAGTTGACTGGACACCGTTAAAGTCCATGGCGCTAACCCGCCATGGTGCTAATTACGCCGCCGTAATTTACGGCGGCGTAATTAGCGCCTTCCCCACTCCCATTATGCCCTATGGGGCAAAAATGGGAATGGGGAAGGGAAAATGGGAAATGGGGATTTACCGCCCCACTCACCTTGGAATGGGGCGGTAAATCCGCCATCCACCATGGTGTAAACTAGTTTACACCATGGTGGTAAAGTTGGTGCACTTAGCACGAAGGTTGTAATGACCGCCAATAAAGGGAATGTGCGATCAAGGTTCTATAATAGTATATATACTTTAATCAAACACATCGTCTGCACGTTGACTGAATAGAGAATACTGTACAAAACTCCAACCCAAATGAAGAATAGAGTAGATTCAACAGACTGTAGAAAGTAGCACTCTGAGCAGATCTCCGGGGGTGGTAGGGAAATCTCTTACCACAAAATGGATATATTGGATGAAAACAGGAGTGATCGTGACCTAATCAGTCTCTGGGATTCAAGTGGACCAAGGGAGCAGCTCAAAGTCGACAGTACCTGGATTCAGTTGTTGGTGGGCTGACAAAGTCAAACCTGATGTCAAATGTAGATACAATTGGATTAAGCTCTGTTTTTTGCACGTTGGACCGTGTGGGTCCCAGCAGCAAGTGGGTGTTGAGTAGGGGTGAGAGCAGTAGAGGGGTGACTAAATGGATGCAGGTAAGGGCCGCCTTAGGAATGCTTTGCAGATGGCCAGGCTTAGACAGGCTTTCGCCACCAGGAGGGGTAGATGAGTCATGCTACAGCGGTTTGAGTTGGCCGGCAACATTCATCAAAGTTGTCTTCTTGGGTTTGCCAAAGTGCAGGTCGATGAGGTGGCAGTTCAAAAGCTAGATGCTTTGAGCCATGGTTGCCACCCCCGGTTAGAGTCAGCCTGTGGCTCTCCAGTGATTTGGTTGGGGTGCTGGCATTGAGCAGTCGCTATGGGCTTAGTAGGTGACAAGCTTTAGCTAGGACATGATGCAGTGTTGAGTTGGTTCAAAGTGCAAGAAAGTTCAAAGTGGTGTAGGGACACAACAACCAGTGCCAAAGACTTTACTTTTGTTCCAGATGTGGAGAGCATAAAGCAACCGGTTCAGTGTGGTAGAACCAGGAGCTCAAGTTGTTCTGACCCCCCAGGTGCTATGAGGCCCACTCAGAGAGACTCGAGGAATGGATGGTTTCCATCAGGGTCTTCTTTCCCAGCAGAGGTAACCCCTGATGTGCCCAGGGAGTGGGTGGGTAACATCACTTCTTTCTGTCTTGGATTAGTCTTTCTTCTATTGAGGATGAGGACTTTAGAAAGTACAACGTTCCTAAAGGAAGTCCAGTGAGTTCTTCAGAGTGAATCTGCAGCCTTAAAGGATCCTAGACGATCTGAGAAAATCTGAAGAAGTGTTGGCAGACCCCTTCTTTTAAAAGCAAAGATTCTCAGGTAATTGGACTAGAGCTAGCCTTATTTAGTGGTCAAAACCTTGCTCTTGAACAGAGTGGACGTTGCCCTTCAAAGTGCTTTGCTCTAGAGGAAATGGAGGGGAAGGAAAGAGAGAGGGAAGTGAGAACTTCCTTTCCTTGTCCAGAGCTCCCCTGACTGTCCAATCCCCTCTTCACTTCTTACTGAGAAAAAAGGCCTGTAGAGTTGTAGTACCCTGGTGCGGGGCTACTCCTTTTGAATGGGTGTGCTTGTTTGATGCCCGGAGCCAGAAATACTTCTTGTGCAGCTGTCTCTGGTGGTGGTTGTTGCCTGCTCTCACAAAATGATCAAAGAGGAGGCCAGGCCCTTCAGGATCCTGTCCTACCATTTAGTGGGCTACACCTGGCTGACCAGAATACACATCACCTTCCACAGCTTAGCGGGCTCACAAGAGCTGACAAATGTGCAATATCAACTGGAATATGGCAGTCATGTTCAAAAGTAGTAGCAAACACTATGCCTAAACTTAGGCATAGCTTTAGTTTAGAGATTATCCAGCTACCATCATGAGTGACTTATATTCATCGTTGTTTAGGGTCATGGGTGCATATCTTAAATGCCGCCCCTGTGTGGCAGATGTTTGTCACTTCTACTGTCAAATGGGCATCTGTGTGATCTGGACCAGGCACTGTGGATCAGGATACTGATGCAGCAGTCCACAGATGCATACTATGCTTCTGGAATGGAGTTTGAGAAAGGGGAAACTGAATACCAGATTACCCTTTCAGAGATGGAACTACCTGCATCATTTTATTATTCAATACAAATCAAAACAAAATCCAGTGTTGTGCACCCTGCCAGATGGCAATTCCTCTCAATGTGTCATTGATTTTATGATGCTGTTGCATGACGCTAGTTCATCAAATGCTGTCTATATTAACTACTAGTAAGACCTGGGTCGTCTGTCTATTTTCTAGCTCTGTGAAACCAGTAATGTTGGTGGTGAATGTTTTTTGAAGTAGTGTTTTTTTTAAATTATGTTTTTGTGGCTTTTTGCCCTTGCAGAAGATTTTAACTTCATCGAACATTTAAATACATCCTCAACTGTATTAAATGTTCCAATTTAAGGGTGTGACATACACTATACAGTTTGAACTATGCACTCTATGGCCTGGACCTGACATGGACAAAGCTTTCAGTGGACCCTTAATGCATTACTGTGGTTATCAAACTGAATTATTGGGTAGATATTGAAACAGGAAGCATGCCAAAAGAACAAGTGTCAACTTTGTAAAGAAAATACATAAAAACAAAACATAGAATACTTGTAAAGATAAGGTATGTGGAAGGCAGTAATGTTCACCTGAATGGATATGGCACATGGGGAAAATGAGCATTTAATGAGATGGTTAGGGAAATACTACACATATATTCTGCTAGAAGTGAATTAACACACCCTCTGCATATAGGACAACATCCCACTAGTGATCACACGATGATGCACAGAAGTAATGTATACAGATACTGAGAGGTCATATTTTCAGGTGTTGCTGGTTCAAATGTTATGAAATATAACAGCATTATATTGTTAAGTATAATTCTAGTCGAGTAAAACATATGCAAATGCAAACAAAATAGTTTACATGGCGTGTGTAGATTGTTTTCTTTATAGCCCAAATAGAATTGTTAAGTTCAGTTTTTACATACATTGTGAAAAGGGGCCAGAGACGTCATTTAGGGGTCATGAAATTGTGACCTCTGTGGTCTCCCTTGTGACCTCTGCGGTATCCCTTGCGACCTCTAAAATAAAATAAAAATATATTTGTTTTATTTATTATTATTATTTTTTGCAAGCTCCTGGGCTGTGGCCAGCACCATGTGGCTCTTTACTTCTGGAGTGGCTGTCATTCTTGTTCAGGCCCTTTAATAAAAATAAGAAAAATAAAAACAGGAGTGCCACAAGTCTAACACACCAGCACTGGGCCTAAATAAGAAAGAATAGGAATACCAAATAATGTTTCTTTGGGAATTCTATACAATAATTGCTAGACTCATTAAAGGTTTATTTCAGGCACACTTCAGGGGTGAGTCACTGATTTAATCTGTTCTTAAATGCCTCAACTCAGCCTTTCATGCTTCTGAGGTCGATAAATGAGTACCAACACAGGTTGGGTGATATTGGGTGTATATTTTTTCTATATAAGGCACTTAAGCGTAAGTTCTATATAATAACACATCATTATCATTTGGTCATGGACGTCTGCTTGCATTCACATTAATTTGGTAACATGCGCCTACACACACTGATCTTAATGATACATATGGCGATCCATTCTTGTATGAAATGTACATCACATTATAGAGATATCATAACCATATTTTTCGTAGTGCACAATGCTATGTGATGCCACTTCCTGTTTTGTCAACGGGTGGAAGGTCATGTTCTATCGCTTCCCGTAATATCACTTTGGGGTGGGGTCAAATTGCATCACTTCATATGATGTTATCAGGGGTCAAGGGTCGTGTGATGTCACTTCCGCTACCCCTGGCATTTTGGTGAAATGACATCCCTGAAAGGGGCCCCAAGGCTACCAACTCATTATCCGAGTTCGTGTTCCTTCATCCGCATGAAGGTCTTTATTGCAGAGCTTTCCTGATTGAAGCATGGTGGTGGGGAACTCTTCCAAAACCGCCAATGGTGGTAAAAAATGTTATTTGAAACATGCATTCTGTGAAATGTGTCCTATACTGTTGTTAGTGTCTATGGGTCGGATTCACGAAGATTTGCAAAAGATTCAAATACAATTCTCAAAGCCGATAACTTGAGCAAATTATGACGTATCAACTGCATTTCTGAGCTGTTCGGCGACGTCTCCAGATTTGCTACAATTCTAATTTTTGGCTATAAATGCCTACCTGAACAGTCTTTCTCTTCAACACTCAGTGTGGATGTACCAGAAATATGTCTTTACTTACAAGTGAAGGCTGAATGTAATCCTGCACGTTGTTTATTATTTTTTACAGAATCCGAAAATCCGGAAAGAGATGCACATATTGACTTCTGCTGCGAGGTTCCTTGCAGAAAAACAATCCCATAAAGAAATATTGTTTTCTTAATTGAAAACAGAAGTCAGACAGAAGGCCGTCCTAATCCAATGACTTGCTCACTTTTTAATTAGAATATTCCACTAGAGAGTTCTGGAAGCCGCAAAATGGTGCTTGACTGATTGCTTTCTCTTCCAGAGCACCACAAACATATCAAGATGCAATTGCATTGGGAAATAACACCTTTCATTTCAAAATGTGAAGTGTTTACAGTTGTAATAAAGCATGATGCATGAAGAGAAAAGAACTTCTACGTGCAGGCTCATCAATTTTATTATTTGTTTATTAATAATTGTATTTGGTCTCATAAATAACATCAACAATGAGTTACAGTTGCTTGTATATTATAAATGGCTTTCAAAAAATTAATCTGTTATCAGAAATTGGCAAAAATAGTTAAATAACTGAGCAAATGGTTTATTAGCTATGCGTGGCAACTACCTTGCCAAGAAACTTCACATCTCCGGAAGCCAGGGCACCACCAGACACCACATCACATGGCTGGAAACAAACACGTGTAAGGGTAAAAAGTGTTAGGAAAATAATATGTCCCGCCTCTTACCTTGTCACTGGGACAATTTAACAATGTAGATAAGACTGGATCCCTGTATCATATACTTCAGTGAGGAAATTAAGGTATTGCAATTTAAAGAACATCCTATCAAGCACATTCCAGGCTCCCCCTTTACTGCAGATGCAATTCCCTGGGAGCATACACTATAGCCCACCATTGCTTTCCAATTAGTAATGCAAATTATGAATTCCATACATACATTCATTAATACATAGGTTAGGGTGATGTAGTGGAGTCATAAATTCAAAACGTCAAACGGGGTGTATTTTGCTAATGTCGAAATTAGTCAAACTTTCAGCTTAAAACTAGCTGATTTACTCTAACACAAAGTAATTGCCATGAATGCAACGGAATTATTATTTAGAAACAAACTAAACAAATGCCACATTGAATAGCTTTTGAATACAGTCACAGTGCTATCTTCAAAACAATTGTCATTAAATATGGGGGGGCGTATTTGGGACATAATTAAGGATTCATATATGTATGTACTGCATACTGAAATGTATATATTATTGAAGTGGGAGAATGGAAGACCAGGCTCCCGTCCTTCACCTCTCGCGCTTGGCCTAGAGGGTCACGACCCAGACACCCGCCACGAGAAGAGTTTGTCCATTTACCAGATGACCAAATACCCTGGTATAGGAACATACGGATGTGTCCATCTGCCTGCCCAACAGCCCGCACTAGCCATGCCGACACCTGCGGCACGGACCAACTAGACTAAAATCTACACGTCGTTGGAGATGCCATGACGACCTAGAGAACGGGAAGCACATCTGTACAAATACACACATTGAACATTCCCACACCGATCTACACGAAGAATATACTCAGTGCTATGACGTAGGCGACAGGCATATTCACGGACGTGCATCTTTATTATTTTTACATAGGCTTTCAGAATGCAGAAACGCAAGACGCGTCATGAACTCATTTACAAAGCTTGCTCACGCTTCTCTTGAAACCAGTTACCACCATAAGAACTATAATGAAGACACGATACTGGTCATGGAACTATATGCTACTCTAACTTAAAGCACCCATGCACCAACCGGACCACTTATGCACCAGGCCCAAGTAGGCCTCAAACAAGAGCTCCCGTGGACATTAACAAAGCAAGAGTCTGGTTGCTGATCCTGCAGAATGGGCCCGGTGAAACAACCAGCCAAGGTCGCGATGTTTCAAACCCACATTCCAAGAACAAAGCATCAAGGGCACGATGTTGCAGCCTCGCACTCCGCGCACCAACGTTAAGGTCACACCTGCAAATTAAACCAGACACACAGTGGAAAAGCAATATTAATTGTGCAGAATTCTGCCTCAAACACGGTCCCTCCCCACGTGACCAAGCCGAACCTGACGAGATGCCAAAACCAGGAGAGAAAAAGGCGTCTGGATCCCTCGCTATGAGACACAGGCAGATACACTTGAAAGGCTCAATGGACATCTGCGACAGTGGGAGCGGTCAGCCTTCCAACTATGAATAAATCCTCACATTATCTGCACGTACCCATATTGAAACATTGTTGCAATCGCAGGTACACCGAGAGCTGGGAACAACGGTGGTCCCAGGCTGGGAAGCTCACGGGTGCACCAATCAGAACATGGGGCTCTTATCTCAGACGTCAGTAATATTAACCAATCCTCAGGAGTCTTCATGTAACAATTTTCATGTATCTAATTGTAGGGACAACCCAGATATATCACCTGACTACCCTTTGTCCAGTAACATTGTCCTCTATATGTGCGCTATGCTAACCCTACCACTCGAGCAACCAATTAAGAGTGGCGATAGGTTTTTTGTTAACTTTCTGAAGTGACGCGAATAGCGCATCATAATGCAGTAAAAAGGGCCTGCGAGCCCCACGATTGTGTGTGTGTCAGGACGGACGCGTACGCTCCTTGACCCATCCCTGCCGTGTTTGTCACCTTGCTCCTTGTGTGTGTCTCGTACTCTGTCTCAACTGGGATATACGGGAGGAGTTGGGGCCTCCCTGCCTGGAGGTCCGCGGAGGGCCCGGCCGACCCCGGCAGAATTTCGCCCCGACAAGTTGGAGGCACTGCTGAGATCTGTTTAAGATCGACTTTTTCTTTTTACTTCGACCCTCTATTTTTAATTTTTCCAGGCACTCCCGTTGCGAGGAGGCCCGGCGGCGCGGCCCCCTCTGCCGTTGCCCCCTTCTGAGGACTACAGGACCATCGCGGAGCTGCGAGAAGACCGGACGGCGCAATCCGGATATTGGCCCTCGGGAGCCGGTTGAGAAGTATCCCACCCGCGGTTGGCGAGTGTCTAGACGTGGTCCAGACGAAGGGAGGTGGCGAGCCGCTTGGAGGGGTGCACGCAGTCGAGTGGCCCTGCATCGAGAGAACTTGGTGAGCATGACACGCACAACAAGCAATGCGAAATTGCGCGGCGAAGGTCTAACAACTTAGTGTTGCCAATGGAATGAATGGTAGCGAAACGAGTGCGAGAGCAGTCGGCTACGTTACGCGGAAGAGGGAGGGCGGAGCACGAAAACATCACGTGCGGCCGCTCGTAAGGCACTGATTGGCCTAAGTCGCGACTACGTGTAAGGGTGGGTGTGTGTGTGTGGTTTCCTACGATTTGGCATTTATTGATCAATGAGTAGACGAGGATCCCTATTGTTCGAGCAAGAAACTCGATAGGTAGATGACGATTCCCTGTAGGCGGTGGCTAGTTAACTAAGTTGCCCAATACGGAAGATAATTGGCTGGTTAAGCCCTCCTGTTGAGGGGCGTATCACACGCGAGGCGACGCAGCGTGCGCAGTCCGATTATATTATTGATTTGATTACCTTGTTCCAGGAGTGACAGGAAGACAGCTGTAGGGTTAGCGGGGGTAGGTTGCAAGTGTATTTTGAACTTAAAAGAACATAATAAGAATGTACCATTAGCTCGAAGAGATTGGTGACATCACCAGTAGGGATTTAATAGGATAGCGCGAACACAGGGAAGTTTGGTTTTGGGAGTGGTGGGGAAGAGAAATGTGATAAGGGAGCGGGCGCGGAGATAAACGATAAACGAGTGGATCGGGAAAAGGAGAAGGGGAAAGGGGCGTGGCTGCGCACGGAGAACGCCGGCCACGGCAAGTGTAACAGGGGGAGGAGAACGGGGAAACAGGACGACTGTATAAGAGCGTCGTAAAGGGTACGCAGCCGCAGGGGGCTGTGTGCGCTTCGGCCGCAGGGGGCCGTAAGGGTGTAGTAACAGAAGGGAATCGACAAATGTAAAACCATACATAACGGATTGTCGTAAGTCCCCATACTTACGGGGCCAGGTAAACAATATAAGGTTGTATATTGTAAACTACTAGTGAAGGAAAGGATAACCAGTGGAGCGTCACTATGTCATACGGGGCAGGGTCGGGAGGGTGGGGGAACACCCTTACTACACCATTACAACACATATGCACCACACTGCCACCCCATAGGGAGAAGTTAATAAAGTACAGCATAGAGTGGACCCAGGGGACGGATAACAAAATGTTAACACCATGGCCGCCTAATGGGAGTTTCGATCCATATGCTCAACATTCACTGCTAAACCATCTGCACAATACATACAAGGGGAAGAAGTTGGAAAACCATGTGGAGGTGTTTAACTTATGGAGGATGTTCCAGGGGTCCCGACCGGGACCAAATGGAATGTTCACTATGGGGGAAACACCGGAAGAAAAGGAGACTAAGAAAGAAGGAGAGGATGGGAAACAGGGGCGTGAACAAACAAAGAATACGGGGAACGGAGGAGAGGGAGGAGAAAAGAGTGTTAAATCAGACGACATAAAAAAGGAACCGAGCAACGAGATACCCATAACACCGGGAGTGAAAACGGCGGGAGGAGGGTTGTACCCTTTAAGAGAATTAGGAGAAATAGAAGGACAGTTAAGGGCGGCTGAAGGATACTCGAACCCGGCATACAGCCCTCCACCATATGTGGCTCATAGGAAAATGGCAGTGGGAGAGGGGAAGATTGGAGAGGAGCAGACTGTAGAGATAGGACATGATGAGTGGGTAGCTGCACAGATATTATTAAAATTACGAGGTTCACTAACTGGAGAAGAGGGGGAGGAGCTATTACGGCAAAAGGAAGAGATTTTAGAGCAAAGCTAAGGGATGAGCAGAATGAACTGATCAAACAGCTTGAGAGGGAGGAAAAAGAGAGAGTGAGGAAAAGAAAAGAAGGTAAGAACGAATTGGAAAAATTAAGGGAACAAAATGAGGAGCAAAGGAGAGAAGCTGAAAGGGTAAAAGCAGCAGCAGACAGGGTATCAAGAGTAGTGTTGAGAGAGAAGAAGAAGGAAGAAGAAGAAAGAGAAAAGGAAATGGCAATATGGAAGAGGAGGGTACTATCAGAGACAGCTAAGAAATATGAAGAGGGGAAAATAATAGAAAGTATAGTAGAGAGAGAAAGAGTGAAATGGGAAAGTATAGTAGAGAGAGAAAGAGTGAAATGGGAAAGGAAGAAAGAGGATGAAAGAATATTGGAACAGATGAGCAACGAAGTGATGGAGGAATTGAAAAGGAAGAGGGAGGAAAATAGTAGGGAGATGGAGGAGAAAGGTGAAGGAGAAAGAGAGGGGAGGAGTAGGGAGAGTGAAAGATGGGGGGATGTATATAGAAGTAGAGAAGTAGCAACAACATCAGCACTAGGGGAGCGGTTGATAACAAAGGAAAAGGAGAAATAGACCTAATAGACTTAGAGACAGTAACAATAAAAGGGAAAAAGGCAGAGTGGGGGGTGCCATTTATGAATGATCTTTGCAGTGAGGAGGAAGAAGGAGTGGAGAGAGAAGGAAGAAAGAGTGAAAGGGAAAGCTTAGATAAGCTATACCTCACCCGAACAAACATAGACTCGCCATGGATCAGTAGGAGAAGGGAGGACGTGGAGAGAAGTGAGGAGGGAGTGAAAGGACTAGTGGAAAGACAAACCCATGAAAACACACCATCCCCATCTCCATCACGCCCTCCCCCATCGCACCCTACATGCTCAACCACCGCACGCTCGCTGCGCAGAATAAAGCTCGCGCCCTTCATGGACGAACTGACACCCTATGCATGTCGGCTTAGAGACCTCCCTAGTCGCAGGCAAGACAGACAAATAAACACGCCCACATTAACTACAGGAAATGACGAAAGGGGAAAGGATGGAGAAGGAGTTAGGAGCAGGGGTAATAAGGACGGAATTGAAGAGGTAAAGGAACCGGAAGAAGAGGAGGGGTGTGAAGACTCGATATTGTGGAACATAAAGGGTGACACAAGACACAATTTAATGCCACTGTTGGAGAGAGGAGGGGTTAGACCACAGTACGTCCCTTGGAAGCATACGGATAAGGAAAATATAAAATGTAGGCTCCCATCACTAAGTGGAGGTGCGGGTAAGTGGATATATGAAATGGAAAAACACACCGCAGGACAGAAACTAGCAGTAGGAGATGTAAAGGGCCTGTTAATATCAATATTAGGGGATAGAGCGGATGACATTTGGAAGAGAGCGGGATTCCATGGGGTAACAATAACAAACACATCGCATGATGGGGCACCATTTGCAAACTGCAGACATGCGCTATGGCAGGCACTGAGAGTACAATACCCAGACACATCAGACATAGGAGCAATTACTTCCCGTAAGATGCGTGAGAATGAGGATCCTGTTGATTATATCCAGGATATCCAAGAGAAGTGGTGCATGGAAACTAGGGAACAATGGGACAAAACACCAGCCATATTTTATCATATCTTAGTACAAGGGCTCCCAGAAGGAGTTCAGAAACAACTAAAGAAAGTAGTGGGAATGGAAGCAAAACCATGGCCAGAAATACAACTGACTATAGTACATCACTGCAGGACATGGCAAGGAAAAATGAAACAAAAAGAAGAGGACAGGAAAACAGAAGAGGCTAAACTAGTACAGAAAAAACTTACTAAATACACAATGGAAGGGGCACTAATAACTACGCCCACACCAATGGCCCAAAGCCCCATACAAGTAGTGGCGGCACAAGATCCTGCTCAAATAGCACCTCCACAGACTATAACACAACAAGTCCCAGTCCCGCCACTGCAATTACACGCACCAAACATGGGAGGAGGGTACCCAATGCAAGGAGCTGGGTATTATAGTTATAATAGGGGGAGAGGAGGATTTATGAGAGGGAGAGGATACGGATATAATGCCCAACAGCAGGTGGGAGGACTTAGACATTCCTACCCCACAGGGCAACCAGTATACCAGGACAACACAGGGAGCTTCCCATGGCAAAGCAGGGAACCACCCGTGTGTTGGAGTTTTGGGTTATTATGACACATGTCACGTACGTGTAGGGTCAGGCCAGGAACACCAGCATGGAATGAACAAGCACAACCTAGGACCTCACAAGAACTGCAGGGTATACAACAACAGCAGACGTTACAACAAGGAAATGACCCACAACAACAACAAATACCACAACAACAGCCACTGCCACAACAACAAGTAACGTTAACACAGCAACCCCAAACTCAACAAATGCAATTGGGTAGGGTGACGGTCTTGGGACACAACCCTTACACAGGGAATGGCCAATCATTGTACCCACAATAGGACAGCCCACAGACGGCCTTGGTGTGTCCCATCCTGTCAGTAACACCTAATAGTGCGGAGGAGCCACGCATAGAGGTAACGATAGGTGACAAAAAATTATCATTCCTTGTTGACACCGGGGCAACCCGGTCTTGCATAAGGGAAGGTAAATTTAAGATGTCAGGCGAAGCCATGAACACCCAAGGATTTTCTGGGGCTAAAGGGTTGGTTCCCTTTACTGATAACGTTCCCTTATCTATTGGAGATTATGATCTGTCAGTTCCACTTTTGTATTATAGTGCCTCCCCAGTGAATATACTAGGGAGGGACATAATGAACAGGTTGAATATGACGATCTCCTTTACAGAGGATGGCATAATTTGCTCTACTCTAGGGATTAACATGCTCGCAGCACGACAGATTATGCAAGCATACTGTGGACAGACAAGCGATTAGGGCGGAGCCAGTAGATGGCGAGCTATTCCAGTATGGAACAGACATGGCGTTTGCATGGATGCCAGGGATAGAAGGGAAAATATGGAGGAGGCCAGCAGCCTATCTGTTCCGACCAGAAACACCTGTTAATGAACCTGAAGGAAAGGTGTTTGTAATGGACATTGAGAGCATTATTGCAACAGCTGATTATATTGCTGTACATGCCCAAGATAAAGAAGGGAGAGCATGGAGGGCAGTGATAGCACTAGCAGAAGGATGTAGGCTGACCCAGGTGTCAGATGAGGAGCTGTTCTCAGAAGAAAAGGAGGAAGGTGAAATGGTGTTCATGATGAGTGTAGGAATATGGCTAAGGGTGGCTCACAAACAAGTAGCACAGAAAATTGCAATGGCACTTGAGGCACCCGCATGCACCCCAGTCCCCTTCTTTGAGGAGGATATGTCAAAGGTGCCCAAATCGTTATGGACTACTAGCCCTTATGACGTGGGATGCATAAAAAGCATAGGGGGTGTAAGGATAAAGTTGAAAAAAGGTGCAATACTACCAAGAGTGAAACAGTACCCACTGTCAAAAGAGGCAGATGAGGGCATATATGAAACCATAACGGCCCTTATAAACAATGGCATATTGGTCCCCTCAGAGTCACCCTGTAACACGGCTGTGTATCCAGTGCGCAAGGCTAAAGGGGGGTCTTGGCGCTTCATACAGGACCTCAGGCCCTTGAATAACATAGTGGAAGCAGAGTATCCAGTAACAGCAAACCCGGCCACAATATTGTGTGGCATTCCAGCAGAAGCATCACGGTTTACAGTGATTGACCTTAAAAATGCTTTCTTCTCAATACCATTACACCCAGACTCACAAGATTTGACAAGCTTCACTTACCGAAATACAAAGTGGAAACATACCAGATTGCCACAGGGGTATTGTGAATCACCCTCAATTTTCAATAGAGTAATACAGATGGATTTGAGTAACGTTGAAATGGAAAGCACAGTGTTACAGTATGTGGATGACATAATTTGCAGTACAAACGAAAGTAAATGTAGAGAGGACTCCTTAAAAATGTTGACGATATTGGCTGAAAAAGGGTACAAGGTAGACATGAATAAGATACAATACTGTCAGGAACAGGTACTTTACATTGGCCAACTGATATCCCAACATGGAAGAAAGATTGAACCACAAAGAGCACAGGCCATTTCAAGCACTCCAATGCCACAGACTGTGAGAGAACTGCAGCAATTTCTGGGGCTGTGCAACTACTGTAGAGCATGGGTATTTGATTACAGTTCATACATAGGACCCCTGCTTGAGGGTTTGAGAGAAGCAAATAAAGGGGAGAAAAAGCTGAGGTGGACTATGGAAATGAGGGAGGCCTTTGATGAATTGAAAGACGCAATTTCAACTGCTCCGGTACTGGCATCCCCAGACTATGAGCGACGATTTTTTATATTTTCACACTGCGACTCAGCAGTGATGAAGGCAGTATTGGCCCAAAAAACGAGCATGGGCTATAAACCAGTAGCATTTTACAGCGGCCACTTAGACCCTGTGATGTTAGGCCACTTCCCTTGCGAACAAGGTCTCGCTGCAGCTGCTTTTGCAGTGGAAAAAGCATCAGCAATAACCATGGGGTGTCCGACTACACTGTTTGTGGAACATGCACTATTTGCAATATTGAATAAACCTAAGTCCACACTAACAACGCAAAGGGCATCAGGTTATGAGATCATCTTGTCTAGAGCTGAACTAGCAATTGTTAGATGTAGCACGGTTAACCCTGCAAGGTTCCTAGCAGAAGTAATTGAGGAGGGAGATTATGCCCATGATTGCACCCAAATAACTGAACTGTACTCGGGTACTAGAAAAGTTGAAGAAAACGCACTAGAGGGAGGTGAGCTTTTGTTTATTGATGGGTCATCAACTATTGATCAAGGAGATGGGATAAGGAGGACGGGGCAGCAGTGGTTAAAATGATGGAGGCGCCGGTGTGTGTGGCTATGAAATGTGTACAATTACCACAGCATTATTCTGCTCAAGCAGCGGAACTGGTTGCACTAATATTGGCATTAAAGGAAAGTTTTGACAAACGAGTAACCATATATTCCGACAATGCATATGTTACATCCACTGTCCACTCAGGGCTATCAAAATGGAGAAGAAGAGGGTTTAGGAGAGCTGATGGCACTCCAGTGCAATATGCCCTCTTATTGGCTGAACTAATTGAAGTAATAAACGACCCCCAAGAACTAGCCCTAGTAAAATGCACCGCACACACCAATGGAGAAGATCACGTCTCAAAAGGGAATGCAGCAGCAGACGCACATGCGAAATATGCTGCATACTTTGGTGAGATATGGAACCCTACAGACTCACAGAGAGGGAGAGGGAGGGGAATGGCTAGGGAGATGTTGATAAAAGAAGGGTACACCCATCTTCCAGCCACACAGATTATGGAGCTACAAGCGGCTGCACCAATGGCCGAAAAAGAAATATGGGTAAAAAGAGGATGTACAATGTCACCAACCGACGCATTATGGCGACGGCACTGGGAAAGTTGCAATACCGTTGGCACTTTTAAACACCGCCCTGAGCCAATTACATCACCCAGCCCATACAGGCAAGGAAATAATTGCAGCACGAATTAGAGAAGATTGGTTCTGTCCTGAGTTAAATTCTCATGTGTCAAATTTTATCAGCAATTGTCTTACATGTCAGCAGTTTACGGCCGGTCATACCCTAAAGGTGATAAGAGGTACCATACCCCGGCCAGAGGGACCTTTTCGGCACCTTCACATTGACTATGTTGATATGATCAACATATGTCAAGGTAATAGGTATATGATTGTAGTAGTATGCCCATTCTCTAGATGGATTGAAGCAGGGCCCTGTTCACACCCAGATGCATTTAGAGCAGCCAAATTCCTAGTAAGGGAGGTCTTCCCCAGGTGGGGAGTGTGTGAGGTGTTAAGGTCAGACAACGGCCCACATTTCGCAAACAAAATGTTCCAACATATTACATCCTTGCTGAACATAAAACATAAATTTGCATGTGCATACCACCCACAGGCTAACGGTATATGTGAACGCCTGAATGGCCTACTGAAGGAGGCAATTGCAAAAATACAACAAACAACAAAGAAAAGCTGGTTGTATAGCCTTCCATTAGCCCTATTTGAATTGAGGAATAGGCCAGGGTCCGACCACCACCTCACTCCTCACGAGGTGGTTACTGGACGTCAAATGCGCCTTCCCCTAACGCCAACGTCAAGGGCATTCACTGACCACGAAAGTTCAGCAAGTGTGTTAGGTGATGAAATGTATCAATATGTGTCTTCTTTGATTACTAGTGTTGTGTTTGTGTCTCAACAGCTCGAGCGCACACAGGGCGGGTCTACCAGCAATCAAGAAGAAGGCGCCAGTACCGAATTAGAAAAGGAGAACTTGTGCAAAATTGCCAAAGGTGACCACGTGCTACTTCGCAATTTCAATAGAAAGTGGAACGATAAGAGGTTCACTGGCCCCCATCTGGTAGAGGACGTATCAACAAGAGCAGTAAAACTAAAAGACAAGCGTGCCTGGAACCACTTACATGATGTAAAGATCTACAAACTGCAGACCCGCCCCAGCGCCAACGACAGGTCCAGTGGAAGAGCAGCAACAACATCCCCGACAGAGGAAGGAAGTTCTACCACAGACAACGACCCAATTGTTCCCTTACCGTGTCACTACCCAACTTCCCCGGAGACAATAACTGACGAAGAAAGGAGTGATACCCATACTGCCCACCCCATGGTCACACGCTCAAGGAGTAAAAATACTTCCGCCAAACCCCCGCCCATTGACCCCCAAGTATAGTCATAACTGACCTGAAAGACATTGCCTCACAAATACACCTGTAAACACGTGAATGTTCTCTTTTTCTCTCGCACATACAGGAACTGCGTATTGTATTGTTAAGAAAGTAGCTTACTAACAAGTTCACTGCCCAGGTGTAGATGGTACTCCCAGACGATAACTACCCAGAAGAATTGTCACACCAATTTGTATACGAAATAAAAAGGCCAACGTACCTAAAAAGGAGAAGGGTGCGTGTCTACTACACAGCATTCCTCTTGGCCATAGAATATTCCATGCCCCACCTCTGCCCATACTTGCCGATCCTAAGAGACAGATCACTTAGAGTAGCGTGGGAACAGCTCTTCGCCTGGGCACTGAATGACTATTTGATAGGGAGAGCTTAAAAGAAACAAACCACTAACATTTAGTAACCAGCATTTTGAGAATTTTCAGGCGGGCAACTTTAACGTCGCAAGAATACGCTGCCAGGACTGCAGCAAGGTAAGAGCAAAATGCCGGTGAGACTAGCATATGTAATAAAGGTAATAGGGATTTTGATGATCACCGGGTTCTTGGCTGCTTCTGTATGGCAGTACAACTATGCTATTAATTTTATTGCTGCACCTAAACCTAATATACCCCCGTCCCCTGCTGCAACAGGTGTTACGTCAGGTGATAGTAGTAACCTTGCACCCAAGCAAAATAGAGTTAAACGCAGCACATACTCAGACAATAAAGGTATTGATAATTTTATACAAGATTCAGCACACGTCACAAACAACATATGGTACCAACACATGACCCGCATTGGTAAACAAACAACTGAGGACAGCTGCTACGTTTGCTCATTAATACCATACGCCATGAGTGCTTCACGAACATTTGTTGCCACAGAAATTGATGAAAAGATAGCACAATGCATAATATACTTGGCACTGTTCCAAACGAAAGGAAGATTTCAAGGGACGGTAGTGCACATGACATGGAAAACACGAGACTCATATCCATATGAAAACAACTTCCTCAAGACCTATTTGAGTTACCACAAGACCAGTTTACATGCAGAAGCATTCAGATACATAACAAGTGGCCCTGCAAAAGGAGAAACAAAGAAAGTAACACTGCAGTATCTACCATGTGATTGGTACGCCACCGAAGTTCCGGGTAAACAAGGATGTTGGGAGAGGCCGCTGGTGACGATAACAGGAAAGGTGTATCTGGACAACAGCTGGGAGATAGGAGTGATTGGCAGCAACATGGTAACAAAAGAAACTATCACAACTATCGAGGCCCACAATTACCGATGTTGGACGACGTGGATCAAGTATGTACCAATGCTCACGTGGATAGAAACAGATGAAGACCCAATAACAATACTACCGCTGACTGCGCCCAAGGTATGCTACCAGCATAAAGGAGAGGTGGACGTAGGATATAACACCAATTGTGCAAGTGTGACGGAGTTACCTGAGGGGGGAGCAGGAACAGCAGTAATAATGGACCATTATTGGGCCTGTGGAGAAAAGGCATACCATACACTGCCCCCCCTGTGGAATGGTGTGTGCACAATGGTACACGTCAATGTACCATCACTAGTGGTACCTAAGAAGCATGTTAATGTGGCAAACTTTCCCAAAATGGATGAAGGGGACAAGAGAAAAAGAGATCTGCACCACTTAAGGAGGAGCAAGGGAACAGGACCAACAACAATGATACTGTCCTAAATAGGAGGAAAAGACAAGGAGAGCCACTGACAGGAAATTACCTGTGGGGAAGGTCGGAAACGGAACTAACCTCCATACCGCCAGAACACAGACTATTCAGCAGAGCAGCAATGTTCTTCTCTTCAATAATACACCCGGGACTGCAGGCTTACGCAAACGCGAAATGGCTCCAAATAACTAGATGGGAACTAATGATGACCATCAATTCTACAGTAAATGGGTTTAACGCAATAAAAGAGGAGCTGCGAGCTATAAGAATGGTAGCACTCCAGAACAGATATGTATTGGACCTTCTCACAGCAATGGAAGGAGGAGTTTGTGCAAAGATAGGACAATCATGCTGCACGTTCATACCTGCCAACGATGCTGATAATGGTACACTGACTGAAGCAGTTTCACAATTGGCCCAGATGCACTCTAAAATGATGGATGAAAGTAACGGTGTAAACAAGGATAAGAGCTGGTTCTCAATATTATGGTCATGGATGCCATCCTGGCTGTCAGATGGACTGAAAATAATAGTGGGTTGTACTATTTTGGCTGGAGCTACGCTGATCATAATTAGATTTTGGAAGGCCCGGAAGGCACGCACCACTGATGAATTGCTCGAAATGGTGGGAATGCACCCCCTGATGCCAGCAGATGACGGCCAACATACAGGTGTGATAATACAGGAGAGGGAGAAGCTGCGCACCCAAATAATCACCAACCATCTAGACCCACCATCAGTGAAGATCGAGAACCCAAGAAACCCCAGGAGTTACATAGGGAAATGGGTATACTGTACTCCTGGAGGAACCTGTGAATATATGTATTGGTCATTTGAAGATCATGTGAACCATTATGGACATCTAGGAGGAATAACTAAGATATGGCGAGTAAGAGGAGATAACGAGAAGGATATGTTTGTGGTCGACAAGTCGACCAGAGGGGGGACTGAAGTGGGAGAATGGAAGACCAGGCTCCCGTCCTTCACCTCTCGCGCTTGGCCTAGAGGGTCACGACCCAGACACCCGCCACGAGAAGAGTTTGTCCATTTACCAGATGACCAAATACCCTGGTATAGGAACATACGGATGTGTCCATCTGCCTGCCCAACAGCCCGCACTGGCCATGCCGACACCTGCGGCACGGACCAACTAGACTAAAATCTACACGTTGTTAGAGATGCCATGACGACCTAGACAACGGGAAGCACATCTGTACAAATACACACATTGAACATTCCCACACCGATCTACACGAAGAATATACTCAGTGCTATGACGTAGGCGACAGGCATATTCACGGACGTGCATCTTTATTATTTTTACATAGGCTTTCAGAATGCAGAAACGCAAGACGCGTCATGAACTCATTTACAAAGCTTGCTCATGCTTCTCTTGAAACCAGTTACCACCATAAGAACTATAATGAAGACACAATACTGGTCATGGAACTATATGCTACTCTAACTTAAAGCACCCATGCACCAACCGGACCACTTATGCACCAGGCCCAAGTAGGCCTCAAACAAGAGCTCCCGTGGACATTAACAAAGCAAGAGTCTGGTTGCTGATCCTGCAGAATGGGCCCGGTGAAACAACCAGCCAAGGTCGCGATGTTGCAAACCCACATTCCAAGAACAAAGCATCAAGGGCACGATGTTGCAGCCTCGCACTCCGCGCACCAACGTTAAGGTCACACCTGCAAATTAAACCAGACACACAG
This sequence comes from Ambystoma mexicanum, assembly GCF_040938575.1. Lineage (NCBI taxonomy): Eukaryota > Metazoa > Chordata > Amphibia > Caudata > Ambystomatidae > Ambystoma > Ambystoma mexicanum. The sequence continues at coordinate 1,238,022,474 of NC_090937.1, read as the reverse complement.
TGGAAAAGCAATATTAATTGTGCAGAATTCTGCCTCAAACACGGTCCCTCCCCACGTGACCAAGCCGAACCTGACGAGATGCCAAAACCAGGAGAGAAAAAGGCGTCTGGATCCCTCGCTATGAGACACAGGCAGATACACTTGAAAGGCTCAATGGACATCTGCGACAGTGGGAGCGGTCAGCCTTCCAACTATGAATAAATCCTCACATTGTCTGCACGTACCCATATTGAAACATTGTTGCAATCGCAGGTACACCGAGAGCTGGGAACAACGGTGGTCCCAGGCTGGGAAGCTCACGGGTGCACCAATCAGAACATGGGGCTCTTATCTCAGACGTCAGTAATATTAACCAATCCTCAGGAGTCTTCATGTAACAATTTTCATGTATCTAATTGTAGGGACAACCCAGATATATCACCTGACTACCCTTTGTCCAGTAACATTGTCCTCTATATGTGCGCTATACTAACCCTACCACTCGAGCAACCAATTAAGAGTGGCGATAGGTTTTTTGTTAACTTTCTGAAGTGACGCGAATAGCGCGTCATAATGCAGTAAAAAGGGCCTGCGAGCCCCACGATTGTGTGTGTGTCAGGACGGACGCATACGCTCCTTGACCCATCCCTGCCGTTTTTGTCTAATAAACAGCAGAGTCACCTTGCTCCTTGTGTGTGTCTCGTACTCTGTCTCAACTGGGATATACGGGAGGAGTTGGGGCCTCCCTGCCTGGAGGTCCGCGGACGGCCCGGCCGACCCCGGCAGAATTTCCCCCCGACATTATATGTAGAGATGTAGACATCATACATTGTGTGTGCACATTATACACTAACATATTGACACTGTACTCTGAGATACAAACATTGCATACTGAGATATATATATATATTGTTTTCACTAAAAAAAAACACTTTGTTGAGGGGGCGATATGGTTATGTTGCGCTACCTGTGAAATTCACAATTTTTTTTGTTTATAAACGTGACATAATACAAACGTCACATTATAGTTCCAAGTAAAACCGAAAAACCCCTGAAATTCACCAGTTATGGTAGACTAGGCAACCATAACTGCCAGCACCACTGTGAACTGCTAACACTAACACCCAGGATATCAAAGATGACATCACAAATGTCATTAATGACATAACTGATGACATCACATATGTGTTTATCTTACAGACAAAGGGTTGTGAATGAAAGTTTGGCAAAAAAGTATCGTGGGTTATCGGGACATGTGTAATACCTCGTTAGACCTCGATTGCGTAGAGGGTAGGAGCCCTTCTCTCCCCAGCACATAAGACGCTGCTCCCACACTGCAGGAGCAGCAACAACGCCCGTGAGCGTGAAACTAGAACAAGGGCAGGAGCCCTGCTTACCCCATCACCACCGACGCTGCATCCATACTGCAGGAGCAGTCTCATCACCCGTGAGCCCCAAGAACAGAGCGGGCAGGAGCCCCCGACCTCATCACACCCGATGCGGCACACACATGGGAGCATCAGCTGATCCACTCACCTCGAGCCTGCAGATTGCACGCAGGATCGCCTTCACCTTAGCCCTGAAGTAGGTGAGCTGCCTGGATATAGCACCCATTGTGCCAGATGTGCGTACCCTGGTTAAACTCTCCGAAATCCTCAATATATCCCTGATTTCCGAAGCTGCCTGGCTCTAAAATGGCCGTCGTGCAGACAAACATGGCTGCCTGACACGTTGCCATAGCAGCATGCATGCTTTTCAATAGCACCGATTTACTTGCAGGCGGAAGCCAGCTCTATCCCTTCCGGCGAAGGCCCGCTGGAAAAAGCCCTGTTCTGCGCCTGTTATGCACTTGAATGCGCACCGTCTCTATCGTCGGAGACAGCTTAAGGTATGATCCAACCCTGCATCTCATTTACGCCACAAATGTACTCTTTCATGCTTGCACGATGTTGAACTGGCCCCCACGATCTGCCCACCAGCAAATCTATAGCAATTAACGGACGGACACAAACTTTGAGCCGCATACTCCTCCACCTGCCCAAACACCCTGGCCACATCACAATCCTAACTTTAAGGATCCCAAGTGAACCCACCTGCCTACTCCCGCCCGACTCGAACAACAATGCCATCTACCTCTTGTAACTGTATACTACTCACATGTATGACCAGATAGTCCAGATAGTCACCCCCTCAACCTATTATGGGTTATATATGCAACTGTCTCACATAACTGCTGCATGTAACCGGCTTAGGCTTGATTATATGCAGTACTACTCACCTATCCAAACTGCTCGCTAGCCCACCTTATGCAATTGATACTCGCCTACTTGTGCAATTGATATTAGCCTACCTGTGCAATTGATATTAGCCTACTTGTGCAATTGATATTAGCCTACCTATGCAATTGATATTAGCCTACCTGTACAATTGATATTAGCCTACCTGTGCAATTGATACTGGCCTACCTATGCAATTGATATTAGCCTACCTATGCAATTGATATTAGCCTACCTGTGCAATTGATATTAGCCTACCTGTGCAATTGATATTAGCCTACCTATGCAATTGATATTAGCCTACCTGTGCAACTGATACTGGCCTACTTGTGCAATTGATATTAGCCTACCTGTGCAATTGATATTAGCCTACCTGTGCAATTGATTCTGGCCTACGTGTGCTATTGACACTAGCCTACTTGTGCAACTTATTTCTTTGCCTACCCCAACCCACTAGTGCAATTGTTGTACAATCAACACTAACCTGCTACTAGCCTACTAAGTGGATCTCACCTGACCTAAAACACCATCTGAGATCCCACGGCATAGCCCTGAACATGCTTGACAACCTGAGAACACTATCTTTAGTATTTACACTTAGCCTCCTAGTCACTATGTCTCTAGCCACCCCCCCTAACACGCCCTCCTCTGGATAGAAATATGAGACTTAGATCCAGACTATCCCGGCTCTATGATCCTAAAAATACCAACAACCATACAGTGTTACACACTCCTAATAACCATTTACGTCCAATATAGTAAAAAGAAACCTTGCTAGTCCCAATAAACCTGAAACCAAACCTCCCTCCTACCCCACAAATAAAGGCACACTATCCCTATCTTGATCACTTATCAACGCCAGATCCCTAGTAGCCCATGCCTCTGAAATTGCAGATTCATTGCACAATGTGAATCTAGACCTACTAGCCGTAACTGAAACTTGGCTCCATGATGCAGCAGGTCCTGCCCTCATGATAGCAATACCCGAGGGCTACCAGATACTTAGAGTGGACAGGCTTAACTCTCTCGGTGGCAGCCTAGCTATCATCGCTAAAACTAGCCTCCCCATTAGACTTGCCACTCCAATTACATGTCCCTCATGCGAAGTTCTCACAGCTAAACTTCCCCTATCTAATAACGTGCTTTAACAATCTACCTGATAAACAGACCTCCTGGCCCATTAGGAACCTTTGAGGAGGTCCTTACAGATATCATAACCAGCAACACTAAAATCCACTCACAAACCCTGCTACTGGGGGATTTCAACCTCGACTTCATTGAGGCTGGAAACAAACATACCCAAGCTATAGCTGCGCTTCTCAAAGATCATGGACTCTCACAAAAAGTCCTATCCCTCACCCACCTCAAAGGTAGAACCTTGGATTGGGTGGCTGACTCGAACTGTAACATTATTATTACAGATAATGTACCACAATTAACGTACGACCATCACCTCATCACCTTCTCAGCCACACTCGACCTCCTTAGTCCTAAAACCATTGAGATGGCACCCCCAATCCCCACAAGAAGCAAAAAGGACATCACAGCAGAAAAACTACTCCCGCACCTCCTCCCTTCTCTGAATAACGTTAACAATAATGCTGACCCTAAATCTTTAGTGAAAATCTTCAATACTGCCATGTCCCAAGCCTTGGACTCCGCCGCCCCACTAATAATGCGCAAAGCCAGACAAAAATCCCACCTCAACGCATGGTTCACACCTCAACTTAAAGAGTTAAGATTACAGAAAAGAAAATTGCAAACGATCTGGCGCCACTCCCCGACTACTGTCAATAAGGCTAAATTAACAGAACTCTCCAAATACTACACAAAAGAAATAACCAACACAAAAAAATATATATATTCAATAATAGAATTGCAAAAGCTAGCTCCAATAGTAAGGAACTGTTCTCCATCCTCTGTGAAATGGAAGTCCCAACTCCACCGGCAGACACTGTCCCGAAGGACAAGCCATGGTGCACTGCAATCCAAAAAGCCCTCCTAAACAAAATCACTACACTCCAACAGAAAATAGCAATTAAAAAAGCCTCTCTGCCCCCCTCTGAGCAACAACCATCCCCAGAGTGTAACACAACTGCACCATTTACCTTTAAAGAAATCTCTATTCTTGACAATCCTGCCTGGCCAACAGGACAATGAAAGTCTTTTCACCCCTAACGGCTGCTGACCCAACTCAAATCTCCTGTGGAGTACCCCAAGGATCCTGTGTCTCACCCACTATGTATAACATCTTTACTAAGCCTTTGTTCAACAAATTGGGCAGACTGGGTATTACCTATCAGAAATTATGCAGATGATACCCAGATCCTCATTCCCCTTTCGGGCAACTTTTTGGAGCACACAGCCTTAGTAAACAGAGTATACCTCCTCATTCAGGCATGGATGGCATCTCATGGCCTCTGCCTGAATGACAATAAAACTGAGATGCTAATCTTAGGCTCTGAAACTAACATAAAAAAACGTAGCCCTAACTATACCACTTTCAATATCGACAACAATCTCATCAAGGTGATGCCAGTGGTCAAAACACTAGGCTTCTATCTTGATGCCACTCTCTCGCTCAAGAACAAGTAAACAAGTGAACCCACTCGCATCCTCCACAGCTTATACATGTAAGCTTATCCGAGCTTGCAGACCATTCCTCTCTACCTCGAGTTGCATCACCCTCGCCAATGCCCTTATAATGTCGAGATTAGACTACTGTAACGCTCTCTACTCAGATGCCAACAAAAATATCATCGACAAAATACAAAGAATGCAAAATAACACCCTAAGAGCAGCCCTGAATATCCCTAGGAGGGAACACATCTCTGATGCCAGAAGAGAGGTTCATTGGCTAAAAATATCTGACAGGATACTTCTAAAAACAGCCTCCCTTACCTCCAAATGCTTAAACAACTTGACCACACCCTACCTTGCTGAAAGGATAAATAGAAGATCGTCCACGCGTCCAACGAGAACAGCCAATGCCTATACCCTGGAAATGCCTAGATTTAAACATGCCACAGCTGGAGGATCAAGCTTCCCAGTTATTGCAGCACAAACATGGAATGCGCTACCGTATGACCTCAGAAAGGAACAAACATATCCTAAATTTAGACTCAATGTAATTAAATGGCTATGAACGAATGACTGTTAGCTTACCTTCTCGGTACCTTGCATTCCGGTCTCTGCTGCATGTCTCTTACTTGCTTCCCTCTGTATGCCCTTGTAACCATCCTGGCAGCCTATTTTCAAACTGTCTTGTATATTATATGATACTTTGTACTCATTATGTAACCAAGCTTAAATTGTCTTGACCTCTACTGCACCCGGCTACCTAATGGGTTTGACGTGCAATACCAAATAAATAAATAAACAAACAAACAAACAATACACTGTATATTTCATCACGCAATGTAGTGTTCTAAACAAAATTCTATTACTAGTACATGAACCTACTCATACAGAAATGTAGGTATAGACTGCAGCATACACCACAAAGGTGCTATGTTTCTATTTTCCAAAGTTGTATAATACAATGGTGAAGGCTTCACTATGAGACTTTTCTGGTCTGTAAAATGTACTAAGTTGGTAATAATTCATCACATACTGCATATTTCTAGTAATACCCAAAAAACATAAATGGAGTACAATGCATGCAAATATGAGGCTTATATGCGGAGAGAAAAGTAAGCAAACAGGAGGCAGTGTCATTAGCAACTGTGCATAATCTACATGATTGCATGCACACACAAAAATGATAGCTGTGTTGCAGGCCTGCTTCTTCCCCTATATATGTACATCATAAGATGGGGTTGAAATGTAATGAAAGTATTGTAAGAACATGTGAGAATAGCAATATCTATAAATGTAATACATTTTGAAAGTTACGTTTCTGACTGTCAGCAAATAAAACCACCTTGCCTAGATATGGTAGTGAAGAGAAACGGAGGGGCTACACATGTGATGTCATCAGTGATGTCATCAATGTCATTTGTGATGTCATCTTTGATGTCCTGGGTGTTAGTGTTAGCAGTGCACAGTGGTGCGGGCAGTTATGGTTGCCTAGGTTACCATAACTGGCGAATTTCAGGGGTTTTTCGGTTTTACTTGGAACTATAGTGTGATGTTTGTATTATGTCACGTTATCATTATTTTTTTAGTGAATTTCACAGGTTTTTAGTAGCGCAACTTAACCATAATGTCCCCTTAACAACATTTTTTTAGTGAATTGTACGGGTTTTTAGTAGGACAATGTAAGTATAGGGTCTTGTTAAGAAAATAATTGTGTACTGCATGTCACAGATTTTCAGGAGACCAACGTAACCATACGTCCCTTTACCAAGGGTCGTTTGGTAAACAGTATACACCTTGCGAAAAATGCCACATAAAGGTATGCTGGCGTACACAACGCCAACATGTATTGGTATGCAGCGATTAGCAATGCACTACACATTATATATCGGTAGAAAAAGTTGTATTTATTTAAGAACACATCAGCTGGAGGCGTCCTTCCTCCCTAAGAAACAGCAGCAGTGGTGTGATGTGAAAGCATAAGAAACAGTGGCGCTACCTTGCACATAACAAACGGATAAAATTTGTCGGCGTACATCCACCAACCCATATTACCGTATGTTGCCTTTTTGCTCATTGCCGTTTGCAAATTCCCTTATTACCTGCCGTGCCAAAAAAGAAAGGCACCCGTAAAGTAAGGAAATAATGCGTTAATAACGGCCTTTTACATTGTAAGGAAAAAAACAAAACAATTTTGCATACACTCCAAGTACTGCATATCTCTCAGTAAAGTACATAGGCTAAATAATCTTTGCCAGCAATAGTCTAAATTAGCAGACCAGCAGCGTGTGCTACTAAAATGTACGCTTACTTGTTGTAATCTGGGCAGCTTTGGCAGTTTAGATTACAAAACAAAATCCTCTTTCAATATGTCCGCCATAGAAAAGTAAGACGGTTATTGCATACATAGGCCCTCTTCCCTTTCCATGGTAGGCTGCACATAGCACAAGTACGTGACGCAACACTTGTAAATAAACATATAGCAACGTACAACCTAATAACTTACATTTTGGAATAATACAGTGGAAGATAAAAGAAAATTTGAACATTATAGAATTTGCAAAGTAGGTTTATTTAACAACAAACTAGCAGAGTCCATCGGAGTAAGCCCATTTTCAGTACGTTCACAACACTGCTTGTAAGGGTGGCATAGGAAATAGTGAAGAATAGGAACACGTTGTTTTTCTGGCATATAAAATTATTTAACTCTTCGTTGAAGCAGTCGCTTTGTTTCCACAGTTATTTCCCAGAAGTCGTCATGACCTAGAGTTTACACCACCATAAATGAAGTGATGTTGCTCCAAATAGCGAGTTCAGCGTACGGACAAATGGGTTTACAGACTCATTCCACATTATTATGGACAGGCAACCGCTCACCAGCAGTTGCATTTTCCGTCCGAAGAAGCCCTCACTCTGCATTTGAAAACCATGGCAGACCCAGTATGGCATGATATACCTATGGGGGAAAAGGTAAAGAAAGTAAGTGTCAATAACCAACCTATACCAATTTTATTTTTTAAAAAGACCCAGAAAATGTGCAAAGTACAACACAAACTTACGTGTTCAAACATTATATGTTAGTAAAATGTTACTAATTTCCAGGAGAACCTATAGTAGGAGGCTACAAACTGCCACATTTTGCATGTGCCGTAAGTGGAGTCGCCAACTCTTTGATAGTCTGTCACAGGACACTTGTCCACAAGGCAGTCATGACGTCACGTCATTCACTTGTCCCACCTCTTTTTAAATGTTATTTTTTGTAATGGCTCTTAATTCCTGGCTTAAATGAAATGCAAATGGTTTGTCCTTGGGAGGTAATGATCACGTTTTTTAACTGCAAACATGCCCATCACGATCCCAGGAACAAATCATTTCCATTTCAATGAAGCCAGGTGTCAGAGCATTGCAATTCCAACTGTAGGCTCAAAAGGAGCCAAGGCTGCAGAGCCGGTAGACAAAAAAAGCAGCAGGCGGCAGCGCCGTGCTGTGTACATGGCACCTTCAGTTTGCAGAGTGGCTGTGCTGGAGGCAGATTGGTCCAACGCAAGTCGGCACAACCTGCGTCCCGCACAGCCACTCTGCAAAGCGCAAGACGGAGCACCTAATTCTGGGAAAATACCCTGAAATCCAGGACAGTTGGCCACCCTAGCCGTAAGAGTAAAAAACATAGCAAGTACACAGGAAGAGGATAAATGGTTTATGAAACTAAATATAGAGGACAATTTAAAAAAATACGTCTCCTGATTTCAAAGAATACCAAAAAAACGTGCAAAGTTACACCCAAAGCTATGTGGACAAAGTTACTGTTTCAAATGAAAAATAATAATGCTAAAAATGGATGAGTGCACTCATAAGCTACAAACGTGCAAACAGGGCACTCTGCAACGTTACAGGAAAAATGTAACAGTGCATAAAGGTAATATGGCAGGTACATTAGCACAATTAGATGTGCAGTAATGGTACAATAAAGTGTGGTTCGCTGTACAGTGTGCAAAAATAAACTTACATAATATTTACTGCCTCCATTCTGTTTGTGCAAGTTACACACCAATATGTTCGCAGCGAAGAGTCTTCGTATACTAATATTGCAAGTCCCTACAAACTTCTTAAAACATAACCTTATCAGTTGCTATTTTTTTGTCCCTTTTATTCCATGAATTGCTAGTAACTTTCCCTTTCAGTGAAGGTCAAAAAACATTTTCCCCTTATACATTCACTTGGGCGTATTGAGCGGTCAACCGAATAAGTAACTCATCTGGCCTTCACTGAGAAACCAAATACATTCTTTCTTTGAAGCAACATATTGCAATCCAGTTATGAGAACTGCTACTCCCATACACCTCAAGAAGTGCTGTTTCCTGCAAACACTGCAGATGGTGGCCTTAGTTTTGTAAACTAACTGCGCTAGTCTGACCGCAATTTAATTTCAAAAACTTTGTAACTCACACGCCGTAAGTAGTCATGGTACAGTGAGCAGAAGCTTGCATTTAAACGTATCACTTTGGTGACAACAAAATTGCACTTTTTCAGTTTGTGCTTCCACATCCCATTGTGGCCCCCTCAAACGTGTCCTTCTGAAAAACTATTACATCAATGTGACAAGTCCAATGCTGTCTTATTTTACATGAATTTCTGGCGATATGCGCATACACTAAAACATGAATAAAAGATAGGGGGGGCCACAGAAGAAAGCTGACATATTTCACGCTGTTCTACAAGCAATCAGAGAAAGAGCCACATGTTTGCAGTCACAAACCTTTTCCCCCCAATCACTTTAAGGTGAAAAAAGACGTTTTGAGAACCCCTGCCCCTTATAATTTTCGTCCCCCGTGCACGAAACATCAACAAATGTTCCAAAGAAAGTCAGAGTGTTAGATTTATTTTTTTTTGTAAACTTTCGTAACAAACCGTCCAAGGGTATTACAGGTATAAGGCTGCCAAAAAGTGTTCTTCCTATGGAAACAGCAACTGCACCATAATTACACAGCCACTAACATGCTTGTCTAATATGCTGCAGTGGTTGTGGGCTTGACCTACACATTTGGATATGTGCGCACAAACATTTGAATGTATACGTGTACATTGCCTTATAACTGCACTGCTGATAAGGTCGTTTCTGGGTGCTTGGCCTTTCGGCCATGCATCCAACACTGTACACCCTCCCCAGAACCATCTAACATGCTAGCCTGTACTACGGATGTATGCATTGCTGTAATATGATGTGGTGGTTCTGGACAGGGCCTTGGGTTTTAGAAGTATTGTATATCTCCTACAGCCTGCAGCCATGCAGCCAAAACTCTACATCCTACCCACAAGCACCTCAGTGACGTACAGTGGTAGGGGTGTATTGATAGGAGTGGTATGCTTCACCTCATCTTGCCACAAACTGCATGCCTAGCTATATGTCCATAGATATTGCAATGTTTTGGTGTGCACTGGCTTATACCTCCAGCCCTTATAACTTTGTTTTTGGGAGCATGGCCTTCAGCCAAGCACCCAACACAGCACACACTCCCCACAACCATATAATCCATAATCAATACTACAGGTGTATCTATGGTTGTGACATGCTGCGGTGGTTGTGGCCAGGTCCTACAGTTTTGGAAGAATGGCCTTCGGCCTACGGCCATGCATCAAAGACTCCAGGCCCTGCCCACAACCACTGCAGCATGTCACAACCATGGTACCGTACTAATCAATAAGAGACCCATAGGAAAATATAATGTAATAACGACATGAACGCAATGCCAATGGTCACTAACACCTGTAACCGTGTGCAAAGTTTTTCCCCCATTCACTCTATGGGAAAAAAATACCTTTTGAGAGTGGACCATATACTTTTTTTGCAAGGTTTGATGAGGAGCAGAGTTATAAACCGCCCAGAAAGTGCTCTTCCTATGGAAACAGCAACTTAACCATAACTGCACGGCCACTACCGTGGCCATGGGTCACAACCATAGTGCCGTACTAATCAATAAGAGACCCAGAGGAAAATGTAATGTAATAACGACAGGAACGCAATGTCAATAGTCACTAACACCACGCACGTCCCTCGTACATGTTCAAGGTGCCTGCACACAGTACGTACTCAAATACTATGCTTATTACACCCCTCATTTTCTGGACGTACAAATAACCTGAACAAGGTGGCAATGGAGAATACATCACTACCAGTTGCCACCCAAACAAGCACAGTATTTCGTCCATCTCTTGCTCTCTAAACCTCCCCAATCACTATAGAAGATCACAATATTTTCCCAAACACCATTTTGCATGGCCAATACATCATTAACACCTACCGTCTGTTAAGATGGATTTCTGAAATCTGTCCTGGAGGGGCAGAGGTTCAGAAGGCCAGCCTAGTTTCTTGGAACAGGGTAACCTCTGGACAAGCCAGACCAATCTAGTTAGCGATCGCGGCGGACAAGACTAGGTCTCAAGAGGGGTGAGGATGACTGAAAGCCCGCAATGAGCACACAAAGCAAGGACGGTTACAAATTACTCAAAGCAGGTGTTATATTAAAAATATAGACACATTTATTACAAGGCCTTTGTAACATTGACCATAGCAAAGAATCACAATAAAACTCAAGTAAACCAACACATCACAATCAAATACAATATATATACAATTACAGAAGGGTCAAAAGAGTTTGAAGCACAAAATATGCAGACCACCTAGATGGGGAGGAAAACAGGCAGTTCAAGTAATCGTTAGACCCAGTTCGCCTTCAGAGGCCACCTAACTCGAAGGAAGTCTGAGCCCTACGAAGAGTGGAGCCTTATGCTCAAAAGTACCTGCACACGTTGGTGCCAATGGGCCAAGGGGAGTCTCTTCAAGGAAGTCAGGCAGTTCAGAGTGGTGAACAAAGGAGGGCAAACAGATCTCCGCTACTCAAGCGCGGCCTCCACTTGCGGGCAGAAGCAGAGCGCGAGTGCGAAAAAGGTGTGCTGTTTAACACAGCGAGGAAAAGCTACAGACTACTGCAGGAGGGCGACCGGTTCCTAGCGTTGCTACTCACCGGTCCCCGATGCAGGCAGACCCAGGCTTCTCCGCGTCAGGTTCAATGCTGGCAGGTTCAGATACGAGCAGGGGACGTCTCGGCGTCGTGTAGATTCCGCAGCAGCAGAAGTTAGAGTTGAGGATGTCCCAAACGCAGTGAACCCACACAGATTGTTACCACAGCAGGGCAACGAAGCGGCTGTGTGTATTTCAGCCCAATGTACACTTCTAACTTCAGACCTGGGAATGCCAAGTGTACGAATCGTGTGAGAGTGTCAAGGACTCGGAATACAGCAGCAACCTGACAGTGGTTACAGAGCAAGACTCCTGGGTAAGCTGGTCTGTCCCCCGGATGGCCCACAGATGCTTCCGAAGGCTTACGTGCAGGAGATGATGAAGATGCTGAGAATACTTGTTCCCACTATTCCAAAGGTTCGAAGTACCAGTACAGGCCTTCTCGTTCGATCAGAGGCAGAATGGTTTCACAGGGCGACAGCAGTGCAGAGGAGCAGTCCTTCAACGGGTCACCAGCGATTCCTTGGTTCAGCCTCTTAGTTGCAGGATACTTGGTTCCTGTATCCGTTGTTTGTGAGAACTCAGGAGGTCGACATGGTAGTGGTGTTTCCAGCCATCCCAGCCCACATCCTGGAGGCACACACAAGGCATGCAGAAGCCCGCGAAAGCATCTGTGTTTCGCTGGAAAGTACATGCCCAAATAAGGATGGCCCTGGGCCGGCTCGACCTGGGGAAGTTGAAGGGGCAAGACGGTCAATGGACAGGACAAAGAACCTCGTGGCATGGCCATTTTGGAAGCCAGGCCACCCATTTTGCCCAAACGCGAGAAGCGTGGTTAACAGGGCAAAAGGGAGTTCAAAAACACAAAAAAACGATCACGGCCACCAGTCCCGTCCGTGACATACTTGCACAGTTCGTTATAAATCCATCAAGAGTTACTAGGGCTTGTGGAATGACTAGAGACCCAAGAGCGCGGTAATGTAAGTTACAGTGCACTCTGGTGTCATGTTGCACGAAAGCTACAACATGAGAAAAGAACTACGGAAAACAACGTTTCACAGTACTGACTGTCTTAAGGGCATGTCAGTTTCCCCGTAAGAATGGAGCGAAAGCCCAGAGGAGTGCGGCGGAAGCCTGCGCTTCTCTGGCAAAGTCTAAATCAGGGTGAAAACAACAGCAAAATGTTTAGGGGTTGCCACATGGAAGGAAAATTACCTACAATTAAGAAATCTTTCCAAACACTCGCCCCTCCCAGACTATGGACAGTGGGAACTAATCCACCCGTGGATGAGCCTCTTGTTCAGGTCGGTTAAACATTCTGGACAACCCATCAGCATTGCTATATTGGACACCTGGCCTATGCTCAATAGTGAAGTCGAAGCCTTGTAGACTTATGGACCACCTAAGCAACTTTGGATTCTCTCCCTTCATGTTCATCAGCCACTTTAAGGGCTTATGGTCAGTTTGCACAGTGAAGTGGGTCCCATAGAGGTAGGGCCTCAGCTTACGTAGGGCCCACACAACAGAGAAACATTATTTCTCTACTGTGGACCATCTGAGCTCTCTGTCCTTAAGCTGGCGACTAATGAAACCAATAGGGTGTTCCTTACCCTTCCCATCTACTTGCAATAGTACAGCTCCTATCCCAGTGTCAGAGGTGTCTGTCTGCACAATAAAAAGTCTTTGATAATCAGGGGCCCTCAGGACAGGGGCCTGGCACAAGGAGTCTTTAAAGCCGTTGAAGGCCTTCTCACACTCGTCGGTCCAAGTTACCTTCTTGGGTTTCTTCGGAGTGGTGAGGGCAGACAGAGGGGCAGATATGGTGCCTTTGTCTGCCATGAAGTTGTGGTAATACCCCGCGAGTCCTAAGAAGGCTTTCACTTGGGTCTGTGTAGTGGGGGTAGGCCAGTCTTGTACTGCTTTTACTTTACTGCGAAGAGGCTGTATCCTCCCTCCACCTACTTCATGTCCAAGGTAAAACACTGAGCCTTGTCCAATCTGGCATTTACTAGACTTTTTGGTCAAGTGTGCTTTCTGAAGAGCCTGTAGCACAATCGCGAGGTGTTTCACATGGTCTTCCCAGGTGGCGCTGAAAACTGCTATATCACCCAGATATGCAAGACAGAATTCATCCAACCCATTCAACACATGATTCACAAGCCTCTGGAAAGTGGCAGGTGCATTCTTCAACCCGAATGGCATTACCCTGAATTGGTGTCTGGAGTGGAAAACGCTGTCTTCTCCTTGGCATGTTCTGCTAAGGCTATTTGCCAATAGCACGCAGTGAGGTCAAACATGCTGAGGTACTTGGAGGCACCCATGGTATCCACCAGCTCATCTGTTCGAGGCAAGGGGTGTGCATCTGTCTTGGTGGCAGCATTCAGAGCCCTGTAATCCATGCAGAACCTCCGTTCAGAAGTGCCTGCTTTTGGAACCAAAACCACAGGGCTGGACCAAGGACTACCAGAGGGTTCAGTCACCACAAGATCTAACATTTAGTTGACCTCTGTCTTAATAAGACCGTACTTTGTCTGACATCCTGTATCCTCTACTTTTGGTAGGAACGCTGTCACCTGTGTCTATGTTATGTTTGCACCAAGGTGTCAAACCAGGGGACTGTGAAAACAGGGGGGAAAATTGCCTAAGCAAACTTTTAACCTCAGCCTGCTGATCAGAAGTCAGGTGAGGGGCCACTCGGACACCCTCAAAGGAGCTATCCGAAGGACTGCTTTGGAACAGGTCGGGGAGAGGTTCAGACTCCTCTTCCTCAACATCTGAAGCCAGTAGCAGTGCTGCGATTTTGACTCTTGGGACGAAAGCCTTCAACCTATTTACGTGGAACACTTTTGGAGCCGGTCCAGGCCTTCCAAGGTCCACTAAATAGTTGACCTCACCCAGGGGCTCAACCACTATGTAAGGGCTGGACCACTTGTCCTGTAAAGCTCCAGGCCTTATGGGATTCATGATCAGTACTTGCTGACCAGGTTTAAAGTTGATATGGGAAGCTTTCTGGCCATACCAATGTTTCACCAGCGCTTGTCCTGCCTTCAACTTGTCACTAGCCAGACCCATCAGAAGTACCATCCGTTTTCTGAGCCCTAACACATAGTCGACTACGTTGGTAGTAATAGGGGGAGTGGGCATCTCCCATCCCTCCTTGACTATAGCTAAGGGTCCCCGGACAGGGTGACCAAACAGAAGTTCGAAGGGGCTGAAGCCAACACCCTCCTGTGGTACCTCTCGGTAGGCAAACAGTAAGCATGGTAAAAGAAGATCACATTTTCTTCTCTGAGGTTCTTCCAGAGCCCCAATCATGCTCTTTAACGTTCTGTTGAAACGTTCCACCAGACCATTGGTCTGGGGGTGGTATGCCGAAGAGAACTTGTAGGTGACCCCACATTACTTCCACATAGACTGCATGTACATAAAGTTGCTGCCTCTGTCAGACACAACTTCTTTAGGGAAGCCAACCCTAGGAAAGATGCCAAGTTATGCTTTTGCAACTGACTTGGCGGTTAAGGTTTTCAATGGGATGGCCTCAGGATATCTGGTAGCATAGTCGACAAGCACCAGGATAAACCTATGTCCTGACGATGTTTGCGGGTCAAGGGGACCAACGATGTCGATCCCTACCCTTTCAAATGGTATTCCCACAACTGGGAGTGGTACCAATGGAGCTTGGATTGTTGAGCCACTCTTAACAGATAACTGGCAGGAGGCACAACTCCTGCAGTGACTTTCTACTTGCACCCCCATCTTGGGCCAGTAGAAGTGCATGGATAACCTTTGCTTGGTCCTCTTAATACCAAGGTGACCAGCAAGGGGCACTTCATGCGCCAGCTGCAGGAGGAATGGTCTTACAGCAAGGGGAACCACCAACCTCCGATGGTCTCCTAGTGTAGACTCTGTGGGCTCACTGTACAGGAGTCCACCTTCCCAATAAATCTGATGCTTCCCAGGAGGTTCACCCTCAAGCTGGGAGCAGGCCTGTCTCCATAGGCCTTCCAGAGATGGGCACTCACGTTGGCCTCTACTGAATTCTTCCCTGTCAGGACCACCTTCTACTAACAAGTCTTTTAGTTCAGGATAGTCGTTGGGGTAAAATACTTCAGGTATCGCCGCCTCCTCGCCAGGTCTGGGCAATTGACCAACTTCCTCCACCGCAGTGGTAGGTGAGTTCGGGGGAATATTTTCTTTCCCTCGTTTTGGTTTCTTTACTCCTTTAGCCTTGGGTTTCCCCTTTGGCTGGGGCAGCGCATTGGTCTTGGCCAATGCTGCCCGTGTTTGAGACCGTGTGCATGGGTGTGTCAGCAGTGTCTCCCATGAGCCCTAAAGCTCGGAGATATTTGCCCAACAAGACCTTTCCTGGGACGTTTCTCTGAATGCTCACTGGATTCCTGACAGCTGTACCATTTTAAAGTAAGATTTACAGGTATTACTGGAAACCTGCGAGGTGGGCTGTCAGCCAACTTAGTGGGCATCAGAGTAGCTCTGGCAACTTCCTCTGATTCTACCAAGGTGGAATGCACTACAGTTTGACTGCACCCACTATCCCTAAGAGCTGGAGTATCTACTCCATTGATCAGCACACTGTCTTTAAAGTAGTGCTTGGTGTTATCTGGAATGGAATCCTAGCATAAGCCTCTGCGACTTTAGGCTCCCAGGAACCCAGGGAAACTAAAATTACCTCAGCTTCTATCCCACAGGGGAAGGAGTCGGAGGAGAAGGATGCTCCTGTAATCTCTAATTCCTCGTAGGAGGAGAAGGCCAGATTAGCGGAGTGGACCCCCAAAGGTTTAACCTTACACCGGGGATCCCCCTTCACGTGGTCAGTTGCTCCACAAGCAAAACAAGATCCATTGGGTCTGTTTACATAGGGAGGCTTATTGTAACCAGAGTTCTGTTTCGGAGGCTGACCTCCACTACACTGTGAGTTCTCTTGTGTCTTACCCTTATTTTTCTTTTTGTGGCCCTTTTGAGAAGAAGATTTATCAGATTCTCCACCATCCTTACCTTTGAACTTTTTCCCTTCCTCCTGCTTACCAGGATGAGTTTTGTCCTTATGGGACACTCGATGTGACACCCATAAATCTGCTGCAATGGCAAGCTTCTTAGGATCTATCTCCTTAGAATCTGCCAAATGCTGCTTGAGCTCAGCGGAAGAAGATACAAAAATTATGTTCCAGCATGACAAGACTTATCATGCCTTCAAAGGTAGAAACCTTATAACTTTCGACCCAGCCAGTCAATTGTTTTAAGGATTCGGTTACATAAGATACCCAAGTACCACCTTCTTTTTTCTTATACTCTCGGAATCGTTTTAAATATTGGGCAGGAGTCTTTCCAAACTTTAAAATGAGAGTTTCCTTGAACATTGCAAAATCTGCTTGCTCACACTTTGACATTTCCATAATGGCACTACAGACAGAATGGGGCAGTCTGCTGAGTAACCAGGCAATCTTATCAGCATTGTCAAATTGTTGAACTTCACATGCATACTCAAACGTATTCAGCCAGTCCATAATGTCATTCTTTTCCTCATAGACATTGAGCAGATCTTTTGGAAACCTTGGATGACAGGAGGCCCCAGACCCATGTTCAGGACCCTTGGTTCCATTTGCAACCTGAAGCTTGGCCAGTTCCAACTGGTGATCCCTGTCTTTCTGTTTTTCTGCCTGTTCGATTTTTAGCTTGACCCTATTGAACTCAAGCTCTTCCTGTAGTTTGGCCATATTGAACCCAAGCTCCTTCTGCCTAAACAGCAGCTCTTGCTTCTTGAATTCAAGCATGGCCTCCCTGTCGAAACTGGCAGAGGAAACATTAGACATCTCATCCTCCCTGTCCTCATGGTCGCGGTGGACCAGTGCAGCGGCAGAACCGTCGGTTCTACCAGTGAGAGCAGCCCCACCTCCTTCTGCACTGTCCTCAGAAGCTATAGCGTCAAGCTGAGCTTCTTGCCATGCCACGATTCTTTGGATCATATCCAATTTGGTGCCTTGAGAAGAGACACCTCTCTCCGCACATCTTTTTCAATGTTTCGGATTTAGAAGAATTTAAAGTTAACAAGTTTTTTGTTTCCATACTGTTAGATAGGACTATGGCCTTTTAAATGTTATACTAGGACAATTCACTACGTGTTCTGGTAGGAATAACTTGAAATGCCTTTGCGCGTGTGCAACACTGGATACCTTCAGTCGTATCCCACCGCTGTACACCAATTTGTTAAGATGGATTTCTGAACTCGGTCCTGGAGGGGCAGAGGTTCAGAAGGCCAGCCTAGTTTCTTGGAACAGGGTAACCTCTGGACAAGCCAGACCAATCAAGGTAGCGATCGCGGCGGTCAAGACTAGGTCTCAAGAGGGGTGAGGGTGACTGAAAGCCCGCAATGAGCACACAAAGCAAGGACGCTTACAAATTACTCAAAGAAGGTGTTATAGTAAAAATATAGACACATTTATTACAAGGCCTTTTTAACATTGACCATAGCAAAGAATTGCGCTAAAACTCAAGTAAACCAACAGATGACAATCAAATACAATATATATACAATTATCGAAGGGTCTAAAGAGTTTGAAGCACGAAATATGCAAACCACCTAGATAGGGAGGAAAACAGGCAGTGCAATTAATCGTTAGACCCAGTTCACCTTTAGAGGCCACCTAACTAGAAGGAAGTCCGAGCCCTACGAACAGTGGAGCCTTGTGCTCAAAAGTACCTGCACACGCTGGTGCCAATGGGCCAAGGGGACTCTCTTCAAGGAAGTCAGGCAGTTCAGAGTGGTGAACAAAGGAGGGCGAACAGATCTCCGCTACTCAAGCGCGGCCTCCACTTGCGGGCAGAAGCAGAGCGCAACTGCAAAAAAGGTGTGCTGTTTAACACAGTGAGGAAAAGCTACGGGCTACTGCAGGAGGGCAACCAGTTCCTAGCGTTGCTACTCACCGGTCCCCAATGCAGGCAGACCCAGGCCTCTCCGTGTCAGTTTCAGTGCTGGTAGGT
This sequence comes from Ambystoma mexicanum, assembly GCF_040938575.1. NCBI lineage: Eukaryota > Metazoa > Chordata > Amphibia > Caudata > Ambystomatidae > Ambystoma > Ambystoma mexicanum. Next base: position 1,238,003,628 of record NC_090937.1, on the reverse strand, counting down.
TCAGATACGAGCAGGGGACGTCTCGGTGTTGTGAAGATTCCGCGGCAGCAGAAGTTAGAGTTGAGGATGTCCCAAACGCAGTGAACCCGCACAAATTGTTACCACAGCAGGGCAACAAAGCGGCTGTGTGTATTTCAGCCCAATGTACACTTCTCACTTCAGACCTGGGAATGCCAAGTGTATGAATCATGTGAGAGTGTCAAGGACACGGAATACAACAGTAACCTGACGGCGGTTACAGAGCAAGACTCTTGGGTAAACTGGTCAGTCCACTGGTTGGCCCAGAGACGCTTCCGAAGGCTTACGTGCAGGAGATGATAAAGATGCCGAGAATAGTTGTTCCCACTATTCCAAAAGGTTGAAGTACCAGTACAGGCCTTCTCGTTCAATCAGAGGCAGAATGGTTTCACAGGGCGATAGCAGTGCAGAGGAGCAGTCCTTCAGCGGGTCACCAGCGATTCCTCGGTTCAGCCTCTTAGTTGCAGGATACTTGGCTCCTGTATCCGTCGTTCGTGAGAACTCAGGAGATCGACATGGTAGTGGTGTTTCCAGCCTCCTCTTATCCAGAGTTCCCTTTGCGCCAAAACGGAGAGGACCCAATGGGAGATCTGCTCACAAAACACTCACACCATACATGGAGCTATCACGGACCACGGTGGTCCCAGGCATTCAAGACACACTAGACTCTCTGGCACCCAGGATGTGTATTGGGACCAGACATCCCAGCCCACATCCTGGAGGCAAACACAAGGCATGCAGAACCCCGCAAAAGCATCTGTGTTTCGCGGGAAAGCACATGCCCAAATAAGGATGGCCCCGGGAAGGTGAAGGGGCAAGACGGTCAATGGAAGGACAAAGAACCTCGTGGCATGGCCATTTTGGAAGCCAGGCCACCCATTTTGGCCAAACGCGAGAAGCGTGGTTAACAGGGCAAAGGGGAGTTCAAAAACACAAAGAAACGATTGCTGCCACCAGTCCCGTCCGTGACATACTTGCACAGTTCGTTATACATCCATCGAGAGTTACTAGGGCCTGTAGAATGACTAGAGACCCAAGAGCGCGGTAATGTAAGTTACGATGCACTCTTGTGCCATGTTGCGGGAAAACTGCAACATGAATAAAGCGGAGTGCGGCGGAAGACTGCGCTTCTCTGGCAAAGTCTAGATCAGGGTGAAAACAACAGCAAAAAGTTTGGGGGTTGCCACATGGAAGGAAAATTACCTACAATTAAGAAATCTTTCCTAACACCGTCCAAACAAGTACAGTATTTAACCCATCTCTTACTCTTTAATCCTCCCCACTCACTGTAGCAGAACAAAACACTTTCCAAAACAGCATTTCACCTCTGGTGGCGACCGTGCTGTCTTTGGATCCAAGATGTTTCCTTTTAAATCACCCACCAATACAGAAAAGAACAATTCAAGACACAGTGAGTGCAGATTGAAAACACAGTATTATGATACCTTTCCTCCCAGCAACCCTCACCCTCCAAACATCAATCAGGCTTGACTCCTCTCAATGGAAGGAAGTGGCAGTGAGTGGGAACACAATTGGAAAATCAGATTTTGACTATTAATCACAGAATCAACATGAAAGAAAGAAAAGCAGTGGAACTTCGTTTTGCCACACCTAAAAAGAGCAGGCAGGGCTCTGGGGTTTTAGTCAGCACACAATGGGAAAATAGATTTTGGGATACTTAGCACAGCTGCAATTTAAGAAAGAAAATGCAAATGGGAAAATTTGTTTTGCCACACCTGCAAAGAACATGTGGGTCTTATGCGATTTTGGTAAGAGCACAATGGATACAAAGGGGCAATTTCTTTTTGCACCTTGCATATGTAAAGGCACTGCCAGGCTTCCCCTTCTGATTTAAATTAAAGGGGGTCAATGGCGAATTTCGTTTTGCACCCTGCTCACTCACGTGGAAATAGGGCTTTGGGATTCATTGTTTTGGCAAGTCTTTAGGCCTATAGCGGTTCACAACAAACTGGGAATATATTTTTGGTTTCCAATGCCAATAATACATATCCTGTGAATTCAAAAGGGGAATCAATTGATTTACTTATACAAATATGCTAGGGATCTCCACACACAAACAGGATATTTTCAATGGTTAATACTAAAACAATGCTGGAAGAATGTAGGGCCTACACAATCTAGGGCCTTGGGTAGTCCTACTTACAGGAGAGGTCTGGACTTGGCATCAGGTAACATCAGAGCACCACTGGGACAGCAAGGGTTCAGTCAAGGATCTCCTGTGAGTCCTCCAAGGGTTACAAATCAGCTTGTATGTCTCCTGGTTCCTGTCTCCAATGCAAAATTAGGCCTCTCTGCTGGAATGTTATTCACCCTGTTTCAGCAGCAGGTCGCCTCTCAGAATTATTTGAAGCAGTCCAGCTCTGATGGAAACTGGCTTATTTATAGGGCAAATTACATCACTAACTTGTCATGATTCTCACGACAGGAATTGGTTAATGTTCACTACCCACCTCCCACCTGTGTTCTAATATGACAAGTGGATGGGGGAGTGATTTAAAACAGCTACGGGAGACATTTCATCATCCCACTTTGACAGATGGCTTGGTCATGTTTTTGAACTCAAAATACCTCAACATGGCAAGTACCCTGAATGTTCAGATCTTTACATGCATGAATACATTTTTAGAACTATATTTTAAGGCAAATCAGATAAGACTAGTCTGGACTCGGCAGGTCCTTCCTGTGCAGAGATACAGTTTGTCTTCATTTACTCAGGAACCATATGAGTGAAAAATATGGCATTTTACAGTAGTCATATTAATTATTGCCAGCATGCTTTTGCATCTCTTGAAATCAAGGGAGGGCCCAAATCACATTTTCTTTAATAACTTTAGTTGTGTTAATCCCACCAAAATCGTTCTGGCATGGTTACAAGGGGGTGACTGACACATTTAATAAAAGTCTGGAATGAACATTGTGCCATGGACGCTGCCCATGTTATGCGATAAAGTGTATTTCTCCCATTTTAATCAAGCTGCAGTTTCACAAGTCCCCCTCACTCTTGCCCCCACTTTTTCTTAGGTTTCATTTCTCTCGGTAGGCCTGTGACTAGCAGAGCCGGGCCTGTGTTGAGGCCGGCCTCCCCCTTCAAACCCGAGAGCCACTAATGGATTTTTTAATGGGACTTGTGACCTGGAGGCCACTCCTGCTGCAGAACAGACCTGACTTCATATGGTCTCCACAGCATTTCTGATCTAAAAAGTATTCCTTCTTGTATTTTTAAGAAAGGGGAATGATGAATGAAGACAACCAGGCCTGAATCTCCAGGGCAACAGAGGGAGGTTAGTTTCAAGTTTGGAGAAATGACCGTCCATGTAGCCTGCAGCAACCAGCCTGTAGACTGGTCCATAAATTTATTTTAAATTACATCTTATAAGGCACACAGTTTCAAGATACATGTGTACTACTTCGAAATTGCTGTTATGTCCTATGAGAACACTAAGCCCAAGCTTGAAAGTCTAGTGGGCATTTCGCTTAGCATAGTGTAACTTTGGAAGGAAAAATAAAATTACATTCTTTTATTTAATTTAGATGCAATGCTCTATTTCACTGCAGCTGCTTGGAGCACAATTCTGACATCCAATTGAAGATACTGTGCACTGCAGTTTCTTGATGTGTAAGTGCAGGTCTCCATGTATTGAATCAAAACATCACAGCCACATGTCTTTCTTTTCCTTTTCGAGAAGCAAAGGCATTGCACACATCTTTGCACTTTTTAGAGTCAGGTCCACTTTCTTTCCTTAGATTTTAGGCATGTTTTTGGTTCCATGGGCCTCAGGTCTGGCATTATTCGTGTACATGCCTTATGTTTCGGTGAGCATGAACAAATTACTCTGGCCCCTTTGTCTCTGGCACCAAGGGGCTATATTTCACCCCACAATATATTTATGTATGCATGTATATACATTATACGGTGGGGCACATACATTGTATATTGAGGCATAGATGCAGTAAACTAAGATGCGCACATTATACATTGAAGAATATACACTGTACTGAAATGTATACATTGTACACTAAGATATATATATGTTGTATATTGAGAGGCATAGATTACATATTGAAATATATACACTATATGCTGAGATGTATACATTTGATACTGAGATGTATATATAATATGGGGGTAATTCATGGATTATTTGCGCTGAAAAAAACAGGATTTGTGCGCCATTCTACCCGCAAATCCCTGTTTAACAAATGGGGATTTGTGGGCAGAATGGCGCACAAATCCCATTTTTTTGGCGCAAATAATCCATGAATTACCCCCTATATTGCTATACTGACATTACATATTGTAATGCATATTGTGGGGATTGTATTAACCACCCTTGCATCGAGGGGCAAATAGGACCGCTATCGGCCTGCCAGCCAGGGCCTAGGCAGGACTCAGGGTCCTGTATGAGCCCGACACAGATTGATAGCTACTGGGGATCTGTCCAGGGTGTGAATATATATATATATATATATATATATATATATATATATATATATATATATATATATATATATATACGGTAGTGGCTGTGTAGTTATGGTTAAATTTCTGTTTCCATAGGAAGAGCACTTTTTGGGCGGCTTATAACTTCGCTCCCCCTGGACGAATCCTCACCAAACTTTGCAAAGAAAAGTATATGGCCCACTCTGAATTTTTTTGCAAAGTTTAGTGAGGATTCATCCAGGGGGGGAAAAGTTATAGGGGGGGGTCCCAAAACATTTTTTTTTACCATAGACTGACTGGGAAAAAACTTTGCGCACGGCTACAGCCCGAACCGCTGGACGGATTTACACCAAATTTGCAGCAGGAGCGGCGGCCTGGTCCCGAAAGCATGCATTTGCAAATTTGGTGTAAATCCGTCCAGTAGTTTTTAAAAAAATGACCAAAATGTAAGGCAAAAAAATTAGTGATATCTGTGTTCGCTTCGCGGATGGACTTCCCTGTTCGCTCCGCGGACAGCACCCCGATTGGCCCATGACCTTGCGTCATGTCCGCGAACATGCAACGTGTTCGCTGATTGGATGGAGAGGGGCGTAGAGCGCGTCAGATTTTCTGTGGCGCCCGCCATCTTGTATTCGCCGCCGACCGCGTACAGCGCGTGGATAAAACGTGGATAAAAAATTGTATTTAGTGCCGTGTGTTGGTGTGTAAGAGTGTTTGGGGAGGGTGGGGGAGTATGAGATAGGTTCAATGTTTTGTTTTTTTTATGTGCTAGATGTTTTTGTTGCGTTCGATTTGTCCGCGGAGAACACGGCTGTTCTGACATTTTGTAAATAAACTAAATGGTGGGGTGTTTAGAGGACGGAGTATGTGTCATTTTTGTTCGCAAGGAAGGTAAAAATGAGCTATGAACACTCGCGGTGTACTTAATTGTTCGTAAATACACAAACTGGGGGTGTCCTCAGGACGCTGTCCGTATTGTAATCTGTCTAGTTGAATGTGTTCTAAGAACACTCGCGGTGTCCTGAAATGGTTGCCATTACACAAAATGGGGGTGTTCTGAGAACGTTGTTTGTATTGTTCGTTGTCAGGGTGAAAGTGTTTCAAGACCACTCCTTTTGTCCGCTAATAGTAAAATTTCCTATGGGCGTCAACCAACTTTTTGTCCACTAAAGAAACGATAAATCCGGCTGGTGTGCGCCAACATTATGTGATAATCCTATGACTGGCGCTATCGACCTGGCTGACTTGCTTTTGGGACACTAAATCATATATCCCGCCCCTAAGCCTGATATTATCAAAGCATTCATATTCCCCGCCTCTCTCCGTGACGTTACAGGGTGCGTCATCAAACGGGCCCAGTTCTCAGCAGTCCTAAGTGACTTTACAGAGAACCCGGAAGACAACACATATTATGTCACAAAACAGCGCGCCACAATTCGGAATATGAAATAGTGATTAAAAAGCAAACAGCAAGATTGTAAATTTTGTAAAGTACATTTATTTGACATCAAATGTTTAGAGAATATTCAGCAATTTGCATTTGTCTTTGTTGTCGATCCGCAAAAGTTCATGTTGAGACACGCGATGTTCCTTTGCGGTACAGAGAGTGTTAGATCAGCTTACAACTCAGTGCGCCACAATTCGGAATATGAAACTGTGGTTTAAAAGTAAACAGCAGGATTGTACATTTGGTAAAGTACATTTATTTCACATGAAATACTTAGTGAATATTCAGCGATTTGCTATTGTCTCTGCTGTCGATCAGGAAAAGTTTATTTGGAGCCACGCGTTGTTCCTTTGCGGTAGATAGGCTGTTGGTTTATGATAAAAGCAGTAAATAGTCGCTCTGATAATCGGAAGGTTGCTCCAACAACAAGCCATTAGACCACTCTATTGGTTGGTATGTTGTTTGTAGCCGCTAGTACTGCGTAAGGGCATATTGGTCCTTGGCGATTGTCCCATAAAATGGTGAGGGTCATAAAGTTGCATATTTGGACTTGCACCTGGCAGTTGAAGACCCCATCCGCTGGAGTCTGTAAATCGTGACAAAATGGGGCCACGTACCTGTTTTAAAAAACATAAATTAGTCTCACCAGCCGATCTTCATTAAAAATCATCATTTTATTTATTAGGGCATGAAACTATTTGCTATCGAAGATAGTGCAACAGAGTATGTTAATAATAAAATAATAATATTTTCCCATTCATATAGCGCTAAGAACCGTGAGGTATGTAAGCAGTGCTTATTATTAACCACGGTGTGTGGTGCTCATTTATCGACCACGGAAGGATGAAAGGCTGAGTTCGGCCGTGCCGGGATTCGAACTTACGTTAGCAAGCTGTGCACGGATGTCAAAGCGAGCGTTGTACTCACTGTGCCACTTGACAGGCTACAGTGAAGTGGCACAGCGAGTAGAGTGCTTGACCGCCTATAGACCGGTTAAATTATTTCTATTAACCCACCCTGTGTCGTCTGCCTTTTTCAGAGCCCTCTAAACGACATAGGATCAATTCGGCGGTGATAGTGCGCGATAGAAAACATTATGCCACTTTCAACGAACAACTTCAACTTGAGCGGTCTTTAATGCTACGCTATTGTAATTATATTTGGTATAAAATAATCTAAAGGGTTACTTTCAGTACAATTGCAATTCCCATTGTCTACGAGTGGTGCAGTCCCAAAATACGACTCTGCGTGTGCGAACGATCTTTCGCATAGTGATATAATATATAAAAGTGGTTTCGTTACAGAAATTGCATCTTTATCTTCTCTTACGTTTTAGCAACACTCCTTCAAGAGAAGTCTTTCATCACAATCTCTGTCTGTCAAGGTCAAAACACAATACGACCTTATAGTCCGCTTTGTGAGCCTCTCCGGGGCCGAGAAAAAAAATGGAAGCAGCTGACCTTCACTGTGAACTAGCATAAATTCTTACTTTGCAACATTCTGTGGAAAGCCATCTGTGAGAAGTTGGTTTTTGCACGCCATGTTTGTATATTGTTTGCATGATATTAAAAAAAGTTTGTTTAAGGGACGTTATGGTTCTAAGTACAGCCGAAAGATGCCTGAAAATCGCAAGTTATGGTAAGCTATGAAAAATAACTCGCGCCACCACCGTGCACTGCTAAGACTAACACCCAGGACATCAAAGATGACATCGCAAATGTCATTGATGAAATCACTGATGACATCATGTCCTTTTCATGGAATTTGTATACTAGGGATTTTTATTATAATGTTGCCAAAAAAGTGTCAAGGATATTGCAATAAATATCATACAGTTATTAGTGCTTTGAACAATGCATTGATATAAATAGCATTGCATTATGGGATTCTATCTACTATACTGAGCTACTAATGGAGAAACATAGCATTGTGTGCAGAGTACAAGATGAAAGTATATTTGTAATGTTAATATGTTGAATAATGAAATGATAATTGTCCTGAAATGTTCGAAAATTCACAAAATGCGGGTGTTCTGAGGACGTTATTCGTATTGTGTCATTGCTGTATGCAATGAGGGAATGGCACAGAGAGTAAAGTGGACGCCGTCCGCGGACACCGCGGCTGTTCGTGGACAGGGCGTGCTACATCCGGGTTTTTCCAGGAAATCCAACATGGAAAGAAGACTGTATGGATCAGCCAATCAGATGTCGAGGTTGTGGATTTGTGTTGAAAGAGACTGTGTGTGGTGAAGATGGCAGAAGTAGAGAAAGTCAGGGTGTTGGTGCTTGGAGATAGGTTTGTGCATGGTTTACAACAGTACGCTCAATGCAGGAATGTTGCAAAGAACTTTGATGTGAAAGGAGTGGAGGTGGTGTGGAGCACTGTGCCTGATTGCAATGTACAGGAAATTGTACAAGTTTGTGAGGATATGGCCACGATGAACAGTCCGCATGTGGTAGTTTTGCACTATGGTGCTTTCCATTTGGGCAACGTCAGTGCCCCTACTTTAGTGGCTGATTTGAAACGCTTGGTTCAAGCCGTAATGAAGATCCTTCCAAATGAGAAAGTGTTTTTTTCTGGATTACTACCTAGGGCAATATGGGACAATAGTTCAGTTTTTTGTCCTCAGCAAAACATTGCTAGGTGTATCATCAACCAAGGCATGTGTGCCTTCATGCTTAGAGCTGGTATGTTCTTTTGTAATAATGAGAATATTGATGCCAGTAATGCTGTTAATTTTAAAGAAGATGGCATTTTGTTATCTTTTACGGGAAATGCCTTTCTATTTTGGAATGTAAGGGTTTCTTTGGAGAAGGTTATGTGAAGATTTTAGGAGTAAAGTAAGAAAAAAAAACAAGAAAAAAAATACAAAATAACAGGTGTCTGTCAAGCATCTGTGAAAAAACAAAAAAAAACAAAAAAAATTGGCTCTTAAGCCAACTTCAAAGGGGAAATGGGGCACACTATTTAAATTTACCTTCACCACACTCAGATTTTCGATATGTCCACGGACATGGCGGTAGTACGCGGACATGAAAATCACTACGAGGGGGTTAGTATGTTCTATGTTACATGTAAATGAAGTCAGGGATATTATGGTTAAGTTGTGCTACTAAAAACCTATGAAATTCAGTAAAACAACTTTGTTAAAGGGACGTTATGGCATTATAAGAATCCCTTGTACAGAGTTTTTATGAAAAGTAAATGCACATGTGATGTCATCAGTGACGGTGGCTCTAGTTACGGTTGCTTATGTTACCATAACTGCCGAATTTCAGGGGGTTTTCGGTTTTGCTTTGACCATAACGTCCCTTTAACAAAGTTTTTTCACTGAATATATATATATATATATTAAATGGCCACGGTAGTGGCCATGTAGTTATGGTTAAGTTGGTGTTTCCATAGGAAGAGCACTTTTTGGGCGGCTTATAACTTCGCTTCCCCCGGGACGAATCCACACCAAACTTTGCAAAAAAGTATATGGCCAACTCTGAATTATTTTTGCAAAGTTTGGTGAGGATACGTCCAGGGGGGGAAAAGTTATAGGGGGGATCCCAAAATTTCTTTTTTTCCCATAGAATGAAAGGGAAAAAAAATCTGCTCGGGCCTACAGCCCAAACCGCTGGACGGAATTTCACCAAATTTGGACCAGGAGCAGTGGCGTTGTCCCGACAGCATGCTTTTGCAAATTTGGTGAAAATCCGTCCAGTAGTTTTTTTTTTTTTTTTTTAATGTCCAAAAAGTAGGTAAAAAAAATTAGTGATATCTGTGTTAGTTCCGCAGACACGCTTCCCTGTTCGCTCTGTGGACAGTGTCCTGATTGGCCAATCGGCTTGCATGATGTCCACGGACATGCAACGTGTTCGCTGATTGGACGGTGTTAAGCGTGAAATGCGTCAGATTTTTGGTAGCGCCCACCATCTTGGATTCGCATACAGCGCGGTGAAAGTTTGTTCAAAATGTGTATCTAGTAGAGTGTGTTGGTGTGTTGAAGTGTTTGGGGAGGATGGGAAGGTATGAGATAGGTTAAATGTTGGGCTTTTTTATGTGGTAGACGTTTTTTTTGCGTTCGATTTGTCTGCGGACATCACAGGCGTTCTGAAATGTTCTAAATAAAGTGAATGGGGGGTGTTCTGAGGACTCTGTGTCCGTTTTGTTCGCAAGCAAGCTGGAACTGTTCTAAGAACACTCGTGGTGTCCTGAAATGTTCGCAAATAAACAAAATGGGGGTGTTCTGGGGACGCTGTCCTTATTGTTCTGTGGCAAGTTGAATGTGTTCTAAGAACACTCGGGGTGTCCTGAAATGTTCGCAAATAAACAAAATGGGGGTGTTCTGGGGACGCTGTCCGTATAGTTCTGTGGCAAGTTGAATGTGTTCTAAGAACACTCGGGGTGTCCTGAAATGTTCGCAAATAAACAAAATTGGGGTGTTCTGATGATGCTGTCCGTATTGTTCGTTGTCAAGTTGAAAGTGTCCTAAGAACTCTCGCGTTGTCCTGAAATGTTTGTAGGGGGTGTCCTGAAGACGCTGTCTGTATTGTTCGATGGCAAGTTGAAAGTGTTCTAAGAACTGTCTCAGTGTCCTGAAATGTTCGCATGGGGTGTCCTGAAGACGCTGTCCGTATTGTTCGATGGCAAGTTGAAAGTGTTCTAAGAACACTCAGGGTGTCCTGAAATGTTTGCACATAAACAAAATGGGTGTGTGTTCTAAGAACACACGCACTGTACTGAAGTGTTCTAAGAACTCTCGCAGTGTCCTGAAATGTTCGTAGGGGGTGTCCTGAAGACGCTGTCCGTATTGTTCGCTGGCAAATTGAAAGTGTTCTAAGAACACTGGTAATGTCCGCGGACATTAAAGTTTCCATAGGCCATAGTTGAAATGTTTTACTCTATGGGTGTGATATTCTGCGGTGGTTGTGGCCAGGGCATAGAGTGTTGGGTGCATGGCCATTTGGCCATGCACCCAACACTCTATGCCCTGGCCACAACCACCGCAGCATATCACATTTATAGTTGCTTATAACTTTGGGTCAAAAACAAATTTATAAGGAACAAAGTTATAAGATACTATGGGTGTGATATGCTGTGATGGTTGTGGCCAGGGCATAAAGTGTATAATATACTTACTGTTTGGTTTAGTAACTGGAGTACATGTATTTATTGTTAATTTCTGTGATAAAAGAAAATAGCATGTTAGTATTAGTATTTTGTAATGACTTTTTACATTGTATAATCAACATTTTTTTGTACCCTCATATTTAGTAGATTACAAACCAGAGTACTGTGCAATTTGCTCAGTTTCTGTGTTCGTTGCCAAAATGATTGGGTCTGTGGGAGAAAAAAAAATCCATGTTGGATAAAAAGAAAACCTTTTTCTGTTATGCTACAGTTTATTTGTTTGTTTGTTTTCAGTGTTCATTTGTTGTTTCTGGCTAATGCTTTATACATTGGGTTGTTGCATTTTTTTTGGAGCAGTAACATATCATTTATTTGTTTGGATATTATGAAATTTTGGAGCAGTTATAAACCAGTAGGCGTATTCTAACTGTCTATTTTTTTTATATATTTTAGTGGTATTGATTTATCTGTTTGGATATTGTTAAATTTTGGGACAGTTAGATACCAATTGGCGTATTCTAATTGTCTATTTTTTGCTCTAATTTAGTGGTATTCATTTATGTGATTAATTGTTGTAGAATCTTTGGGCAGTTAGATAGCTTTTGGAATATTCTAACAGTTTATATTTTTTACTACAAGTTTACTTGAGGTTTAAGTACAGTTTAGTTATCAAATTTTGGTTTTAAGAACATTAAATAAGCGTTTGTAAGATTTGCTGGTAATCTCTGCTTTAGAGTAATGGTACTATAATTACATTCAAACCATCCACATTTCTTTTTTATATATGCAATGTAGTGCCCTGAATTGGTTGTGGCTCCTGCATGGTAGATTATACCTATTGTTGTAAAGGTTTTCTTACCAAGTGATATTTGACCATGTGTGTATCCACTCAGCTTGCAGTTGTTTTTGGTACCATCTGCATTGTAACGTAGAAGCATTAGTATTACGTATTTACTATGTGTTTGTATTACTAACATGGAGCGATTATCTGAATTGCAGGTAGAACATTATCTACCATGGTTTGCATTTTGTACAAGTTGCTGAAATGGAATGGATTCACAAGTAGGTATTGATATATATACGAAGTGTTCATTGGGGATTTCTTCTTGTGTCACATTGTTGCAGAGAGTGCATGTATGTTTCCACATGTATGAAATCTGGAAGATTTCATTTATAGGTATGTTTTTGTTTTCCAGTACTTGTAGTAAGTACATTAGAAATTCTCGTGGATCTTCCTGTGAGTTTATAGTGAATTTCACCATTCCAGCAGACTAGTCCAATTGTTGTCTTATTCCATAAACACTATACGTGTTGTCAGGATTGTTTGCTGCATTTCTGTGTAATACTAACATTTGCATACACAATGGGTCTGTACTGTGTAGGTAAATGTTGTCAACAATTGGTGGTAATTGAAATAGAATATTCATTGCTACATTTGCGTAGCAACTTAGACCAACTATAATTGAGAGTTTAAATGGACCAGGTAGTTCTGTATCTGACTGCTTTTTTGGAGTTTGTCTACCTTCTTTGAAGAAGTACCTGGTTTACTTTCCCTAATTGATTCTTTTTTGCTTGTGGTACTTGATGAAGTATTACATTCTTTTACTCTCTTTGGGGGATTTGCAGTGACATCCTGTTGCTTTTCTGTTTGATTTATTTTTCTTTTATAACGTTTTACTTTTTGTGGAACAGAATATGTGTTTAGATGCGGAGTGTATAGTGAGCAAAGTCTGTTGTATTCTAAAATGCAAGGAATATCAGCGTTTATTTTACTTGCATCAAAGTTGATTAGAAATAGACCGTCAAGTGTACGTAAGCGTAATAGTGCTACGTAGCTCATGCCTTCTTTAAAGACTGTGTTACCAATATCTACCATTGCTTTGTATAGGGTATGACCTTGTAATTTATGAATCATGACTGCATATGCAAGAGTTAGAGTAAATTGTTCTCTGCGTACATACATGTCTTTGAAGAGAAGGAATCGAGCTGTTGAGCGTCCTATCCTTTTAACTTCTGAAAGTTTGTCAAAGAGTATATTGACAAACTGAATTTTGTTGTCACGTGGGTATGTTTGAAAGCCAACAACTGTACCCAGTGCTCCATTAACTAGTCCTTGGTCCACGTCAAGGTTACGTTTCAGCATTACTCTGCAATTTAAGGATAATTTGAATATCTTTACTAAGCCTGCTGTGTTTGAGATTGATTTTTCTAAACTATTTAGTCTTGTTGTGGCTTGGTCACACATAGGTAGTGTCATATCATGTACATCTAGTTTGTCTGTGGCGCTAATTTCCATTATTGGTTGCTTTTCTTTACGTAACATTATACATTATTTCATTGAATTTGAAACAGCTTGCAAGAGTTGGCATTAACGCCATACAATTGACATTTTTGTGGGCTAATTGTTCCATAACATCTGTAGCACATGCATTATCGTCATGAAGTGCATTAATTTTCCGGGTTTTCAATATTGTTTCTGCTTCTTTAGAGAGTATACCAACTCTAATACTTTTTAAGATGTTGGCATAAGTGAGATCTGCAGATTGCCGCATGTTTTCTGTTAATTCTCTGTATTGGAAATGTTGCCACAGGTTGACATTTCCAATGCTGCCAACAGTTTTACGGCAGAGTTTGTATCCTAATGTTTTAAAAATAGGCTCACCTTTTACTGGTGTCAATTGAAGAAGATCTCCGAAAACAATAATGTGTGTTCCTGCAAAGAGCTCTTCATAGTTTGTTTTCAGTACTTCTTGTAATCTGAGGTGAATCAAAGCCAACATTAGGTTGGAGACCATGCTCACTTCATCTTTTAGTAGCATTTTCATTTGTTTCAATACTCTGCGTAGTTCCATTGCAGCTTCTGCAGAAAGTTTGTAATAGTCTAATTTGTTCTGGTGTTCTACTGGCAATAGTAGTAATCAGTGTAAAGTGACACCACCTATGTTGTAGGCAGCTAAACCTGTGGGGGCAGTGACAACAGCTGGATGTTGTTTGTCAATTGTTGAAGGAATTTACTGATGATTTTGATTAGGAATGTTTTGCCAGAACCAGCTTCACCACTGACATACAGTAGTATAGGTTTATAATTATGGCAGGAACATTCTTTATTTTCATGTTGTACACCATGTGCAATTTGTTTTGTTACTTCTTCAAAAATGCTACGTTGTTCGTTGTTTAGTTTTGATTCTAGTATAGTTAAGTCTTCTTTATCTTCATACTGACACATGGTGTTTTCTACTTATATCCTAGCTAATTCTGCCTCATTTATTATTAGTGGTTCTCCAAGTGGTTCTTGGCTTCCTGTTACAGAAGGTTGACTACTCTCAGTAGTGTCTTTATCTAGTTGGGCCTGGAGTTCTTCTTCGTGTTGCTGTTCATTGTGCAACGTTGTTTTGTATTGTGTAAAGTTTACATCAGTTATAATGCTTTCATTTGCTTTGAAAGCATCTTCATATGAGTCATAGTTTTCTAGTATTTCCTCTTCTTTTCCCAATGGTTTAAAGAGTTGTAGCAGGCACATGTAATATATTTCTTTATGTTGAGGAGTCTTCAATGACAATTTGATATGATTTATTAAATTTGGTTTAGTGAGTTTAACTAAGCTGCCTTCACAGTTTGTCACTCTGTATTTACCTTTTTTTCATCAGGTTTTATATTATTTTTGTATGTGTAGTTTTGGGCTAATTGGTATAGACACATGGTTTCCAAAGTATTACTTCTGTTTGGGTAGTATGTGTCCAATAAATTGTTTTTTAAAATGTCTCGGCTGTTGGGATCATCTTTGGCTATTGTTTCTATATCTTCGTATGTTTTTAGAACTCTTTTTCTAGATTTAGCTGGACCAAGACTTAGCCATACTATATTTTCAGATTTACCATACAATGCAGTACCCGTTAAACGATCAGCTGCTTCATATAATCCACATTCTCTATGGGAGAGCATTTTTATGCCCACGCTGTATAATTTCTGAGACACTGTTTTATCTGATGACAGGTCATTCCAGAGGTCTTGGAGCTCTGTTTTTCTCTGCTTTGGTTAAGTATTCTATGACATATCGTGCAAATGCAGTAGAATTTTCTGCAATGTACTGCACATCTATGTTTGCATTCCATAAGTGGGCAATGATTGCATTATAATCATTGATATATTTTTCTTCTTCTTTTCTTTTTATGTAATATGTATTTTTAGGTGACTTACCTTTAACACTTTGTCTAACTGAAGATATGAGGTTGTTCACTTGACCTGTATTTGTAACTGGTCTAGGCAAACCAAATCTGCATTTGGTGTAGTATTTCCCTTTGTTTTTGTATTTGCGACAACAATATTTGCCACATTTATGTCTTTGAAATTGTAAAATTTGTGCATGAAGATCACTATTTGTGGATTCTGATGGAATTTCACAAGTGACATATTTTTCAATAAACTGTAAAACAGTGGCATCACTGTCTTGACCAAATTTAGGAGCATCTTTAATCCATAAAAGCATGTGGATATGTGGTGCTCCTCTGGCTTGGTATTCTTTTCTCCAAAAGAAGTGTTGCACTTCTCCAAGGGGAGGAACAGTTTTATTACAAATAAAATGTAGCATAGCAATGAAGCGATGGTGAAAATATCTTGAAACATTAACAGGATCCAAAAAACAAAGTTCTCCTGGTGTTAGTTTATCTATGTTTGTTTTGTTTTTATTTGATATGTGTAGGAAATCATGTATATCTTGCCATGCATATTCTGCACAACTTAATGTAACAAACCAAGTGGCTGGGCCAAGGTTCATGATCATACAACGTACATCTCCATCACGTCGAAACCAGTACTCTTTAATACCACGCATTTTTGCTAATAGATTTGTAATACTTGATTGTAAAACCTCATCCTTTTGTTGCACTTTTTGTAATAATTGTGTAGCTGTCATATTTTGAAAGTGTGATCCTGATTTTAATATGTGTGCAACTCCGTAACATAAAATTGCTAGTACACTTTCAAAGAGTAGGTGGAATATGTATTCCACATTTTGCCTAAATCTGCGATCTTCAGAATACATCCGTAATGAGCGGTATTCTGAAGCTGATATTTGAATAGGTCTATCATCATACCTTCCTCCTTTGCCAGTAGGAAAGAGTAGAGGATAAGAAAGTGCTTCTATACTTTTTTCCCATATGCTGATTGGTGATCCTTTTGTTTGACGCATTTGGTATGTTTCCAGTGCATCTTCTATGGTGTCATTAGAGTGCTAAGGATGAATTGTATAATGGTCTAAAGTATTTCATACTGTAGCAGGATCTAGTAGCTCAAATTGACCAGCTTCTTGTGTTTCTTGAATTATTTAAGTTGTATCTTTCAAGTTTTCTTTAATATTAATTTCATTGTAATATTCATTATTCTCTTTAAGATATTGTAAGGCGTGTCTAACTTTATGTAAATCTACCAGCTGTTACGATATATTATTTTGTCTTTTGTAGGTATTCCATTTACTAAGATAATTAAAGATTGCTGCATTGGACGTTGCACTCCTAGAGTATGCACATTTTCTTTTAGATCTAATGGTAAATAAACTACTTTTCCACGAATGCCTTTTACCAATTCAGAGGGCAGTAATTTTGCTGTTTTTGGTTGAAGGCATATTATTGCTTGAAATGGGTGTCCTGTTTAAATTATGACGCTCTCATATAAATTAAGTTGTTGTAGGGGTTTTGGTAGTGGGTATAATTCCAAATTATTTGTGATAGCACGTGAAGGAGTTTGGTTGTTGTCAAGTTTTGTAGTGCAGTAACTGCAAAGTAGTAAGGGGTCTCTTATTTCGTATTTGTTTTCTGCTACAAGGTAGAGAGCTAATTCAAACCATTTAGAATCTTCTTTGTCTTCTATTTTATATGATAGGTCTACAGTTTTTGTGTAACTTTTATAAAAAGTTCTGCTGCAACATACACATACATGGTTTGGTACTTCAGCTGATGTACTTTTAAATTTTAGTATTTCTTTTTTTTATGTGTTTTGCAAAAGGTTGCCATGTGTAGAATTGTTTCTAATTTGGTTTAAAGCTATTTCATTCTGTAAATGGCTTTCACTTCCAAAATATTTATTCGGGATATAGACAATTTCTTGAAGTAGTTCTTTCGCTGTACCATGTAGAAGAATGTTATTTAAATTTGCTAGTGCTAAAGCAGGACTTTTAGCATAGTACTGAAGTGGGAGAATGGAAAACCAGACTCCCGTCCTTCACCTCTCGCGCTTGGCCTAGAGGGTCGCGGCCCAGACACCCGCCACGAGAAGAGTTTGCCCATTTACCAGATGACCAAATACCCTGGTACAGAAACATACGGATGTGTCCATCTGCCTGCCCAACAGCCCGCACTGGCCATGCCGACACCTGCGGCACGGACCAACTAGACTGAAATCTACACATCGTTAGAGATGCCATGACGACCTAGATAACGGGAAGCACCGCTGAACTATTATACACGCTGAACATTTCCACACCAATCTACACGAAGAACATACTCAGTGCTCTGACGTAGGCGACAGGCTTATTCACGGACGTGCATCTTTATTATTTTTACATAGGCTTTCAGAATGCAGAAACGCAAGACGCACCATGAGCTCATTTATAACGCTTGCTCACGCTTCTCTTGAAACCCGTTACCATCATGAGAGATATAATGGAAACACGATACTGGCCATGAAACTGTATGCCACTATAACCTAAAGCATCCATGCACTAAATGGATTACTCGTGCACCAGGCCCAAGTAGGCCTCAAGCAAGAGTTCCCGTGGACATTAACAAAGCAAAAGTCAGGTTGCTGAGCCTGCAGAAAGAACCCAGTGGAGCAACCAGCCAAGGTCGTAATGTTGCAAACCCACAGTCAAGAAACAAATCTTCAAAGGCACGATGTTGCAACCTCGCACTCCACGTACCAATGTTAAAATCATATCTGCAAATTAAACCAGACATACAGTGGAAAAACAATATTAATTGTGCAGAATTATGCCTCAAACACGGTCCCTCCCCACGTGACCAAGCCGAACCTGACGAGATGCCAAAACCCAGGAGAGAAAAGGCGTCTGGGTACCTCGCTACGAGACGCAGGCCGACACACTTGAAAGGCTCAATGGACACCTGCTACAGTGGGAACGGTCAGTCTCCCACCTATGAATAAATCCTCACATTGCCTGCACGTACCCATATTGAAACACTGTTGCAACCACAGGTGCACCGTGTGCTGGGAACAACGGTGGTCCCAGGCTGGGGAGCTCACGGATGCACCAATCAGAACATGAGGTTCTTATCTCAGACGTCAGTAACGTTAGCCAATCCTCAGGGGTCTTCATGTAACAATTCTTATGTATCTAATTGTAGGGACAACCCAGATATACCACCTGACTACATCTTAACCACTAATATCATTCTCTATATGCGTACTATACTAACCCCACCACTCGAGCAACCAATCAAGAGTGGCGATAGGTTCTTTTGGTAACTTTTTGGAATGACGCAAGTAGCGCGTCATAATGTAGTAAAAAGGGCCTGCGAGCCCCACTATTGTGTGTGTGTCAGGACGAACGCGTACGCTCCTTGACCCATCCCTGCCGTTTGCATAATAAACGGCAGAAGTTGCCTTGCTCCTTGTGTGTGCCTCATACTCTGTCTCGATCCGAGATATACACGGGAGGAGTTGGGGCCTCCCTGCCCGGAGGTCTGCGGACGGCCCGGCCGACCCCGGCAGAATCCCCCCCCGACAAGTTGGAGGCACTGCTGAGATCTGTTTAAGATCGACTTTTATTTTTTATTTTTCCAGGCACTCCCGTTGCGGGGAGGCCCGGCGGCGCGGCCCCCTCTGCCGTTGCCCCCTTCTGAGGACTACAGGACCATCGCGGAGCTGCGAGAGGACCGGACAGCGCAATCCGGATATTGGCCCTCGGGAGCCGGTTGAGAAGTATCCCGCCCGCGGTCGGCGAGTGTCCAGACGTGGTCCAGACGAGGGGAGGTGGCGAGCCGCTTGGAGGGGTGCACGCAGTCGAGCGGCCCTGCATCGAGGGAACTTGGTGAGCATGACACGCACAACAAGCAATGCGAAATTGTGAGGGAGGGGGCGGAAGTAAATAAGGGAGGAGGGAGGTATTGTAAAAAGGTGGGGTGAAGGTTTAATTGAGTGATGATAATGGAATGAATGGTAGTGAATTGAGTGCGAGAGAAGGCGGCTAACGTTACGCGAAAGAGGGGGGCAGGGCACGAGAACAACACGTGCAGACGCTCGCAACAAAAAGCTAACGTTACGCGAAAGAGGGGGGCGGGGCACGAAAACATCACGTGCAGCCGCTCGAAAGACACTGATTGGCCTAAATCGCGACTACGTGTGAGGGTGGGTGTGTGTGGTTTCCTACGATTTGACATTTATCATTCAATGAGTAGATGAGGTTCCCTATTGTTCGAGCAAGAAACTCGATAGGTAGATGAGGTTCCCTATTGTTCGAGCAAGAAACTCGATAGGTAGATGACGTTTCCCTGTGGGCGGTGGCTAGTTACGTAGTTGCCCAAAACGGAAGATAATTGGCTGGTTAAGCCCTCCTGTTGAGGGGCGTATCACACGCGAGGCGACGCAGCGTGCGCAGTCCGGTTATAGTATTGATGAGATTACCTTGTTCCAGGAGAGACAGGAAGACAGCTGTAGGGTTAGCGGGGTAGATTGCAAGTGTATTTTGAATTTAAAGAACATAACACGAATATACCAGTAGTTCGAAGAAATAGGTGACGTCACCAGTAGGGATTTAGTAAGATATCGTGAACACAAGAAGCTTTGGGTTTGACATTGGTGGGGAAGAGAAACATGATAAAGGAGCGGACACGGAGATAAACGATAAACGAGTGGATCAAAGAGGAGAAGGGGAAGGGGGCGTGGCTGCGCACGGAGAACGCCGGCCACGGCAAGTGTAAAGGTGGGAGGAGAACGGGGAAAAAGGACGACTGTGTAAGATCGTCGTAAGGGGTACGCAGCTGCAGGGGGCTGCGTGCGCTTCGGCCGCAGGGGGCCGTAGGGGAAGGAATATAATATAACATCATAAATATATTTGTTTTATAATTTTTTTTTTGTGATTATTATCATTGCATAATTTGTCAAAGGATTGTCGTAAGTCCCCACACTTGCGGGGCAAGGTAAGCAATAAAAGGTTGTATGTTGCAAACTGGTAGCAAGGGGAAGGGTAAGAAAGGGTGCGCTAGTATGTCATACGGGAGAGGGTTGGGAGGGTGGGGGAATACCCTCACTACCCCACTACAACATATATGCACCACACTGCCACCACATAGGGAGAAGTTAATTAAGTACAGCATAGAGTGGACCCAGGGGACGGACAACAAAATGTTGACACCATGGCCGCCTAATGGTAGCTTTGACCCATATGCCCAACATTCACTATTAAACCATCTGCACAATACATACAAGGGGAAGAAGTTGGCAAACCATGTGGAGGTGTTTAACTTATGGAGGATGTTCCAGGGGTCTAGACCAGGACCAAATGGAATGTTCACTATGGGGGAAACACCGGAAGAAAAGGAGATTAAGAAAGAAGGAACGGATGGGGAAAAGGAGAGTGAAGGAACAAAGAATATGGGGAATGAAAAACTGGGTGGAGGAAAGGTTGATAAATTAGCTGACATAAAACAGGAACCGAGCAATGAGATACCCTTAACACCGGGAGTGAAAACAGAGGGAGGAGGGTTGTACCCTTTAAGAGAATTAGGAGAAATAAAAGGACAGTTAAGGGCGGCTGAAGGATACTCAAACCCGGCATACAGCCCTCCACCATATGTGGCTCATGGAAAGATACCAATGGGGGACGGGAGGAGAGAAGAGCAGACTGTAGAGATAGGAAACGATGAGTGGGTAGCTGCACAGATATTGTTGAAATTACGAGGATCACTAACTGGAGAGGAAAGGGAGGCGGTAAAGAGAACAAACGAGGATAGTGAAAGAGAGAGTGAAATGAGGGGAGAGGAGCTGCTACGGCAGAAGGAAGAGATTTTGGAGGAAAGATTAGCTAAACTAAGGGATGAGCAGAATGAACTGATAAAACAACTTGAGGGGGAGGAAAGAGAGAGAGTGAGGAAAAGGAAAGAAGGTAAGGACGAATTGGAAAAATTAAGGGAGCAAAGTGAGGAGAGAAAGAGGGAAGCTGTAAGGGTAAAAGCAGCAGCAGAAAGGGTATCAAGAGTAGTGATGAGGGAGAAGAAGAAGGAAGAAGAAGAAAATGAAAAAGAAATGGAAATATGGAGGAGGAGGATAATATCAGAGACAGCTAAAAAATATGAAGAGGGGAAGGTAATAGAGAGTATAGTAGAAAGAGAAAGGGTGAAATGGGAAAGGAGGAGAGAGGATGAAAGGATATTGGAACAGATGAGCAACGAAGTAATGGAGGAATTAAAAAGGAAAAGAGAGGAAAATAGTAGGGAGATGGAGGAGAGGAGTGAAGGGGAGAGAGAAGAGAGTAAGAGGGAGAGTGAAAGATGGGGAGAAGTATATAAAAATAGAGAGGTAGCAACAACGTCAGCACTAAGGGGAACAGTTGGTAACAACGGAAAGGAAGAGGGAGACCTAATAGACTTAAAAACTGTAACAATAAAAGGAAAAAAGGCAGAGTGGGGGGCGCAATTTATGAATGATTTTTGTAGTGAGGATGGAAGGAAGAGTGAAAGGGAAAGCTTAGATAAGCTATACCTCACTAGAACAAACATAGATTCGCCATGGGTGAGTAGAAGATGGGAGGAGCTGGAGAGAAGTAAGGAGGAAGTGAAAAGAATGGGAGAAACACAAACTAACGAACACACGCCACCGACGCTCACCAACCAACACACGCCACCCACATCACCATCACGCTCTCTAACGCCACACCCCACATGTTCAACAACTGCACGCTCTCTGCACAGAATAAAGCTCGCACCCTTCATGGACGAAGTTACACCTTATGCATGTCGGCTTAGGGACCTCCCTAGTCGCAGGCAAGACAGGCAAACAGACGTGCCCATATTGAACACAGGAAAGGATGAAAAAAGGGGAAAGGAAGAAGAGGGAGGTAGGAGAAGAGGTAGTAAGGAAGGATTTGAAGTAGTAAAAGGAATGGGGGAAGAGGAGGGGTGTGAAGAGTTAACATCATGGAGCATAAAGGATGACACAAGACAGAATGTAATGCCACTGCTGGAGAGAGGAGGGGTTAGACCACAGTATGTACCTTGGAAACATACGGATAAGGAAAACATAAAATGTAGGCTCCCATCATTAAGTGGAGGTGCGGGTAAATGGATATATGAAATGGAAAAACACACCGCAGGACAGAAACTAGCAGTGGGAGATGTTAAGGGCCTGTTAATATCAATATTAGGGGATAGAGCGGATGACATTTGGAAAAGAGCGGGATTCCATGGGGTAACAATAACAAACACATCGCATGATGGGGCACCATTTGCAAACTGCAGACATGCGCTATGGCAGGCACTAAGAGTGCAGTACCCAGACACATCAGACATAGGAGCCATTACTTCCCGTAAGATGGGTGAGAACGAGGATCCTGTTGATTATATCCAGGATATTCAAGAGAAGTGGCGCATGGAAACTAGAGAACAATGGGACAAAACACCAGCCATATTTTATCATATACTAGTACAAGGGCTCCCAGAAGGAGTTCAGAGACAATTAAAGAAAGTAGTGGGGATGGAAGCAAAACCATGGCCGGAAATACAACTGACTATAGTACATCACTGTAGAACATGGCAAGGAAAAATGAAACAAAAGGAAGAGGACAGGAAAACAGAAGAGGCCAAATTAGTACAGAAAAAACTTACTAAATATACCATGGAAGGGGCACTAATAACTGCGCCAACACCAATGGCCCAAAGCCCAACGCAAGTAGTGGCTGCACAAAATCCAGCTCAAATAGCGCCTCCACAAGAGGTAATAGAGCAAGTGCTGCCTCTGCAATCACACGCACAGAACATGGGAGGAGGGTACCCAATGCAAGGAGCTGGGTATTATAATTATAATAGAGGGAGAGGAGGGTTTATGAGGGGAAGAGGATACGGATATAATACCCAACAACAGGCTGGGGGACTCAGAAATAACTACCAGACAGGGCAACCAGTATACCAGGACAACACAGGGAACTTCCCATGGCAAAACAGGGAACCACCCGTGTGTTGGAGCTGCGGACTATTAGGACACATGTCACGTACATGCAGGGTCAGGCCAGGAACACCAGCATGGAACGAACAAGCACAACATAGGACATCACAAGAACAGCAGGGCATACAACCACAGCAGATGTCACCACAAGGGAGTGACCAACACTATTCCCTACCACAACAACAAATAAAACAATACCTGCCACAAGTAACTGGTGCAGCGTTAATACAACCACCACCACAACCTGAACGAACGCAATTGGGTGGGGTGACGGTGTTGGGACACAACCCTTACACAGGGAATGGCCAGTCATTGTACCCCCAATAGGACAGCCCACAGACGGCCTTGGTGTGTCCCATCCTGTCAGTAACACCTAATAGTGCGGAGGAGCCACGCATAGAGGTAACGATAGGTGACAAAAAATTATCATTCCTTGTTGACACCGGGGCAACCCGGTCTTGCATAAGGGAAGGTAAGTTTAAGATGTCAGGCGAAGCCATGAACACACAAGGGTTTTCTGGGGCTAAAGGGTTGGTTCCATTTACTGATAACGTTCCGCTATCTATTGGAGATTACGATCTGTCAGTACCACTTTTGTATTATAGTGCCTCACCAGTAAACATACTGGGGAGGGACATAATGAACAGATTAAATATGACGATCTCCTTTACAGAGGATGGCATAATTTGCTCTACTCCAGGGATTAACATGCTTGCAGCACGACAGATTTTGCAAGCATACTGTGGACAGATAGCGATCAGGGCGGAGCCGGTAGACGGCGAGCTATTCCAGTACGGAACAGACATGGCATTTGCATGGATGCCAGGGATAGGAGGGAAAATATGGAGGAGACCAGCAGCCTATCTATTCCGACCAGAAACACCAGCTAATGAACTGGAAGGGAAGGTCCTTGCAGTGGACATTGAGAGCATTATTGCAACAGCTGATTATGTTGCTGTGCACGCCCAAGATAAAGAAGGGAGAGCATGGAGGGCGGTGATAGCACTAGCAGAAGGATGTAGGCTGACCCAGGTGTCAGATGAAGAGTTGTTTTCAGAAGAAAAGGAGGAAAATGAAATGGTGTTCATGATGAGTGTAGAAATGTGGCTAACAGTGGCTCACAAACAAGTGGCACAGAAAATTGCAATGGCACTTGAGGCACCCGCTGGCACACCAGTCCCATTTTTTAAAGAAGATATGTCAAAGGTGCCAAAATCATTATGGACTATTAGCCCTTATGATGTAGGATGCATTAAAAGCATAGGGGGTGTAAGGATAAAATTAAAAAAGGGTGCCATACTACCAAGAGTGAAACAATACCCATTGTCAAGAGAGGCAGATGAGGGCATATACGAAACCATAACAGCCCTTATAAACAATGGCATATTGGTCCCCTCAGAATCCCCATGCAACACAGCTGTGTACCCGGTGCGCAAGGCTAAAGGAGGGTCTTGGCGGTTCATACAGGACCTCAGACCGTTGAACAACATAGTAGAAGCAGAGTATCCAGTAACAGCAAACCCGGCCACAATTTTGTGTGGCATTCCAGCAGAAGCATCACGGTTTACAGTGATTGACCTTAAAAATGCTTTTTTCTCAATACCATTACACCCAGACTCACAAGACTTGACAAGCTTCACTTACCGAAATAGGAAGTGGAAACATACCAGATTACCACAGGGATATTGTGAATCACCTTCAATTTTCAATAGGGTAATACAGATGGATTTGGGTAACGTTGAGTTGGAAAGCACAGTGTTACAGTATGTGGATGACATAATAATTTGCAGTACAAATGAAGATAAATGTAGAGAGGACTCATTAAAAATGTTGACGATATTGGCTGAAAAGGGGTACAAGGTAGACATGGAAAAGATACAATACTGTCAGGAACAGGTACTTTACATTGGCCAACTGATATCACAACATGGAAGAAGGATTGCACCACAAAGAGCACAGGCAATATCAGGCACTCCCGTGCCACAGACTGTAAGAGAACTGCAGCAATTTCTGGGACTGTGCAACTACTGTAGAGCATGGGTATTTGATTACAGCTCTTACATAGGACCCCTGCTTGAGGGTTTGAAGGAAGCAAATAAAGGGGAGAAAAAGTTGGGATGGACTATGGAAATGAAGGAGGCATTTGATGAATTAAAAGAAGCAATATCAACTGCTCCAGTACTAGCATCCCCAGACTATGAGCGACGATTTTTTATATTTTCACATTGCGACTCAGCAGTAATGAAAGCAGTATTGGCCCAAAAGACTAGCATGGGCTATAAACCAGTAGCATTTTACAGCGGTCACTTAGATCCAATAATGTTAGGACAATTCTCTTGCGAACAAGGTCTTGCTGCAGCTGCATTTGCAGTAGAAAAAGCATCATCAATAAC
The DNA here is from genome assembly GCF_040938575.1 of Ambystoma mexicanum. Lineage (NCBI taxonomy): Eukaryota > Metazoa > Chordata > Amphibia > Caudata > Ambystomatidae > Ambystoma > Ambystoma mexicanum. The sequence continues at coordinate 1,237,978,022 of NC_090937.1, read as the reverse complement.
TATGGGGTGTCCAACTACACTATTTGTAGAACATGCACTATTTGCGATATTGAATAAACCTAAGTCCACACTGACGACACAGAGGGCAACAGGTTATGAGATTATTTTGTCCAAAGCTGAACTGGCAATTGTTAGATGTAGCACGGTTAACCCTGCAAGGTTCCTAGCAGAAGTAATTGAAGAGGGAGATTACGCCCACGACTGCACCCAAGTAACTGAGATGTACTCATGTACTAGGAAAGTTGAAGAAAACGCACTAGAGGGAGGTGAGCTTTTGTTTATTGATGGGTCATCAACTATTGATCAAGGAGACGGGATAAGGAGGACTGGGGCAGCAGTAGTACAAATGATGGAAGCGCCAGTGTGTGTGGCTATTAAGTGTGTACAATTACCACAGCATTACTCTGCTCAAGCGGCGGAACTGGTTGCACTCATATTGGCACTAAAGGAAAGTTTTGATAAAAAAGTTACTATATATTCCGACAGTGCATATGTTACATCCACTGTCCACTCAGGGCTATCAAAGTGGAGAAGAAGAGGGTTTAGGAGAGCTGACGGCACTCCAGTACAACATGCCCTCTTGTTGGCTGAACTAATTGAAGTAATAAACGATCCCCAAGAACTAGCCCTAGTAAAATGCACCGCACACACCAATGGAGAAGACTATATATCAAAAGGAAATGCAGCAGCAGACGCACATGCAAAATATGCTGCATATTTTGGTGAGATATGGAACCCCACAGACTCACAGAGAGGGAGAGGGAGGGGAATAGCGAGGGAGATGTTAATAAAAGAAGGGTACACCCATCTCCCAGCCACCCAGATTATGGAGTTACAAGCGGCTGCACCAATGGCCGAAAAAGAAGTATGGGTGAAAAGAGGATGCACAATGTCACCAACCGACGCACTATGGCGCCAGGGTGGCACTGGGAAAGTTGTAATACCATTGGCATTGTTAAATACCGCCTTGAACCAATTACATCACCCTGCCCATACAGGCAAAGAAATAATAGCAGCACGAATTAGAGAAGATTGGTTCTGTCCCGAGTTAACATCCCATGTGTCAAATTTTATCAGCAATTGCCTTACATGTCAACAGTTCACGGCCGGTCATACTTTAAAGGTGATAAGAGGTACCATACCCCGACCAGAAGGACCTTTTCGGCACCTCCACATTGACTATGTTGATATGATCAACATTTGTCAAGGCAATAGATACATGATAGTAGTAGTATGCCCATTTTCTAGGTGGATCGAAGCAGGGCCCTGTTCACACCCTGATGCGTTTAGAGCAGCCAAATTTATAGTAAGGGAGGTATTCCCCAGGTGGGGAGTGTGCGAGGTGTTAAGATCAGACAACGGACCCCATTTCGCAAATGAAATGTTCCAGCATATCACATCCCTACTGAACATTAAACACAAATTTGCATGTGCGTACCACCCACAGGCTAATGGTGTATGTGAACGCCTGAATGGCCTATTGAAGGAGGCAATTGCTAAAATACAGCAAACAACAAAGAAAAGTTGGTTGTATTGCCTTCCGTTAGCACTGTTCGAACTTAGAAACAGGCCAGGGTCCGACCACCACCTCACCCCACACGAGGTGGTTACTGGACGCCAAATGCGCCTTCCCCTAACACCAACGTCAAGGGCATTCACCGACCAAGAAAGTTCTGCGAATGTGTTAGGTGATGAAATGTATCAATATGTGTCTTCTTTGATTACTAGCGTTGTGTTTGTGTCTCAACAGCTCGAGCGCACACGGGGCGGGTCAACCAGCAACCAAGAAATAGACGAAAATACAGAATTGGGAAAGGAGAACTTGTGCCAACTTGCCAAAGGTGACCACGTACTACTTCGAAATTTTAATAGAAAGTGGAACCAGCAGAGGTTCACTGGCCCCCATTTAGTAGAGGACGTATCAACAAGAGCAGTAAAACTAAAGGATAAGCGTGCGTGGAACCACCTGCATGATGTAAAAATCTACAAACTGCAGACCCGCCCCAGCGCCAACGACAGGTCCATTGGAAAAACGCCAACAACATCCCCGGCAGCGGAAGAAAACACAACCACAGACAACGACCCAATTGTTCCCTCGGAGAGAATAACGGACGAAGAAGGGGGTGATCCCCACACTGCCCACCCCATGGTCACACGTTCAAAGAGTAAAACTGCTCCCGCCATCTGAGCAAACCCCCCCCCCATTGACTACTAAATACAATTGTAATAAAAACTAAGGACTTCGCTTGCACCAATACACATGTAAACACGTGAATGTTCTCTTTTTCTCTCGCACATACAGGAGCTGCGTAATATTGTATTGTTAAGAAAAGTTATCTAACAAATTCAGTGTGCAGGCGTAGATGGTGCTGCCAGACGATAGTTACCCAGAAGAATTGTCACACCAATTTGTATACGAAATAAAAAGGCCAACATACTTAAAAAAGAAAAGGGTACGTGTATACTACACGGCCTTCCTCCTGGCCATAGAAAATTACATGCCCCACCTCCGCCCATACTTGCCGGTCTTGAGAGACCGATCACTTAGAGTAGCGTGGGAGCAACTCTTCACCTGGGCACTGAATGACTATTTGATAGGGAGAGCTTAATGAAACAAAACTAACATTTAATAACAAGCACTTTTTGAGAATTTTTAGGCGGGCAACTTTAACGTCGCAAGAATACGCTGCCAGGACTGCAGCAAGGTAAGAGCAAAAATGCCGGTGAGGTTAGCATATGTAATAAAAATAATAGGGATTTTTATGATCACCGGAGTTTTGGCTGCCTCTGTATGGCAGTACAGCTATGCTATGAGTTTTTTTGCTGCACCCAAACCTAATGTACCCCACCTCCCTGCTGCAACAGGTGTTACGTCAGGTGGTAACAGTAACAATGAACAAAAGCGAAATAAAGTTAAACGCAGCACATACTCAGACAATAAAGGTATTGATAATTATGTACAAGATTCAGCACACGTCACAAACAACATATGGTACCAGCACATGACCCGCATTGGTAAGCAGACAACTGAGGATAGCTGTTACGTTTGCTCATTAATACCATACGCCATGAGCGCTTCACGAACATTTGTTGCCACAGAAATAGATGAAAAAACAGCACAGTGCATAATATATTTGGCCCTGTTCCAAACGAAAGGAAGATTCCAAGGAACAGTAGTGCACATGACATGGAAAACACGAGACTCATACCCATATGAAAACAACTTCCTCAAGACCTATCTGAGTTATCACAAGACCAGTTTACATGCTGAAGCATTCAGATACATAACAAGTGGCCCTGAAAAAGGAGAAACAAAGAAGGTAACACTGCAGTATCTACCATGTGATTGGTACGCCACGGAAGTTCCGGGTAAACAAGGATGCTGGGAGAGGCCATTACTGACGATAACAGGAAAGGTGTTCCTGGGTACCAGCTGGGAGATAGGAGTGGTTGGCAGCAACATGGTAACAAAAGAAACTATCTCAACCATCGAGACACACAATCATCGATGTTGGACGACATGGATCAAGTATGTACCAATGCTCACGTGGGTAGAAGAAGATGAAGACCCGATAACTATATTACCATTGACTGCGCCCAAAGTATGTTACCAGCATAAAGGAGAGGTGGACGTGGGATATAACACCAATTGTGCAAGTGTGATGGAGTTACCTGAGGGGGGAGCGGGAACAGCAGTAATAATGGACCATTATTGGGCCTGTGGAGAAAAGGCATATCATACACTGCCTCCCCTGTGGAGTGGTGTGTGCACAATGGTACACGTCAATGTACCATCACTAGTGGTACCTAAGAAGCATGTCGATGTGGCGAAATTTCCGAAAATGGATGAAGGAGACAGGAGAAGAAAGAGATCTGCACCACTCCAGAAGGAGCAAGAAAACAGGACCAACAGCAATGATACTGTCCTAAACAGGAGAAAAAGACAAGGAGAGCCATTAACAGGAAATTATCTGTGGGGAAGGTCGGAAACGGAACTAACATCAATACCGCCAGAACACAGACTATTCAGCAGAGCAGCAATGTTCTTCTCCTCAATAATACATCCGGGACTGCAGGCATACGCAAACGCAAAATGGCTGCAAATAACCAGATGGGAACTAATGATGACCATAAATTCGACAGTAAATGGGTTTAACGCAATTAAAGAGGAGCTGCGAGCTGTAAGGATGGTAGCACTACAGAACAGATATGTATTGGACCTTCTCACAGCAATGGAAGGAGGAGTTTGTGCAAAGATAGGACAATCATGCTGCACGTTCATACCTGCCAACGATGCCGACAATGGTACACTAACAGAAGCAGTTTCACAATTGGCCCAGATGCACTCCAAAATGATGGACGAAAGTAACGGCGTAAACAAGGATAAAAGCTGGTTTTCACTATTATGGTCATGGATGCCATCTTGGCTGTCAGATGGACTGAAAATAATAGTGGGATGTGCTATTTTGGCTGGAGCTGCACTGATAATAATTAGATTTTGGAAAGCCCGGAAGGCGCGCTCAACTGATGAGTTGCTGGAAATGGTGGGAATGCACCCCTTGATGCCAGCGGATGACGGCCAGCACACAGGTGTGATAATACACGAAAGGGAGAAGTTGCGCACCCAAATCATCGCCAATCATCTAGACCCACCATCAGTGAAGATCGAGAACCCAAGGAACCCTAGGAGCTACATAGGAAGATGGGTGTACTGTACTCCTGGAGGAACATGCGAATACATGTATTGGTCATTTGAAGATCACGTAAACCATTATGGACATCTCGGAGGGATAACCAAGATATGGAGAGTAAGAGGAGATAACGAGAAGGATATGTTTGTGGTCGACAAGTCGACCAGAGGGGGGACTGAAGTGGGAGAATGGAAAACCAGACTCCCGTCCTTCACCTCTCGCGCTTGGCCTAGAGGGTCGCGGCCCAGACACCCGCCACGAGAAGAGTTTGCCCATTTACCAGATGACCAAATACCCTGGTACAGAAACATACGGATGTGTCCATCTGCCTGCCCAACAGCCCGCACTGGCCATGCCGACACCTGCGGCACGGACCAACTAGACTGAAATCTACACATCGTTAGAGATGCCATGACGACCTAGATAACGGGAAGCACCGCTGAACTATTATACACGCTGAACATTTCCACACCAATCTACACGAAGAACATACTCAGTGCTCTGACGTAGGCGACAGGCTTATTCACGGACGTGCATCTTTATTATTTTTACATAGGCTTTCAGAATGCAGAAACGCAAGACGCACCATGAGCTCATTTATAACGCTTGCTCACGCTTCTCTTGAAACCCGTTACCATCATGAGAGATATAATGGAAACACGATACTGGCCATGAAACTGTATGCCACTATAACCTAAAGCATCCATGCACTAAATGGATTACTCGTGCACCAGGCCCAAGTAGGCCTCAAGCAAGAGTTCCCGTGGACATTAACAAAGCAAAAGTCAGGTTGCTGAGCCTGCAGAAAGAACCCAGTGGAGCAACCAGCCAAGGTCGTAATGTTGCAAACCCACAGTCAAGAAACAAATCTTCAAAGGCACGATGTTGCAACCTCGCACTCCACGTACCAATGTTAAAATCATATCTGCAAATTAAACCAGACATACAGTGGAAAAACAATATTAATTGTGCAGAATTATGCCTCAAACACGGTCCCTCCCCACGTGACCAAGCCGAACCTGACGAGATGCCAAAACCCAGGAGAGAAAAGGCGTCTGGGTACCTCGCTACGAGACGCAGGCCGACACACTTGAAAGGCTCAATGGACACCTGCTACAGTGGGAACGGTCAGTCTCCCACCTATGAATAAATCCTCACATTGCCTGCACGTACCCATATTGAAACACTGTTGCAACCACAGGTGCACCGTGTGCTGGGAACAACGGTGGTCCCAGGCTGGGGAGCTCACGGATGCACCAATCAGAACATGAGGTTCTTATCTCAGACGTCAGTAACGTTAGCCAATCCTCAGGGGTCTTCATGTAACAATTCTTATGTATCTAATTGTAGGGACAACCCAGATATACCACCTGACTACATCTTAACCACTAATATCATTCTCTATATGCGTACTATACTAACCCCACCACTCGAGCAACCAATCAAGAGTGGCGATAGGTTCTTTTGGTAACTTTTTGGAATGACGCAAGTAGCGCGTCATAATGTAGTAAAAAGGGCCTGCGAGCCCCACTATTGTGTGTGTGTCAGGACGAACGCGTACGCTCCTTGACCCATCCCTGCCGTTTGCATAATAAACGGCAGAAGTTGCCTTGCTCCTTGTGTGTGCCTCATACTCTGTCTCGATCCGAGATATACACGGGAGGAGTTGGGGCCTCCCTGCCCGGAGGTCTGCGGACGGCCCGGCCGACCCCGGCAGAATCCCCCCCCGACAGTACAGTTTATAGACTAGATTTCTTATAGTTGAATGATGTGTTGAAATTCTTTTGATATCATGGAAGGTGGTTTTACAAGTAGGTCCTGTAATGCAGGCCAATGAATGTCCTTGTAGTCCTGTGTATTTGTGCACTGGACAGGTATCCATATTTTGCAGTTGTTTAATTTGATTTTGTCTTTGCTTTTTACATATTGATTGAGGAATTGGCGTAAAGACTTGCAAAATTGTTTGGGTATGTTACATATTGACGTGCATGGCCATTTGTACACTAGACGTTCTGATTCAGTTGAATGGAGGGGTAATTCTAAGTTTTCAGGGCATATTTTTGTAAGGAGTACTTCTTGTTCCATTATGGTATTATTAACTTTTTCATATCCTCGCCCACTGCTATGTATGGATATTGTATTTGTTTGGTTTTGTTTGTACACTTCTTCATTAAAGTATGGTTCTGTCCTCATAGTGTGATTCCATTCACCTCCGCAGATACTTAAGAAGTTCTTTCTGTTGACATTTCATTTATTGAGAAGTCTTTTTTGTAATTGAGGGGCCGATTCATGGAACAAACGTGCGCCGAAAATCTACGCGCAAGCAGGCACAAGCGGAAAAAAAGAGGCGCACGCGCACGCGTGCGATTCATGGAAGTCCCTGCGCGTGTCTTCCTCGGGATGTGCGCCAAACCCGTGCATGGCGCACACGTCACTGCAACATCGCGAAAGGCGTGCGCGACGCGCACAGTGATGGCGCACAACCGCAGCGCACACACCAGAAAGTGGGCGGGACATGGGGCGTAACGCGCGGAATGGGGAACAACACGTAAAAAATAAGGGCGTAACTGGGGATGTACTGCAGGGAAGCAGACGGAACGCCCACACGCACTCGAACCACACGTATTCATGGAATCGAATAGGGCAAAGCCACGCACAGCCAAAGACACGCACAAGCTGAAACACGGCCGCCACACGAAGGCAGGCGGTAGAGTCCCAGCGCATCAATAAAGTGGCGCGCGGGAAGTTAAATACGCGATTGAGCGGGGTACGTGGATTTCAGGGGTGCGCGAGAAATTCTACACGCGATTGGCCTGGGTACGTGTATTACAGGGGTGCGCGAGAAAATCTCCACGCGATTGGCCTGGGTACGTGGATTTCAGGGGTGCGCGAGAAAATCTACACGCGATTGGCCTGGGTACGTGGATTTCAGGGGTGCGCGAGAAATGCTACACGCGATTGGCCTGGGTACGTGTATTACAGGGGTGCGCGAGAAAATCTACATGCGATTGGCCTGGGTACGTGGATTTCAGGGGTGCGCGAGAAATGCTACACGCGATTGGCCTGGGTACGTGTATTACAGGGGTGCGCGAGAAAATCTACACTCGATTGGCCTGGGTACGTGTATTACAGGGGTGCGCGAGAAATGCTACACGCGATTGGCCTGGGTACGTGGATTTCAGGGGTGCGCGAGAAAATCTACACGCGATTGGCCTGGGTACGTGTATTACAGGGGTGCGCGAGAAAATCTACACACGATTGGCCTGGGTACGTGGATTTCAGGGGTGCGCGAGAAATGCTACACGCGATTGGCCTGGGTACGTGGATTTCAGGGGTGCGCGAGAAAATCTACACGCGATTGGCCTGGGTACGTGTATTACAGGGGTGCGCGAGAAATCCTACACGCGATTGGGCCTGTGCGAGTGGGGCAGTGTATTACGTGGGTGTGCGGGAAGTTGAAGAGGTGAATTGCCAGTGTGGGTCCTCCCAGGTCTCCCCTCTACCCCCTCCACGACCTCTGCAGGCAGCCCACACCACAGGGGACTACCCTGCACCCCCGGTCATGTCCCGCAGGCAGCCCATCCACCATGGGCATGCCCCCCAGCCAAGCCACATGTCCCCTTGCACCCCCACCCCCCAGCACTGTGGGGCACCTGCCAGCAGGCCCCCAACCATGTCCCACTCATGTCCCCTTGCACCCCCACCCCCCAGTCACCAGGGGCAGCCTCTACCAGGCCCCCACCCATGTCTCACACCACCCCCACCCCTCCAGTCACCAGGGGCAGCCTCCACCAGGACCCCACCCATGTCTCCCACCACCCCCACCCCCCAGTCACCAGGGGCAGCCTCCACAAGGCCCCCACCCATGTCTCACACCACCCCCACCACCCAGTCACCAGGGGCAGCCTCCACAAGGCCCCCACCCATGTCTCACACCACCCCCACCCCTCCAGTCACCAGGGGCAGCCTCCACCAGGCCCCCACCAATGTCTCCCACCACACCCACCCCTCCAGTCACCAGGGGCAGCCTCCACAAGGCCCCCACCCATGTCTCCCACCACCCCCACCACCCAGTCACCAGGGGCAGCCTCCACAAGGCCCCCACCCATGTCTCCCACCACCCCCACCCCTCCAGTCAACAGGGGCAGCCTCCACAAGGCCCCCACCCATGTCTCCCACCACCCCCACCCCTCCAGTCACCAGGGGCAGCCTCCACCAGGCCCCCACCCATGTCTCCCACCACCCCCACCCCTCCAGTCACCAGGGGTAGCCTCCACAAGGCCCCCACCCATGTCTCCCACCACCCCCACCCCTCCAGTCACCAGGGGCAGCCTCCACCAGGCCCCCACCCATGTCTCCCACCACCCCCACCCCTCCAGTCACCAGGGGCAGCCTCCACCAGGCCCCCATCCATGTCTCCCACCACCCCCACCCCTCCAGTCACCAGGGGCAGCCTCCACCAGGCCCCCAACCATGTCTCACACCACCCCCACCCCTCCAGTCACCAGGGGCAGCCTCCACCAGGCCCCCAACCATGTCTCCCACCCCCCCACCCCCCAGCAGGCCCCCACTCATGTACCCCTGCACCCCCACCCCCCAGCACTGTGGGGCACCTGCCAGCAGGCCCCCAACCATGTCCCACTCATGTCCCCTTGCACCCCCACCCCCCAGCACTGTGGGGCACCTGCCAGCAGGCCCCCAACCATGTCCCCTTGCACCCCCACCCTCCAGCAGGCCCCCACTCATGTCCCTCTGCACCCCCACCCCCCAGCACTGTGGGGCACCTGCCAGCAGGCCCCCAACCATGTCCCACTCATGTCCCCTTGCACCCCCACCCCCCAGCACTGTGGGGCACCTGCCAGCAGGCCCCCAACCATGTCCCACTCATGTCCCCTTGCACCCCCACCCCCCAGCACTGTGGGGCACCTGCCAGCAGGCCCCCAACCATGTCCCACTCATGTCCCCTTGCACCCCCACCCCCCAGCACTGTGGGGCACCTGCCAGCAGGCCCCCAACCATGTCCCACTCATGTCCCCTTGCACCCCCACCCCCCAGCACTGTGGGGAACCTGCCAGCAGGCCCCCAACCATGTCCCACTCATGTCCCCTTGCACCCCCACCCCCCAGCACTGTGGGGCACCTGCCAGCAGGCCCCCAACCATGTCCCCGTGCACCCCCACCCCCCAGCAGGCCCCCACTCATGTCCCCCTGCAACCCCCACCCCCCAGCACTGTGGGGCACCTGCCAGCAGGCCCCCAACCATGTCCCACTCATGTCCCCTTGCACCCCCACCCCCCAGCAGGCCCCCACTCATGTCCCCTTGCACCCCCACCCCCCAGCACTGTGGGGCACCTGCCAGCAGGCCCCCAACCATGTCCCCTTGCACCCCCACCCCCCAGCAGGCCCCCACTCATGTCCCCCTGCACCCCCACCCCCCAGCACTGTGGGGCACCTGCCAGCAGGCCCCCAACCATGTCCCCTTGCACGCCCACCCCCCAGCAGGCCCCCACTCATGTCCCCCTGCACCCCCACCCCCCAGCACTGTGGGGCACCTGCCAGCAGGCCCCCAACCATGTCCCCTTGCACCCCCACCCCCCAGCAGGCCCCACTCATGTCCCCCTGCACCCCCACCCCCCAGCACTGTGGGGCACCTGCCAGCAGGCCCCCAACCATGTCTCCCACCACCCCCACCCCTCCAGTCACCAGGGGCAGCCTCCACAAGGCCCCCACCCATGTCTCCCACCACCCCCACCCCTCCAGTATACACACTGGATGACTGGAATGAGTGGCAGGTGAGGGGAGGAGGAATGACACATGAAACTAGGGAATGCACGAAAATTTACAACCTGCATGAACACATACACAATCCAAACAAACTTGGACATCATTGTCATGGCCTTCTGTAGTCCAGGCTCAGGAGTGGTACGAACCAACCACCCCCTCTAGGGTTTTGGCGCCTGCAAGTTCGGGGCTTACACAGGCATCCGCAACCCCAGTGGGGAAAGAGGGTCAGGGAACGTTGCTTGGATAGGCAAGGGAAGCAGGAACACCGGGTAGAGGGTACAGGTTTCATAATTGCATAGGATCACGGGTGAATAGGGAAAAAAACATACCAAATAGGACCACACATACATCCATGCATCAGTACACTCCCCGGCAAGCCTATGCAGGGCAGTTTGTAAGGAAAACAACAAGACACTTTGCTCTGGTTTTGAGTGCTGGCCTCCTGCCTGCGCACTCTCAGGGCCGGTTACAGGAGCACTCCAATGCTGCAAAGAGAGACACAGTCAACAACCTGTATGTGCCAATTACACGAAAACACAAAACAAAACATGCCCCATAGCAACAAACTACTCTACAAACAGACAATCAGTGCTCGACGCTTCGTACCCATATATAACATCACCCTGTGACGGGTCATACACAGTCAATGCAGTAAGTCAGGCGCTGGTGGGTGCGTGGCAAGTGGAACACCAATGTGTCACAATTCACACAACATGCAATGTTCCCTGGGTAAGCAGACAGACCCATATGGCAAGCCATGACTACAGAGCAAGTTGCGTACCACCATGACCAAAACAAAGTTGGCAGTGCATTTATCATGAAGTACGTGGAATAGACATGCACTGCACCCAAGTATGTCCCTTGCTGTATGTCCCTGTGAGCTGCCCCTTTCCATGTCTCGGAAGGCTACATGGTTGATACAAGTGCCTCAATGAACCTTGGTGTACCGCAGGGTATGTGCCACTGCCCCTGCATGTGTCCCAGACAACCCTACTATCAACAGCCATCAGTCCACAAACACATCTGAGCTGCATTGTGTGCTTCAACACCAATATTCGTTTAAGCTCACCCTCAGTGCTGTGACTAAGCCTGCATGTGCAACTCGCCTGGTGCAAGCTTTGCTGTGTCGTGGCCCCCCTGTGATGCTCACCTTGCCTGGAGTTCCTTGGAACATGTCAGCAGTTCTAGGATGTGGGTCTGCAATCACTGTGGCTCTGCTCGTGCACACATGTGCATGTGGGCACCAACAAACGGGTCAGGAAATCCGTCGTCCAATGGGCCATGTCTGCTGGCAAAGGTGCTCTGGTGCCTCATCCCCCTGCAGAAAGTGCATGAAACAAATGATTAATGCATCAAAGTGATCTGTGTGTGTCTCATCAGGCATCTCATTACTTGACCATGTCAGAAAGTCACATCACAAATCACACCATCAGTCCGTCTTTGACTTCCAAAGTGTGGAACACTATCTACAGCATGAATTGCAACAGGCACGTGTACAGGAAAGAAATGAGACATAATACACAATGCATAGCAATCAATGTCCACATTAATCATGACACACCCCATCTAGAAAAAGCTGAACAGTGGACAATTACACCTAAATCATCCCCACTAGGGGTGTCAACACAAGTCACAAAGCACCAGACATGCCACAGATATGACAGTCCAAAGCCCTTGTGTAAAATTCTGTAACACCGAACCATCCTTGCGAGCCCATGGATAAGGGAGGCAGGAGTGGCATATGTGAGTCAAGGAACCCAAGCAGCAAACACATACACAAGACAACCATGAAGGGCCCAGCTGGAACAGACAGTGGATGCCTTCAAAAACCACAAGGCACCGCACTGTCACATGAAAGCACAATATACTACAAATTTTAAACTAACTCAACTATTAACTAATTACACTAACTATGGAAAACCTACATTACCTATTTAAACTAACTATCAAACAGAAACTTAACTAACTAAACTAAACGAAAAATCAAAAATGGCCACATACGACCCGGGGGGGAGGGGAGGCACCCAGGAGGGGGGAGGTACAGGGTGCTGCTCAACATCCACATGCGATGATGCTGAGCCAAAAAAAAATACCTCCATGGGCTCAACGCCTGCACAGCACGACCTATGTGGGAGATAGATGGTCGTCCGAGTCTGGCTCATCCCGGAAAGGAGGACGTGGCACAGTAGCCTGGCCACGCCTAGCCGCAGCTTGCCCCTCGTCGGCAGCAAGTCTGCCGGACAGGTGAGCCTGGTTCTGTGTGGCGATGTTACATAGGTCTGCATGCAGAACCTCACGTGATACACGTGCTTCCTCTTGCAAGGTAGCACGTGTAACACGGAGTTCCTCCTGCAAGGCCTGGCTGGACAACCGCTGCACCTCCCGGCAAGCCTGTAGCTCAGCTGAGATGGTGCGCTCAAGCTGTGCAAACCTCTCCTCTGCCTGCTGCCTCTGGGACATCATAAGGACACCCAGAGTGGATCTGAGGGAGGCATACTCCTCCCTCAGGGCATCCATGTGCGCCTCTGCGTGAGCAGCAATTGCTTGACGCAGAGACGACATTTCAGCCTGGCGTGCCCTGTCTGAGGCCGCCATGCCCAGCCTGAGCGAGCGGGCCGTGGACCGTGCCGCCTGCTGCTGGAGAAGCACCTGCCTAGCAGGGGGGAGCACAGACCGGGCCACACACTCCATGCTGTCAGCGATGTTCTCCATTGCTGCCCCCTGCCGTTCGGAATTGGCAGTCATGTCTTGCTCCCACTCAGTATACAGCGGTTGCGCGCGGCGACCGTGTTGCCGGGCTTGACCCCTGCGGGACCCAAGGACCGGAGGTCCTCGCTGTGTTGGCACCGCCTGCGGCTGCACGACTACATGCCCCCGTCGACGTGATGTCCCAGGCACATCAGTGACTGGTGTGGAGGGTGACCCTGCGTCCCGATCCACCACGGGCGGAGGAACCAAGACTGTCTGATCCCTCAGTGCAGGTGTCGCAGACAGAGGAGTGTCCACATCAGAATCACTCACCCCTGACACATGGACTTGATGCTCATCCAACTCAACATGGACGTCAGAGTCGTCATCAAGGCTGGACTCATAGGCAGCCAGAGACAGGATGGACTGCAGCACTTGGGGGTTTTCGTGGCCTACCACCCCACGACCCCCACTAGTGCCGGGTTGATGTGGTCTTACCAACCCTGTGTCTGGCATGACAACACCATCCTCTGCATCCATTGCATCATCACCTGAAAAATAGAGAGGAAAAGGTCACTACACATGTCAGAAGCACACAACACACACACACACCGACAGCAAAGGCATCCGGCAGACATGTGACACACAACATATGACCTGGCATGCATGCTGGGTCTACTTTGAATAGCTACTGTGATCAGACCTGTTGAAAGGTGGCAGTTTGCATGGAAGTGGGTCTATGCAGTGCTGAAAATGTGTACGCCACTCACTACCTACATATACAAGCACTCCATGGTGTGTGCCAGGAAATGTGAAGGCAGTGCAATGTCAAATTCAGACATCACGTGCATTGTGTATTCAATGTGTACCATGTCTAGCAGCCAAGCACCCCTCCACCCCAGTACCAAAGCAGGGATGCCTAGCATGGTATCAAAAGGCTGCCCATACACCTGTGTATTGACAAGCAGTGTTGACTGGCATCAACAGCTTAATGTGATTCAAATTACAACACTGCAAATGATGCTGGGACAGTGGGCAGGACACATGATGGAAGATCCGGAGGCCAGCCACGTGTGAAGAAGACACGACAAGAGTTGGACAGAGTCATTGGCCATTGAACAGGCTGAGGCCTGTGAGCCACACAGATTGTCAGAGCCTAAACATGTGTGCAACGCAGGACTGAGCCACAGTTGACATGGGGAGGCCGATAATATGGCAGGCAATGTATGTAACCAAGGACTCATATTACAGTGATCATCCAGTCAAGGACACATAGGGGCATGCGTGCAATGCACATGGAGCATGAATGGGCACTCATGTCCCTGCGGGACATCTGATCCATGCACAGTACAAGTGGGATACCCTGCATCGAGTACTAAGGCTGTACCACATGGCATATGTCTGGCAGTTTCTAAGCTGGAAGTTAGCATCTACACAGGACACATGAACAAGAAACTACACATTGGCAAGAATGTAGCAGACCAGTGCAAAGGTCGAACTGGGGTGCAGAGTGGCGGAGGAGGGGCAAGGGAGCATGCCCACATGGAGTCCCGCATGCAGGCAGAGGAGACATGCATGACGGTAGCATTGCATTACTTACACATCAGAACCATGTACACGTCACATGTAGCAGCAATCATGCACAACACATCCCACAAGTGAAACACACACGTCCTCAACAACTACGCATCGACACTCACTGGACTGGGCATCAAAGTCCAGCATCTCTCCCACACCTTCGACCAATTCTGGTGGTATGAACTCCGCAGCGAGAGCCTCATGCGGAGTGAGTTCTTCCTCCTCTGGTGCAGGCCCACCGCCAGTCACCAGAGTCAAGTTGTAATTTGAGGCACGCTTAGCCTTAGTGCTGCGCTTGATGTCATTCCAGCGCTTTTTGTACTCCTGCGCCGTGCGCACCTCATGGCCGAATGAACTGACATGTTCCGCAACATGCTTCCAGTGGGTGTCACGTTGGGCAGCCGTAGTCTGACTATTGGCACCCACTAGCATGTCACGGCTGTGTCCCCGCACGTAGTCCACGAGGAAGTCCAGTTCCTGCTTACAGAAAGGCTTCTTCCTCGACGTGCAGGAGGTCTTGGCTGTGTGTGGGGTCCCAGCCTGTGCTGCAGGTGCAACCTTCCTCCTCTTGGACTGTGGCGCAGACCCTGGCTGGCTAATGCCGCCCTGACCAGTATGGCCAGTGGGTTCGGTGGATTAAGCCGAGGGAGTGGCAGGTGGAGGGATGACCAAAGGCCTGACTTGTGTCAGTGGCAGCTGGGTGCCCACTAATGGACCCTGCGCAGCAACATCAGCTGTGGCAGGGTCATTGACCGCAACGGTCCTGGTTGGCAGACTCACAACCGGGGTGCTGTTGGGTGCATCTGCCCCTGCACTTGCCAACACCCGGCTGTTCGGGGCAGCAGATGACATGACTGCCCCAAGGACACGTGTCTTGGTCTGAGCAGCCCGGCGTGCCCCTATGGTTTCCCCCCTGGCCTGTTGGAGATCTACCAAGGGCTCTTCAAGTGCCAACGCAGCCTGCGCTGGCAGACCCTGAGCCTGGGTGGCGGTGTCCACAGCTGCACCTGCAGCTACCGCTACCCTTGGGCCCGTGGCAGTCGATGGAACGGACTGCCGGGTCATACGGGTGCCAGTGCCAGATGCAGGAGCTGCATCCCCCGGAACCACAGGGGGTGGTGGCATGGCTGCACCAACACATGGCACAACATTGTGCTCAAGTGGCGCACCCCTGCCTCTTCCCCCTCTGTGGCTGCCCTGGACACCCTGGAGTCCCCCTACTCCCTGGTCACCACGGCCACGTCCCCGACCACGCCCGCCACGAGGAGTACGCCCAGCTGAGGCGCCCCTCACCTTTGGTGGCCTCCCAACCATGGCACAGATGTAATAGTGCTGGCACAGATGGAGTGGTGCCAATGGGAGGTGTACAGCACAATTGACCTGGGCAATTGGGGTGAAAGGGGTGGGAAGCAAGATGTTAACAGCCCCCCTGCACCTGCAAGGCTGTATGTGACCCCGGTGATGTGGTGACGGGTCACGCAACGCTCAGGCACCCCAAAACTGCAGTAAAACTGTGCACGCAACCCTGCAGCCTACGTGCGTGGATTTAACCTCCCGCAGTACACGGTGGCACCCAGTAACACGAATAACGCGTACGCGTGGGACACGCAGGCTACGATGACATCGAAAATGGGTGCAATACACAGGGGCACCCGCAGTGGGAAAAGGAGCGTTTGCGACTCACCGTCTGACTAGCGCGATGCAGAAAAACACGCGTAGCCAATACCCCCGCCAAAAGAAGAGATACGTCCTTGAGAGCTGTGAAGTAGATGGCGCGCGAAACAACTGGAAGCAGCAACACACGTCGGTCTCCACGGAAGGCACGTACAGCGAACTGCTGGGCCCGCTCACCTTTAACCCGTGCTGAGGGAAACGCACGCGCGCGTCACGTCACATGCGGACGTGCAGTTTGTCACGCGCGATTACGCGCATTACACGCGGACGTGCAGTTTTTCACGCGCGATTACGCGCATTACACGCACGATTAGCCTGGGTACGTGTGTTTCCGGGTGCGTGGGTAGTTCCACACGCGATTGGCCTGGGTACGTGTATTACAGGGGTGCGCGAGAAAATCTACACGCGATTGGCCTGGGTACGTGTGTTCCGGGGTGCCGTGAACTTTCACACGCGATTGGTTGAAATCCACGTGTGTTCTGTCATCACGTGCAATGAGGGATACACCCTCGCACGACACATCACAGACGCGCTCACGCGCTGAGGGCCTTTGGTCCAATGAAAATGCGTATGCGTGCAGACGCGCTTACGCGCTAAGGGCCTTTCCTCGAATTACACGCTGACGTGCAGATTTTTCACGTGCCAAATCACTCCGTATCAAGCTGGCCACGCGAATACACACGGAAGACCACGCTCCTGCCCTGAAGGCCGAATCACTGCTCCCCAGTGCCCCGAGCAGCCTCCCACGTGCCATCTGCTGCTGCCTGCCTGCCTGCCTGCCTGCCTGCTGCCACCGTGCCATGCCATTTGGTGCCTGCACATCAGCCATCTGCAGGGGTCCAGTTGCTGTGTCGACCCCTGCTGGAACAGTAGACTCCCGACTGGGATACCATCGCTCCACAGCCCAGCCTCAGGACCCAGTTGCCCACCCACGCCTGCCTCGGGGGTCGCCATGTCGGGGCAAGCACCATCTGAGACCAGTGGCGACCCCCAGCCAGAGAGGCAGAGGGCCACCAGCTTCAGTGAGAAGGAAGTTGGTGTCCTGGTGGAGCATGTCCTGGGGCATTATGATGCCCTCTTCGGAAGACCACGCGCCAACAAGGAAGGACGGGAGAGGATCTGGGACGATGTAGTGGTTGCCATCAACGCGGAGGGGGTGGCAACCCGCGACATCAAGCACATCAAGAAGCGCTGGGAGGACTTGAGGTCCAGGACCCTCAATAAGGCCCGGCGCCTCGCGGAGGGGGGCCGGGCACGCCTGAGTGACATCCAGATGAGGGTCCTGGAACGCTTAGACCCAGCGCTCCACGCCCAGATCCTTCGGAGGCAGACCGATCTGGAGTTGGCCGGTAAGTGGCCAAGCATTACTGTGTGAGACAGGGCATGTTGCAGTGTGTTGGTTGTCTGATACCTGCCTGTATGTGTGACATAGGCCATGTACGTATGTGTGTGTGCAGGGACATCATGGTCAGGCATGTGAGTACAGTGATGTGTGAACCACATGGTTGGTGAATGTGTTCAATTGCAACATGGGGGGCTCTGTGCGGAATGGACACATGGAAGCATGGCAGTCTCTGTTCCTGGACATGGGTGGGGGTGAGGGATGGGTGCTGGTCCCATGTACACGTATGGTGTCCATGTGTGTGTGTCTGACCTGCGTGTCTGTGACTTGTAACTGCCATGGATGCATGACACATTTCTGTGACAATGTTCAGATTCACTGATGCAGCCTAGTCATCCTTGTATCCACTGCGTCTGTGGTGTACGAGGCCAGATGGATGGAACTACGGTGAGGTGTGTGCATGTGATGGCAAGACCCATGATGCATGTGAGTTTAAAACCAACATTGTATGAATCATGAGTCCCCTGGTCATGTATGCCAATGTCCATGGCATGCGCCATGCCTGTTACTGTATGTTTTTTGCCTGCACTGACCCATGTGTTGTGGAGGGACATGATGGAAGTGATGTATGACAGTGCCACTCATCTGCTGTTGCTTCCTGTCTAGGGGACCATTGTACAGTACCCTGATGCTTGTGTTCTATGTCTCCCTCTACACAGTGGCAAGTGAAGAAGAGGGCGGAGAAGGCGCTGTGGAGCAGAGCGGTGGGGATGCCACCACGGCTGCAGCGGAAGGGGTGGGTGAGCCCCCACAGGGGCTTGCACCGGCGGAAGCCGGCGTGGAGACATCCAGGTTGGTGGTTTCCACAGAGGGGGAGGAGGCCGCTACTGAGCCACACATGGGGCCTGGTGGGGGCATCCCCGCTGGTGCAAGTGGTGCAGTCCAGGGCCAGGGGCAGGAGGCAGCACAGGTCGCCGTGGAGGTGCCTGTGCATGTCACTGTCCCTGACACTGTGACTGCACCACCATGCACCAGCAGGGATGCCCCATCCCAGGCCCGTCCGCAGGTAGGGGAGATGTCCATGTCATCTGACACTCCTCTACCTGCGGACGAGGGGACCCCTGGCCGTGTGGATAGGGTCCTGATTGGTGTCGCGTTGCGCACGGCTGGCATTCGTGATGAGGTGCATGCTTCCCGGGAGGAGCATGCACATCATCACAAAGAGCACTGTGCGTACGTGAACCATTTGGGAGCTGCCATGGTCGGGGGTTTCCTACATGTGTGTGGCCTTCTGGCGACCCTCTCCTCCTCTGTGGTGGCTATGCGCCAGTCGTGCTCCATGCCGTCTTCCGGCCCAGATGCCACCAGGGCCCCCTGTGGACCTGCCCCGACCAACGCAGCCAGCTCGGTGGGGACCCCATCCCTGCCACAGTCGGGAGTCGAAGGTCCAGCAGGGGTGGACACACCAGCAACTGTCCCCCTGCAGATGGAGGATGTGCCGGCATCATCTGGCAGGGCACGTGCACGATGGCATCGGTGGATTCCATCAGCCTGGATGCCGTCGTGCTGGCAGAGGCAGTGGCGTCGGAGGCAGCAGCAGGCTCGACGTGGGAGGCATCATGGCTCGGGGCCATCAAGATCAGAGGGGCAGGCATCGGCCGGAGGGCAGGAGAACCCTGGGATGGCAGTGTCTTCCGTGTGGGAGCAGTTGGTCCAGCGGATAGGTGCGGAGCGGCAGCGGGCGGAAGAGGAGCGGCTCACCATGGTCAGGGCGAAGTTCTCCATGCGTCGGGCGTTGAGGCGGGCTGAGTGCCTCGAGGAAGCTCGCAGGGAGTTTGAGGTGGACACGGGGTTGTCCCTGCGAGACCTCGGGGCCAGGACAGAGTCCCGCCTCCGGGACATCGACATGGAGTTCGAGGATGCCCTGGCCGGCAACATCACAGAGTGAGCCGCAGGACTTGCCCGCTGCCATTGTATATAGTTCTTTAGTTAGTTAGTGTTAGGTTTCCTTTATTTTTTAACTTTTTTTGGACCGCTCGGACAATGGCCACTTTTCTGTATATATTTTTATTATTAGTTAGTAGTAGTAGGTTTAATTTATGGTGTTGGGCTCATGGACCCTGGGATGTTCTTGTACATAGTTTGATGTTTGGAAAACATTTGTTGGATTTATATTTGTGTTCACCATGAGGCAATGGTTTTTCCTTATTTTCCCACCCATTATTTTGCTTTGGACTACATTAGTTTTTGGATTCCTTCGTTTTTTGATTTTTTCTATTAGTTCTCGGACATGGACCATTTGTTTTGTCATCCCCATTGTTGTGTGTTTTATTTCTTTACTTCATTTTCATCTTTAATACATCTATTTATTACTTACATTTGTGGTATTTTCTCATTGGTTTCATGCATGTCATGATATGGGTTTTGACATTCACTTGCACCCATTGTGTATGTGTGTGTGAGGGACATGTGTTCATTTACATACTTGCCATTGGGGTTGTATCATGTAATTGCATCTACTATGTGGGTGGATGCAATCCTTGGCTGGGTGTTTGTGCTGGGTATGCTGCCCATTACTGCCATGATTGCGTTTCGTCAGGACCTGGGGGCAGGGGGACATGAGTGGGGGCCTGCTGGCAGGTGCCCCACAGTGCTGGGGGGTGGGGGTGCAGGGGGACATGAGTAGGGGCCTGCTGGGGGGTGGGGGTGCAAGGGGACATGCGTGGGACATGGTTGGGGGCCTGCTGGCAGGTGCCCCACAGTGCTGGGGGGTGGGGGTGCAAGGGGACATGAGTGGGGGCCTGCTGGGGGTGGGGGTGGTGTGAGACATGGTGGGGGGCCTTGTGGAGGCTGCCCCTGGTGACTGGAGGGGTGGGGGTGGTGGGAGACATGGTTGGGGGCCTGCTGGCAGGTGCCCCACAGTGCTGGGGAGTGGGGGTGCAAGGCGACATGGTTGGGGGCCTGCTGGCAGGTGCCCCACAGTGCTGGGGGGTGGGGGTGCAAGGGGACATGGTTGGGGGCCTGCTGGCAGGTGCCCCACAGTGCTGGGGGGTGGGGGTGCAGGGGGACATGAGTGGGGGCCTGCTGGGGGGTGGGGGTGCAAGGGGACATGATTGGGGGCCTGCTGGCAGGTGCCCCACAGTGCTGGGGGGTGGGGGTGCAGGGGGACATGAGTAGGGGCCTGCTGGGGGGTGGGGGTGCAAGGGGACATGATTGCGACATGGTTGGGGGCCTGCTGGCAGGTGCCCCACAGTGCTGGGGGGTGGGGGTGCAAGGGGACATGAGTGGGGGCCTGCTGGGGGTGGGGGTGGTGGGAGACATGGTGGGGGGCCTTGTGGATGCTGCCCCTGGTGACTGGAGGGGTGGGGGTGGTGGGAGACATGGTTGGGGGCCTGCTGGCAGGTGCCCCACAGTGCTGGGGGGTGGGGGTGCAAGGGGACATGGTTGGGGGCCTGCTGGCAGGTGCCCCACAGTGCTGGGGGGTGGGGGTGCAGGGGGACATGAGTGGGGGCCTGCTGGGGGGTGGGGGTGCAAGGGGACATGATTGGGGGCCTGCTGGCAGGTGCCCCACAGTGCTGGGGGGTGGGGGTGCAAGGGGACATGAGTGGGACATGGTTGGGGGCCTGCTGGCAGGTGCCCCACAATGCTGGGGGGTGGGGGTGCAAGGGGACATGAGTGGGGGCCTGCTGGGGGTGGTGGGAGACATGGTGGGGGGCCTTGTGGAGGCTGCCCCTGGTGACTGGAGGGGTGGGGGTGGTGGGAGACATGGTTGGGGGCCTGCTGGCAGGTGCCCCACAGTGCTGGGGGGTGGGGGTGCAAGGGGACATGAGTGGGGGCCTGCTGGGGGTGGGGGTGGTGGGAGACATGGGTGGCGGCCTTGTGGAGGCTGTCCCTGGTGACTGGAGGGGTGGGGGTGGTGTGAGACATGGGTGGGGGCCTTGTGGAGGCTGCCCCTGGTGACTGGGGGAGTGGGGGTGGTGGGAGACATGGGTGGGGGCCTTGTGGAGGCTGCCCCTGGTGACTGGGGGGTGGGGGTGGTGGGAGACATGGGTGGGGGCCTTGTGGAGGCTGCCCCTGGTGACTGGGGGAGTGGGGGTGGTGGGAGACATGGGTGGGGGCCTTGTGGAGGCTGCCCCTGGTGACTGGAGGGGTGGGGGTGGTGGGAGACATGGGTGGGGGCCTGGTGGAGGCTGCCCCTGGTGACTGGAGGGGAGGGGGTGCTGGGAGACATGGTTGGGGGCCTTGTGGAGGCTGCCCCTGGTGACTGGGGGGTGGGGGTGGTGGGAGACATGGGTGGGGGCCTTGTGGAGGCTGCTCCTGGTGACTGGGGGGTGGGGGTGGTGGGAGACATGGGTGGGGGCCTTGTGGAGGCTGCCCCTGGTGACTGGGGAGTGGGGGTGGTGGGAGACATGGGTGGGGGCCTGGTGGAGGCTGCCCCTGGTGACTGGGGGGTGGGGGTGGTGGGAGACATGGGTGGCGGCCTTGTGGAGGCTGCCCCTGGTGACTGGGGGAGTGGGGGTGGTGGGAGACATGGGTGGGGGCCTTGTGGAGGCTGCCCCTGGTGACTGGAGGGGTGGGGGTGGTGGGAGACATGGGTGGGGGCCTGGTGGAGGCTGCCCCTGGCGACTGGGGGGTGGGAGACATGGGTGGGGGCCTGGTGGAGGCTGCCCCTGGTGACTGGGGGGTGGGGGTGGTGGGAAACATGGGTGGCAGCCTTGTGGAGGCTGCCCCTGGTGACTGGGGGAGTGGGAGTGGTGGGAGACATGGGTGGGGGCCTTGTGGAGGCTGCCCCTGGTGACTGGAGGGGTGGGGGTGGTGGGAGACATGGGTGGGGGCCTGGTGGAGGCTGCCCCTGGTGACTGGAGGGGTGGGGGTGCTGGGAGACATGGTTGGGGGCCTTGTGGAGGCTGCCCCTGGTGACTGAGGGGTGGGGGTGGTGGGAGACATGGGTGGGGGCCTTGTGGAGGCTGCCCCTGGTGACTGGGGGGTGGGGGTGGTGGGAGACATGGGTGGGGGCCTTGTGGAGGCTGCCCCTGGTGACTGGGGAGTGGGGGTGGTGGGAGACATGGCTGGGGGCCTGGTGGAGGCTGCCCCTGGTGACTGGGGGGTGGGGGTGGTGGGAGACATGGTTGGGGGCCTGCTGGCAGGTGCCCCACAGTGCTGGGGGGTGGGGGTGGTGGGAGACATGGGTGGGGGCCTGGTGGAGGCTGCCCCTGGTGACTGGAGGGGTGGGGGTGCTGGGAGACATGGTTGGGGGCCTTGTGGAGGCTGCCCCTGGTGACTGGGGGTGGGGGTGGTGGGAGACATGGGTGGGGGCCTTGTGGAGGCTGCCCCTGGTGACTGGGGGGTGGGGGTGGTGGGAGACATGGGTGGGGGCCTTGTGGAGGCTGCCCCTGGTGACTGGGGAGTGGGGGTGGTGTGAGACATGGGTGGGGGCCTGGTGGAGGCTGCCCCTGGTGACTGGGGGGTGGGGGTGGTGGGAGACATGGTTGGGGGCCTGCTGGCAGGTGCCCCACAGTGCTGGGGGGTCGGGGTGGTGGGAGACATGGGTGGGGGCCTTGTGGAGGCTGCCCCTGGTGACTGGAGGGGTGGGGGTGGTGGGAGACATGGGTGGGGGCCTGGTGGAGGCTGCCCCTGGTGACTGGAGGGGTGGGGGTGCAAGGGGACATGAGTGGGACATGGTTGGGGGCCTGCTGGCAGGTGCCCCACGGTGCTGGGGGCTGGGGGTGCAAGGGGACATGTGGCTTGGCTGGGGGGCATGCCCATGGTGGATGGGCTGCCTGCGGGACATGACCAGGGGTGCAGGGTAGTCCCCTGTGGTGTGGGCTGCCTGCAGAGGTCGTGGAGGGGGTAGAGGGGAGACCTGGGAGGACCCACACTGGCAATTCACCTCTTCAACTTCCCGCACACCTACGTAATACACTGCCCCACTCGCACAGGCCCAATCGCGTGTAGGATTTCTCGCGCACCCCTGAAATCCACGTACCCAGCCCAATCGCGTGTAGATTTTCTCGCGCACCCCTGAAATCCACGTACCCAGGCCAATCGTGTGTAGAATTTCTCGCGCACCCCTGAAATCCACGTACCCAGCCCAATCGCGTGTAGATTTTCTCGCGCACCCCTGAAATCCACGTACCCAGGCCAATCGCGTGTAGAATTTCTCGCGCACCCCTGAAATCCACGTACCCAGGCCAATCGCGTGTAGAATTTCTCGCGCACCCCTGAAATCCACGTACCCAGCCCAATCGCGTGTAGATTTTCTCGCGCACCCCTGAAATCCACGTACCCAGGCCAATCGCGTGTAGAATTTCTCGCGCACCCCTGAAATCCACGTACCCAGCCCAATCGCGTGTAGAATTTCTCGCGCACCCCTGAAATCCACGTACCCAGCCCAATCGCGTGTAGATTTTCTCGCGCACCCCTGAAATCCACGTACCCAGCCCAATCGCGTGTAGATTTTCTCGCGCACCCCTGAAATCCACGTACCCAGGCCAATCGCGTGTAGAATTTCTCGCGCACCCCTGAAATCCACGTACCCAGCCCAATCGCGTGTAGAATTTCTCGCGCACCCCTGAAATCCACGTACCCAGCCCAATCGCGTGTAGATTTTCTCGCGCACCCCTGAAATCCACGTACCCAGGCCAATCGCGTGTAGAATTTCTTGCGCACCCCTGAAATCCACGTACCCAGCCCAATCGCGTGTAGATTTTCTCGCGCACCCCTGAAATCCACGTACCCAGCCCAATCGCGTGTAGATTTTCTCGCGCACCCCTGTAATACACGTACCCAGGCCAATCGCGTGTAGATTTTCTCGCGCACCCCTGAAATCCACGTACCCAGCCCAATCGCGTGTAGATTTTCTCGCGCACCCCTGTAATACACGTACCCAGGCCTATCGCGTGTGGGGACACCCGCACACCCCTGAAATACACGCTCCCCGCTCTGCGTTTGCTGCTGCCCTTTGCGCTGGATTGGGGATTTTGATGGCTTTTCCCTGCGCAAGGGGCGTTCTTGGGCGCGTAACTGACGCTGCTGCAGGGTCGCTGCGCCACTCTGCGCCACGGCTGGTTGTGGATGTTGGAATCCATGAATACGCTGTGCGCCTGAATGTGTTTCGGCGCACGGGGCTGGCGCAGACTACCGCACCGCACACTGTGCGCCAGCCGCATGCGCCACTTGTGCGCCGAATTCTATGAATTGGCCCCTTAGTTATTAGTTTTGTTAGTGGTTTCATTTTGTTTAACACTAAAATAAATAACTTTCTTTTGAGAAGAATTGCACTATCTATCAATGCTTCTAAAATTAATTTCCTACGATAGGTTTTAAGCATTGAACCTGATTTCTCTCCTGTGTTTGTAAGATTTTGAAGGATTTTGTGATGGAACATTTTGGCTAAAATACTTTTCTTGGTATGCTTACTTTGCACTATATTAAAATTTAAAGAAGCAGTTTTATCTGTGGTGATAGCTGGATTTCTGTTAATTGTTTTTTGGTTTGTTTTACATTTTGATAGAGGAGGCAAAGTTTTTGTACTTGAAACTTCTTGTGTTTCACTAAATGACTGTATTATCTGTTTTGTTTCAACTTTGTTTTGCAAATTCTGCTAGAGATGGATGCTTATGTTGGACACTTTTATTTTCATTTGTTCTACATCTGCGTTGCTTTCTATGGACTTGACATTTGGTAGGCATTCTTTAGGGTCTGTTGAAAAAAGTTATGGGTTGGGGTGTTCTGCAATGTATGTGTGCTGTGTGCATAAGTGTTTGAGTAAGATGATGTATGTAATGGTGTCTGATTGTGCATTGGGAATTACAACTAGTAGGGATGTGTATTCTTCAATTAATATGTTACTAAACATAGGTTCAGATGACAGAAAAAAATAAGCTAGTGGTGTGGAGAAGTACAAATAGTAAATCTAATGTATACAATTAAAACAGTTGTTTGTTCTATAATATGTAAATTCTACCGGTTGAGTTGGGTAATTTGTGTGTCCAAAAGTAGGAATTTGTGCGCCATTCTGGCTGTAAATTGCTGTTTAAGACATGGGGATTTTTGGACAGAATGGTGCACAATCTCTATTTTTAGGCACAGAAATAGCATGAATTAATTTCATTATTTTTGAGTAATAATACAAATATTATGGTGATATTCTACTTACTTTTTTTCTAAAATGAACAGGTTAATTCTTAGTTCTTTGTTCTTCAAATTCGGCTGCTTCTTTTCAGGAGAATGGTCTTCACTGCAATTGTAAAAGAAACAAATTAGTAATTTTGTTTGTATATAGCATTGTTTTTAATTTAGATATTGATTTATTTTAATTGAAATCCTCAGCGCCTTCCTCAAAACCATTAAAACTATCTTATTCACATAAGATATGTCGCACCAGTTCAATACATATGATATGTTCTTAATGAACAAATTGTATTGCAATGAGTAACTGTAACAAACAAAATATCTTTAGTATGTCTTGTGAAATTCATAATGTACCACTGGATAACCCTATTTCTGTAACTAAGCTTTTCTAGGTAATAGTGCCTTAATGTCATGCTTAAATTAAAGTAATCAAATAAATTAATAAATACATAAATAAAAATATGTAATTGTATAAGTATTATTTTTTGAGATTTAAACATAGAGTGTGCATGCATGCAATTCTGTTTGAATATATGTAGTCTATACATTTCATTTCAAAAATGTTAGTTTAACATGATTTGATAGTGTGTGTATAAAGAAAGTAAATAGTATAAAGGTTTAAGAGTGACAGTTGAATTTAGGAAATTGGAAAAAAGAAAGTAGATTTATTTTACAGATTACACAAGCTAAAAGTCAGAAATGTGTTCATGTACTGTACAGAACACATGCATACCTGTAGTTTGTGTTCATGCATATGGATATGCATGGAGCTGCAAGTAGAAATCTTGGAGACTTGTACAGTATTTCTTGTAGATGGTGCTCGCCAATGATATGACACTTGTACTCAGAGAGATTCACAGTACATTTGCAGTGCTGATCTATGATGATGCAGTTAGATGTAGAGGTATTTAATGTGATTAGTGCATAGTCATGTGATTTCATAGCTACATCCAATGAGGGACTGGCAGAGAGAGTGAAGTGGAAATGGTATAAGGGCTGTTCATGTAACGATATGTCCGCGGACATAGGGAGCTACATCCGGGGATTTTTGGGTTCATAAGTCATGCAAATGAGCATGAGCACAGAAAGGGATTGGTCAGGAAAGTTTAGTGGGTGTGTTGTGCCAGGAGAGAGTTTCTCAGATACTCTTTTTGCTGAGAGAACAACAGATAGCTATGGCTGTGTGTTTCAGAAAACAGATTGTTTGGATTTTGGGAGATTCGTGGATACATTGGTTGAAGGTGCATGCAGAAAGCTGTGGAGTAGCTGTTGATCTTGGATTTCCACATGTGGAAGTACACTGGCATGGAGTATGTGGAATGAAGTGGTTGGACTTGCTACCTCTCTGTGCTACTTTGGAAACAGAGCAACATCCAGACATAATTGTAATTCATTGTGGAGGGAACAGTTTAGGACATGTGTCTGGAATTTCTTTGCAATTTGCTATGAAAGAAAGACTTGGGAAAGTCATGGACATGTTTCCTAATTCTCAAGTAATATTTTCACGGATTGCGCAGAGACAAATGTGGCTTCGTTTTTCTTCATTTGGTCCACAAATGGAAAAAGCAAGGGCCAATTTTAATAAGACTGTTTGTGGATTTCTAAGAGATTTTGGCATGTCCTCTTTTCACAATGAAAATATTATGTTTCGTAGTACATACATTTTTCGCAGAGATGGAGTCCATCTTACTTATGCTGGCAATCAGATTTTTCTGATAAATGTACAAAACGCATTGCAACCTTTTTTTAGCAATACAGCATCCATTTTGAAGTAGGTGTTAAGTATTTATAATTTTTGACATGCAAACACCTCCCAATAGCTCTTTTCAGAGCCACCACTTCCTCCCAGAGAAAAATGCAATGGTTACAATAGGGTAGCACCCCAATTTTTGATGTTCGCGAACTGTCGGCAGACTTTTAAGAAATACAAAGGGCCCTGATTTATTTATCTTCACTTCTATTTTTTAACTGTGAAAGGCGGCTCTGAAAAGAACCTTATTTTTTTAATTTTTGTCATTTTCTATTTTTTTTGGTTTTTTATATACGACACCCTAGGAGAGGAGGGTAAAGGAGGGTAAAGGGGGGCACCAACCACAGGGATAAGAAAGGGTGAGCTGAGAAAGGAAGATGTAGAGTGGGTTTTACTTGGGTAGTGATCAGGTCTTCTCGTGCTCTGAAACAATAGTCTCAAAAGCACTCCGAAGTCACTCCCCCCTGCAGAGTACTGTGTCACAGTACATACATACAACTGTGACCCTCGAAAGGTAAGGGTCATCAGAATTCTGTATGGCCTGTGAGGCAGCTTGAGGAAGACGCTGTCCCACAGAGGTGGTCCTTGTGGTGACAGGATAAGAAACGGAGGATGAAGTAGAGGAAATCAACCTACTACGTTCTTCGCAACCTTGCGATTAGCTCCAGAGTGAAATGACCTCAGGTGTCGCTTCATGGTCGTGGTCCCAAAGCTATACAAACCATGCTTCCCGCGACTGAGTACCATTTTGCACTCATTGCAGGTGACACGGTTCGCACAAGCCTTAGGACCATTCCCATGAAT
The DNA here is from genome assembly GCF_040938575.1 of Ambystoma mexicanum. NCBI lineage: Eukaryota > Metazoa > Chordata > Amphibia > Caudata > Ambystomatidae > Ambystoma > Ambystoma mexicanum. Next base: position 1,237,949,579 of record NC_090937.1, on the reverse strand, counting down.
GGTAAACAACCGTCACACCCAAGACTCACGCCTAGTGCGGGTAGTAGGGATTTCCTCTACCTCATTCTCGTCATCCTCTTCTTCCTCCTCTGCATCCTCACTCCTGTTCCCCTCTTCAGGCCCTTGGGAAGGTGGTGGTGGTGGAGGTGGTGGGGGTGGTGCTGAGGCAAATACAGCACCAGGTGGCAGCAGTGGAACCATGGATGCCATCAAAGATGAGATGGCAATCTGCAGTGCTCTGTAGAAAAGCCAGAAACACAATGAGAATAAGCTATAGGGGTGCTTGTACGTGGTCCGCGGACAGATCGAACACAAAAAAGGTTCAAAAAGTTTCAAAAAGTATGGAGAAACTCATGATTAGTATGTGGCCTTGTGCTATGTTGAGTTTTTATGGAAAAAATATTATGGATTACTTGAAAATGTACTTTTTAATTGTTCCGGGACACGAACAGTGTCCGCATTCAGAACACACGATGAGCATGGGCGTGGTCACATGATCCCTTCGCGAACATGTCCGCGAAGGAAGCGCCTGTCCGCAGGACACCAAATGCACGAACATTGGTTTGCGCATGCGCGTTGATGTTCTACGGACACTGTTCGTCACACGGCAAACAAACATTTCAGGACACTGCTTGTGTTCTTAGAACAGATTCAACTTTCTAGCGAACAGTACGGACAGGTAGAGTGTTCTTCAGGACATCTCCATTTTCGTTTATTTATAAACATTTCAGAACACCAATTGTGTTCTTAGAACAGTTTCAACTTGCTAGCGAACACCACGGACAGGTATAATGTTCTTCAGGACACTTTAATTTTCGTTTCTTTACGACATTTCAGGACACCGCGTGTGTTCTTAGAACAGTTTCATCTTGCTAGCGAACAGTACGGACAAGTATAGTGTTCTTTAGGACACCTCCATTTTGTTTAATTACGAACATATCAGAACAGCAATTGTGTTCTTAGAACAGTTTTAACTTGCTAGCGAACAACACGGACAGGTATAGTGTTCTTCAGGACACCTCCATTTTCGTTTATTTACGAACATTTCAGCACACCCACGCTGTCCGTGGACACCGACATTGTTTTTTTTAAAAAAAACGGAAACTAAGTACAACACAATACAAACATGTAACTTTATTTAACATATATTAATAATTTATGACAAAGAAGGTGAGGCAGAAACGGAAACAAAAACAGGAGAATTAGGGGTTTCAACATGATTGGTATCAGGTGAAGAAGGGATGTAAGTCTCATCAAAACATTTTGGGTCATGGAGAGGGTTTGGGGATAATTGGCTGGGATATGGTGAGGGGGGGACAGGTGTTTTGTGTTTTGTCTATAGTAATGCATTTACGTAATACATGGGTTTTATTAGCTACTTATTACATATTTCACAGTACACAAAAATCTATTAAGAAAACAATTATCATTTCATTATTCAACATATTAACATTACGTATTTTATACCTTTATCTTGTACTGCACACAATGCTATGTTTCTGCATTAGTAGCTTAGTATACTAGATAGAACCCCATAATAGAATGCTATTTTATATCAATGCATCGTTCAATGCACTAATTAGGGTATGATATTTATTGCAATGATCCTTGACACTTTTCTCGCAACATTATAATAAGAATCCCTTGTATACATATTTCATGAAAAGTACATACACATGTGATGTCATCAGTGTTATCATCAATGGCATTTGTGATGTCATCTTTGATGTCATGGGTGTTAGTCTTATCAGTGCACGGTGGTGGCGCGAGTTATGGTTGCTTAGCTTACCATAACTGGCGAATTTCAAGGGTTTTTCGGTTTTACTTGGAACCATAACATCCCTTTAGCAAAGTTTTTTCACTGAATTTCATAGATTTTTAGTAGTGCAACTTAACCATAACGTCCCTTTAACAAAGATTTTTTACTGAATATATATATATATATATATATTTTTTTTTTTTTTTTTTTTATGGGAGCCTGGCTCCACACGTACTGTGTGAGGCCAATTTCCTGTGGGGAAAAAAAGCCAAGATTTCCACCACCCATAAAAAATAGAAAAAGAGACCAAATCTGTTTTTTATTTCTACGATGATGTCTGAGATGAGATGGAGCATGGAGCCAGGATCCCCAACTGCTAATTGGTGTGAGGGGTAGTTTGGGGATGACATGCAGGAGGGGGTTGTGGAGGAGGACGTGGATCTGTGGATCGAGCGGGTGCCAAGCTGCTCGGAAAGGGATTTTGGTGTTTGTAAAAACATCAGCTGTACACTGTCAGTTCTCACCAATGGTTCCAGTCCCTTGATTGGCTTAGCACTCTTCCCTGGGTGCGAATGAATGAATACATTGTATACATAGCTATGTATATTACATAGTGAGATATGCATGGTACAATCTAATAACTCAAATGCACAGTGTGCTGAAATGCATACATCATATATTATATCATTTACATATCAAAAAGGCATACTATAAACTGAACATTTTTAACACATATAGGTTGTTCACTGAAATATCGTTCTACATATTAAAATGTAAACATGATATACTGAGAAGCTCTATACAGTTTAGTGAGAAGATTGCATATATCATTGTGAATGCTTACACTTGCACATTGTTTCCTATATACAAACCTCTGAAAACGTTGACATGGTTTGCGGTCCTGCCCACTGAAGGGGGTGGATTGTTCTTCTCTTGCTAGTTTCCCTTTACAAAGTTATTCAAGAGAGCAGCTGGGCCTTCAGAGACAGGAGTCTCTTGGAAGAATATAGCCTGGCTACCAGGTTCTGGAAAGTGTGCCTCTTGGATAGGCTGGCTTGCTTCCGGGTGAGTTTCTGGGTGTCATTTCTGTTGATTATCCGGACAGAATAAATTGTTGTCAGCCCATTAAAATGAGTATGTTAGTATAAATATTCAGCAGTGGACACACAGGGCCTCATTACAACTCAGGCGGTAAGGGGTTTACGGCAGCGTTAACAGTGCCGACCCTTACCGCCTGATTACGAGGTCCCCTAGCACCATGGTGCTTTTAACACCTGCTTTTAGCAGGTGTTAAAATCCATGGCGCTAAGGGACCATGGAGTTAATTACGCCACCGTAAATTACGGTGGCGTAATTAACGCCTTCCCCACTCCCATTATGCCCTATGGGGCAAAAATGGGAATGGGGAAGGGTAAATGGGGATTGGGGACTTACCGCCCCGCCTAGGTCGGAATGGGGCGGTAAGTCCGCCAACCACCATGGCGTAAACGTAGTTTACGCCATGGTGGTAAAGTCACGGCCCAGGCGGTAACTTACCGCCTGGGTCGTAATGAGGCCCACAGTGTCTTGGGATCTGTTTACCCAGGCTCATAACATGTAGTGTCATTATTGCTGTTGTTCATCAGGAGCCAAGGGCTCTTATAGGTTTTGTTAAACCAACAGAAAATGGCCAGGGGTGACTGTATAGAATAGCAGACAAGGTGCACATTTCACATGCATTATATATTTTGGATGTAAAGATGTATTTTTTTCCATGCAACATTTTAAATAAAAGCAAAACATTGCCAACTAAAACCTTGAACCGGGGCAAGTGCAAAGTTACATCATATTAGCACTTGGACAATTTTTGCTCTAGTGCCAAAAACGTTGGACCGATATTTGAAAACATTTGCAATTTTTTACTGTATAAGCACTAGGGCAAAAGTCTCCCTCATGCAAAAATCATGCAATTTCAATGTATTGTTGCACCAAGCCAAAATATGCCCTGATGCTAATACCATTGCCTACAAGCCCGAGGGCAAACATTGCCCTGGTGGAAAACTGCATTGAGAGTGTATGTTTTATGCTGTTGTGCTTATACAATGAAACATTGTCACAGTGCAAATGTTTTCTAATATGGTCCCAATGTTTTTTGTACTAGGGCAAACGTAACCCTAGTGCTAACACAGTGCAACTTTGCACTTGCAAGGTTTCTGTAATCAGGCCCCAGAAGCATCTGATTGGATGATGTAATGTTTGGTATCTTCACTAAATCAGCTCAAGGTTGCATGTCAATGACTATATACAAACCACAAAAACGGCAGAACAAATAAATCACGTAATGTCAACATGGAATGTTTTCAAACCCCATTGCTAAAGGCTACATATACAATGCAGCATGCCCTGGGCAAAGAAAATGTTAGCAAAGTGCATTAAGTCCAGTATTCATGAGATATTTGAAAGCCAACATCCTGAAAATCTTGTGTATATAATGATATGTTGCTGTACATTAGAATACACTCTAGATTATATTTATAAATCTTCATGTAATACAAAATCAGACATTGGGCCTCATTACAAGTGTGCCTGTCCGGTAACAACGGTGCCAGTAAGCCTACCAGCACCGTTGTTACCGGACCGGCACACTACGATTCTGCTGGTGGGTGTCGTCCCGACAGCCACGGTCAGACCTGGGGGTGGAACTGCACCCACCTGCAGAGGTACACGGAAGCACCGGTATGAATGAACATGTCCATTTCAATGCCTGCAAAGCAATCAGCTAAGAATGCCAGTTAACTCATTATTGTCCACATATTAAGCGTACAGTAAGACACAGCGGGCAGAGCACCTTTTGATGCTACTTTCAGAACACATCTAACTTGCTTCAGAAGGATGAAGGACTTGATTGTTCCTTCCTGAATTTGAACAAAGTGAGCTATCATGTATGTGATTTGTATTTTCATTTATTACACAAGAGGGCACTGGTGAGAGCTTTGATCATAAATGATGCACATGTGGGCAGAATTATGGCATCTAATTCATTTTGGAAAGGCTAATGAAGCCTATTTTCAGATCTCTGCATCAGTGTGACCTGAAGATTCTTGCATGTGAAACAAAAATGTCAGTTTCACGTGCCTATGCAAGAAGAGAAAATCATCTTCATGCCTATTTAATGGATGAACCACTGCTCTTTTTTTCCGCAAAGTAGTTTCCTATTTTCACCTAAATCAGTCTTGTTCTTTGTCAGCTTTAACACTTTCAGTGAAATGGGATGGATAGATGTAACTACAGTATAAACCGCATAGGAAACCTGTACTAAAGGTGTGAGGGGTGGTTGACCCCATGTAATTCAAGGATTGCACTGTGGTAATCCTAGTCTTTAAAATGATTCCCTAACTAACATTCTAATGGATGCATTCCTCCTCGGATTTCTCAATCAACCAATCAGAATTAATATTGGAAAGAAATTACCATAAAATCTCATACAATAGGAAACAATACAACAATAGCACATTACAAGAATACAAAACAGCACAATTATAAAGTATAATTTCTGTAGTTAATTCATAAGAAAGAGCAAACATGCTTATATGATATCAACTTATTTCCAATTCTAACATTGTAATTGTAAATTCAGTTTAATCTCGAAATAGTTTACTTCTGATGTGTGCAAAAAATGTATACATTGTCATGAATATGTTCTCCTTAATTTGCAAAGAATCTTCAGGAATTGTAGATTCCCCACAGTGAAGCTTCAGATTTTGAAAAGAGAAGACAAGTTCTTGTTTTATGGTTCTAATTCTTTCATTTCCGAAGAATGGACAGACCATTTTCTTCTAGTTGCCTTTTAAAAAGGAAAGATAAAGAGAAGATGGATCATGTCTTCACAAGATATGGGGTACAACTTCTATTTATTTATGTATTCCAACTTCCATTTGTTGACATGCGAACACAATGAAGATTCCTAAAAGAAATGTCATATAAAGGAGTCTAGCCTCACTTTCTCCAATCATCATTGTGTTTAATTCTTGGTCCAGGTTTTCCTTTCTCTCTAGGTATCTCCAAGTAAAACCTTGGGGTAGAACTGCTGCTAGTTTACAAGAATAGTGCCATTTTTCACACCCCTTCATGATAACCGATGCCGATAGATAGCTAGTCCCATCTGATTTTAGTACATATCTCCAGCAATTTTCCAAATTCAGATCAATTGTTAGTTTGGGAATGCACTTGAACAATTTGAGGTAGCTTGAACCAGTCTGGCTGAATATGTCTCTGCAGGCATCCCTGTACAGAGATAATAACTCTCTGGTCCAAAACCTATCCCAATAAAAATAAAGGTTTAAGATGAGCTTCAAAAACTATGCCATTTATGGCAAGTTTCAGATGTAAATGAACATTTGTTGTGCTCATAGGAAGGTTCAGCAAGGATATGAGCAATGCAGTTTAACCAGCGGTTTTGCGGGAATTTTAGGTTTGCGACTGATGTTGAAGGGATAAGAGGTTCGAAGTATGGGAGAATTAAACATTTCTTTTGGAGGTATGTGAGCCTCATGCATAATACTTTACTGCATATTTCCTATTTAGGGAATATAGAGATCCCTAATTGTTGAAACATATTTTTTAGGAAGCAAACTCTATAAGTTTATTAAATTAGCTTGTACAAGCAGAGAATTTATTGACCTTCTAAGGTATTCTACATGACTAAATTACCCTTAAGGATACGGTCAGTGAGTTTTTGTGGTTAAATCCTATTGACGATATTAGGTATTTTTATCTCTCATACTTTCATAGTTTGTTTTGTAGATAGAATAAGGAATTTAGATGTTTCTTCCCCCGAAGGAGGGTGTTGAATTGAGCCCGAAACATGTCGGAATTTAAGAATATCTACAAATACTGTAACGGGACATTTAACTGCAATGAAAACATCAGTGTTCTGATGTTCATGAGATTGGTGATATAATTTATGGAGATACAGTTTTGTCTAACACGCAGTTCATCATTTTATTTAAATATTACTACAAACAAAGATGTTTTAGTATTTATTGATTCTTTGTTTCACGAAATATGAATTTTTTTCCCATGGCATAATAGAAATCATGTATTGTTTTTTAGTATTAACTTTTAAACCTTTTAAGTTTAAGGAATGTGAATTATATATGACTGAAACTAAATATATTTTTGGGAATTCCCATACTGGAAGATGTTATATCAGATACTGAAGGTGCTTTCTTTAAGCCTCTCCTTGTCAAAACTGCATCATTTGTGAAGAGTAAGCTGTCAACTCGCTCCATATCAAAACTGGTGAGAACGTCAGATAATTTATTGATATAAAGGCAAAATAGGGATGGGTCCAGCACACATCAACGACAGGTATTCAAAATCCTACTTGCAAAAAATTATTTTGGAAAGATTTACAATAGCTGATACCAAGTTACCTGGGACTGCTATGGTGGTTAACTGCTCCCCGAGCTCTTTCCTGCAAACTGTGTCAAAATCAAGTACAATGGGTGAATAACACAATGTAGCTGTAAAATATGAAGGCAGAATACGTGAACGATAGTACTAAAGCCTGGCCTAAATCTTACCTGAAGTTTTGAAAGTACTAGATTATCAACAACAAAGTTTGGGGCCTTTTCATATATGGCATTTATAATGCGCCTATACACAAGTGTTTCAAAGCGCGAATAGGCAAGGGAGGGGAAACAGCGGGAAGACAGAGACAACACTCCTACTAGGCCAGGTGACATTGAGATTGTGTAAGTGCAGGGGAGGAGGGAAGGGGGAAGGACAATGCAGTACATAGGATAACAGTAAAATAAATAAGACAATACATAATAAGTAAATGTGTGGCCAGCTGGTGGCAAGTGCAAGGGTAAGAGCAGACATCAGGTGTCAAGGGGAGGCTGTAGGGATAGAGAAAAACAGTCCCTGAGTGCAAGGGTTGCCAGAGGGGCAGTTCAGGTGTGCAACTAGCGGGAAGGGCACCGGGCCTGAGATCAGAGGGTAGCCAGGTAAATAGTGCAGTTTCAGATTCAGCCAGGAGATCAGCAGGGCAGAGGAGGAGAGAAAGCAGAAGGAAAGAGTAAGGTCTCGAGGTGCTTCCGGAACCGGAGTTTCAGATTCAGCCAGGAGATCAGCAGGGCAGAGGAGGAGAGAAAGCAGAAGGAAAGAGTAAGGTCTCGAGGTGCTTCCGGAACCGGAGATGGTTCTCTTCATGTTTCTGAGAGGCAGGGAGGCTGTTCCAGAGGGAGGCCCCAGCCAAAGAAAGAGATCTACCACCAACTCACTGCATGGAGAAGTGACAAACCCTGAGGGAGTTTGAGGCGGATGTGCGAAGAGCTTGAGAATGAAGATATTTAGGGAGAGAGAGTTAAAGGCATTGAGGTTCCATGCCCCAGAAGGCCTTATGGACAATGCAGAGGGTTTTGAACTTAATCCTCACCGTCACTGGGATCCAATGCAGAGATTTCAGTCCTGGAGAGATAAGATCCCTAGGCTTGAGGCCAAGGACAAGTTTTGCAGTTCTGTTTTGGATGAGTTGCAGAGGGCAGTGAGCAGAGGCAGGCAGATTTAGAAAGAGGTTGTTGCAGTGGTCCAGCCTAGAGAGAACCATTGGACCAATGGGGATTGGTCAGTATGTTTCATATAGGGATGATGCTTCAGGATTGGTCGGCTTCAGATTGTAACTTCTTAGAACACGTGGATCAGCTGGGCTCATCTGGGAGAGGTGCAGGGTCAGGCGATGTTCACGTCGCTGTAATTCTTTCTAGCTAACATTTGCCCTTTTGGCCACACACATTTTAGCTTTATTCATAAATCTCCATATACAATATATATAATTTAGACTTTTGACCTGAACAATAGAAAGTAAGAGTACATGGGTCCAGGGGTCTTTTCTAACCCAGTATTTCAAAAGCACAGTAATCAAGTATCTCCTTGGATCTACTGCAGGTGTTTTACTCTTTGTTAGTAAGAGAAAAATATATGACCACATGGGATTAGTGATAGGGGTGAAATGGAGTGGCACACGGTGAGGGGCATGCAACTGTTACATCAAAGAGGTGCAGGGTTAGGGGGCTTGTGGTCTATATTTCTTTAGAAGGGCTGCTAGTGCAGAGGCAGATTTTTGGAGATGGATGGGTTTTTTCCAGGACCTGGTCACACACAGGGCATTGATGTAAAAGGAAGAGGAGAGATACAGTGTTTAACTCGTTACACTTCACGCCTAAGCTTCCGTGAGAACAGGACAGCCGTGGGGAAGGCATAGAGGAGGAGGTGGGGGCTTTGTATGCTAGCTGTGCGCAGAGAATGACAGGGAGAGGTGCAGGCCTGAATTCAACGTTTATATGCAGCCTACTAGAAAATGGAGTTGGCAGCTAACACAAAATGGAGTCTCGTGGCTCATTGTCCATGCACAGATATGGGTCATTCAATGGTAACCTCACACCTTGGCCAGAGGTGCGCTGTGAACTGTGAAATGAGCATACCATGTGCATTGCTAGGAATGAAGGGGGGCCTGGGAGACCCTTTCTCCCTTACATGGGGAACACCACAGGTAGAGATAGAGATAGAGAAGAGGAAGGACCCAAGAGAGGAGCAGACCTTTCCCATACATTTTAGCACTAGTGTCTAATAGAGAAATGAGCCTATAATGTAATGTTCATTCTGATCCCTCTTTTGAAAAACTTGAATAATTTCAGCACCCTTCCATTTGGTAGGAATTTGGTCTTTACTCATGATACCAATACATAATGTGTGCAGTAAATGAATACAAATTGATGGTTCACTTTGGAACAATTCTAATGGAATTCTATCAAACCCTGGGACTTTGTTTCTGCTTGTCTTTACCTCAACTTCATACATGGTCATATCAAGAGGTGGGCTGATTATCAGGTGTACTTTTTTTTCTTCTTCCAATAGCTCACAATATCCCCCAAAAGGCCTACTGTAAAATGCAGAAAAAAGATACCTACATCACCTGTGATGTGTCCCTCTACATTTACCCCTTTAACATTGTCACAATGTTCCAAAACGTACATGTATCTCTGTTACCACAGATATTTATTTTAGTATTACCCATCTATTTATGGTATGTTCTTTTTTCTTATTAATAATCAAAAGTTCATATGCTTTCCTCAACTGTCCAATTTTCTTTTGCTCTAATTCAGAGTCAGAACATAGTACACAGATGAGCTGGAAGTTGCATACTCTGCATTCAAGGAAAGCAAGTAAGACTGCATGCTAAACGCTGAGGGGATTGTTTGAGAACCTTGATTGAACTTGGCATAGCAATTTGGTAGAGCATTGAATACTGTAAGCAGAGTTGGCTAATACATGTAGTCAGTCATCTGTGATGCAAACAAGATTGTTGCTTAATCACTGTGTTTTGATTTACTGTTACCTACGAACTCGCATATTCTGTGTGTCAGGCTTTTACTTTGAGCTACGTGCTCACTAGCAGTGAGATAAAGCACTTGCAGCAGGTTTCTTAAAACCTTCACGCCATCAGCAGGGTGCATTGTATCTTGGGATCTGAGGTTCCCAGGCACCCTGTACGGCATATCTAGAAACATTGAGAGCTTCAGCGCCAGTGCCTCAGAGGCAAGACGGTCTTCACCGGTCCTCACCGTCATCAACGCGAGAGGCCCGACCTCTTCACCAACAATTATAGCAACACAACGTCACCTAAACCAGTAAGTCATGGGATATTTGGAATTCATGAAGTTGCAGTTAGCCCTGCATACAGCACATGGCGACTGTGCAACAATATGTAAATGAGACTCTCCAGGAAGGGAGAATGGTGTCAAATAGCACTTACTCACCCTCTGCACCACCAAACAAGCTAACACACACATAGCATTGGGAGAGCCAGAAGTGGTCAACAATCAGTCTGTCAGAGTTCTACACGCATTAAAGCACAGGATACCAAAGCTGGAAATCCATCAGGTCATTCATGCACCCAATCATGATAAAATCAACCAGCTAGCACCTGCAAGCACCTCTCAAGTAACGCCATGCCCAATGGTGGATCAGGAGTTTGGTACTCCCAAAGGAATAAAGATGTGTCTCCTAAACACCAGATCCCTGAACAATCATAGAAGTAATATACATGACCTGATCATTGACAACAGCATCAACGTCCCCTGCCTTACAGAAAATTGCATACTTGACTCTAGTGCCCCCATGATCGAAATAGCTGTGCCAGAGGGCTAATCAATTGTTTGTAAAAATCAAGAACAAGGACTTGGAGCAGGAGTGGCTATTATAACAATTATAGCAAGGAAGGACATCCATATGTTCTCAGCCTTTTACTGCTGCCAGGGCTGTGAAGTTGTTCACATGGAATTCCCCCCAACACATAACAGCTGTATAAACTTAATAATAGTATATATACCAACCTCACCTATAATAAACTTCAATGAAGAAATTAGTCAGCTGTTACATAGTCTTAGCGGAACTAACACAGCAACCCTACTTGTGGGGGATTTAAATCGCTAGAGGGGGGACCCCAAGGATAAAGAGGCCTTGGTGGTAGAGAAAGCCTTACATTATATACATTTCAAGGTTTGGAATAACAAGCCTACTACACCAAATGGTCATTTTCTAAACTGGGTAGTATCCTGCAACCATGATGTCAAAATTGATGGAACCATACCATGTACATGGACTGACCACTACAGGGTTGATTTTGCCATAATGCCTCAGGGGCCAGTGCCCAAAATGAAAAAACTAGCACAAAAGAGTTCTGAATAGAAACATTTACAATATCACAAAGGCACAACTAGCTCAGTGTATACAGGACGTCATGACACAAACAACAGAAATAGACTTGTGCAAAAAACTAGCATTGATACACAACACACTGGTTCAAGAAGTCGTTGACCAGGCTGCTCAAAGCCAGGTGGAAATTAGTTAGGGCAAAAATAAACCATTAAAAATGGTTCTCAGCCCAGCTAGCCCATTCTAAAAAGAGAGAAAAGGAAATTGGAATCTAGATGGGTAAAGCAGCCAACCACTAAAAATAAGAGTGAGTGGTAGGAAGCAGACTCACGGTACAAACAAAACATTATTGAGTCTAAGAAAAATTTCTACAATGAGCAAATAGCCACAGCCTCAAACTTTACGAGAAAGGACTTTGAGATTTTGAGATCCCTAGAAAAACCCGAAGCCTTATCCCTTCTGACGCGCCAAGCCCAGAGGCATCCAGACCCTTTTAATTTTAGCAGGTTGCTTACCATGGTAGCTTGCAATGAAATTTGTTCCAGACATTACTTTAATAGGTTAAGGACATTAGTTACAGTGATTACATCATAAAAGTAATTCCATATTGCATAATGCTAAGCGCATTTCAGCACTTTTTCTTATACAGGTTTGTTACAGTAGTATCTTGCAGGAATATGCTTAATACCCAGAGGTTTCTAAGCACAGACCCGGGGATCAAACCTGTGTTGCTTTGTGTCGTTTTGTTTCCAAGGCGTGCACATTGCCACTGAGCTATTCGCCCGGGACGATTTATACATTATATATTAAATGTACACATTACGTAACAGTTCTATATCAGGTGAGGGCAGGGTTGGGTTTGTTCGTATGCCGGTAATGTTGGGGTAATGTTGGGGTTAGGTGCACGGTGCAGGTAAGTATATAGGTAAGTATATAGTCAAAGTGCTTTATTCTAGGTGTCTTGAGAGACAATCCATGTTTTGAGGCCTTTGCGGACGGACCAGACTGAAGGGTCTGATCTCAGGGTCAGTGGCATGTAATTCCAGTGTTTGGCTGCGATCACAGGTAAACTACAACCTCCTGCTTTTTGCCTTCTAAATCTAGGGATGACAAGGTGGCAAGAGTAGGCTGAGTGGGTGGGTCTTTTGGACTGAGCTTTGGATATTTGCCTAGTTAGATAGATCGGGGCAGTGTTGGATAGGCATTTGTGAGGCATTTGTGAGTTAATGATAAGATTTAGAATTTGATGCAATGTCGAACAGGTAGCCAATGGATATGGTGTCTGGCTGCGGAAATATGTTCTTTTTTAGGGATGTTGAGGGCGTCTCTTACTGCATTATTCTCGGCTACTTGTAGTTTGTTGATGTTTTGGGTGAAGAGGAGGATACAATAATAAATCATTGACGGAATGAGGGCTCTGGCTAGGGTGATATAGTTGTTGATAGATAGGAAAGGTTTGCTAGCGATGATCAATTTGGCAGTGTAAGCCATCGCTGTGGTGATGGCGTTGACTTGTCTAGTCACGGAGAGCGATGAGTCCAAATAGACTCCTACTTTTCTTACCTCTTTTGCTACTGTGATGATGTTACTGTCAATAGTGAAGGATTTCTAGTGTTGAAGTAGGTTATTTAGTCTAGATTGACTGCCACCGATGAGAATATCCGTTTTCTCGTCATTAAGACAGAGCTCATTTTGCGCCATCAAGTCTTGAATGGTAAGGTAAATATTGTTCAGTAGATTAGAGTCAGTGTCGTGATCTGTAAGAGTATTTTGGTTGTCGTCCTTATAATTGGCATTCGTGACTCCCATTTTGTCCAGGAGGTTGAATAGTGGCTTGGTGAACATGTTGTACAGCGTTAGCGAGACACAAGAGCCACACATTGTCGGGTTAGAGAGGAAGGATTTAATCCATTTAATAGCGTTAGTTGAGAAGTGGGCAGCTTGGGCAAGGTGTTGGCAAAGTATTTTATGGTTAACTAAGTCAAAGGCTGCAGAGAAGCCTAAAAGGAGGAGAATGGCCAGATCTCTCTTGTCTTTAATTTGGTCCATTTGTATTTTGAGGTCCAGGAGGACGGAAGCCTAATTGGCGCAGGTCTAGAAGGTTGTGGGTTTCCATGTAATTTTGAATGTGCACATATGCCACTCTGTCTAATATTTTCTGAAGGAAGGGAACCATTGTGATTACTCAATAGTTGGTAGGGACTTTAGGGTCCAAAGTAGGTTTTTTGAGCAGAGGGAGTACGCAAACTTCTTTCAGGTGTTCTGGAACACTGCTGGAGGAGAAGGAGTTGTTGATCAGAGTGGTCATGAACGACGCAAGCTCTTCAGCACATCCTTTGATGAGAGAGTCTGTGCAGACATCTCCTTAACATCTTGAGGGCTTCAGGCCCTTGATCATTTTTGTAGTTTCGGCGATAGTAAACGGGAATAATTCAAATCTAGGAGTGGAGGTTTATGACAGGGGGTGGGTCTGGGTGTTGGGCGACTAGAGCAAGTTTATATTTGTTGTCATTCATTTTGTTTTGGAGTAGGGTCATTTTGCCAATGAGTGCATTTTGTATGTTCAGACACCCGGGTTGATCCTTGATACAGTAGTCGAGTGGTAGGACTGGTAATTCAAGCTCACGTATTATAGTGAAGAGCTCGCTCGTGCCTGAGTTGGGGTGTTGTATTCTTGTATTGTATGAGTTGATTTTTGATTGGATGATGGCTTGCTGGTATTCCACAGCTGTAGTATTGAAGAGCAGTTTATTTCCAGACCCTTTACACTGTTCTTTTTACAGCACGTGGATCTTTGAGGCTAGAGGTGTACCACAAGTTTAAGTGGGATATGGTTTTGGCTTTGCGGTTGCCTAATGGGGCAACTTTGTTAATGGCAAACTGGAGGGTTTGGTTGCAGAGTTTCACCATAGAAGTGGTATCGTCTGTGGTTTCTGTGGCATCTAACAACTTGGTTGAACTCCTGTCCCATCCCAGACCCTCTGTACGGCCCTGGCTTCTCACTTCATATCTAAAACTCAGGACATCCGGTCCACCCTCTCAACATCTCCATCCCCTCTGGTACCTTCTGATTGCCCCTGAAGCACTCTCTTGTGCACACTATTCTGAAGAAGCCCTCAGCTGACCCCTCCCTTCCGTTTAATTATCACCCAATCTCTATCACACCCTTCCTGCGCAATCTGCTGGAAATCTGACCATCTCCCAGCTTAATCTTCACACCAAATCTGTTGGCTGTCTCCATGACCATCAATCTGGTTTCAGAGCAGCCAGAAGCTTGGAAAATGCTCTCCTGAACATCCGTGAAGACTTGCTCTCCAACCTGGACTCTAATCTCCCGTCTGTCCTCATCCTACTCAATAGCCCCTTTGCCTTTGAAATGGTTAACCATGCCATCCTGCTCAACCGGCTCTTTGATAATCTGTGTTTCACTGATCAGGCTCTGGCCTGGTTAACCTCTTTCCTCTCTGATCGACCCGCCCTGGTCCAACTTGGATCTTTCCTCTCCTCTAGCTCTCTCTCCACCTGCAGTGTTCCACAAGGATCTAACCTCTCTACCGGGTTGTTTAACTAATACCTGGCACCTCTCACCCATACACTTTGCTGCTTTCTACACCAAATTCCAATGTTATGCGGATGACACCCATATCGCTTTCAGGCTCGCCACTGCCACCTCTTCTCCTTCTCTCATCCCGGATTGCCTCTCTGCAATCCAAGAGTGGGGCACCGCCAATGATCTCTGCCTGAATGCCAGCAAGATGGAGATCCTCCTTATTGGCAGATCAGCATCGTCCTTTCCACTCACTCTCTGCCTGGCCTCCATTGGCCCTCCCCCTGCTCCCACCTGCGAGGCTAAGAACCTCAGGGCTTTCTTCAACTCCACTCTTAACTTCTCTCCTCACATTTCCAACATCTCCAAGAAGTCAAACTACCAACTGCACCTCCTCAGGGGTATTATCCCTCTCCTCCCCCAGGAAGCTCACTGTGCCTAGAGCCCTTGTTCTGTCTAAGCTTGACTATTGGAATAGCCTCTTTTTAAATTTGCCTGCCTCTACTCTCTGCCCTCTGCAACTCATCCATAAGAGGACTGGGAGACCTTTCCTTGGCCTCAAGCCCAAGGATCGCATCTCTCTAGCACTGAAATCTATCCATTGGCTCCCAGTGTCTGCAACAATCAAATTCAAGACTCTCTGCATTGTCCACAAGGCCATCTGGGGCCTGGGACCTAAATATCTCCAGCTTTCTCATCTGAAGTATCTTCAAATCAAGCCCTTCACTCCTCCACATCTAACTCTTTGAGGGTCAGGTGATTGTCCAGGAAACAAGCTGAAGGCAGATCTCTCTCTTCCGGGGGCACCTCTCTCTGAAACAGTCCTCCTTGCCTCTCTGAAACTTGAGCAGAATCACCTCTGGTTCCGGAAGCAGCTGAAGACTTTCCTCTTTGCTTCTGCCTTAACTCTTCCTCTTCCCTGCTGATCACCTATCTGATACTGCACGGGTTACCTGGCTACCCTGTGAACCAAGGGCCCAGATCCCTCCCAGCTGCACACCTGCGCTGCCTCCTGGCTACCCTTTTGAACCCGTAGGCCCCTTAAGCGAGGTACCGCTCTTCGGGATGGATGGGGATGCAGATTTTACTCTTGCACCAATAATTAGACTGACTCAGGAAGTTGGAAAAACCATAACTGTTGTAATTGCAATGTCTTAAAACAGGGAGTACAGCGGACATCAACAGACGTTCACTCAAAACCCTCTCAAGAGTTCTCTCAAAGCATTTAATAAAAAAATAACATGAATATAGTACATATTTTTCATTAAGACTTCATACTATGTGGCTAAATAATACAACCTACTTGGGGTTGTAAGATACTTAAGGGGAACATCTAGGTATACGTTCTATGTGGGACAGGATTGTTATTGGGTCAGGTGGACAGCTTATTCCCAGTTCCATGTGCTAAAATCGCGTCAAAAATGGCTGTGGACACAAAATATCATGGCAAAAAGGCGGTGGTTTTGATGCTGCAATCCGTGTAAAGGATGTGGCGGACACCCCCGCAACTCCCGGACCCATTATACCATTTAAGGGGAACAGGGGACACCCCTGCAACCCCCAAATTCTTTAAATGGTGTAATGGGGTACACCTTTAACAGATCAAACCACAGAATGTTTCATGCAATTTCTTGTACAGGCAACATTTTTGCCGCAATTTTATCACTGCATACCTTATTCCCACCACTAGTGCAAGTCATCTTCATCGTCATAAAATAAACATCTCATTGGCTTTCAAACTATAGTGCTCTTTGATATGTGGCCCTCTACGATTGGTTGGCATGCTTGTACCCTTCTGGAATATTCCACTAGCTATGCAAGCCGGTACCCCAGGTGCTGGAGGGTTGGACTTGACCATACCCCGCCACCCAATTAGCCCATCATCCATCAACACTCCGGCTGTATGCCATTCGAATTGTCTTTGAACTCGTCCTTGCAAAGTATCACGATGCACTAGAATAAAAGGGAGTGTGAGCTCAGTCTTATCTTCAAGTCTCGGTGTAGCTTGCCCAAAGTCTATTTTCATCTTGACTATGTGACAGGAGACCGTGTTTTAAGCCCCTTCTTCATATTTAACACTACTACATGAATAAAACTTGGCACTTCTAGTGTTTTTTTATTACACCTCGATTACACCTTGATTACACCTCAACAGGAGCTTGCCTCACTTCTCACATTCATTGTGTCTTTTTGAATAGATAACCAGTTTCTTGGCTGCCCCAACCCTTGACATTGGGCCAGACACCCTTGCTCGAATCTTCCCTCATCATCAGCCGTTTTCTTCTATTGTGCCACACTTTCAGCCCTTTCAGGAAAGTTTGGAGATGTTTGGTCCAGGGGGGGCAAAGTTAAAGTTAGTCTTTTTTTTCCCATAGACTGAATGGGGGAAAACTTTGCACACGGCTACAGGCCAAACCGCTGGATGGATTTCAACCAAATTTGCGGCAGTGAGAGGGGCTTGGTCGCGAAAGCGTGCTTTTGTAAATGTTGTGACAATCCATCCAGTAGTTCCTTTAAAAACGATCAAAAAGTATGTGTCTACAAATTAGTGATATCTATGTCCGCTCTGCGGTCACACTTCCCTGTTCGCTCCGTGGAGAAGATTGCAATTGGCTATTCCGTGGCATGCTGGCCGTGACCATGTTGCGCTTTCACCGATTGGTTGTGGCACAGCGTGAAGTGCGTCTTAATCTTTTGATACGTCCGCCATGTTTACTTCGTTTTCTGTTGAACGCGGACATCGCCGCTAATATACCTAAACGAAGAAGACACCAATGCACTTGTTACACTTATGGAACACTGTTTGGAAGGGTTTAGCGTTAATGAGACTTGGTAGTAGAAAGTGAAACATTGAAGTATTCTTGTTAGCACTGTCGTACGGTACAGTGAAACTTGCTACTCATTGTACGAAATTAACTTACTGCGTCCATTTTACAATACATAAACAACATTACTGCGGTCAGACTGGGGGAATGGGAGGCAGCCACCTGCTCTATTTTGTACACACAGCAGTTCTGCGCATGTACGGGAGTAGCGGTTCTCATGAATAGCCGCTGATATGTTGTTGCAAAATGAGAATGTATTTGCATTCGGAGTGAAGGCCACTTCATTTTCTGTTTGAAATACAAGCTTGGTACGGCCGCATATTTGTCGACAGCCATAAGGGGCAGTTGTTTTTTAGCCTTGAGGTCCAGGGAAAGAGCAGAAAGAATGTAGGGAGTACCAGTTAGAAAAACATATCGTTTCATATAAATAAATAAATATGGTTATGCTTCAAAAATGTTTGCACCAACCATGAAATATTACTTACACTACTGTCTGACTGCAGCTAATGCAATGGAGCCTGTCCACATCATGTAAGTGTATTTTTGCCACCTATGTACCAAATTGACATTACATTTTTACTTTGGGGGAAAAAGCATTATTTTTTCTACTGCATTACAAGGTTTAAGTGCCATTTAATTTGTTTTCCCCATTATGGACATTGCACATTGTCGCAGTTTGCAGGGTGCTAGTACATTTCCCCAAATTAAATTATTATTTTGTAGTAAAAGTATGTGTTACAACTTTGTTTTGTGCAGAGGTTTGGTATTGATATACATTTCATTTACGCTTTTCCCCTGAGATACTTCTTTTCCTATTGTGATTGTCACAGATTACAGCTGCCGAGTGACACCTTTTTTAATTGTAAATGCACCTGTTAATTATCGCTTGTCTGTGCGTCATATTGCACATTGTCACCGTTTGTAGGGTGCCATTACATTTCCCCCAATTGAAATTATTCTTTACTAATAAAAGTATGTGTTACAACTTTGTTTTGTACAGAGGTTGCGTATTGATATACCTTTTATTTACGCTTTTTCCGTCAGATACTTAATTCCCTATTGTGATTGTCACGGATTACAGCTGCCGAGTGACGTGTTTTTTAACCATCAAATGCAACTGTTCATTACCGGTTGTCTGTGCGTTATAATTGAGTGGGATGATCGTGTTGGACCTCTTTGTCCGCTGCTGTCGCAATAAGAAGTAACATTCCATCCTTTCTGGTGGTGTAGATCACAGTGGTTGACGTCATCTTTCACATCAATGTGTGTGAAAGAAACCAACATGCCAATTACTATTTTCATTGTCGACAAAAGACAGAAACTGACTACTTGTATGGAAATGTGCATAGGGCAATCATTCTGCACAGTTCATTGTGAAACACAACTACTTTACTAATTGCTTAGGGCGATGATTTTGCTTAGTTTATTGTGAAATAAAACTACTGTACTAATTTTGAAATGTCAGTGTTTTTTTTCAAATTTACTCTCTGCTTTCACAATGTGGCATGCTCTGTTGCATGTTGTAATGTATTATTTTGTAGGTGCTACATCAGGGCACGTACGTCAATATGGACGCATTTGTTTAAACTGCCAAGGATCGTTATGGAGAAAGGTACTGCATACCACTTGCTTTGGCTATGGGAGGGTCAGGCACATATCATATGCTTTAGTGCTGTCAGGCCAATTTCTGTCACCGTCAGACCAATTTGTGTCACCCAGATGCGCTATAAACCAACATTAGTTCAGAATACTTGCTATCTTCTTAAAAGCGGGAAAATGAGGTAAGGTGCACTGAAAGTGTTTGGTGCACAGAAATGTTTGTAAAATAATACATGGTTACACCCTCCCAATACACATATCTTCACACCTTTCGACCTGTGCCACTTACAAAATTATGGGCCTCATTACACGGAAGGCGGTAAGGTTTTATCGGTAAGGGTACCGGTACCGGTAAAACCTTACAGCCTTACTACGAGGTCCCTTTGCGGGTCCTCCCTTAACGCCTGGTTTTTCCAGGCGTTAAGGACTGGACCCGCAAAGGGACATCAGAGCTAATTACGGTACCACAATTAGCGGTACCGTAATTAGCACCTACAGCATTCCCATTGAGCCCTATGGGGCCCGCTGTCTATGATGTAGGGGTAATGGAGGATGGCGGAATTAGCGCCATCACCCACCTTGGAATATGGCGCTAATTCCGCCATCCACCAAGGCGGACCCGGTAAGGGACCGGCGGCAGCCATGGCGCTAACAGCGGCATGGCTTACCGCCTTCCGTGTAATGAGGCCCTATGTGTCGAACGGTGAGTGGTAATGGTGTTGCTTCCAGTATTTCTAACGTCATTGCGTTTCCCATAACAGAGTTTGTTTCAGATTTTATGTAACCGTAAGTAGAGTACTCCTTTGTGTTTTATAAGCACATTTTTACAGAAAAAAATTAGTACATTTACAACACATGTAAGTCAAGGTCATTGCCAACACCCGAAAAGGTTTATGTTGTGTATGTGATAGTGTTTTGATGTTTAAAAAGTGTACTCATGTACATAACAAATCAACGGTACAGCTTCCGTCTCTGGGGGGTAACATCTATGTATGGTTAGTGGCCACAATGTTGGGTATGTGGCTACTGGCCATTACTGGAAGGGACAAAACATTGCATTGAGGTCGCTATGTCCACCAGGGATTGCCTTTCTGGTAAAGGTGTTGCTTATAACCATACATTTCTCAAGGAACACACATGTGGGGCTGCCTTTCCGGTCACACAGTTTCATTTTTGCTTTCTGTAGTCTGCAATGGAAAGCAAAGAAGGGTTTCTATCCAACACCCGTCTTCCCTTTCTATGGTGGCCATCTTGAAAAAGGATTTGTTTTCTTCAGCCGGGAACGCCGGAGGCGTTCCGGTTGAATACAAAAAAAATCCTCTTTCTTGGTAGCACGGGTTACTGATGTAAAATCTCATTTGCTTATGGCATTCATCCCCCACTTTTTGAGGAGGAATGGGGGTTAATGATCCAGATATGTCGGCATGCACTCTTGCTTATTTTGTGTTGCACGCTTGCCTTGTGGAGTTCTGTGCCGGAAATTTTCCATTTTCAAGTTCGTACAAGAATATACAATGTACTTCTCCACTATCACCCAGTTACACATGTCATTGTGAAGTGAGTATGACTTTTCGAACACGGTGGGCAGTTACTTCAAATGTTCCTTTACAGAAGTATGCTTATGTGTTACTATTAGAACCCTGATAAATATAGTACAACATTTTTCTTAACATACTGTTATGATGCATTTACACTACTAAAAATCTATGGCATTCAGTTAAAAAACTTTGTTAAAGGGAGGTTATGGTTACGTTGCTATCCCAAAAACCTGTGAAATTCACTACAAAAAAAACTTTGTTGAGAGGCCGTTATGTTTAAGTTGCCTTACGAAAAGCCTGTACACTTCACTAAAAAAGAAATGTTCGCCCTCCCCATTATGGTTCAAATTAAAACCGAAAAACCCCTGAAATTCGCCAGTTATGGCAGACTGAGCCCCCATACTTGCCATCACCACTGTGCACTGCTGACAGTCACACCCAGAACATGAAAGATGTATCTCAAATGTAACTGATGACATCACTGACCACATCACATGTTTAGCCCCTTTGTTTTTGTTCCCTGCTCTATATATATATATATATATATATATATATATATATATATATATATATATATATATATGGTACATTCAGTAAAACAACTTTCTTAAAGGGATGTTATACTTCACAGTGAAACCAAAAAACACTGCACATTCACCAATTATGGTAAGTTCAGCAACCATAACTCGCAGCATCTACGTGCATTACTAAGACTAACACCCAGGACATCAAAGATGACATCACAAATATCATTGATGACATCACTGATGACATCACATGTCTGCCTCACTTATTTTGGTGGATTTCGGGGAGTGTTTTGGTGTGCAGGAGTGCTTGGGGAGGTTTGGGGAGTAAGAGATGGGTCAAATACTGTATTTGTTTAGGTGTCAGGTGCCCCTGATGTGTTTGCCATGCCCGTGCTGTCTCTGCCATGCCCGTGATGTCTGGGATGCCCGTAATTAGTCAAAATGAGGGGTTTCCCAAGGACACTGTTCCCGTCCGTACTGTCCGCAGGCAATTTGAAACTGTTCTAAGGACAACAATTCCCATATGGCATAGTTAAAATGTTTGATTCTATGGGTGTGATATGCTGCGGTGGTTGTGACTCTAGGCCCTGGCCACAACCACCGCAGCATATCACACCCATAGAATTGAATATCTATCAAATATTTGCAAATCTACAGTTTGTGTACTGTTTGATTTGTATAGTTTAATATGTGAAGTTTTGGTTATGTCATGTCATTAAGATTGAAGAGTTTGGTAACAAGCACTGCATAGCATTTTGTATTGTGGTTTATGGGCAGATGTTTGCTTCAATGGTTCTGTTATGCTGCAATATTTATGCATTCTATTAGAATATACTTACTGTTTGATTTTCTGTGATTGGATATATTTTTTTCATGAGTTGGATAACTGGAGCAGATATTCTTTTTCAATTTCTGTGATAAAAGAAAAGATCATGTTAGTGTAGGTATTTTATAAAGACATTACATTGCAAAATAGACATTTCAGCTTTTTTTCGACCCCCATATTTAGTAGTTTACAAAC